>NC_044035.1:9729929-10369204 GCF_901765095.1 Microcaecilia unicolor | reverse complement strand
ATTATCTGCCTCAGAAAATTGTGACCATGGGTACATCCACCCTAGTGTGGGGGGAGCAGGACCATCTTTAAATCTAGATTGAAAGCCCACCTCTTTAACATTGCTTTTGACTCGTAACCACTTGTATCCACTCGCCTCCACCTACCCTCCTCTCCTCTTTCCTCTACACATTAATTGATTTGTTTGCTTTATTTTTTGTCTACTAGATTGTAAGCTCTTTGAGCAGGGACTGTCTTTCTTCTATGTTTGTGCAGCGCTGCGTACGCTTCGTAGCGCTATAGAAATGCTAAATAGTAGTAGTAGTAGGGAGGGGGGACCATGATAGATGGGCTTCATACCCAGTAAGTTTGGTCCACCAATGAGACTAAATTGCACATCAGCTTACGGAGCTCTGGGCAGTTTGGAATGTAAAGGCTATTGGAGAGTGACTGCTGAACAAAATTATCCTAATTCAAATAGACAACCAGGTTGCCATGTATTCTGTGAAGGTGGAAGGTACAGGATCCTATCCTTTGTATCAGGAAGCTGTCAGAATGGGCTACCAATTTATGGCAATATTTGGCAGGGAAGCAGAACAGACTGGCAGGTTGAGCAGGGTCAAGCTGCACGAATGGTCTCTGAATATGGGCATGCCTGCAAGATCGTCTGAGAGTGGGGCACCCCTACAGTGGATCTTTTTGCTACTCATCCCAACAACAAAGTCCCTCCGTACTGCTCCATACTTAGGCATCTACTGCTAGCCTGCTGTGGGATCTTTCTCCATTGGGGAACAGGTCTTCTGTAAGCATATCCTCCCATTCCTCTGATAGGGAAGATTTTGCTAAAACTCAGATGACAAGGGAACCATGATACTTATTGCTCCATTTTGGCCAAGGTGGTTCCCTCTACTTCTTCATTTGTCCTCCAAAGAACTGTGAAGATAGGAGTGTTTACCTATACCTCACCACCTAGAACAAGGGATTTCCTCTTTATCCCAACCTCCAGTACATGGCTCTCTCGGCCTGGATGTTGAGAGCTTCGAATTTGCCTCCCTACACCTCTCGTAGGGTGTCTTTCAGAGTCTTGCTGGCTTCCAGGAAAGATTCCACCAAGAGGAATTACTCCTAGGCAAGCTATATAAGCGGGACCTGGACAGAGTGACCAGAGCCGCAAGTCCACAGGCCTTTGCTTAACCTTCATGCCTCATCATCTCATCACTCTGAGCAGCCAGCATACAGCAGCCCTAGGACTGCCTTTGTGGGCTCAGTTTTGGCCACTTGGCAGTCTTCAAGGCCAAGTCACGCCCCAACAAGAATGGTAAAAGTGCAAAATGTGCCTCGGCCACATTCACAGACCTGTGTTTCTCTTATGATCACTTTGGGGTCCTCTCCTCCAAAAAGCTAGCTGCCTTGACTCCTATGCCAGCCCTACTGCCTGCTTCCTTTCAACTATTGCACACCACCTTGCCCCCCCCCCCCCCCCTCGGTAAGACCTGAGACCACATGGTTTGTGGAACCCTTTCCGCCTTCCACTTCACAAGACCACTGCATTCTGCCACCTACTGTACTACCTGTGCAAGACTGGGGGACCATGCCCTTCCCTGTACTACTCTCCGGACCACCATTCAGTCTCCCCAGATGCCTGGTCAGAACCAGAGCTGGATCACTTGCTGTCGACTGATCTGCTCCCTCCCCTGCCTCCTCAACCCACTGTGGACCTCACTGAGGAGTACTGCTACCCCAAATTCGTGCAGAACGTCTAGTTCTTCAGCCTTAGTAAGGTCAACATACCTGTGGACCGGCAGGATTTCCATGTTATCCTGAACTCCTGCAAGGCTCCTCTGAGGGAGATTATAGCTCTTCCTGTCCCCCAAGTTCTACTAGACCTCCAACTTTCCAATTGGCAGAGGCCTCAGTCAGTCTGTGGCCTCAAAGCATTAGAGCTCAAATTCATAGTTTTAAAAGCCCCCTGGTCATGACCTACAACAGCTCCCACACCATTATATGGTCTCAGAATCAGCAATCAAGAAAACCAAATCCCAGTTCAGTGTTTCTTCCATGAAGGAACTGCACATCTTGGACTTGGTTAGCAGAAAGGTCTATGAAGGTGCCATGCTCGCCTCCAAGATCATAGCTCACCATTTCCAAATTCTTCACTTCCAGCACTCGAACCACCAGCAGCTCGAGGAGGCAGGGCTGGACAGTGCTTCCCAGCTTTATTATTATTATTTATTGCATTTGTATCCCACATTATCCCACCTATTTGCAGGCTCAATGTGGCTTACATAGTTTTGTTGTGACATTGTCATTCCATAATAGATACAGTTAGTAGTGTGCAGAGATAGAGTAAGGGAGGAAAGAGGAAGTGATTAGGCGGGTGATAGTGGAAGTGGATTTTCATAGCTGGTAGAGTTGGTAAAGTGGGTCAGTGAAGCTGTTGGTTCTCTTTGTAGGCCTTGTTGAAGAAGTGTGTCTTCAGAGATTTGCGAAAGTTAAACATAAAGGAATCCTGTGCAGAAGGAAGGGATCCTCAGGAGCTTAGCCTAGAATGGGTGGCAGAGCTGGTGGTTGGGAGGCAGGGCTAGTGCTGGGCAGACTTATACGGTCTGTGCCGGGGCTGGTGGTTGGGAGGCGGGACTAGTGCTGGGCAGACTTATACAGTGGGGGAAATAAGTATTTGATCCCTTGCTGATTTTGTAAGTTTGCCCACTGACAAAGACATGAGCAGCCCATAATTGAAGGGTAGGTTATTGGTAACAGTGAGAGATAGCACATCACAAATTAAATCCGGAAAATCACATTGTGGAAAGTATATGAATTTATTTGCATTCTGCAGAGGGAAATAAGTATTTAATCTCTCTGGCAAACAAGACTTAATACTTGGTGGCAAAACGCTTGTTGGCAAGCACAGCGGTCAGACGTCTTCTGTAGTTGATGATGAGGTTTGCACACATGTCAGGAGGAATTTTGGTCCACTCCTCTTTGCAGATCATCTCTAAATCATTAAGAGTTCTGGGCTGTCGCTTGGCAACTCGCAGCTTCAGCTCCCTCCATAAGTTTTCAATGGGATTAAGGTCTGGTGACTGGCTAGGCCACTCCATGACCCTAATGTGCTTCTTCCTGAGCCACTCCTTTGTTGCCTTGGCTGTATGTTTTGGGTCATTGTCGTGCTGGAAGACCCAGCCACGACCCATTTTTAAGGCCCTGGCGGAGGGAAGGAGGTTGTCACTCAGAATTGTACGGTACATGGCCCCATCCATTCTCCCATTGATGCGGTGAAGTAGTCCTGTGCCCTTAGCAGAGAAACACCCCCAAAACATAACATTTCCACCTCCATGCTTGACAGTGGGGACGGTGTTCTTTGGGTCATAGGCAGCATTTCTCTTCCTCCAAACACGGCGAGTTGAGTTCACTCCTCTTTGCAGATCATCTCTAAATCATTAAGAGTTCTGGGCTGTCGCTTGGCAACTCGCAGCTTCAGCTCCCTCCATAAGTTTTCAATGGGATTAAGGTCTGGTGACTGGCTAGGCCACTCCATGACCCTAATGTGCTTCTTCCTGAGCCACTCCTTTGTTGCCTTGGCTGTATGTTTTGGGTCATTGTCGTGCTGGAAGACCCAGCCACGACCCATTTTTAAGGCCCTGGCGGAGGGAAGGAGGTTGTCACTCAGAATTGTACGGTACATGGCCCCATCCATTCTCCCATTGATGCGGTGAAGTAGTCCTGTGCCCTTAGCAGAGAAACACCCCCAAAACATAACATTTCCACCTCCATGCTTGACAGTGGGGACGGTGTTCTTTGGGTCATAGGCAGCATTTCTCTTCCTCCAAACACGGCGAGTTGAGTTCATGCCAAAGAGCTCAATTTTTGTCTCATCTGACCACAGCACCTTCTCCCAATCACTCTCGGCATCATCCAGGTGTTCACTGGCAAACTTCAGACGGGCCGTCACATGTGCCTTCCGGAGCAGTGGGACCTTGCGGGCACTGCAGGATTGCAATCCGTTATGTCGTAATGTGTTACCAATGGTTTTCGTGGTGACAGTGGTCCCAGCTGCCTTGAGATCATTGACAAGTTCCCCCCTTGTAGTTGTAGGCTGATTTCTAACCTTCCTCATGATCAAGGATACCCCACGAGGTGAGATTTTGCGTGGAGCCCCAGATCTTTGTCGATTGACAGTCATTTTGTACTTCTTCCATTTTCTTACTATGGCACCAACAGTTGTCTCCTTCTCGCCCAGCGTCTTACTGATGGTTTTGTAGCCCATTCCAGCCTTGTGCAGGTGTATGATCTTGTCCCTGACATCCTTAGACAGCTCCTTGCTCTTGGCCATTTTGTAGAGGTTAGAGTCTGACTGATTCACTGAGTCTGTGGACAGGTGTCTTTCATACAGGTGACCATTGCCGACAGCTGTCTGTCATGCAGGTAACGAGTTGATTTGGAGCATCTACCTGGTCTGTAGGGGCCAGATCTCTTACTGGTTGGTGGGGGATCAAATACTTATTTCCCTCTGCAGAATGCAAATAAATTCATATACTTTCCACAATGTGATTTTCCGGATTTAATTTGTGATGTGCTATCTCTCACTGTTACCAATAACCTACCCTTCAATTATGGGCTGCTCATGTCTTTGTCAGTGGGCAAACTTACAAAATCAGCAAGGGATCAAATACTTATTTCCCCCACTGTATGGTCTGTGCCGGGGCTGGTGGTTGGGCGGCGGGGATAGTGCTGGGCAGACTTATACGGTCTGTGCCAGAGCGGGTGGTGGGAGGCAGGGATAGTGCTGGGCAGACTTATACGGTCTGTACCAAAGTTGGTGGTGGGAGGCGGGGCTGGTAGTTGGGAGGCGGGGATAGTGCTGGGCAGACTTATACGGTCTGTGCCAGAGCTGGTGGTGGGAGGCGGGGTTGGTGGTTGGGAGGCGGGGATAGGACTGGCCAGACTTATACGGTCTGTGCCCTGAAGAGGACAGTACAAATAAAAAAGTAGCACATGAATTTATCTTCTTGGGCAGACTGGATGGACAGTCCAGGTCTTTTTCTGCCGTCATCTACTATGTTACTATGTAATTGATTTCAGATCTGTGGGTAGAGCATTCTATATCTGCGTGCTCGTGTAAGAGAAGGTGGTGGCATGCATCATCTTGTATTTTAGTCCTTTACAGCTGGGGAAGTGCAAATTGAGAAATTTGCGGGATGTTCTTGTGGTGTTTCTGGGTGGTAGGTCCACTAGGTTCAGCATGTAGATAGGGGCGTGTGCGTGAATGATTTTGTGTACAATCGTACAAATTTTGAATGCAATGCGTTCCTTAAGTGAGAGCCAGTGCAGTTTCTCTCTAAGGGGTTTTGCACTTTCATATTTGGTTTTTCCAAATATGAGTCTGGCGGCAGTATTCTGGGCTGTTTGGAGTTTTTTGATAGTCTGTTCTTTGCAGCCTGCATATAGTGCGTTGCAGTAGTCCAAATGGCGTATTACCATTGACTGTACCAGGGTGCGGAAGATGTGTCTCAGGAAGAATGGTTTTACTCTTTTGAGTTTCCACATGGTGTGGAACATCTTTTTTGTCGTGTTCTTCACGTGGGTATCGAGAGTGATGTTTCGATCAATAGTAACTCCGAGAATTTTCAGATTTTGTGAGACAGGAAGAGAACAGTATGGTGTGATTATGATGGAGAAGTTTTTTTTGTGTTATTTTGGGAGGTATGTACAAGACATTGTGTTTTTTCTGCGTTAAGTTTTAGTTGGAATGCATCCGCCCAGGTGTGCATGATTTGGAGGTTTTGGTTGATCTCGTTGGTGATTTCATTTAAGTCATGTTAAATAAGGTTGGTGAGAGGTGGGATCCTTGCCATCCAAGAATTCACCTTTCATCAAATCCAACTATGATGCCTATGATATTGTCTCCTTGACAGCAGCTGTCGGCATTGCCACCTGACTCATAGCGTGGCTGAAAGCCTCTGATGTTAGAGATGACCTCCACGATTGCTTAGTTGATGCTTCCTGCCTTGGAGACTGCTCCTTTCGTGAAAAAGTGAAGGACACTATCCCCCAACTCAAGACTCCTCCATCATTTGCGAGCTCTCTGCACAGCCTCTGGACGATGCATCCCACTACCGAAAGACTTCGCCTTCCAATTACCACAGATCCTATCATCAGCTTTTCCAACAGTACTATCCATGCTGACGTTTTCTCCCCTTTGCCAGATCCCAACCATCAGATGCAGCTGTACACTGTGAAACAGTGGAATAGGGAATGTGAACAACCTTCTGCTGCCCAAAACCCAACTTTTGACACTCTGCTGGTGTGTGTGTGTGTGTGGGGGGGGGGGGGGGGGGCTCAGCCACTTTGCCTCAGTCTGGTGGGCCATCACCTTGGAACAGTGGGACCTCCAGGTCATCTCAACAGGGTACTGTCTCAACTTAACCTCCGGTCTCCCTCACCTCAACTGTCCAACCCTCCATACCACATCCCCACCCTGGTGGTGGAGCTGGACTTCTTGCTCAGGCTAGTGCCGCAGCATGGCAAAGGATTGTACTCAAACTTCTTCTTCATTCCCAAGAAGACCGGGGGGGTCTTGATCCCATTCTTGACGTATGTCTCCTCAATGCCTGCCTCGGACACGAAAGGTTCAGGATGATTTCGCTCACCACTGTTCTTTCTCAACCACAGCAACTGGCTAACCACCACTATCAGCATAAAGTGCTGCTCTTCAGACTCTTGTCTGCAACACGGGTCTTCATCAAGTGTTTTGCTGTAGCAGCAGCCCATCTCCAAAAACAAGGGCATTTTGTCTTGCCATAACTCTACAATTGGCTTATCTCTGTGCACTCCAGGGAACACTTAGAAAACACCATTTGAACCATCCTGGGTTTCATTGTCAATTACAGCAAGGCATCCCTGCAACCTACATACTCTGTTATCTTTGAGCTCTTCTGGATTCCTCAGCAAGGGTTCTACCTTCCCGATCACAGACGAGTAGCATTCTGTTGTAGATAATACGCTGAAATCTGCTCAGTGTGCAGCCTCGGCCAAAAAAGCAAACGGAATGCTAGGAATTATTAGGAAAGGGAAGGTAAATAAGAGCGAAAATACTACAACGCCTTTCTGTTGTGCCATGGTACGTCCACACCTTGAATATTGTGTTCAGTTCTGGTAGCCATATCTCAAAAAAGATACAGCAGAATTAGGAAAGATTCAAAGAAGAGTGACTAAAATGATAAAGGGGATGGAATTCCTCTCACATGAGGAAAGGCTATAGAGGGTAGGGCTCTTCAGCTTGGAAAAGAGACAGATGAGGGGAGATATGACTGAGGTCTACAAAATCCTGTGTGGTATAGAACGAGTAGAAGTAGATCAGTTTTTTTTACTCGTTCCAAAAGTACAGAGACTTGGGGACACTCGAGGAAGTTACATGGAAATACTTTTAAAACATATAGGAGGAAATATTTTTTCACTCAATGAATAGTTAAGCTCTGGAACTCTTTGCCGGAGGAGGTGGTAACAGCGCTTAGTGTATCTGGGTTTAAAAAGGTTTGGACAAATTCCTAGAGGAAAAGTCCATAGTCTGCTATTGAGACAGACATGGGAAGCAACTGCTTGCCCTGGGATTTGTAGTATGAAGTGTTGCCACGATTGGGTTTCTGCCAGGTACTTATGACCTGGTTTGGCCACTGTTTGGAAAAGAGAATACTGGGCTAGATGGATCATTGGTCTGACTCAGTGTGGCTACTCTTATGTTCTTAGTCACACTGTGCAACCAGTTCCGCTCAGCACCCCACATGTTTGCCCACAGTGTTGTCAGGCTACTCAGCCACATGGCAGCCACAGGTTTCCTTGGTCCCGCATCCGCGGTTGTACATGGATCCTTTGCAGTGGGACCTCAAACTTTATCGTAACCAGGGCACCTAACTACTTACCACATGGACTTCACTTCCTGTCTCCATAAAACAGTCTCTGCTATGGTGATGCAGTTCTCTGTTCCTCTGAGAAGGCTGCTCATTCACACCGCCAACGCCCCCAATAAGGGCTGGGGGGCCCACTTTGACACCCTACAGACACAGTCTCTGGGCCTCTCATGAAGTTCAGCTCCATATCAACCATCTAGAGCTCTGAGCTGTGCCCTGCAGACCTTTCAAACCTGGATTTGCTACAAGCAGAGTCTCATTTAGATGGATAACCAAGACACTATATTCTGCATAAAACATCAAGATGGATCAGGATCTGTCCGCCTCTGCAAGGAAGTCTTCCGCCACCTTGACCACGCATGCCAGCCTCTAGGCCATGTATATACCAGGTCAGTCCAACCTGATCGCGGACTCGCTCAGCTGCAAACTCAACCCACACGAGTAGTCCCTCTACCTCACAGTAGCCAGTAGACTGTTTTGCATCTGGGGGACCCCACACATTGACCTCTTTGCATCTCCAGACAGTCCCAAATGACCCCAGTTCTGCACCCTTCAGCCAGGAGCCCCCGGCTTTGCCAAGGACACCTTCTTTATTCCGTGGACAAACCATCTCATCTACACCTTTCTGCCATTCTCATTCATCTCCAGAGTCTTTTTCAGAAGATTGTTCGACTTTACGCACATCATATTCACTGCACCATGATAGTAATGGCAAATCTGGTTTCCTCTCCTTCTGAACTTGGATGACTTTGAGGCATATTTTCAAAGCACTCAGCCTTCCAAAGTTCCATAGGTTTCTATGGAACTTTGGAAGGCTAAGCGCTTTGAAAATATACCTCTTTGTCCCCAATCTTGCTTGGTCAGCATCCATCCCTCCTCACCCAACAGCAAGGCCAGATTCTCCACCCCAATCTGCCCACCTGTGTGGAGATTGAATGGTGCATTCTGTATTGCATTCCAATCTCATGCCAAGTTTCTTACTTCCCGAAAGCTATCCAGAAGGAAGCCATATTGATACAAATGGACCTATTTTTTTACCTGAGTACCTGTGTCCTGTCCTCTTCGCTGTTTTCTGACCTATCTGCAGATACTTTTCTGACTCTGGCCTCAAGATCATCTCTGTTCATCTTCATCTCTCTGCCATCTCTGCTTACCATGACACCCATCTCCATTCACACCCTTATTTCTCGTTTCATTCAGAGTCTTACCAACATTTGTCCTCTGTGGGACCCCTCTTCATCATGGGACCTCAACATCATCTTGGATTAACTAATGATAGAGCCCTTCAGGCCCCTTGGCATAGCCTCCCTCAAGCACTTAACAACCTGGATAACCATCTTCTTCACAGACATCACTTCCGCCCAGAGTCAATGAACTATAGGCCCTCGCCACCTACTTTCCTTACATGCAGTTTTTTCTAACAGAGCTCTCTTACACACCCATCCCAAATTCCTTCCAAAGTCATCTCAGATTTTCACATCATCAGTTCCCCGCCACATTCATCCCCGGCAGAGTGGGCTCTCCACTCTTTAGACTGCAGAAGTGCGCTCCTGTTCTCGTAGAATTCCTGTTCCCATGGAACTCTTGTTCTCGTGGAACCCGTTGATGCTTATCTCAACTACGTGTTACTTTCAACTGTAACAATCCTGTCCTCCCAACCTTGAAACACTTTATCTCGTTGCTCTTGGACTGCATCCATTTCTGCTACAGCATGGCCAATCACCTGTCACCTGGCCACATTGGAGCACACAGACTGAGACCCAGCCTCCTCAGTGGTCTCATCTTCAAGCTACTCCTCTCCAGGATATCTGCAGAGCAACAGCCTGGCTCTCTCTCTCAACACCTTCACTAAACATTACTGCTTAGACCAATCTTCTGCTCAAGACATGCGCTTTGGACAGTCTGTCCTTTGGAAAGGCTTTGCTTGCTAATTACTTCAAATGCCCTTCTCACATCAGCTGGGGACTTGCCAGCAAATGTGCCTGCATTTTCCCTGCTTAACTGTAATGGAGGTTCTCCGTAGACAGCAGGGCAATACAGCCACAATTACCCGCCCTCTTTCCCTTCTAGGTAACAAGTTCAACTAGAGACAAAGTGAGGATAGGGGGAAGAGTGCACTGAATGTGGGAACACCTGCACATTCCCAGTAAGCAAAAGCTTACTATAGCTAGGGGACAGGATCAGTCTGAAACCACCAACAAGTGTGTCTGCATTCTCTTCTGTCTCAAGAGAGCTCTTGTTACAGGTAAACAGCATACTTACCTTGTAGATGCTTCTACGGCTAGGGGAGCCTTGTAGCTGTTGGGTACCGCATGTGTATGGACCAGCCGTGTATGTTTTTTTCCTATTTTGGACCCACTTTCAATGTTTCTCCATCCTTTATGATCCATCAGGATTTGCATGCATACCGCTGTGTTATTTTGCTAATATCCATATAAAGGTTTGAGATTTGATATACCACTTTTCTGTGATAAAATCAAAGTGATTTGCATTTATTATATGCAGGTACTTTCTGTGTACCTAGTGGACTCGCATCTCTAAGTTTTTTGTACCTGGAGTAATGGAGGTTAAGTGACTTACCGAGAGTCACAAGGAACAGTAGTGGGAATCGAACCCAGTTCTCCAGGTTTTCAGTCCCTTGCACTAACCATTAAGATACTACTATGTTTTTGGTTTTGTTTTTTTTTTCAACTTTTTCAATATTTTTTCCAAGGGAATAGAGAGAAATCTGTTTCTTGGCACATACACGTGCAGCCTTAGCCTTGTATACATTTTCATTTCTGCATCTGCACATTTTCATTTCCATAACCAGATTCACACATCCACAAACCATCTAAATTTGCACTGTGTAAGTTTTCAGCTGAATATTCATCTTAATTTAGTTATGCTTGTAAATTTCAGCGTGTCATTCTTTTACATAGGTATGAGTAATTTATCAGCCTAAGGCTGAAATCAGTGCTAGGTTCCTAACTTCCCCCTTCCCCCCCCTTTTTTTTTTTTTTACAAAGCCACACTAGCGGCTGTTGGCGTGGTAATTCCAGTGCCCTGGTTCGCCTCTTCCCTGCCCACAGTCTATATGCTGTGGTTTCCCTCTCTATCTCCCCTCCTCCCTGATCCCAACATCACCCCTTGTCTTTAACCTCACTCACTGTAAACAGATCTCTCCAAATCCCATAGGAAAAGTACCTGGGAAAGTTTGCTCAGTACCAGTGATTAACTTTGGTGAGGAGGAACCTTGGTGCCAGGTGCACGAAGGCCCTGCTTGTCCCACCACCTCTGACATGTTCTTTATACACTATGAGTGGAGGACTGGCCTAGTGGTTAGAGCACCGGTCTTCCAATCCAGAGGTGGCCGGTTCAAATCCCACTGCTGCTCCTTGTGATCTTGGGCAAGTCACTTAACCCTCCATTGCCTCAGGTACAAACTTAGATTGTGAGCCCTTCTGGGATAGATAAATATCCAGAGTACCTGAATGTAACTCACCTTGAGCTACTACTGAAAAAGGTGTGAGCAAAATCTAAATAAATAAATTTGTATCTGCCAGTGGGGGCAGGACCTTCATGCATGTGGTGTCAAGTCTCTCCTCTGCACCAAAAATAAACTGCTGGTGCTGTGCTGGGCTGGTACTTTTCTTTGGTCCCGTGGGACTGTAAGGGAGTGGGAAGATCTGTTTGTGGGCTGTATAAAACTTGTTTTCAGGTCATAGATTGCCCACCCCTGCAGTAAGCTGTGCGGTGATTTCCAACCTCATTCATGCCAGTGGGGGGCAATGCTTCAATACTGTGTTTTTAATCACTAGGGACAGGCAGGTCGTCTGGAGCACTACAGAACTTGCTTGTTCCTCACTATTGAAAATGTGGTAATGAAATAGCACCACCACTAGCAGGAATTTGAGGACTCCTGCACTGCTTAGAGTAGTACTCAACCCAGTCCCCGGGACACACTTAGCTAGTCAGAGTTTCAGGGTACCCATAATGAATATGAATGAGATTGATTTGTATTCATTGCCTCCTTTGTATGCAGATCTATTTCATGCATATTCATTGAAGATATCCTGAAAACCTGACTATGGTGTGTCCTGAGAACTGGGTTGAGCACTTGTGGCTTAGAGGGTCTCCAGGTGCATTCAGTGAGGTTTTGGGCAACCTCACATCCAAGTGGTAGCTGTAGCAGGGATTTATAAAGCATTAATATGGTCCTAATTGCACTCTTGTTAAGCATTAAAGAATTGATGTCAGGGCGAAGGAAGATGGTGCCTTTGACAAGGTGGTGCTGGAGAGAGACTTGTCTTCATCTTGCCCTGAGGGGTAGAGCTTTGGTACATCCCACCAGTCTGGACTGGTCTAACAGGATGAAAAGGAAGGTGAAATTTATTCTTATTTCTAATTTCCTTTCCTTAATTACAGCTAGACCAGTCCATTTCCCACTCAGGAAGACTGCAGCATTTGGGGGATCTCTCATGGCATTTCCCTTGTGCTTAGTTATGCCTGTAAGATTTTCACTTCTGTTACATAGGGTTTCCTTTACAGGGTCTTGTATGTTTCTCTATATCAGCAATGGCGCTAGCATATGAACATGTACCACTTCTTATCAGAGCTGTTAAGTTACCCATTCCAAGAGGGAGACTTTATTGCTGGTTCTGGGTTTTAAATTTACACCCCCAAAGCAGTGTAGTATTTGTTGTGCATGATTCTACCCATTGAAATCATTTATGCAGGTTCCATAATGCACCATGATGAGGTTGGCAGAAATCCAGGGTTGGCCAAAAAGTCTCCCTCATGGAATGGGTAACTTTGCAGCTCTGCTTTATAATGATGTCACTGGAAAGTTCAGCCTTTCTGCCTCCATCTGCTGGTAGAGTGACATTAACCTGCCAGTTTGGACTAGTTTATCAGAAATCAAGGAAAGGAAATTAGCAGGCAAGAACAAATTTCATCATTTATCCAGTTTAGATTAATTGTTTTGAATATTATCCCCAGAAACATTGACACTAATATTAAAGTTTTAACTTTAAAATATTTATTCTTAGAAATGGAGTTGATGGAATATGAAAATGTCCACCTAAATGCATTGAATTTACAGAAGAATGCCCTCATGCAAGAATTATTGGAACTCCAGAAAAATCTTAACGGTATTGTATGTACTTTGTAATTTTGTATGATGATTGTGAATATATCTTTTGATAAGCTTTGACGAAACAAAGCAAATTCTAAAGTTCAAATATTTTTGTTTCAAAGTATATAGGCTATCTTTGAGGAACAAAAGTATCAAGAAGTATCCTTCAAGACTAAAGGGAAAAAATAAAATATGTTTAGTGTATGTTCTCATATCTGTGAGGAATATCAGGTATTATGTTGTCATACCTCGCTGCAAAACCATTTAAACATGATAGAATAATTCTCTGCTGCATCGCCTTGCTTTTTTGTTCTTAATAGTGATTTTTATGACCCAGCTGCTGTCACAAAGCACTCACTAATAAACCGGTGAGCAACAGCTTTTTTGTGCTACAGAACCCTTCATGTATTTTTCAGGTATTGAGAGGCAGCATAAATTTGGTATTTCTGCAGTACAAACTTTAAGGGCTATTGTGCTCTTGAATGAACGTGTTTGTTCAAACTTTTGGCTTTGTGTAATTGCTGTAGGACTATGGTCATTTAAAATAATTTAAAAAACGGACAACATAACCCAGTAGAATAGTTAAATACTCATTTTGTGTGTGTGTGTGTGTGTGTGTGTGTGTGTGTGGGAGGGTAGGGAGTCACACTTGTTGACAGTGGTGGCCATTAGGCACCCCATTTCCTCTGCCTCTTCTTTCATACCTTAGCTGGCAGGGTTCCTTAGGGCTTATTAGCTGAAGAAATCTAGAGCCTGTCCTGATCCATTAAAAGTACAGGAGTTTGAGGCAACACTTTGAGCCATTGATGCTAACAATGCAAGCATGCTTAGTTATGACAGCTGTGCAGGCTCCCGGTGCTGACATCAGTGACTCAAAATGCTGATACAGACTGCTAATCTTTAGATCACTTGGGTTGGGCTCCAGATTAGAGAGCTGCACGGGAACGGGGTTTGCGGGAATCCCGCGGGATTGCTACAGGAAAACAGGCACTCTATGACATAGCAGTTCGCATGAAAGGGTTGCTACCTGAAACTCATAAACCACTGGATGAAGCTAAAGCTATAAATACTGGTGGTAATGGTAACTCAGGTTCATCCTCTTCAAATGAAGAAGAGAATTTTCAAGCCTATTTGGACAAAATGGAAGCTTCAAAAGCAAAGCGATGTCGGTTAAGCATGGAAAAGCAACCTGTAAATGTCCATATAAAGAAATTCATGCAAGAGTTTTTTAAAGGATTAAAAGAAGTGGAAAAGTTTGACCGCTCATCAAAACTGACTATAGAAGAAGCCATCATTGTTTATCCAGAGATTGTCAGTGATGCAGCTAGAACTGTAACAGCAATGCCGCCCACCCAAGTCAGTGTTGAAAGACTGTTTTCAGCACTGAAAATAATCAAATCAGATTTAAGGGCTTCTATGAAGGAGGATCTGGCAGAAGCAATTCTGTTTCTAAGAACAATATATTAGTTAATTTTGGATTATGTTTAACAGCTATTCTACAGCTATATATGCCAAGTTTAAATAATATATAAGTTGTTTTAGGTTTTCCAAATGTTTTTGGTTTATGTAGGTTAACTTTGATTTTGTTCTAATTTCCAAAGGATGTTGTTCAAGAATTTCCAAAGGATGTGGTTGTTCCAGATTTTTATACTTGCTAATGCTATGACGACTTTATACTTGATAAAAAAAACAATAAACATAACCTTGTTTTTTTATGTGTGTTTTTTTGTTTAAACTTTAGGATTAATGAATATTTATAGTTTCTTTAATAAATAAAATAAAAAGTCACAATGACATAGATTTTAAACCCAAACATTAACATGCAGCCTTGCATGCTGCACTCTCAGTCAACATGCAAAAAAAATACATATTAAAAACTGAGGAGTCGGAGTCGAAGGATTTTTGTACCGACTCCACAGCCCTGCTTTAGAGAAGTGCGCTCAAATTGCCTGGATTTATTCAAAGACTGTATGTTGTCTGAAATATATAAATTATATTTTGTAAATAATTGTTCTATGTTCAGATGTTGAAGATAAATTAAATAAAGCTATAAGTATCACAAAATCTTTGGAAGCAGAAAAAGACACGCTTATTCAAAAACCACAACTGGATCCAGAGTGTTTAAGGTAAGAATATGATTCTACAGAATATTTTCTAGTTCTTGAAATTTTTCTCTTGTTTTTAACCAGTGTTAGAAATAATACTGAGATTTAGGGATCACTAGTGGCTCATTGGAAATTTGCAAAGAAAATTCCTGAGGTAACATAGAGGCATATTTTCAAAGCACTTTGGGAGGCTAAGTTCCATAGGTTTCTATGGAACTTTGGGAGGCTAAGTGCTTTGAAAATATGCCTCATAGTAACATAGTAGATGACGGCAGAAAAAGACCTGCATGGTCCACCCAGTCTGCCCAACAAGATAAACTCACATGTGCCATTTTTTTGTGTATACCTTACCTTGATTTGTACCTGACTTTTTCAGGGCACAGACCGTACAAGTCTGCCCAGCAGTATTTCCCGCCTCCCAACCACTGGCTTTGGCACATACCGTATAAGTCTGCCCAGCACTATCCCCACCTCCCAGCACGGTCCACCCAGTCTGCCCAACAAGATAAACTCACATGTGCCATTTTTTTTTGTATACCTTACCTTGATTTGTACCTGTCTTTTTCAGGGCACAGACCGTATAAGTCTGCCCAGCACTATCCCCACCTCCCAACCACCAGCCCTGCCTTCCACCACCGGCTAAGCTTCTGGGGATCCCTTCCTTCTGAGCAGGATTCCTTTATGTTTATCCCACGCATGTTTGAATTCCGTTACCGTTTTCCTCTCCACCACCTCCTGCGGGAGGGCACTCCAAGCATCCACCACTCTCTCCGTGAAAAAATACTTCCTGACATTTTTCTTGAGTCTGCCCCCCTTCAATCTCATTTCATGTCCTCTAGTTCTACCGGTAGAATGTGACTATTGACAATACATCAGGAAAATAAGAAGTTACTGCTTTTTAAAGAATTGTGATGGTCCTTTGACTTTTATTGCAATTGGTTAGTTTGAAATTTTCTAAATCACAGGATGTCTTGTGAGCCATTCAGACTTGGAGTAGAGGAAAATGAAATTAAGGCACATCATTTTATCCTATAGCTGAAATGCTGTAAGTTCTTCCTAGACTTCTAGGTCAGTGATTTTCACTATTTTCGAAATAGAAGATCCGCTTCAATCCGGCTTTCGCCCACTACACTCGACAGAAACAGCATTCTCTAAAGTCTGCAATGACCTGTTCCTTGCCAAATCCAAAGGTCACTATTCCATCCTCATCCTCCTCGACCTATCGGCCGCCTTTGACACCGTCAACCATAATTTACTTCTTGACACACTGTCCTCATTTGGGTTCCAGGGCTCCGTCCTCTCCTGGTTCTCTTCGTAGCTTTCCCAACGCACCTTCAGAGTATTTTCTAATGGCTCTTCTTCCACCCCCATCTAGCTCTCTGTTGGGGTTCCTCAAGGATCTGTCCTTGGACTACTTCTTTTCTTGATCTACACCTCTTCCCTGGGTTCACTGATCTCATCACATGGTTTCCAGTACCATCTCTATGCTGATGACACCCAGCTTTATCTCTCCACTCCCGATATCACAGTCTAAACCCAGGCCAAAGTTTCGGCCTGCCTCTCAGACATCGCTGTCTGGATGTCCAACTGGCATCTGAAACTGAACATGGCAAAGACTGAACTCCTTGTCTTTCCACCCAAACCCTCTTCTCCTCTTCCCCCACTTTCCGTCTCTGTTGACAACGCCCTCATCCTCCCCGTCTCTTCAGCCCGCAATCTCAGAGTCATTTTCGACTCCTCCCTCTACTTCTCTGCCCATATCCAGCAGACAGCTAAGACCTGTCGCTTCTTCTTCTATAATATTAGCAAAATTCGCCCATTCCTCTCTGAACAGACCACCCGAACCCTCGTCCACTCGCTCGTTACCTCTCGTCTTGACTATTGCAACCTTCTTCTCGCTGGCCTCCCGCTTAGCCATCTATCCCCCCTTCAATCTGTCCAAAATTCTGCTGCACGTCTTATCTACCACGTGAACCAATACTCTCATATCACCCCTCTCCTCGCTTCACTGGCTCCCGATCCGCTACCGTATACAGTTCAAGCTTCTATTGACCTTCAAGTGCACTCAATCTGCAGCCCCCCATTACCTCTCTACCCTCCTCTCCCCGTATGTTCCCACCCGTAACCTCCGCTCTCAGGACAAATCACTCCTATCCGTACTCTTCTCTACCACCGCTAACTCCAGACTCCGCCCCTTCTGCCTCGCATCACCTTATGCCTGGAACAGACTTCCCGAGCCCATACGCCATGCGCCTTCCCTGCCTATCTTCAAGTCCTTACTCAAAGCCCATCTCTTCTCCCTTGCTTTTGGCGCCTAACCACCTTCCCCATTCATGTTACCTACACTGACTACAGAGTTTGTAACCTCTAGATTGTAAGCTACCTACACTGACTACATAGTTTGTAACCTTTAGATTGTAAGCTCTCTTGAGCAGGGACTATCCTTCCCCATGTTAAACTTGTACAGCGCTGCGTAACCCTGGCAGCGCTATAGAAATTCTATGTAGTAGTAGTAGAGGTCATGCTACATAAAAACTTCAGTGTGAAAGCCAGGACCATTACTGGATAATGATAATTGATAATTACCATCAATGTGATTGTTGTTGTATTATATTGTAAACCACATTGAGCCTGCAAATAGGTGGGAAAATGTGGGATATAAATGCAACAAATAAATAATGTGACCTGTGCCCTGGATAAGTCGAGTGCCCCCTCCAATGAAGCAGCTATCCCAGTTGCTCAATCACTGTGTCCTAATGCTTTTCCCCTATATTCCGTTTCTCAACAAACTCTTCAAAATACACATTTATAACCCCATTGCAACCCATCTGAACCCTAATTTGCCTCATTAATATCTGCTATTTTCGTTTTACTCCCATTCCCTCCAGGCTGGCTCTCTTCCATATTTAACCCCTCCTACCTTCTCCAGAGGCTTGCTTTCACTGTTGCCTTTAGAATAGCTGTTCTTTTAGGATACTCAGGATATGAAGTTTTCACTCATGGATGTTGTCATTCAACAGAGGCAGGTATGATGGAAATGAGCGGCTAGCTCTTAAGGAATCTGGTAATGCACAGGGTCACTTTTTTGTTCTCTTTTTGTGTCATAGCCCAATAGGGTGCTAGGTTGCATAGAGAGAAGTATAACCATTAGAAGAAATGAAGCCCCACTTGGAGTATTATGTCTGGTTTTGGAGGCTGTATTTTTAAGGACACAAAAACTTGAAATGGTTTGGGTTTTGCGATGACAGACCTGCAAGAAGAGACTTGAGGACCTGGAAAGGAGGTGCTATGATACAGATGTTTAAATATTTGAAAGGTAGTAATATGCAAACAAAATTTTTACAGAGAAGGGTATGCAGTATGCAGTAAAACTAAACGTGAATTGAGGTTATTGGGGGGGGGGGTCGACTTTAGAGTAATGTTAGGAATGTTATTGTATTTGATCTTTAATACAGATGTGTATGTTTTGTAAACAGCTTAGGTTTTAGTAGTATAAAAGTTTGAAAAATAAATAAATACTTTTTCATGGAGAGGTTAGTGGGTGCCTGGAATGCCCTCCTACGGGATGTGGAAAAGGTGAAAATGGTAATGGAATTCAAGAATACGAGGGATAAGCACAAAGCATTTCCATATGGAAAGAGAACGTAATCAAAACAACTTAGCCATGCTTACGCAACAAATCTATTAGTTGGGAAGTAAGGCTGGTGTTGGGCAAACTTCTACAGTCTTGTCCTGGTTTTGGATAGATAGATTGGTTGGGCTGGAGCGAGCTTCAGTGGAAACTCCAGTAGTTGAAAATTAAGCCAGTTCTTGGGCATACTTCTACAGTCTATGCCCTGAAAATGGCAAGGACATTTCAAGTTTATGTACATATATTTTGGGCAGATTAGATGGACCATCTGCTGTCATCTACTATGTTAGATATTTTTTTAAATCCACAGTATGTTTTTCTCACTTGTAAATTTTCTGCATAAAATCACCTTAGAATTCTTTCCTTCCTTCCTTCCTTTTGTCTCCTATACAGATTTTCCATTTGTTTATAAAGTTGTTTATATGTGTGGTCTGCACCAGTCCTAGTGTATCAAGTAGCTCCCCTTTAAATTTTTGGACAATAACCTATTTGATTTTACTTTGGCTATTTTCCCCAATAGCACCCTATAATTTCAAAAAGTATAGGTAGTGCACCAGGACCATATCGGCCACTGATGCACATAATTAGTGTCTGGTATGCCTTGTACCCAATACAATTCTTACATAAGTACATACGCGCCGTCATACTGGGAAAAGACCAAGGGTCCATCAAGCCCAGCATCCTGTCTCCGACAGCAGCCAATCCAGGCTTCAAGAACCTGGCAACACCCCCCCCCCCCCCCCCCCCTCTCCAATTTTTTTTAATAATGTTCAATGGACTTTTCCCTCAGGAATCTGTGCAAACCCCCTTTAAATTCCGTAAGGCCAGCTGCTGTCACTACATTCTCCGGCAACGAGTTCCAGAGTCTAACTACACGCTGTGTAAAGAAAACCTTTCCCCTATTTGTTTTAAATCTACCATATTCTAGCTTCATCTTGTGTCCCCTGGTTTTGTTGTTGGTTGAAAGTGTAAACAAATGCTTCACATCTGTCCGCTCTACTCCGCTCATTATCTTGTAGACTTCTATCATATCACCCCTCAGCCACCTTTTCTCCAAGCTGAAGAGCCCTAACCTTCTCAGCCTTTCCTCATAGGGAAGTCGTTCCATTCCCTTTATCATTTTCGTCGCCCTTCTCTGCTCCTTTTCTAATTCCTTTATATCTTTTTTGAGATGCGGCGACCAGAATTGGACACAATACTCGAGGTGCAGTTGCACCATGGAGCGATAAAACGGCATTATAACATCCTCATGTTTGTTTTCCATCCCTTTCCTAATAATACTCAACATTCTGTGCGCTTTCTTAGCCGCCGCAGCACACTGAGCAGAAGTTTTTAACGTCTTATCAACGATGACTCCCAGATCCCTTTCTAGGTCCGTAACTCCTAACGCAGAACGTTGCATGACATAGCTGTAATTCGGGTTCCTCTTACCCTCATGCATTACTTTGCACTTGTCAACATTGAACTTCATCTGCCACTTGCACGCCCAATCCCCCAGTCTCGCGAGGTCCTCCTGTAATCTTTCACACTCCTTCTGTGACTTGACGACCCTGAATAATTTTGTGTCATCTGCGAATTTAATTACCTCACTAGTTACTCCCATCTCAAGGTCATTTATAAATATACTAAAAGCAGCGGTCCCAGCACAGACCCCTGCGGGACCCCACTAACTACCCTTCTCCACTGAGAATACTGACCATTCAACCCTACTGTTTGCTTCCTATCTTTCAACCAGCTCTTAATCCATAGTACTACCCTACTTACGATCCCATGACTCTCCAGTTTTCTCAGGAGTCTTTCATGAGGCACTTTGTCAAACGCCTTTTGAAAATCCAGATACACAATATCCACTGGCTCCCCATTGTCCACATGTTTGTTCACACCCTCAAAAAAATTCAGTAGATTGGTGAGGCAAGACTTCCCGGTATGGGCACAATTTGTTTCAGGAGGTGGACCTTAAATGTTTCTAGCGCAGTTTCGTTCACTTTTGAAGGAGTACTTTGACAATAACTTGGATTCGGGTCCCTCCTTGGGGATCGTTTGGGATGCCTTTAAGGCAGTCTCAAGGGGGTTTTTCTTAAAACATGCTAGTACTCAAGCTCGAATTAGACGAAAAGAGGTGGCGGATTGTCTTGCCGAATTGACTAGAAGATCTTCATAAGGTTTCACATTCGAGCTCTCTCTTGCGACAGATACATGCTCTCAGACTAAGGTTAGGTAATATTTATTCCGAGCAGCATCAATTTGTTCAGAAACAGCAACAGCAACTGCATTATGTGTATGATTATAAACCTAGCCGGTTGTTAGCTCTTAAATTGCGGCAAAAAAGATTTGATCGTACTATTCTGCAGATTAGAGAGGGCAAATTGGATCAATTTGAACTGAGTCAACACAGCCGTCAACGTTTTCAATCATTTTATTAGTCTTTGTATGCGGTGGATGATTCGATTCAGCCGGATGCCATTGGGGCTTTCTTAGACTCCTTGTAGTTGGTAGCTTTGTCTGAGGAGCAGCGGGCGATGCTAGATGGGAGTATTCTCGTTGACAAAGTTGTTCAAGTTATTAAAGATCTCCTGCCAGGGAAGTCACAGGGGTTAGATGGTCTTCCAAACGATTTTTATAGGGCATTTAGGGGTGAGCTTGCCCCCTTTTTGGTTGAGATCCTGAATGGGGTACGGGAGGGTCAAGCATTGCCGCCTTCCATGATGGAAGCATGGATCGCTGTGATCCCAAAGCCGGGTAAAGATAAGTTGGATTGTACCTCCTACTGCCCGATCTCGATTTTAAACTCTGATGTTAAAATTCTTGCTAAAGTCCTGGCAAATCGCATGACAAGGGTTTTGCCTGATTTAATTCACCCGGACCAAGTTGGTTTCATCCCTCAAAGACAAGCAAAAGATAATGTTCGTAGAATGATTAATTTGACGCATGTGGCAGGGAAGGCAAAGGCTTCGGTCTGCCTCCTGGGGTTAGACGCTGAAAAGGCGTTTGACCGAGTACACTGGCCATTTATGTTGTGTTATGACCGGATGGGCTTTGGTACGGGTTTAAGGGATTGGACTCAAGCCCTTTATCATTCTCCACGGGCCTGTGTTCGTATTAATGGTGGTAATTCCTCGTTGTTTTCTTTACATAGGGGGACGCGTCAAGGGTGTCCTTTATCTCCCTTGTTATTTGCTTTGGTCATGGAACCGTTGGCAGTGGCGATTCGTTCTGATCCCAATATTTCGGGTATTGTGCTGGGAGATCAAGACTATAAGTTGGCTTTGTTTGCTGACGATATTTTGCTCTCTTTATCCAAGCCCTTAATATCGTTGCTTAACTTATTAAAACTTTTAGGTGTATACTCTTCTGTTTCTGGTTTCAAGCTTAATATGTCCAAATCGGAGGCTATGGCAATTGGTATCCCTCCCAACATGTTAAACTCTTTAAAAGAAACCTTTGCTTTTCGTTGGGTATCCCGGGGTCTTAAGTACTTAGGGGTTTCTCTCACTGAAAAGTTTTCTGATTTATTTCAGGCTAATTATCCTCCTCTCCTGAAGGAAATTACTAAGGATTTAGAGAGGTGGGGGTCCATAGACCTTTCGTGGTTTGGTCGGATTGCCACCTTAAAGATGAATGTTATGCCCCGATTACTGTATCTTTTTCAGGTTTTGCCTCTACATCTATCACGTAAATTTCTTTCTGGTCTTCAGGATCGCTTTCTTCGTTTTATCTGGTCTAATAAAAGGGTGAGACTGACGAGGTCTGTATTGAATAGGGATCAGAAACAAGGGGGGTTAGGGGTTCCCAATGTGTTCTGGTATTACAAGGCGGCGCAAGCTTGCTCTGCCATTGAATAGTTTCACGCGAGTCCGCAGAAGAGGTGGATTGGATTGGAACAGTTTTTGGTGGGTCTGTGCCTCTTGCGTTCTCTAATGTGGCTCCCTAGGCGTTTTCGTGTGTTGGGGCGGGAGTTATGTCCTTCGATTCAGAACACTCTTTACTACTGGGATGCTATGTTTGCCAAGCCGGACTGGATTCTCTCTAAATTGACCCCAGTGATTTATAATCCTCTTTTCCCACCTGGTCTTCATGCGGGGACATTTAGGGCCTGGTTTAGAGCTGGTCTTGAGACTTGGGGCCAATTTTTTGATGATGAGGGCTTCATACCCTTTAATAGCCTAATTGAGTCTTACACGATTTCCCCTAAGGATATATTTGCCTATGTTCAGCTGAGGCACTTTTTGTCTTCAGCGGATATAAAGCCCAAAGTGTGTCGAGAGGATTAATTCCTGGAGGACTTATGTGAGGATTCTAAGGCCACGAAGGGTCTTATTGTCTATACTTATACCAGCGTGAGCAGGCCAGAAGTGAATATAGAGCCAATTGGAATAGAGAACTGGGCCTTAGTTTGGATGATGAGGAGTGGACTTTGATGAAAAAAGCGTTATCAAAAATTTCAATTTTTGTTCCATTTAAGGAAAATGCAGTTAAAATCTTTTACAGGTGGTATTTGACACCTGTTCGCTTGAATCATGTGTTTCCCTCAGTTTCCCCCTTGTATTGGTGGAACTGTGGCCAGAGGGACACTATGGGCCATGTTTGGTGGTCCTGTGTTAAGGTCAGGGCATTTTGGAAGGCCGTTCAGTATCGCCTCCAAAGATGGATTGGTCGGCCTCTTAAATGGGCTCCGGAATTTTTTCTCTTTCCCAAGAAACCTCCGGGCTTGACCACTTCCCAATCTTTGCTGGTGCGATATGCAATGTTGGCTGCCAGGGTAATCTTGGCTGCTCAGTGGAGATCTCCTCGGGTTCTCTCCTTGATCCAGTGGGTCAATAAATTGTGGTATGTTTGTGAGATGGAGAAGCAATGGGCATTGTGTCACAAAACTCTGGCCAAATGGGAAGCTATTTGGGAGCCTTTTGTTACCAACTGTGCGGCATGAAGAAGATGGTTGTAGTGTAGGGGACCCTTGGGGTGTCTTAGAAGGTTTTTTTTTAGTCATTTGGTTAGGTGGATGGGAGATAGGGGGGCTAGGGTTGGGGCTATTACTGTTTAAAATGTTTCTAAATAATTGGAAGTGTGAAGTAGCTCTATATGACTTGGGGATGAGGGTGTATTGAATTGTGATGTATCAGGTTGTTTGTGTCCTGGTCCAGTTTGCTGTTTATCACATGCTGTTTCATACATGTGTATTGTGAGTTGTTTATGCCATTTTCTGTGAATTGTGTATTCCCATTGAATAAAGACTTCTAAAGTAAAGGAGTAGATATACAGTTCAATTCAGGCATTAAAGATCAAGGGTAAATGTAGATAATTCAACAGTAATAATATTAATAAAGTAAACAAAAGAGTTGTTTAGATAAGGTTTTGATGTCTGGTCATTTATGAAGGATCCTTTGTTGTGAGCAGTAGTTTGTGTTGTCCCTTCTCTTGTGGGTTATGACACCATTTGTCTGAGAAGAGCACTTTGAAGGGCATCCACAATCTCTCTACTTCTTTCTGATTCTGCAGTTGGTACATTCCAGTCTGCATCTGGCAGGTTGAAATCTCCAGCAACAGCACCTCCCCTTTCAGTCCCAATTTATGGATATCTGCAACCAGATCTTTGTCAAGCTTCTCCATTTGTGTTGGAGGCCTGTAGATGACACCAGTGTGTATAGAGGTTCCTTCTCTTTTTAAGCTGATTCATAATGCTTCCTCCATTCCCTTGGTCCCCTGCATTTCAGCTGCTTTAATATTTTTTCACATAACCACTCCTCCACCCCTATAAGAGATGTTTCTTACCAACTGAAATGAAAAATGTAATCAGTGTGTTATAGTAGCTTCTTTGATTATTATATATTAAACAACTTGTCTAAAATATTTGCAGCAATTGGCAAGATACAGTAGAAAGTAATCCCTTTATCAATTTATTTTAGAGGGGAGAGGTGGTGGTTGCACTTTATAACATTTTGTAAATCTGTCCTGAGCTCTGCTCTTCTGTAGTGAATGACTTAATGGTAAAAATTTGATGCACTTGAAAGTTGATCATCTGTACCATTGAGAAAACAGAAACAGATTTCTAAAGCATGAAGAAGTTATTGAGAACATATTTGTTGCTGAATTCTTTCACAACAAGGTTCAAAAGATAAACCTTGCTTTCTCTACCTCACCAGCTCTCCCTCCACTAGTCCGTTCCCCTCTCTCTCCTTCCCCTCATTCCCTTTCCTCCTTTCCTGAAGTTACTATTGAGGAAACTACACTTCTCCTTTCTTCCTCAAAATGTACCACCTGTTCCTCTGATCCCATTCCCACCCACCTTCTTAATGCCATCTCTCCTACTCTTATTCCTTTTATCTGTCACATTCTCAACCTCTCACTTTCCACTGCGACTGTCCCTGCTGCCTTCAAACATGCTGTGGTCACACCTCTCCTTAAGAAGCCTTCACTTGACCCTACTTGTCCCTTTAATTACCGACCCATCTCCCTCCTTCCTTTTCTCTCCAAATTACTTGAGCGTGCTGTTCACCGCCGCTGCCTTGATTTTCTCTCCTCACATGCTATTCTTGACCCATTACAATCTGGTTTTCGCCCTCTCCACTCAACCGAAACTGCGCTTACTAAAGTCTCCAATGACCTATTACTGGCTAAATCCAGAGGTCAATATTCCATCCTTATTCTTCTTGATCTTTCCGCTGCTTTTGACACTGTCGATCACAGCATACTTCTCGATACCCTGTCCTCACTTGGATTCCAGGGCTCTGTCCTTTCCTGGTTCTCTTCCTACCTCTCCCTCCGCACCTTTAGTGTTCACTCTGGTGGATCCTCTTCTACTTCTATCCCTCTGCCTGTCGGCGTACCTCAGGGTTCTGTTCTTGGTCCCCTCCTCTTTTCTATCTACATTTCTTCCCTTGGTTCATTAATCTCATTCCATGGCTTTTCCTACCATCTCTATGCTGATGACTCCCAAATCTACCTTTCTACCCCTGATATCTCACCTTGCATCAAAACCAAAGTTTCAGCGTGCTTGTCTGACATTGCTGCCTGGATGTCTCAACGCCACCTGAAATTAAATATGACCAAAACCGAGCTTCTCATTTTCCCCCCCAAACCCACCTCCCCGCTCCTCCCGTTTTCTATTTCTGTTGATGGCTCTCTCATTCTCCCTGTCTCCTCAGCTCGAAACCTTGGGGTCATCTTTGACTCTTCTCTCTCCTTCTCTGCTCATATCCAGCAGACCGCCAAGACCTGTCGTTTCTTTCTTTACAACATCCGTAAAATCCGCCCCTTTCTTTCCGAGCACTCTACCAAAACCCTCATCCACACCCTTGTCACCTCTCGTTTAGACTACTGCAATCTGCTTCTTGCTGGCCTCCCACTTAGTCACCTCTCCCCTCTCCAGTCGGTTCAAAACTCTGCTGCCCGTCTCGTCTTCCGCCAGGGTCGCTTTACTCATACTACCCCTCTCCTCAAGACCCTTCACTGGCTCCCTATCCGTTTTCGCATCCTGTTCAAACTCCTTCTACTAACCTATAAATGTATTCACTCTGCTGCTCCCCAGTATCTCTCCACACTCGTCCTTCCCTACACCCCTTCCCGTGCACTCCGCTCCATGGATAAATCCTTCTTATCTATTCCCTTCTCCACTACTGCCAACTCCAGACTTCGCGCCTTCTGTCTCGCTGCACCCTACGCCTGGAATAAACTTCCTGAGCCCTTACGTCTTGCACCATCCTTGGCCACCTTTAAATCTAGACTGAAAGCCCACCTCTTTAACATTGCTTTTGACTCGTAACCACTCGCCTCCACCTACCCTCCTCTCTTCCTTCCCATTCACATTAATTGATTTGATTTGCTTACTTTATTTATTTTTTGTCTATTAGATTGTAATCCCCTTTGAGCAGTGACTGTCTTTCTTCTATGTTTGTGCAGCGCTGCGTATGCCTTGTAGCGCTATAGAAATGCTAAATAGTAGTAGTAGTAGTTGTTCACCCAGATTTAAAGAAGTAGCTTTGTATTCTGCGTTGCCTATTGTAGAAAAAAGAGACCATAATATTGAATCCATAAAGAAGCAAATTAAGCTTTCCTTCGTATAAATCATACCAAGAAATATGTCCACTAGAGCTGAACAAATGCTTTACATTAGCAGTGGATTGCCTCAGGACCTCAATTCTGGTGGTTTTCAGAAATATTTGCAATTTAATTTTATGTAAAATTTTATAAGCAGGAAATGTCAGTCTCTAGAGTAATTTATTTCATGCTAAAATGAATTTCTGTAATGACAATCTGCTCATTGATTTCTTTAGACTTAATGTTTCATTTGATTTAGAAGCAAACATAAACTATCTGAATTTAGTCCTATGTGCCCTGATTCTCCTCTTCCAAAATTCATTATCAGCTGCTGGGCTGAAATCAATTTTAAGTTAGAGGCATTCATTCAGAAGCTCAAGTGTTGTCATTTTGACTTTTGTATGTTTTAGAAAATGATAGGCTATCATCATGCTAGAACTTATAGTTTTAAAGTTAAATTGAAGCAGATTAATATAATGACCTATATTTCATCTTTTCTAAGGGAGAGAAGTACTTAGTTGCTAATGATTCTGTAGTACTTTTGTAAGTAAATATATTGAGGGGCATTTTCAATATGACATCCAAATCCGATTTTGGACGTTTTACAAAAAACGTCCAAAAATCCAGTGCCAAACATGGTCATTTTTGAACTAGAAAACTCTTATCTTTTTGGTTCAAAAATCGCCCTTAGATGTTTCTGTGCTCTTTGCATCTTTCTTTTATAGTCATTTTCAAACAATGAACATCCAAGAGTAAAAAGCACAAAAAAAAAAAAACAAGCTACTGGGATGTCTAGGGGCCAGTAGAGCAGCCTAGGGGGCACTGTGATGTGTGGATTCGATGTTGTCTTCTTGACACCGAGGAGTCTTGGTGACATGCTTTGGACAAAGGCCAAGAAGCATCATGATTGGTTACCCTCTACGCATGGTACTGGGAGCTCTGGGGCGTCAAAGGATTTGGCATCTGAGAAGCATTGACGCCAAGAGGACTGCTCTCTCTCCATATAGGACTATTATTCTGGTATACTTAATTTTTACCCTTTCTAACAATATTCTGTATTCCTATTACTATGTAAGCCACATTGAGCCTGCTTTGAGTGGGAAAGCGTGGGATACAAATGTAATAAATAAATAAATAGGAGGTGCCAATGCATTGGTCTCCCATCAGCCAAGACCCAGCTCCTGCATCAATCCTGGCAGTTCTGCAACCTGCTTCTTAATCAGCACCCCTTCTTTTCCCGGTGTCGGCCCTCGATGAGTGCATCCGTGCCTTGCTTCCTGAGCTGCTGGATAGCCTAATGCAGTTGTGTGCATCGGCATCGGGGGGCGCTTGCGCCTACCCTGCCTACTGTTGTGATCCAGCTTGGCCTTCAGCCTGCGGTGCGGCCACGGACACCAATGCCACATGCAGCTCCGGTGTCAAATGCCACCCAAGCCGGCACTCCCTCGACGTTGGTGGAGGAAGCTTCACTGGAGTTGAGGTGGGAACCGACTTCTCAACGCCGTTCTCAAGGGCATGGTTCCTCCATGTAGAGGCATGTTCGATCTCAACACTCCCATCAGGAGGTATTGTCTGACACCGAAGAGGAATGCTCATGGGATTTAGAGGAGGATGCAAGGTACGTTTCCTTTGATGATTTCTCAGGGACTGTCTCTTTGTATCAGGTGTTCAGCGCTGCATGCGTCTGGTAGCGCTATACAAATGCTAATAATAATAATAACTCCCTCTGAACCCTCCCCTCTACCTGAAAGGAGAAATTCTCCGGAGAGCCTTTCATTTCCTTCTTTTACTAAGAAAATGACTGATTCTATTCCCTTTCCTTTGGAAGTGAAGGACGAGCCCAGGGCCAAGATGCTTGAGGTCCAGGACTACACATCTCCTCCTAGGGAGGCTGTGACTGTCCCTCTCCATGAGGTACTCCAGGAAGTCCTTGTTAGGAACTGTGAGTCCCCTCTGTCGGTCCCAGTCATGCCCAAGATGATCGACACCCAGTATCAGATCCACAGTGCACCTGGTTTTGATAAGCCTCAGTTGCCTCACAATTCCATGGTGGTGGAATCTGTTCTCAAAAGAGCCAGGAGTTCCAGAGACTATGCCTCGGCGCCCCCAGGTAGAGAAGCTAGAACCCTGGATTGTTTTGGGAGGAAGATGTAATGAGCCAAATTGACAAATTAAAGAGTAATAAATCACGTGGACCAGATGGCATACTTCCAAGGGTACTCAAAGAACTAGAGTATGAAATTGCTGATCTGCTGTTAGTAATAAGTAACCTGTCGTTAACATCATCTGTAATACCTGAAGATTGGAGGGTGGCCAGTGTGACTCCGATTTTTAAAACGTGTTCTAGGGGTGATCCGGGAAATTACCGGTAAGCCTGATGTCGGTGCTGAGCAAAATAGTGGAAACTATTATAAAAAATAAATTTACAGAACACATAGACAAACATGGTTTAATGGGACAGAGTCAGCATGGGTTCAGCCGAGGGAAGTCTTGTCTCACTAATTTGCTTCATTTTTTTTAAAGGTGTGAATAAACTTGGATAAAGGTGAGCTGGTTGATGTAGTGTAACTAACTACCTGTTCCTCTGATCCTATTCCCACCCATCTACTTAACACTATCTCTTCTACTGTCATCCCTTTTATCTGTCATATCCTCAATCTTTCACTTTCCACTGTGACTGTTCCTGATGCCTTCAAACATGCCATAGTCACACCATTTAAAAAACCATCATTGGACCCTACCTATCCTTCCAACTATCGCCCCATCTCCCTCCTCCCTTTCCTGTCCAAGATACTTGAACGTGCTGTTCACCGCCGTTGCCTTCACTTTCTTTCATCTCAAGCTAATCTTGATCCACTTCAATCTGGCTTTCACCCCCTTCATTTAACTGAAAACAGCGCTTGCTAAAGTCTCCAATGATCTGTTCCTGGCCAGATCCAATGGTCTATCCTCATTCTTCTTGATCTGTCTGCTGCTTTTGACACTTTTGATCACAGCCTACTGCTTGATACGCTGTCCTCACTTGGATTTCAGGGCTCTGTTCTTTCCTGGTTTTCTTCATATCTCTCCCAGCATACCTTTAGTGTATACTCTGGTGGATCTTCCTCTACTTCTATCCCACTGTCAGTTGGTGTACCTCAGGGATCTGCCCTGGGACCTCTTCTTTTCTCCATCTATACTACTTCCCTTGGTGCTCTGATCTCATCCCATGATTTTCAGTATCATCTTTACGCTGATGACTCCCAGATCTACCTCTCCACACCAGAAATCTCAGCCGAAATCCAGGCCAAAGTATCAGCCTGCCTGTCTGACATTGCTGCCTGGATGTCTCAGCGCCATTTGAAACTAAACATGACCAAGACTGAGCTTCTTATCTTTTCCCCTAAACCAACCTCTCCTCTTCCCCCATTCTCTATTTCTTTAGGTAACACTCTCATCCTTCCTGTCTCATCAGCTCGTAACCTTGGGGTCATCTTCGACTCCTCCCTCTCCTTCTCTTCACATATTCAGCAGACTGCTAAAACCTGTGGTTTTTCTCTATAATATTACCAAAATTTGCCCTTTCCTTTCTGAGCACACTACCAGAACCTTCATCCACACTCTTACCTCTCGCTTAGACTATTGCAACTTGCTTCTCACAGGTCTCCCACTTAGCCATCTCTCTCCTCTTCAATCTGTTCAAAATTCTGCTGCACGACTAATATTCCGCCAGTGTCGTTATGCTCATATTAGCCCTCTCCTCAAGTCACTTCACTGGCTCCCTATCCATTTCCGCATACAGCTCAAACTCCTCTTATCTGCACCCTTCTCCTCCACCACTAACTCCAGACTTTGTTCCTTTTATCTTGCTGCACATATGCCTGGAATAGACTTCCTGAGCCAGTACGTCAAGCTCCATCTCTGGCCGTCTTCAAATCTAAGCTAAAAGTCCACCTTTTTGATGCTGCTTTTAACTCCTAACCCTTATTCACTTGTTCAGAATCCTTATTTTTTCATCCTCACTTTATATTTAAACGATTTTTATTGATGATCAAACAGTTGAAGCAGAATTATAAAAGGCAAACATTCTATAATCATAGTAATACATCTTATGCATTTATGTGCATCTTAACTGTATCATCAATTTTATTCCATTAACTCCCCCTCAACCCCCCCTCCCATAACCTCTACACTGAACGTCTTATTTCATAGTATCGTTCCTTCAAAATCTAACTCCAGACTTTACCTATTTAACACAAGGAGCATATGTCTACTGGGTTCTCCGCAAGTTAGGGTTTACCCAAATTATTAAGTACTGCACTTCTTGCATTGAGAGAGATTTTGCAAGTATGGATTCCATATAGTAATAAAAAATTCCTTCTTCTCTTTGGGCTGCTAAAAGCCGATCTAGCCTCCCAGAGCATTAGTTCATGGAGTCTATTCCTCCAGAACCACACTGACGGTGGTTCCGCCTGTATCCAGTACCTAAGTATGCATTTCTTCCCCACTGTGTATGCCTTACAGAAGAGTAACTCCAAATTTTTATCTGAAATCCCATATGCATTACTTTTATTCAAAAGTACTCCTCTCCAGGATAATTTTTCAAGGTATTTCTGTACTGCTTTCCAAAATGTTTATTCTGTCGCATCAACAGAATGCATGCATAAAGGTATTCCTCTCTCTGCCACATTTAGGGCATTGGGCATCAGATATCCAACCAGCCCTTGCTGCCTGTGATTGTGTTATGTATCCCCGATGTATGATCCTATATTGACTCTCCTGCAGCTCTGCCCCACCCACTTGTTTGGGTATATCTTTGATCAATTTAGCAAAATGTATTCCCTTCAACTCATATCCCAAATCTTTACTCCATGTATCCTTAAGCATCTCATATGCTCGAGGTGGACTGAGCAGCATTAATACTCTGTGTAGGCTCGACATTGACACCTGTCCATATGCATCCCCCCTCAGGAAATCGCGCAACCTTTGGCCTAACCTCGTGTCCAGAGCTGCTTGGTCCAAACTAAACCAATAATGATGTAATTGTCTATATGTATAATAATCCTTATTGGTAAGTGAAAACCTCTGCTGCAGATCTTGGAATCCATACAGTCCCCCCTCTTCATTCCTCAAATGTTCAAAGTGATTCCCAATTCCGACCATCTATCAAATATCCCTTTCTCTAATCCCGGGGGGAAGTCCCTATTCCCTCTCAGTGGGAGTTGATCACTTATATTGGGATCTTGTCTCTAGGATTGCATAAGAAATTGCCAAATGCGTCGCAGTGGTTGCAACAATATGCTTTTCCTGCAAACAAGTGGCAAACTCTTTGTTTTAGCCTGCAGAAGGAAATTCAGGTGCCAAGGTCTAAATAATGTACGTTCCCAGCTAAGCGGCGTATGTTGATTTGTATTAAGCAGCCAATCCCTAAGGTGTCTCAGAAGACACGCCTGATTGTATCGTTTAATACAAGGGAATCCTAACCCTCCCTGTGCCCATCCATCATACAGATATTCAAATCGTAATTTAGACTTCCTCCCCCCCCATAAAAATTTTCGACACATCCTGTTCAGCTTGTATAGATCTTTACCAAGTATATGTATTGGCAACACCTGTAAAATATAAAGCCATCTCGGGAATATGATCATTTTAAATAGGTTGATTCTGCCCATTAGCGATATAGGTAGATGGCTCCATCTCTCAAGAGAGCATCTGGTGTCCTGTAACAGCTTTTCTATATTAATTTTATAAAGTGTGGTAGTGTCCATAGCCAGCCGTATTCCTAAATATCTGAAGGATTCCTCCGCCCATTTCAGCGGGAGCTGTTCCTGCCAAGCTTCAATTTGGTCTCCCTCCCTCTGTAAAACTTCAGACTTCTCCAAATATAGCTTAAAGCCAGAGAAATCACCATACTCTGTCATACATTCTAAGAGAGCCGTCATTGATGTTTCAGGGTGGATTACGTGTACCAGCAAATCATCAGCGAAGGCTGCTATTTTAAACGTTTCTGTTCCGATCCATACCCCTTGTACGTCAGGCGTCTGTTGGATATTTCTAATCAGTGGGTCTAATGTTAATACAAACAGTAAAGGTGACAGGGGGCATCCCTGCCTAGTCCCCCTGTGTATAAGAAAGGAAGGTGACAAGATTCCATTACCCACACCTGGGCTTGTGGAAGATGGTATAATGCACGGACCGCCTCCTGAAAAAACCCTCATATACCATAAGCATCTAAAGTACTGAATAAAAAATCCCAAACCACCCTATCAAACACCTTTTCGGCGTCAAAGCTGACTAACATCGATGGTGTGGCTTGCGTATACACTGCCTCCAAGGTGACCAATATCTTCCTCACATTTTTAGTGATAGTCCTGCCCTGTACAAATCCCACCTGTGAATCCTCAATGACATCTGGCAGTATTCGAGAAAGACGGTTTGCTAAAACTTTAGCAAATAGTTTAGCTTCACAATTTAATAATGATATTGATCTATAAGATTCAGGTTTCTGTGCATCCCGTCCTGGTTTGGGGAGTACTATAATCTGCGCTGTTCGTAAAGAAATGGGCATTTGCTTCTCCTGCACTATAACATTAAACATTGAAGTCAGGGGTGCTACAACTTCGTCTTTCAGTATTTTGTAAAGTTCCCCTCTATAGCCATCTGGGCCCGGGGCCTTCCCCAATGGTCCTTGCTGTATAGCCCATGACACCTCTTCTGCCGTTATGGGAGCATTTAGCATATCTAGGCTTTTTGTATCTATTTGCGGAAGCTCTTGCCCCGCCAAATATATCTCACTGTCCATCGGGGGTGGATCTGGGATAGCATACAGCTTCTGATAATATTCTTGCATGATTCTATTAATAAGGACATCTTTATTTTCTAAAGTTCCATTTGAGGAATACAGGGTGTTTATTTTATAATTGCCCTGTCTAGGATTTGCCAGCCTAGCCAACATCCTTCCTCTTTTATTTGCATACTTGTATAGATGATATCTATAGTATGCATGATTCAGTTGGGCCTTATTGTGGAGTCTCTCATTTAAGGTTTGCTGCAATTCTAGAAGCTTAGCTTTTAATGTGACATCATGTTGGAGCCCGTACTCACGCCGTGTTCGCGTTATTTCCTTTTCTAACCTAAACAGGTCCTTCTCCCGTGTCTTCTTCTGATAACTTGTATAAGCAATGATCTCACCCCGAAGTACGGCCTTAGCTGCATCCCAGTAGAGTATTGGGGTTGCCATGTGTTCCTGATTAGTGTCTTGAAACTGCTTGTATTTATTTAGTATGAATTCCCGGAAACCCTGATCTTTATAGAGCCGGATAGGGAATTTCCATTGGAACTGACCAGGGCTTGCCTCTGATATTTCCCATATGACCTTCACCATTGCATGATCTGAGATTTTAATGGGGCCTATTTCTGCCGCCCTGATTTTTGTGAATAGTAAACGAGAATTAAAAACATAATCAATCCGCGACATAGTGGCATGCGCACGAGATAAATGTGTGTAATCACGCTCTAAGGGATGCAGAGTGCGCCACACATCCACCAGGTCCAGGACTTCACTCAACATACCTATTCCTCTGGATTCCGCACTCGATCTTTTTTTGCCCCCTTGAGATCTGTCCAATGTAGGGTCTCCAACTTCATTGAAATCCCCTCCTATCAGCATGGGAATTCCCTCAAAGCTTGTTAAATGATGTAAAAGTTTTTTGTAAAATGATGTAAAAGTTTTTTGTAAAATGTCTTATTGTACATTACATATAACTACTGGTTGCTGCTCTATTGTTAAGTGTGCCAATACATATCTGCCCTCCTTGTCTGCGATAGTCTTATGTGTAATGACTTGGACCCCTTTCTTAATTCAAATTATAACCCCTGCTTTTTTCGCCTGCGCTGGAGTTTCAAAATATGAACCCACCCACCATCATCATAGTTTCTCATGCTGTTTGGCTGTTAGATGTGTTTCCTGAAGTAATGCAATTGATGTCTGTTGCTTATGAAGTGCTTGAAGTATTTTCTGCCGTTTAATCGGCGAGGATATACCCCCCACATTCCACGTTACCATTTTAAAAGCCATTACGTGTTGTCAAGTGCCACAAAGACTGTGATCTTGATGCCTGCTCTAAGTGGGCATGGGGGCATCCTAGCCTAAACCCCCACCACCTATTATTAAACAAAATTCCACTGACATACACTCCTCTTATGACTCCTAATATGTTGCCTGTGTTCCCCTTCTCCACTATAACCATGAGGTTCCTGCTTTCCCATGTTCCCCTCACCCCCCTTCCCCCTCCCTCCCCCACCCCTCCCCTGTCTACCCATCCTCCCCATCTCTTAACGGCACCTAAAGTGCCCTACTTCCGTGTCTCCAATCCGAGATCCCACCCTCACTGACATTAAATATTTCGCTTTTCTCCCACCCCTTCAACCATGGAATCACCATAAACAGCAAACACAATTTCAAGACTGTTAAACTCAACCACTTATATTCACAAGTCTTCTGGTTTCTTCCGCTCCTCTTCCAGCATCTGCCTCAATCTCTATGTTGTCTTTCTAGGGCATTGTTCATGTTTTTCTTGATGCTCTTGGCCTGTCCTCCTCTAGTCGCTCCACCCATGCTTGAGCGGCTTCTACAGTGTCATAAAATCTTACTGTTCCATTGTGCTGGATTCTGAGTTTTGCCGGGTACAATAAACTGAATCTTATCTGCATTTTGTGAAGTCACCCACATATTTGCGACAATTGCTTACGCTGGAGGGATACTTCAGTAGAGTAGTCTTGAAAACACAGTATCTTGTGTCCATCCACCTCCAACGTTTCTCCTTTCCGGAGAGCTGCTAATACATCCATCATATGTTGGTAGTTGAGCAATTGCAAAATGACCACTCTAGGGCGGGTATTGGTCTCCTTTCTCGGTCCCAGGCGATGCGCTCTTTCTTCAGCGGTCCTGTCGTGCTCTGATTAGGTAGGATGTTATCAAGCCAGGGCTCCAAAAAGCCTCTCAATTCCGCTTCATGTATTGATTCTGGTATTCCTACCAATCGAAGATTGTTTCTGCGAGAGCGATTCTCCAAATCGTCCACTTTATCTTCTAACGTTGAAACTGTTTTTTGGAGGCGCTCTATAGACTTTGAGGCTTCTTGTGAAGAGTTTTCCACGCCCCCTAGTCGCTGCTGGACTTCCTGGAGCTGAGTAGTAAAAGTGGTAAATCTTTGATCCATGCCATCAAGCTTATCAATAATTTGCTGTAACTTGTGGTTCATGGTATCCTCCACTGCCATTTTCACCTCTGCAACAATTTCTGAAGCCCAGGCAGAGCTCACTGATGGTGACGGTGGCGAACTTTTCCCCGCCATTTTTGTTCCCCCGCTCTTATTTTTATCTAGCTCTTTCTTGGAGCTTCTAGTTGCCATACAAAAGTTCTGGGGGCAGTTATACTCTTGTCTGCCTATTAGAATTTATGGTCTACGCCCCCACTGCTGATCAATCTGCTCCGATGTATCAGACAAAGTTTATCTTTAGACCGTGTTGCGTGCTATTTGAATGCTGTTCAAATCTGCTTCTGGGTGACTGCCAAGGCTCAGACCGCCTTATACATGTTACCGAAGGCTTTGCATTTTGATAGACCCCTGCGCAGCTTCATGTTACTCCGCTCTACATTAAAGGGTTCTTCCTCCTTTGTTAAATGTTCTGATGTGCTTACCAGAAGCAGCAACTGGAGATTTCTTGTTCGTTTCCCCGTGTGCAGTTGCCTCGTGGCCAACACCAGTCCCTCAGGCTAAGCTTAATCACTTCATTGCCCTCTGCTCCACGATTCCTGTTCTCTCTCTCCCACTTGCCGCCACACCCTCCTTCCGCTCGGATTGACGGTCTAATTACCCGCTCTATGTCCCGCCGCTTCAACTGCTAGCCTGTGTTCTTGTTCCCCGCTGAATTCGGGCCTGTGGCTGATCTCCGTCTTAGGGCTTTCCCCGTCTCTCGCTGATCGCGGCTCTTCACAGAAGCGGGTACGCTGGATTACTCCGTGCCGTCTGCTCGTTTCAAGATTCGCGGTGCTTTTTTTGAAATTAGGAGTCTTTCCTCAACAGGGGGCAACTGAAATGCTGTGTTTTAGGGGTGAAAACTCGTGTTCTGGTGGGATCTTCGACTGCAGGAGCTTACTGTGCGGCGGCCATCTTGGCCAGCAGATCCACCGGAAGTTTTTTCATCCTCACTTTAATATTCCCTTATCTTTTGTTTGTCCTGTTTGGCCTAATTAGATTGTAAGCTCTGTTGAGCAGGGACTGTATCTTCATGTTCAAGTGTACAGCGCTGCGTACGTCTAGTAGTGCTATAGAAATGATAAGTAGTAGTAGTAGTAGGAGATGTCATCCGGGTGTCCCCAGAGCTGGTACGCTCTCTTCAGTGGTGGACAATTCAATCCAGTTTAACTCTTGGACTTCCATTCCATATTCCTCAGCCACAAAAAGTGCTGATGACGGATGCATCTCTCCTGGGATGGGGAGCTCATGTAGATAGGATTCACACTCAAGGTGCTTGGTCTTTCCTAGGAAACAAATCTTCAAATCAGTCTCCTGGAATTTTGGACGATCTGGAATGCTTTAAAGGCTTTCAGAAATTGGCTGTCTCACCAAATTGTTCTCATCCAAACAGCCAGGTTGCAATGTATTTCACCAACAAGCAGAGGGGCACTGGATCATGCCCTCTGTGTCAAGAGGCTGTCCGGATGTGGCATTAGGCTCGCCAACATGGCATGTTCCTTCAGGCCGCTTGTCTGGTAGGCAAAAACAATACCCTGGCCAATAGGCTGAGCAGGATAATGCAACCGCACGAGTGGTCTCTCAATATGGGCATAACCTGCAAGATCTTCTGAGTGTGGGCACCCCCTCGGTAGATGTTTTTGCTACTTAGATCAACCACAAGGTCCCTCAGTTCTGTTCGTGGCTTCATGCCCTCGACAGACTAGCGTCAGATGAGCGTTCCTCCTCAATTGGTAGACAAGTCTTCTATATTCATATCCTCCAATAACCTTTAGTAAGAAAAACTTTGTTGACACTCAAGCAAGACTACGGAACCATGATTCTGATCGCGCTGTACTGGCCGCGGCAGATGTGGTTCCCTCTTCTTCTGGAGTTATCTTCAACAACCGTGGAGATCAGAGTGTTTTCCGATTCTCATTACTCATGATGAGGGGTAAGTTCTACGTCCCAGTCTCCAGTCTCTGGCTTTCATTGCTTGGATGTTGAGAGCCTACTAGTGGATGCACCATTTAACCTTACTCTGTTTTCTATCTTTTAACCTGTTTTTAGAGGAGATCACGTGATGTGCTGAAGGGAGCGGAGGTAGGAAAGCTCCTCTCTTAGGCCGAACCCTCCTTCCCGCCAGCTAAAGACCGCAGAATAAACCTCCAAACCGAAGATCCTGCAGACAGGGACCCGCGGTTGCATGGACCCTTTTGTAACTCGGTTAGATACTAAGATGCCACCGAAAACAACGAAAAAAAAGGCGGAAAAGCCCCGCGGCATGGAACTCAAGATGGCGACAAGCCCAGCACCCGAAGAGCCGGAAACGCTGTTTACCCCGTCGCAACTCCACCAAATAACGGAGGCTGTGAAGATAGCTTTAGACCCGCAATTGCAGCAGCTTTCCAGCCAGCTGAAGGCGGTGGAGAATCTGTTAGCGGACACGACCAGGCGAACGGGAGAGTTAGAGCAAAGAGTTTCCACCATAGAAGATGAGCAGGCCGGCACAACAACGGAGCTTGAGGAGTTGCGACGCACAGTAGCAAAACAATCTCACTTACTTGACGACCTCGAAAATCGTTGCAGAAGGGGCAATCTCCGCATCATTGGAATTCCAGAAACGGTATCTGACAGCTCTCTACCCTCTATGATGGAAAAGTGGCTTCAAACAGAGTTTGCCCTCTCTGACAGTATCGGAGCACTTTGTCTGGAGCGCGCGCGCACCGCTTGGGACGGAAAACAAACAGTGATCAGAGGCCTAGAGCAGTTATGATTAAAGTACACAACTTCATCCACAAAGTGGAAATCTTACGAGGCGCACGACTAAAGCGAGGCACTCTGAACTATGATGGCTCCCCAATCAAAATCTTTCAAGATTACTCTTTTGCCCTACAAGAAAGGCAGCGGGCCTATGGGGCGGTGTGCCAATCTCTTGTGGATACTAACCATAAATTCATGCTGACTTACCCGGCCACGCTGCGGATACATTACCAGGGCAAATGGAACGCTTTCCAAACCCCTAAAGAAGCACAAACATGGATGGCTGAAAACCTAAATATCGCAAATCCAAAGGACAGTCTTACATTGAAACAAGAGCCATGATGGCTGCGCGAAGCTCCAGAGTGAGAACAACTCAAAGGATATTATACTGGAGGTACTGGACACACTATATCATCAAAAATTGGCGGGGGAGGGGGGAGCCCCACATCATTGATCCCTCTACCCCACACATAGAAGCGGGGTAGATTGGAGGCTGTAGGGAAAGAGATGGGTCGCGGAGGGGGGGTAGGGGAGGGCATAGGGATTAGATTCAGCTATCAGGAAGCTATAAGGAATAAAAAGGAGGGAAGACCACAAATCATGTCCAATACACACAGAAACATATGGATGTCCCCATTAAGGATAGCAGGGGGGTTGGAACAGTACAGGCACCATTATTTTCCGGGGCGAGGCTGGGCGCCTGGGAAGGCTTAATTGCAGGCACAGCCAGCAGGCAGACGCCCGTAGAACATCACGTCATTAGGACTGTACGGTTTACCTCATGGAACGTGGGTGGTATTTCCACGCCGATAAAACGGGCAAAGATATTAGCGAGCCTTAAAAGGCACAAAACAGACATAGGCTGCCTTCAGGAGACTAGACTCACCATCGAAGAACATAACAAGCTAAAGAGACAGTGGGTGGGAGAGGTACACGCTGCATCTTCAGGAGACCGCAGAGCTGGGGTGGCTGTGTTGATTCGTAAGGGGATGGCCACAAAATCAGAACTAGTAAAAGCAGATCCACAGGGAAGATATGTATTGGTGCGATTATGGGTCCAGCAAAGGGATTTTCTAGTACTGGGGGTGTATGGGCCTAACGTATATGATGCAAAATTTTATTCGAGCCTAGTACAGATGTGCCTTCATTATAAGTCCGCACATCTTTTAGTGATGGGAGATTTCAATTTAGTCGTGGACCCCAGAGAAGATTGTTCCAACCCGAGGGGGGCCCCGAGCACATGCGCTTTCATCCTTCCAACAATCTCTTAACTTAGTAGATACATGGCGTTGCTTGCACCCCGGGGAGCATAACTTTACACATCTGTCTAGGGCCCACGGCAAGTATTCTAGACTAGATTATATTTTTATAGCCCAGCAAGCATTTCCCTGGGGGCTGTCCTCCAAGATAGGCCCGGAGGAGATACCGGACCATTCCCTGGTGTGGTTAGATATTGAGATACCGAATTTTTATCAGCAGGCACGAACTTGGCGATACCCATGCTACCTTTCCCAAAATAGAGAATTTCAAGAATTCATAAGACAGAGATGGGAAGACTATCTTCATAATAGAGCGCATTTGGACCAGCCAGATTTGCTTTGGAGCGCAGCCAAAACAGTCTTGCGAGGCGAGGTCATTGCCTTTGTTCATGCAAGGAATAAAAAACAAACAATAGCAATAGTAAGGCTAGAGAAAAGTCTCAGGCAAGCTAAACAACAGTATATTAAACGTCCGTCAGCTGAGGCAAGAGAACAACTGAGAGCCATACAAGTGACTCTCAATGCTTTATTGCATGAACGCGGGCACAGATATCTAGCTTCTAAGCAGCATAAATTCTGCAGATTTGGAAACAGGTCTGGCAAGATGCTAGCGCACTTAGTCAAAGCGTGGGGGCCTCGCTCCTCGATAGTAGCGCTCCGAGACCAAAAGGGAAATATACAAAATAAGAGTGAAGAAATAGCCAAGATTTTAACACAATTTTTCTCCACCTTATATAAATCACCTAGTGAACCAGATGAAGCGCAAATTACAAAATACTTAGAAAAAGCAGGACTCCCAAAATTGACCAACGAGGAGCTAGAGAGTTTGGAGGTGCCCCTTAACACAAAGGAAATACAGGAGGTAATAAAGTCCTTGCCCACAGGATCAGCCCTGGGTCCGGACGGATTTACAGGGGAATTCTATAGATCTTTGCCCCCCTCATTTTATCCCATGATCATTGCCTATTATGAACAGGTGGTTGGTATGGGCCACTTTCCACGATATGCAAACACAGCATTAATCTCACTGATAAAAAAAACCTGGAAAGCCAGATCTTCAGGCAGACGCTTACAGACCCATTTCACTCATTAACGTAGACATAAAGATCATAGCCAAGGTCCTTGCTAATCGTCTGGCCCAAATATTGCCAAGGGTAGTGAGAGAGGAACAAGTAGGATTTGATAGGACCAGACAAGCGGCCAGAAATGTTCGTAGATTGTTGCTGGCCATGTCAATGGGACAGCTGACAGAAACCCCGACCTCCCTTTTTTCATTAGACGCCGAAAAAGCATTTGATCAAGTAGGGTGGAAGTACTTGTTCACGGTCTTAAGGCACATGGGCATAGGGGGATGGGTATACAGAGCCATAGCCACATTATATACAAATCAAACAGCCTCAGTGCTAGTGAATGGGATAAGAGCACAACCCTTTGCGATCACTAGAGGCACCAGGCAAGGCTGCCCCCTATCCCCGGCCCTGTTCATCCTGTCTTTGGAGCCCTTGCTTCGGGTATTGAGAAATGCAAAAGAAATTCCTGGGGTGAAGGTTGGGGGAGAAGTTATCAAAGCCTAGCATTTGCAGTTGATTTGATGATCGTGACTACCCATCCTTCAGATACCCTAGACTGGACATTACAACTAGTTAAGGAGTTTGGCCGACTTTCGGGGTTCACCCTAAACAACAAGAAGTCATTGGCTATGGAGGTGTACCCTAGCCAGGGCCAGTCAGGGGGGGTCTGCCCCCTGACAAGAGTGGAGGACAAGATAAGATATTTGGGTACAAACATACCACAGAATCTTGCTCAACTATACCAGGAGAATGTTGAACCCTTACTTGAGATAACACGAACAAAGCTTCAATTGTGGGAGAATTACCCTTTGTCGTTAATGGGAAGGATTGTTGTCTACAACATGATGATAGCTCACAAATGGATGTACATGTTCCAGACTTTACCACTTTTCTTAAAACCAGAGGATGAAAAGCGTCTTAACAAATTTGTACAAAGGTTCCTGTGGAGAGGCCGGAAAGCAAGACTCCCAATCTCGACATTGCAAATACCATTGGAGGCTTGGGCTTACTGAGTATGAGATATCTCACAATAGCCAGCGGCATGCGTCACGTCTCTGACTGGTATAGATCTACTTCAGAATTCTCTGACACACCTCTGGAGACCTCCCTAACACAAGGAGTTCATTTTAGTTGCTTATTGCATATGGGACAAATACCTCCTGTCTTGAGTCAGTCCCATATATTTACTACAGTATGAGCAGTGTGGCGGTGGGTCTGCAGGTTTCATCATTTCTCCGGAAGTGTCACCCCTTTCTTAGCAATATGTGATAACCCAAACTTTCCCCCTGGAACTCTGTATGGAAGGTTTCGCAACTGGAGGCGAAGTGGGTTGGTATACCTCCATCAGGTTTTGACTGAGGAGGGGACAATGAGAACATTTGAAGAACTCCAGCTCAAGTTCTCCCTAAAACCCACAGACCACTTCCACTACTGGCAATTAAAACACTATGTGAAAAGCTTGCCCTGGGAGTGTCTTACAGAAGATGTGCAGGAGGAACTCTCGTCAGCTTATTCCCTGCAATCTCAGGGTAGAGTACCATTGACAATGCATCACCGCCACTTAAGAGATATGACAGCAGAGCTAGACTATGAATCTTTGTCTCAGAAATGGAACAGGGACTTGGGAACAAATTTGACACCACAATCATTACAGGAGTATATTTATTCGATCCACAACTCCTCCAAGATGATTTCATATAGTGAAATGGAGTACAAGTTTGTCACTCGGACCCATAGCCCTCCGAGGAGGGCGTTTCACATGGGAGTTTCTCCAGACGGAGATTGCTCCAAGTGTGGGGCACAAGGAGCGACACTTGGGCATATGTTTTGGACATGCCCTACCATACAAATATTCTGGACTTTTATTCACACAGTCAACCTCAAGGATGTGGGGTGTAACCTGGAAGAAGGGTCCTCAAATGTTGTTTGGGAGACCCGTTTTGGTGCGCCCGGTCCCAGCAGGGTTCAAAGGTTTCACCCACAGAGCAATAATGACAGCCAAAAAGATAATACTTACCGAGTGGATTACAAATAAACCACCTATGCTACAACAGTGGCGGGGCTTGATGATAGATTATCTGAGGTTTGAAAAGAGAATGGCGGAATATACCGGAGATCGGAGATTTACAGAAAAAGACTTTTACAAGATTTGGACCCCATTCTGGCAGACCATCCCCTCGGGAGGCAGAGGGCGCAACCTGAATATGTAAATTAGCTGTACGGACATGTAACAATTATCAGTCAGAATGGTTAATCCCTTAAGGAGGGTGGAAGGGGTGGGAGGTGGGGGGAATAGGGGGGAGGGTTAGATAGGAGCTGGAAACTAGTTCACTCATATTTAAGTTGATGTAATTAGCTTAGGCCATAGTGAGTTTTCATGATAGTTGGAAATGTTAAGACTCAATAACGGCAAGGAGTTTGACTAATGTTATAGTTTAGTATGTAGTTGTTCAGTAGATTTCTTTGCTCACTGAATATTGGTGATAAAGGGGAATTGTATGTTATGTCATATTATGTGAAAACTAATAAACAAATTTGAAAATAAAAAAATAACCTGTTTTTAATCCACAGTAGAACACTACCTCCTATCCCATGACTTTCCAATTTCCTTTGGAGTCTTTCATGAGGTACTTTGTGAAATGCCTTTTGAAAATCCAGATACACAATATCAACCGGCTCACCTTTATCCACATGTTTGTTCACCTCTTCAAAGAAATGCAATAGATTGGTGAGGCAAGATTTCCCTTCACTAAATCTGTGTTGGCTTTGTCTCATTAAACCATGCTTTTGAATATGCTCTGTAATTTTGTTCTTTGTAATAGTTTCTACCATTTTTGCCCAGCACCGATATCAGACTCACTGGTCTATAATTTGCCTGATCACCTCTAGAAACTCTTAAAAAATCAGCATTACATTGGTCACCCTCCAATCCAAGTACCATGCTTGATTTTAAAGATGAATTACATATTAGTAAAAATAGTTCTGCAAGTTCATCTTTCAATTTAATTAGTACTCTGGGATGAATACCATCCGTTCCGAGCGATTTGCTACTCTTTATCTTGTCAAATTGTGCCATTATATCTTCCAGGTTTATAGAGATTTCATTCAGTTTCTCTGATTCGTCAGTTTTGAATATCTTTTCTGGCACCAGTATCTCTCCCAAATCCTCCTCAGTGAAGACCGAAGCAAAGAATTCATTTAATCTCTCTGCTATGGCATTGTCTTCCCTGACTGCCCCTTTTACCCCTCGGTCATCTAAACGTGATACGCTTAAATTTTAAGTCACATAGTTGAAAAGGGGGTGTGACCATGGGCGTTTCTAAAATCTATTCGCATTGTTATACTATATATCCGATTCGTGCATAATTTAGAAGTCCGTGTTTACACCAAGTTCTACTTGGTGTAACTGGCCGCGACTAAATTTAGTTGTGCTGATGGATGCTGGTCATATTCTATAAACCATGTGGAACTTTAGGTGTATTCTATAAAATTTATCCGGAATCTTGTAACTCCTTAGGATTCCAGAATCTTCAGAACTTTTAGTACAAGAACAGTGCTGGGCAGACTTCTACGGTCTGTACCCTGAGAATGGCAAGGACAAATCAAACTCGGATATACATATAAAGTATTGCATACCATGTAAAATGAGTTTATCTTGTTGGGCAGATTGGATGGACCGACCATACAAGTCTTTATCTGCCGTCATTTACTATGTTACTATGAATAAAATGGGCTTCTTGGCATGTAGCACACACTAAATCCATTAGCACACCTTAGTGTAAAAGGAGCCCTAAGGTCTTTCAGTAAAGATTCAAACCACAGCTGGTGTGGTCTACATCTTTGCTTGAAAGAGTGAGACACTATTGAAGTGTAAAGTATTTCCTTTTCTGCCTGCTGGAGTATTCTCCATTCCTGGCCTATGCCCCTAAATAAATACATTTTGAGAAGGAGAAAGCTCTGTTGCCAGGCTTCACCTAGACAGCTGACTAGTGTGTTTTTTTAACCATTACCAAGAACCCCAGTGTTACATCTCTTTTAAACTTTAGTGCCAGAATTGGTTCCACATTGATAAAGGTGGAGCCAATCTTTTTGAAATAGGCCCTCCCTTCCACAGATTGTTACCGACTGGTGGTGAACGTTTTTTTTTTTTTTTTTAAACACTGTCGCTTGCCATATGTAGGCACTGGCACTGAATATATGGGGCTAATTTTGTTGTCCTAGTTGCTGGAGCTTATGCAGGTCCCAGCAAATATTCAACTAGGACACACATAAGACAGTTATGCAGGCTATTGGCCGGGACCGGCATGACTTTTAAAAAATTATTTTCTGTTACAGCAGAAATGGAGCGCACTGGGGGGCGGCACTACCGTTGGCTCCTGTGGTAGACTGGCGGTAGTGCTGGATTGGTGTGCACCAACGCCATGGTAGCTCTACTGCGACAGTACAAAATTCCCCCGGGGAGTAAACAAGACTGCTTGCCTGAATGAGTGGCATTAAAATGCTTCTTTTTCCTTATACTTGGTAACAAGAGTGTTTTGAAAATAGAGCCTAATGGTATTTTGTATATGTGTGTGTGTGTTTTTTTTTAAACAGGCTTAAGAAAGAATTGGAACTTTATAAAGAGGATGATATGGAAAATGTTAGGGAAGCTCTTCGCATTGAAATAGACTTTTTGCAGATGGTATGACATTTAGTAAAACATTGAATTTATAGTTTTACTAGCTGCTCAAAATTCTGAAACCCTTGTCTTTGCTAATTTTCTAATATTTAATAATAGTGTGGGGTAGCCATTTATTAAAGTTATAGTTCTATATTGTGCCATTGTTTCACAGCATTTTAAGCACTCAGCACAGATCAAGTGTTAGATTGAGAATAGCACTATATACAGAGGGGTTATTAGGTTAAGCTAGTTTGAAGGGAAGGGCTTTGAGAGATTTTCTGCGAGAACAACAAGGAGGTGGCTTTTTGAACTTACTTAATAAAATGAGAGGATCATGAACATTAGGACATCTTGTTCCAGAGCTGGTCTTTTTTTTTTTCCTTCCCATTGCCATGTATTCTGATACTTGCAGTTCATAAGTACATAAGTATTGCCACACTGGGACAGGCCAAAGGTCCATCAAGCCCAGCATCCTGTTTCCAACAGTGGCCAATCCAGGTCACAAATACCTGGCAAGATCAGGAAAAAGTTCCATACATTTTATGCTGCTTATCCCAGAAATAAGCAGAGGATTTTCCCTCAAGTCATTTTAATAATGGTCTATGGACTTTTCCTTTAGGAAGCCGTCCAAATCTTTTTAAAACCCTGCTAAGGTAATTACTTTTACCACATTCTTTGGCAACGAATTCCAGAGTTTAATTACACATTGCATGAAGAAATATTTTTTCTCTGATTCGTTTTACATTTACTACTTTGTAGCTTCATCGCATGCCCCCTAGTCCTAGTATTTTTGGAAAGAATAAACAAACGATTCAGGTCTACCCATTCCACTCCACTTATTATTTTATAGACCTCTATCATATCTCCCCTCAGCCGTCTTTTCTCAAAGCTGAGGAGCCCTAGCCACTTCAGCCTTTCCTCATAGGGAAGTCATCCCTTCCCCTTTATCATTTTCGTTGCCCTTTTCTATACCTTTTCTAATTCCACTATATCTGTTTTGAGATGCGGTGACCAGAATTGAACACAATATTCGAAATTCGGTTGCACCATGGATCGATACAAAGGCATTATAACGTCCTCATTTTTGTTTTCCAATCCTTTCCTAATAATACCTAACATTCTGTTTGCTTTCTTAGTCGCCGCTACACACTGATCAGGTTTCAACGTATCATCATCGACGATACCTAGATCCCTTTCCTGGTCAGTGACTCCTGATGTGGAACCTTTCATTATGTAGCTATAGCTTGGATTCCTCTTTCCCACATGCACCACTTTGCACTTGCTCACACTTTTTCTTTGTTTCTTTTTATAAATTAGCATAAAATATGCACAATATGCTTTCCACTTGCCCTTTTTCGCTGACACCAAGGAGATTAGTGCATGCAGTTTTTTAAATAAGGAATACATATAGAGGGTCTTCTGCAAAATGTGTCTGCACAAGTGGTTAGTGCAGTGGCCTGAGAACCAGGGGACCTGGGTTTGATTCTCACTACAGCTCCTTAACCCTCCATTGCCCCAGGTACAAAATAAGTACCTGTATATAACATGTAGACCACCTTGATTGTAATCACACAAAGGCAGCATATCAAATTCCATCCATACTTTCAGCAAGTCAGAGGAGGGCAGTTTTCAGGCAAGTAAGTCTAGGTTTGTCAGTCTATTTTAACATGACTAGTTTTGAAATGTATTCTCTGAATGTATTGCATTACAGTTGACAACTGTGGATGGATAATTACACAATAAGATTTTAGTTTGAACATGTAATCAGAATATAGTACCTCTAACAATTTTTGTTTTAAACTCTCTTTGTATTTTTTCTAGAAATTACTTCAAAAGATGAACAAGTGAGTTGCGAATAATCAGCACACAAGCAATATACTTCAACTAATTTAGGTGCTCATTGTGGAGAGGGAGGGTTGTATTTCAGAAACAAATTACTTGGTTTTCATTGTTGCTGCTTACTGAATAATGTGGGTATACAGTATACACATGTTTTGGATTCCTCTAGCTATTCTTTCTTATCATAATTGAGCCTTATCCAGAAGACCCTAGTTCCACTTTACTAGCTTCTGTCTCTGCACCTTCTTTTGGACTGCAGCTCTGGTTGTATTTAATTTCTATTTGTCAGTTTGTGTAGTTGCATGTGCTCTCTTCTGAGACCAGTGACAGACTTCCCATGAATTGATAAGCCAGGGGTCATTTAAAGAATGTCTAGTTTTGCTCATCCCATCTGGCACATACAAACAGACTCCTGTATTATAGCTGGATTCCACTAGCTCAGAGAGCAATTAGCTTAAGTTACCTTCAGAACATAGTTCCCTTGGCACATGGCACTTCCTCTAAGCTGACTGATTTTAGTGTGTGTGCTTAATAAAATATTCATTTTTCTTTCCATAATGTGCCTTGTTTATCATATTATTTTTAAGGGTATTGATTAAAAATATTGAAAAATTATCTGTAAGTGTGTAAGGGAGATGTGTGTGCTTTCTGAAATGTATTTGGGCCTGGTTATAGAAACAGATGGCTTCAATATGTGTAATCATTTTTTCCATAGATGGACATTTTGTACACTGTACCTTACAAAAATAACTGTTGGCCTTCTGTGCATTAGGATATACTGCAGACTTTCATCATCCTGTATGGTACATGTGATACATAAATATAATTTTAGTTTTTATTCACTAACACGTTAAAAATGTTTTAAAGATTATAATGTGGACATGATGGCAGAAAACAGACCATATGGCCTTTCTGGTCTGCTTGTCTACATCAGCTACTCAGCTTTTCAAATTTCCTGTCAGAGATCCCCTTATGCTTGCCTCTTGCCTGCTTCAATTCAGATACTATCCTTTATCCACCACCTTCACTGGGAGGCTGTTCATATATCCATCACGCTTTCACCCTCATACAGTATATGACCCCTTCTTCCAGAGCTTCTTTCCATGAAAAGAGGCCTGCTTCCTGTGCGTTTATGCCTTGGAGGTATTTAAATGCCTTTATCATATCTTCCTTTTATTGTTTTTCCTCCAGGGTATACATGAACATAAGAATAGCCATAGTGGGTCAGACCAGTGGTTTATATAGCCCAGTATCCTCCTTCCAACAATGGCCAATCCAGGTCACAAATACCTGGAAGAAACCCATTAGTAGCAACATTCCAAGCTACCAATTCCAGGGCAAGCAAAGGCTTCTCACATATCCATCTCAAGAACAGCCTATGGACTTTTCCTCCAGGAACTTGTCCAAACTTTTTTTAAACCCAGATATGCTAACTGCCATTACCATATCCACCAGCTGTAAGTTTCAGTGCTTAACTATTCTTTGAGTAAAAAATATTTCCTCCTATTTTAAAAGCATTTCCATGTAATTTCATTGAGTGTCCCCTGGTCTTTGTACTAGGACTAGGGGGCATGCGATGAAGCTACAAAGTAGTATATTTAATACGAATCAGAGAAACATTTTCTTCACTCAACATGTAATTAAACTCTGGAATTCGCTGCCAGAGAATGTGGTAAAGACAGTTAGCTTAGCAGGGTTTAAAAAAGGTCTGGACGGCTTCCTAAAAGAAAAGTCCATAGACCATTATTAAATTGACTCGGGGAAAATCTACTGCTTATTTCTGGGATAAGCAGCGTAAAATGTATTGAACTTTTTCGGGATCTTACCAGGTATCTGTGACCTGGATTGGCCACTGTTGGAAACAGGATGCTGGGCTTGATGGCAGTACTTATGTTCTACACCATTCAGAGTTTTGTAGCTTTCTGCTTCTGATGTACCTGAAAAAGGCGTTATGAGTTTTTGACTGCATGGGAAGTTTTTCTTCATATTCCCTTTTAGCCTTCTTTATCAGTGTTTTGGATCTAGCTTGACACTGCTTATGTTTCTTCTTATTTTCTTCATTTGGATCCTTTTTCCATTCTTTGAAGGATGCTGTTTTGATTCTAATAGCTGTCTACATGGCTAATGATTGAATCACCAACTACAACAGCTGGCCTAACCCTTCCCTCCTGGGCAGAAGCTCTTGGAGATACTTCTTCAGTGCGAGAGGATATTGCATCCCCTAGTGGGCCGCTCCTAGCTACAGGAGTACTACTACTATAAATAATTTATATAGCGCTACTTCTTCACCAGAGTGATGTTCTCCTTCTAGGAGACCTCCATTTCCCAAAACAGCACAGCAGCTGCCCGACTGAAAGTAGGACCACAGCGGGTAAAAAGCCCCCAGACAAAAATGGCGATGCCATGCAGCAGGGCGCCCTTACTGCCACCCACTGAGGTGGCAATAAGTGCTCCCGCAGTAATCGAGCAGTGCGCTGCGATGACAGATTACCAATGGGTTACCACTATGCAAGCCATTTCCAGGGGGATTTTTTCCCCCAGAAATGGCACTCGGGGCGGAACTACTGCCGGTGGCCGTGTTGGACCAGTGGTAGTCCCGATTTAGCGTTCAGTAAGTCTGCGTTGGGCTTACTAACGCTTTGTAAAAGACCTCTGTTATAACCAGTAGGCTGCTCAAATGATGTCTAACAACTTTGTTACGTATTTTCTAATCCTTACCTTAAGATGTTGAAGGATGTCAGTATTTCTAATGCATTAACAAATTAAGTTTTTATAATACGGCAATATTTTTTAAGGGATACTTGTTTGCCATCTAGTGGACAGAAGATTATGGTGCATTGATTATTACATGATCCTAACATTTGCTGGAGACAATTTCATTCATATGGTCAGATACACTAAGCATTTTTCCATTGGTACCATAATGGGGCAAAACCTGTTTTGTGTATACCTGACCTGTATGAGTCTTTCTTATGTTGTGCAACTTCACTTTTTGCTGTCTGCTTTTAATTACTGATTTAAAAAAAGGTTTTCAGCAAGAATGTCTAAATTTCAAAACAGGCATTTAAATATGACCTTTTGATCTCATGGTTTCAGGCTGGTCAAAGGGTATCTAATGCCCTAGATGAATTTTCAACCATATGCTGCCCCCCCTTCCAAGGCAGCTCAAAAGAATCTGCCAGAAACAAGGGATGAGATGGAGTCCCCTCTCCCCAACCCCCCAACTCACCAGAGCCTTGGTTAAGGAGCAGGAAAGGAGGAAAGGTCCCCTCACTCAGAACACTGGCCAGGGGTTTTCTACAGAAAAAAAATGCAACTTATATTCCCAGGCTATATAATAAAGATATGAAAATTTTGTAATTGCTGGTTATACTCAGGAGAAAGTTTAAACAGCCACATTTAGGGGCCCTTTTACTAAGGCGCTGAGGCACCTATGCACGTCCAATGCATGCCAAATTGGAACTATCTCCCAGCTACTTCATGCCCCTGGTGGTAATTCCATTTTTGACATGCGCCAAAAACACGAGGTAGAAAATATTTTCTACCACATGGTGCTTACCCAGCAGTAATCAGTAGTTCACACACGCTGGCCGCTTACTGCCCAGTTAGTGCGTGAGACCTTACCATTAAGTCAGTGGGTGGCGGTAAGGTTTCAGGTTGAAAATGAACGTATGCTGGTTTTAATTTTGCTGCACATCCATTTTTGGCCACAAAAGGCCTTTTTTCCAGGTACGCTGAAAAATTTACCTGCGCGCATCCAAAACACACGCCTACACCAGTGCAGGCCACTTTTTGGCATGCCTTAGTAAAAGAGCCCCTAAATTGCCTGGGTCTAACCGGCATATTCAGTGGCACTTAACGGGATAGTGTTGCTGAAAATGTCCAGTTCCCAACCCAAAACTGATTATTTTGGGGGTATTCTGGGGGCAGAGCCAGCAGTTGACCGATTAAGTGCTGATATGTAGCACTTAACTGACCAAGGCAGGGTGGGCAGCCATGGTCTTCGAGTGCCACAACCCAATTGGGTTTTCAAGATACCCACAATGTATGTGTGTGAAATTGATTTACGTATTTGCTTCCATTGTATGCAAATAGATCTCATGCATACTCATTGTGGAAATCTTGAAACCCGACTGAGTTGTGGCCCTCGAAGACTCTGGTCATTCACCCCTGGGCAAAGGTAATTGCATGAATAGGACTGCATAAAAGTCAGTCTTATCATTATGTGGTTCACCATAGCCTGTTAAGTTCTGTTTATCACACTTAACCAGCTATTTTCTCACCACTCTTGTATATATGGAAATTCAATGCCAGAGCACAGACATGGCCTGGCATTCAATGTACAGGGATAACGCCACCTGCGGTTAGCACAACGCTGATTGTCCCCAGTTGGGCCTGTAGATTGTAATGTAAAACATATTGACCCATCTGCACAGTGGACCATCATGGTGTTATGTATTTCTTCATGTGGGTAACATTATGGAGCCTGGTTTAGATGCTGCCCAGCAATCTACAACTTCTAGAAGCCTTTGGCAGGCTTTACTGCACATGAGCGAGTGCCTTCCTGCCTGAGTCGCATGGGAGCCGTAGTTTATTTATTTATTTATTGCATTTGTATCCCACATTATCCCACCTCTTTGCAGGCTCGTGGCTTACAATTCTCCATGGATGCTGGAGGTAGAAGAGAACATACAATTGGTTTTACAGAGGGTTTTGGGTTACATGGTGGTGAAATACATGATGGTTTTAAAGCAGAAGACATTAAAGAACATTTCTGGATATATTAGAGATAGTGCGGTTACACGTGTTGATCTTTATGATATATTTTGTCAAAGAGATAAGTTTTCAGTAGTTTGCAGAAGTTGGTCAATTCATAGACCGTTTTCAGGGTTACCATTTTTTGTCCTTAAAAAAAGGGGACACTTGCCCTGCCCATACCCTGCCCCATTTCACGCCCTAGCCCCGCCCCTTTCCACACCTCGCCCCGCCCCCTGTCGCATTTTCCCCTCCCCCTGGTCAACCCCTCACCTCCCCCCGGCCCTGTCACCACCTCTCCCCTTACGATATTCCCTGGTGGTCTAGTGACGTCGGGGCAGGAAAGAGGGGGCGCTTTCCTGCGCCGAAGTCACTAGACCACCAGGGAAGATCGTGAGTAAGGGGAGGGGAGGTCCGCCGCATGTCAGCGTCAGCCCGCCCATTTGTCCAGAAATCCGGACAAATGCGCAGGCTGGCCAAAACCCGGTCCGGACACCCGGAGATATCCTCAAAAAGAGGACATGTCTGGGTAAATCCGGACGTATGGTAACCCTAGCCGTAGTTTCACTATCACTTTCTCTGTAGAGCTGTGAAGTGTGTATTCAGTTAGGGCAGCGAGTGTCTATCTCAGTGTCTCTCCTGTCTCTCGATTTTTGTGTGAGTAGTAGGGATTTCCCCTTTTTATTTTAGTTTTGTTTTCCCTTCCAGTTTTTCTTTTTTTCAGCCCCTTTTGATATGATAGAGACATTTATCTATATATGCAGCATAAGTGCACAGTAGGCAAGTCTCAATTGAAAGGAAGCTCTGGAATGAGGGGGCATAGGATAAAGGTGAAAGGGGATAGACTCAGAAGTAATCTGAGGAAATATTTCTTTATGGAAAAGGTGGTGAATTTGTGGAATGGCCTCCTGGTGGAAGGGGTGGAGACAAAAAAAAGCATCTGAATTCAAGAGAACTTGGCATAAGCACATAGGATTTCTAAGGGAGTGATAGGGAGAATAAATGGAATGCATGGGCAGACTGGATAGGACATAAGGAGGGGCATTTTTGAAAGAAACGTTGCGATTTAGACATCCTTGCAAAACGTCCAAATCCAGGGGTGGGGAAAACTGTATTTTCAAAAAAAGATGGACGTCCATCTTTCGTTTCGAAAATACCGTCAGAGACGTCCAAATCCTTAAAGTCGGACGTCCCTAGACATGGACGTTTCTGACTTGGCGATTTTCAAAACCAAAGACATCCATGTCAAAAACGTCCAAATGCAAGCCATTTGGAAGTGGGAGGAGCCAGCATTTGTAGTGCACTGGTCCCCCTGACATGCCAGGACACCAACCGGGCACCCTAGGGGGCACTGCAGTGGACTTCATAAAATGCTCCCAGGAAGATAGCTCCCTTACCTTGTGTGCTGAGACCCCCCAAAACCCACAACCCACAACTCTGCACCACTACCATAGCCCTTATGGGTGAAGGGGGGCACCTATATATGGGTACAGTGGGTTTGTGGTGGGTTTTGGAGAGTTTGCCGTTTCCTCCAGAAATGTAACCGGGGGGGGGGGGGGGGGGGGGGGGGGCGGGGAGGTATGGACCTGGGTCCGCCTGTCTGAAGTGTACTGCAAATACTCAAAAAGACTCCAAACAGCCCAGAACACGGCAGCCAGACTCGTATTTGGAAAATCAAAATACGAAAGTGCAAAACCCCTACGAGAGAAGCTACGCTGGCTCCCACTCAACGCATCACGTTCAAAATATGTACCCTAGTACATAAAATCATCCATGGCGATGCCCCAGCCTACATATCCGACCTGATAGCCCTACCATCCAGGAATGCTAAAAAATCATCTCGCACATTCCTTAATCTTCATTTCCCCAACTGCAAAGGCCTAAAATACAAATTAATGCACGCATCAACCTTTTCCTATATGAGCACGCAATTCTGGAACACATTGCCACTCAACCTACTACTACTACTTAACATTTCTAGAGCGCTACTAGGGTTACGCAGCGCTGTACAAAATAAACAAGGACGGTCCCTGCTCAAAGGACCTTACAATCTAAAGAACGAAATGTCAAGTTGGGGCAGTGTAGATTTCCTGGGTAGAGGTTAGGTGCCGAAGGTGACATTGAAGAGGTGGGCTTTAAGCAGAGATTTGAAGATGGGCAGGGAGGGGGCCTGGTGTATGGACTCGGGGAGTTTGTTTCACGCGTGGGGTGAGGCGAGGCAGAAAGGGCGGAGCCTGGAGTTGGCGGTGGTGGAGAAGGGTACTGAGAGGAGGGATTTGTCTTGAGAGCGGAGGTTACGGGTAGGAACGTAAGGGGAGATGAGGGTTGAGAGGTAAGGAGGGGCTGCAGATGGAGTACATTTGTAGGTTAGTAGCAGAAGCTTGAATTGAATGCGGTAACTGATCGGAAGCCAACCTAAAAGCGACCTATGAACTGACCAACTTCCGTAAACTACTAAAGACACATCTCTTCGACAAGATATACCACAAAGACCAAAACAGGTGAAACTCCCTCATATATCCAGAAATGTTAATAATGCTTTCTGTTATATTACTATCATGTATTCTATGTAACCCAAAATCCTTCTGTAACACCACATATCTACTCTTTTCTCTTTCCCACTATCCATGATGTATTGTAAGCCACATTGAGCCTGCAAAAAGGTGGGATAATGTGGGATACAAATGCAACAAATAAATAAATACGCACTAAAACTGCTCCTGGAACCTGCATGCGCTGTCACGGACCTGAGGCTGGCACGACATATTTTGAAAGATGTTTTTTTGAGGGTGCGAGGGGGTTAGTGACCACTGGGGGAGTAACGGGAGGTCATCTGGTCATTTTGGGCACCTTTTTGTGTCTTATTCGTAATAAAAACACGTCCGGGTGAAAACATCTAAGTGTTTGTCAGGGATGTCCTTGTTTTTTCGATTATAGGTCAAAGACGTTCAAGTGTTAGGCACGCCCACCACCTTCGCTATGCCTCTGCCACACCCCCTTGAACTTTGGACGTCCTTGCGACAGACTGCAGTTGGAGATGTACAAAATTGGATTTTGATTATACCGATTTGGATGTCTGTAGGAGAAGGACATCCATCTTCCGATTTATGTCGAAAGATGGACGTCCTGTTTTGAAAATGAGCCCGATGGTCTTTATCTGCCTACATTTTTCTATATCTGTTTATTTTTTCATATTTTAGACCTGAGCTCTCTGGTTGGGTCTTCTAAAAAAAAAAAATCTATTTTTCCTCATTGAGCCATTTGATTTCGCTGTGGCTATTTTTCCTGTGATGTCCCAGAAACTTGCCAGTGGGTTTAAGTGGTATACAGACTGCACTAGAACCATGTCTATGACTGAGCCTCTTCCCTCTGCCTCCCCCTAGTGGTTGACAAAATTATAGGCTTAGCCTGGCTATCCTCCTGGCTCCCTCTGCTGGAGCTGGGAGCCCATTCCCTTGTCTCCAGACTAATCTCTGCCTCCCTCCTTGCAATGGCTTCTGGTACTTGTATTTCAGGGTCTTACTGTTTCATCCTAGTCACAATAGGAAATCAAATACGTGAGCGTTTAACTTTAAAAAAGGAGACTATGATAAAATGAGGAGAACGGTGAAAAAAACCTTAGAGGAGCGGCTATGAGGGTCAAAAATTTACATCAAGCGTGGATGCTGTTCAAAAGCACCATCCCGGAAGCCCAGGCCAAATATATTCCGCATATTAAAAAAGGAGGACGGAAGACCAAACAACAGCCAGCATGGTTAAAAAGTGAGGTGAAGGAAGCTATTGGAGCTAAAAGAAACTCCTTCAGAAAATGGAAGAAGTAACCGACTGAAAATAATAAGAAACAGCATAAAGAATGTCAAGTCAAATGCAAAGCACTGATAAGGAAGGTTAAGAGGGACTTCAAAAAAATGCGTTGGAGGCAAAAACACACAGTAACATTTTTTAGGTATATTAAAAGCAGGAAGCCGGCAAAAGAATCAGTTGGACGGCTAGATGTCCGAGGGGTAAAAGGGGCGATCAGGGAAGACAAAGCCATAGTGGAGAGATTAAATGAATTCTTTGCTTCAGTCTTCACCGAGGAAGATTTGGAAGAGATACTGGTGCCAGAAATGGTATTCGAATCTGAGGAGTCGGAGAAACTGAATGAATTCTCTATAAACCTGGAGGATGTAATGGGGCAGTTCTACAAATTGAAGAGTAGCACATCTCCTGGACCGGATGGTATTCATTCCAGAGTACTGATAGCACTGAAAAATGAACTTGTGGAGCTATTGTTAATAATATGTAATTTATCCTTAAAATCGAGCATGGTACCGGAAGATGATGCAATGACAATTTTTAAAAAAGGTTCCAGAGGAGATGAGGGAAATTATAGACCGTTGAGTCTGACGTTGGTGCTGGGCAAAATGTTAGAGACTATTATAAAGAACAAAATTACAGAGCATATTCAAAAGCATGGATTAATAAGACAAAGTCAACATGGATTTAGTGAAGGGAAATCTTGCCTCATTAATCTATTACATTTCTTTAAAGGGGTGAACAAACATGTGGATAAAGTTGAGCCGGTTGATATTGTGTATCTGGATTTTCAGAAGGCGTTTGACAAAGTACCTCATGAAAGACTCCAGAGGCAATTGGAGAGTCATGGGATAGGAAGTAGTGTCCTATTGTGGATTAAAGCCTGGTTAAAAGATAGAAAACAGAGAGTAGGGTTAATCAATATTCTCAATGGAGAAGGGTAGTTAGTGGGGTTCCCCAGGGGTCTGTGCTGGGACCGCTGCTTTTTAACATATTTATAAATGACCTAGAGATGGGAGTAACTAGTGAGGTAATTAAATTTGCTGATGACACAAAGTTATTCAAAGTCGTTAAATCGCGGGAGGATTGTGAAAAATTACAAGACAACCTTATGAGACTGGGAGATTGGGCATCTAAATGGCAGATGATGTTTAATGTGTGCAAGTGCAAAATGATGCATGGGGGAAAGAGGAACCTGAATTATAGCTACGTCATGCAAGGTTCCACGTTAGGAGTCACAGACCAAGAAAGTGATCTAGGTGTCGTCGTTGATGATACTTTGAAACCTGCTTAGTGTTCTACAGCGGCTAAGAAATCAAATAGGTATTATTAGAAAAGGAATGGAAAGCAAAAATGAGGATGTAATAATGCCTTTGTATCGCTCCATGGTGTGACCGCACCTCAAATATTGTGTTCAATGCTGGTCGCCGCATCTCAAAAAAGATATAGTGGAATTAGAAAAGGTGCAGAGAAGGGCAATAAAAATGGTACAGGGGGTGGGACGACTTCCCTATGAGGAAAGGATAAAGCGGCTAGGGCTCTTCAGCTTGGAGAAAAGATGGCTAAGGGGAGATACGATAGAGGTCTATAAAATAATGAGTGGAATTGAATGGGTAGACGTGAATCATTTGTTTACTCTTTCCAAAAATAATAGGACTAGGGGGCATGCGATGAAGCTACAAAGTAGTAAATTTAAAACGAATCAGAGAAAATGTTTCTTCACTCAATGTGTAATTAAATTTTGGAATTTGTTGCCAGAGAATGTGGTAAAAGTGGTTAGCATGGCGGGTTTTAAAAAAGGTTTGGATAGCTTCCTAAAAGAAAAGTCCATAAGTCATTATTAAAATGGACTTGGGGATAATCCACTGCTTATTTCTGGGATAAGCAGTATAAATTGTATTGAACTTTTTTGGGATCTTGCCAGGTATTTGTGACCTGGATTGGCCACTGTAGGAAGCAGGATGCTGGGCTTGATGGACCTTTGGTCTGTCCCAGTATGGCAATACTTAGGTACTAAGGTTATGTTTAGTAATCCCTGTATAAATAACATTACAATAATCATATCTGGAATGGAGGAAAGCATAAAACAAGGAAACAAAATCTAATAAATTATGAATTGCCCTCAATTTACTTAGAAAAAGAAACCTGTTTTAACAACCTGAGATATTTGAGGACCAAAAGACAAAGCAGAATCTAGAATTACCCCAAGATAACAGAAAGAGGAAACAGGAGCAATGTGCCTGTCAAACAAGAAAGGGATAATTGGTAGAGAAAATGACACAGTAACCCAACAGGCTACTGTTTTGTCAGGATTCAAAACTAAATTATTAGCTAAGCTGCCACTAATTCTAAACAAATTTAGAATGGCTTCACTAGTGGCAGGTCGTGTCAGACGAATCTGACTGTCTTCTTCTACTGGGTGACCAAACAGTTGGATGTGGGAGGGGCGCTTGATGGTCAGTGGCTATTTCTGGCCAGTTAAATAGCTTTCAATATCTGGGGACTGTACCAAAAGAAAAGGATGTCATCAGTGGAGTACCGCAGGGATCGGTCCTAGGGCCGGCTCTTTTTAACATCTTTGTGAGCAATATTGCGGAAGGGCTGTCTGGTAAGGTTTGTGTCTTTACGGATGATACTAAACTCTGCAACAGGGTGGACACCCTGGAAGGTATGAATGACATGAAGAAGGACCTAGTGAAGCTAGAGGAATGGACTGATATTTGGCAACTAAGGTTTAATCCCAAAAAATGCAGGGTCATGCACTTGGGTTGCAAAAATCTGAGGGAACGGTACAGTATAGGGGGTGTAGTGCTTCAGTGTGCGAAGGAAGAGCGGGACTTGGGGGTGATAGTATCTGACTACCTTAAAGCTTTCAAACAGGTAGAAAAAGCGATGGCCAAAGCCAGAAGGGTGCATAAAGAGAGGCATGACCAGCAGGATAAAGGAGGTGATAGTGCCGTTGTATAAGTCTCTGGTGAGACCTCTTTTGGAGTACTGCATGCAGTTCTGGAGACCGCACCTACGGAAAGATATAAACAGGATGGAGTCGGTCCAGAGGGCGGCTATAAAATTAGTAAGCGGTCTTGAATGCAAAAATTATTGGGACAGGCTTTTGAACCTCAACATGTATACGCTGGAAGAGAGGAGGGAGAGAGGAGACATGATAGAAACGTTTAAATATCTCAAGGGCATTTATGGACAGGAAGACAGCCTTTTCCAAATGAAGGAGAGCTCTGGAATGAGGGGGCATATGACAAAGTTAAGAGGGAATAGGCTTAGGAGTAACCTAAGGAAGTATTATTTCACAGAAAGGGTGGTGGAGGCGTGGAATGGCCTCCCGGTGGAGGTGGTGGAGTCGAGGACTGTTCCAGAATTTAAAAAAGCATGGGATAAGAATGTGGGATCGCTTATGAACAGGTTACAGAGGATGGACAGACTGGATGGGGTCATATGGCCTTTATCTGCTGTCATGTTTCTATGTTTCTAAATTCGAAGTGGCTATAAATCAACTGAATTCAAATCCAAGTAATTTATTTATTTATTGCATTTGTATCCCACAATTTCCCACCTATTTGCAGGCTCAATGTGGCTTACACAGTCTTGTTAACATTGTCATTCTCCGAGGACAAGCAGGCTGCTTGTTCTCACTGATGGGTGACGTCCACGGCAGCCCCTCCAATCGGAAACTTCACTAGCAAAGGCCTTTGCTAGTCCTCGCGCGCCCATGCGCATCGCGCATGCGCGGCCGTCTTCCCGCCCGAACCGGCTTGTGTTCGTCAGTCTTCTTTTGTCCGCGCTCGGTATGGTTGTGTTTGCGCCGTTCGCGCCCCTTAAGTTGACCCTCGCGCGTCTTTTTGACTTTCGCTTCTAAAAAAAAAAAAAAAAAAAGGGATTTCGGAGAAGGGCCTTTCGGTCTTTTTCCCCTTCCCGTATTTCCAGTTTTTTGCCCCGTTAAGTTTTCTTTCGTTTTCGGGGTAGGCCCTTTTGAGGCCTCGGGTCGAATTTTTTCTCCCTCTCTTTTTGGTGCCTTACCGCAATTACGAGTTTTGATTTCGCCGGCGTGATTTTTCCACCCATGTCATCGAAGTCTCCCAGCGGCTTCAAGAAGTGCACCCAGTGCGCCCAGGTAATCTCGCTCACTGATAGGCACGTGTCGTGTCTTCAGTGTCTGGGGGCTGGGCACCGCCCGCAGGCCTGTAGTCTTTGCGCCCTTTTACAAAAAAGGACTCAGGTAGTGAGATTGGCCCAGTGGAACGTGTTGTTCTCGGGCTCTTCGTCGGCACCGGGAGTATCGAGTGCATCGACGTCGACAGCGTCAAGACCTCCGCCCTCGGCCGCGACTGTATCGATTGCATCGAGGCATCGACCCTCTGCATCATCGGGGCCGAGACATCGGAAGGCTGCGTCGGCGTCGGTGGTACCGGGACCTCCACTAGTGCTGATGTCGTCGGACGGTGGTGCTTCGACTGGAGTGCAGGTGAGGGCTGTCCATTCCCCTGCTGGTGGCGGTGAGCCTTCGGGTGGGTCTCCCCCTACCCTGAGGGCTCCTGCGGTACAGCCCCCCCGAGGCCGACCTTCTTCGGCCTCGGCCCCGAGGAAGCGACGGCTGGATTCTACGTCCTCCTCGTCGGTACCGGGAAGCTCCGGTGACATGCTTCGTTTGAAAAAGTCAAAGAAGCATCGACACCGGTCTCCTTCCCGCGTCGGTACCGAGAGCTCTGGGTCGCCGAGGGAGCCGGCACCCAGTAGGCATCGGCACCGGGAGGACTGCTCACCCTCTGTTCAGGAGGTGTCGATGCGCTCCACCTTGGACAGCCCGGAACAGACTCTGACCGACACCTGCATCGGCTTCCATGTCTTTCTCCACAGCCGCCCTGCACGAGAGTCTCCGGGCCGTTCTCCCAGAGATCCTGGGAGAGCTGTTGCGCCCTTCCCCTCCGGTACCGGGGGTGCTTGCGCCACCGGTACCGTCGAGTGAGGCGCCGGCTGGCCCCTTGCCCGGGGTGAGGTCTTCGACATCGGTGCCGCTTGCGGTACCGACTGCGGTCGCCTCCCAGGAAGGCTCCCCGACGATGTCGGCGGAGGGAGCTTCGCTGGTGCGGGCGAGGGAGTCTACCTCTCGACGCTCACACCGTGGCCGTGTTTCCACGGAGTCGAGCCGGGCACGGCTTCAGACACAGGTTCATGAACTTGTGTCTGATACCGATGGTGAGGCCTCGTGGGAGGAGGAGGAGGACATCAGATATTTCTCTGACGAGGAGTCTGATGGCCTTCCTTCTGATCCCACTCCCTCCCCTGAAAGGCAGCTTTCTCCTCCCGAGAGTCTGCGGCCTTTGTCCAGGAGATGTCTACGGCCATCCCCTTCCCGGTGGTTGTGGAGGACGAGCCCAGGGCTGAAATGTTTGAGCTCCTGGACTATCCTTCTCCACCTAAGGGAAGCGTCCACAGTACCCATGCATCATGTCCTAAAAAAGACATTGCTGGCGAACTGTACCAAGCCTCTAAGTAATCCCCACATTCCCAAGAAGATCGAGTCCCAGTACCGGATCCATGGGGACCCAGAGCTGATGCACACTCAGTTGCCTCACGACTCTGGAGTTGTGGATTTGGCCCTAAAGAAGGCTAAGAGTTCTAGGGAGCATGCTTCGGCGCCCCCGGGCAAGGACTCTAGAACCTTAGACTCCTTTGGGAGGAAGGCCTACCATTCCTGTATGCTTGTGGCCAAAATTCAGTCTTACCAGCTCTACACGAGCATACACATGCGGAACAATGTGCGGCAGTTGGCCAGCTTGGTGGACAAGCTCCCTCCTGAGCAAGCCAAGCCATTTCAGGAGGTGGTCAGGCAGCTGAAGGCGTGCAGAAAATTCCTGGCCAGAGGGGTATATGATACCTTTGATGTTGCGTCCGGGGCCGCTGCTCAAGGTGTGGTGATGCGCAGACTCTCATGGCTGCGTGCCTCCGACCTGGAGAATAGGATCCAGCAGCGGATTGCGGACTCGCCTTGCCGTGCGGACAATATTTTTGGAGAGAAGGTCGAACAGGTGGTAGAGCAGCTCCACCAGCGGGATACCGCTTTCGACAAGTTCTCCCGCTGGCAGCCTTCAGCTTCTACCTCCACAGGTAGACGTTTTTATGGGGGAAGGAAGACTGTTCCCTACTCTTCTGGTAAGCGTAGGTACAATCCTCCTTCTCGACAGCCTGCGGCCCAGGCTAAGCCCCAGCGAGCTCGCTCTCGTCAGCAGCGTGCGCCTCAGCAAGGCCCCTCGGCTCCCTAGCAAAAGCAAGGGGCGAGCTTTTGACTGGCTCCAGCAGAGCATAGCCGACATCAATGTGTCAGTGCCGGGCGATCTGCCGGTCGGGGGGAGGTTAAAAGTTTTTCACCAAAGGTGGCCTCTCATAACCTCCGATCAGTGGGTTCTTCAAATAGTCCGGCAAGGATACACCCTCAATTTGGCCTCCAAGCCTCCAAATTGCCCACCGGGAGCTCAGTCTTACAGCTTCCAGCACAAGCAGGTACTTGCAGAGGAACTCTCCGCCCTTCTCAGCGCCAATGCGGTCGAGCCCGTGCCATCCGGTCAAGAAAGGCTGGGATTCTATTCCAGGTACTTCCTTGTGGAAAAGAAAACAGGGGGGATGCGTCCCATCCTAGACCTAAGGGCCCTGAACAAATATCTGGTCAAAGAGAAGTTCAGGATGCTTTCCCTGGGCACCCTTCTTCCCATGATTCAGAAAAACGACTGGCTATGCTCTCTGGACTTGAAGGACGCCTACACGCACATCCCGATACTGCCAGCTCACAGACAGTATCTGCGATTTCAGCTGGGCACACGTCACTTCCAGTACTGTGTGCTACCCTTTGGGCTCGCCTCTGCGCCCAGAGTGTTCACGAAGTGCTTGGCTGTAGTAGCAGCGGCGCTTCGCAGACTGGGAGTGCATGTGTTCCCTTATCTCGACGATTGGCTGGTGAAGAACACATCCGAGGCAGGAGCTCTACAGTCCATGCAGATGACTATTCGCCTCCTGGAGCTACTGGGGTTTGTGATAAATTATCCAAAGTCCCACCTTCTCCCAGTGCAGAGACTAGAATTCATAGGAGCTCTGCTGGATTCGCGGACGGCTCGTGCCTATCTCCCAGAGACGAGAGCCAACAACTTGTTGTCCCTCGTCTCGCGGGTGCGAGCGTCCCAGCAGATCACAGCTCGGCAGATGTTGAGATTGCTGGGCCACATGGCCTCCACAGTTCATGTGACTCCCATGGCCCGCCTTCACATGCGATCTGCTCAATGGACCCTAGCTTCCCAGTGGTTTCAGGCTGCTGGGGATCTAGAAGGCGTGATCCATCTGTCCACGAGTTTTCTCAAATCCCTGTATTGGTGGACGATTTGGTCCAATTTGACTCTGGGACGTTCTTTCCAAATTCCTCAGCCACAAAAAGTGCTGACTACGGATGCGTCTTTCCTGGGGTGGGGGGCTCATGTCGATGGGCTTCACACCCAGGGAAGCTGGTCCCTCCAGGAATGCGATCTGCAGATCAATCTCCTGGAGTTACGAGCGGTCTGGAACGCTCTGAAGGCTTTCAGAGATCGGCTGTCCCACCAAATTATCCAAATTCAGACAGACAACCAGGTTGCCATGTATTACATCAACAAGCAGGGGGGCACCGGATCTCGCCCCCTGTGTCAGGAAGCTGTCAGCATGTGGCTCTGGGCTCGCCGTCACGGCATGGTGCTCCAAGCCACTTATCTGGCAGGCGTAAACAGCAGTCTGGCCGACAGGTTGAACAGGATTATGCAACCTCACGAGTGGTCGCTCAATTCCCGTGTAGTGCGACAGATCTTCCAGGTGTGGGGCACCCCCTTGGTAGATCTCTTTGCATCTCGAACCAACCACAAAGTCCCTCAGTTCTGTTCCAGGCTTCAGGCCCACGGCAGACTGGCATCGGATGCCTTCCTCCTGGACTGGGGGGAAGGTCTGCTGTATGCTTATCCTCCCATACCTCTGGTCGGGAAGACTTTGTTGAAACTCAAGCAAAATCGAGGCACTATGATTCTGATCGCTCCCTTTTGGCCACGTCAGATCTGGTTCCCTCTTCTTCTGGAGTTATCCTCCAAAGAACCGTGGAGATTGGAGTGTTTTCCGACCCTCATCACACAGGACGAAGGGGCGCTTCTGCATCCCAACCTCCAGTCTCTGGCTCTCATGGCCTGGATGTTGAGAGCGTAGACTTTGCCTCTTTGGGTCTGTCAGAGGGTGTCTCCCGCATCTTGCTTGCTTCCAGGAAAGATTCCACTAAGAGGAGTTACTTCTTTCTATGGAGGAGGTTTGCCGTCTGGTGTGACAGCAAGGCCCTAGATCCTCGCTCTTGTCCTACACAGACCCTGCTTGAATACCTTCTGCACTTGTCTGAGTCTGGTCTCAAGACCAACTCTGTAAGGGTTCACCTTAGCGCAATCAGTGCATACCATTACCGTGTGGAAGGTAAGCCGATCTCAGGACAGCCTTTAGTTGTTCGCTTCATGAGAGGTTTGCTTTTGTCAAAGCCCCCTGTCAAACCTCCTACAGTGTCATGGGATCTCAATGTCATTCTCACCCAGCTGATGAAACCTCCTTTTGAGCCACTGAACTCCTGCCATCTGAAGTACTTGACCTGGAAGGTCATTTTCTTGGTGGCAGTTACTTCAGCTCGTAGAGTCAGTGAGCTTCAGGCCCTGGTAGCCCAGGCCCCTTACACCAAATTTCATCATAACAGAGTAGTCCTCCGCACTCACCCTAAGTTCTTGCCAAAGGTTGTGTCGGAGTTCCATCTGAACCAGTCAATTGTCTTGCCAGCATTCTTTCCCCGTCCTCATTCCTGCCCTGCTGAACGTCAGCTGCACACATTGGACTGCAAGAGAGCATTGGCCTTCTATCTGGAGCGGACACAGCCCAACAGACAGTCCGCCCAATTGTTTGTTTCTTTTGATCCCAACAGGAGGGGAGTGGCTGTGGGGAAACGCACCATATCCAATTGGCTAGCAGATTGCATTTCCTTCACTTACGCCCAGGCTGGGCTGGCTCTTGAGGGTCATGTCACGGCTCATAATGTTAGAGCCATGGCAGTGTAGGTAGCCCACTTGAAGTCAGCCACTATTGAAGAGGTCTGCAAAGCTGCGACGTGGTCATCTGTCCACACATTCACATCTCATTACTGCCTGCAGCAGGATACCCGACGCGACAGTCGGTTCGGGCAGTCAGTGCTTCAGAATCTGTTCGGGGTTTAGAATCCAACTCCATCCCCCCTAGGCCCATGTTTATTCTGTTCCAGGCTACACTCTCAGTAAGTTGGATAAGTTGTTAGGTCAATCTCAGTTATGTCCTCGCCATTGCAAGGCCCAATTGACCATGTTTGTTGTTTTGAGTGAGCCTGGGGGCTAGGGATACCCCATCAGTGAGAATAAGCAGCCTGCTTGTCCTCGGAGAAAGCGAATGCTACATACCTGTAGAAGGTATTCTCTGAGGATAGCAGGCTGATTGTTCTCACAAACCCACCCGCCTCCCCTTTGGAGTTGTGTCTTCCCTTGTCTTTGTCTTGCTACATATGGGACTGACGAACACGAGCCGGTTCGGGCGGGAAGATGGCCGCGCATGCATGCGCGAGGACTAGCAAAGGCCTTTGCTAGTGAAATTTCCGATTGGAGGGGCTGCCGTGGACGTCACCCATCAGTGAGAACAATCAGCCTGCTGTCCTCGGAGAATACCTTCTACAGGTATGTAGCATTCGCTTTCCAGGATATCAGATACAGTTAGCATTGTGCAGAGATTAAGTAAGGGAAGAGAGAAGAAGGAAGGGAGTGATTAGGGTAGTTACAGAAGGTGGGCTTTCATAACTGAGTGGATTGGTGAGGTGGATTAGTGAGGTTATCGGTTCTCATTGTAGGCTTTGTTGAAGAAATATGTCTTCAGAGATTTGCGAAAGATAGTTGTTTCGTCGATTGTTTTCAGGTCTGTAGGTAGTGCATTCTATAGCTGCATACTGATGTAAGAGAAGGTAGTGGCGTGCAGCAGCTTGTATTTTAGTCCTTTACAGCTGGGGAAGTGCAGGTTGAGAAATTTGCAGGATGTTCTTGTGGCAGAAAATAATCTGCATTAAAAAGTGTTGGAGAAAGCACTGACCCCTGAGGAACATGCTTATAGTCAAGGAGCTGGGTTAATTTGCATGTTTTGGTCACTAGCAGTCCTCAAAAGCCAGAATTGAAAACCATTTTCAATGCTACTGGCTGAGTCTTTTTAACAGTACTTTGACTCACTTGACATACATATTCCTATTTCTGCACTGAAGTGTTAACATGGCATAGTCCAGTAGATGGCACCATTACTTCACATTTTATTTATCTCAACCTTACCAATCTGACATTTTAATGGCTTTGTGTTATTATTTATTTATTTATTTATTTATTGCATTTGTATCCCACATTTTCCCACCTTTTTGCGGGCTCAGTGTGGCTTACAATAAGATATGAATAATAGAAATACATTTGTAACAACTTGAATATGGAATACATTGTACAGAGTTGTGTGAGACATTCGATTATCATTGGGAATATAACAATGGGACATCAACATAGAAACATTGGGAGGAGACAGTGGGACAATTGATTACAGGATGAGGGATCTGAAGTGGATGTATGTTGCATTGGTGAACAGTGAGTATGGACTCTATGTGTTTTGGTTCTTTCCGTAAGTTTGTTCAAACAGGTACGTCTTCAGTAGTTTTCGGAAGGAAGCTTGTTCGTTAATCATTCTTAGGTTGCGCGGTAGTGTATTCCAGGCCTGCGTGCTCATGTGGGAAAAGGTTGACGCGTGTAGCGTCTTGTATTTCAGGCCCTTGCAAGTGGGGAAGTGGAGGTTGAGGTATGTTCGGGATGACCTTTTAGCGTTTCTGGGTGGTAGATCTATTAGATCAGACATGTACGCTGGGGCTTCGCCGTAGATGATTTTATGGACTAGTGTGCAAACTTTGAAAGTAACGCGTTCCTTAAGTGGAAGCCAATGTAATTTCTCTCGTAGTGGTTTCGCCCTTTCGTATCTTGGTTTTCCGAGGATGAGCCTGGCTGCTGTGTTCTGGGCTGTTTGAAGTTATAGAAGCACAGTAGGGTTTTCATTTATTTTAATATTATTGTATGTTTTTGTTTTGCATTTTCCATTTTCTGAATTCTGCCTGCAATACTTGGAGATGATATATACACATAAGCAAGACCGCCATCATGTTTGACTGCCTGTATGGTTGGCATGGTGGAGACTTCAATTCAAAATAGGCCTTATATACTGCTAAAGTCCCCTAGCCTGAGTTCAGTACGGTTTATATGATTAGCTTACATTAATTAATACATTGTATAAGGAGGACAGCCCATAGGCTGTGAAGGAAAACAGTCGTAATCAAGAAAGAGGCAAAGTACAGACTTAGAAATTATATGGGTGCAACATGAACATTGTCATTCATACAGTGGGTTTAGGGAAAACAAAGGTTTTTAGCTTCTTCCTGAAACTAAGGTAATTGTTATCAGTTTTAATATCAATGGATAGGGAGTTTCATAGTGAGATTCCAGCCACAGGGAAGAGCGAGTTGAAAGAGTTCTGGAATCTGGTCTCTTTGGACTTGACAATCAGTGTTCAAGCATGGGTGACTGTGGTCCACACAGAGTGACAAGCACAGCTCTGGCCACCTTGTTGGGCAGACTGGATGGACCGTGTGGGTCTCTATCTGCCGTCATTTACTGTCACTGTATTAAGTAATTCTATAAATTGGCTAGATGAACATGCCACATATCTGCATGGAACTGTTTATTAGAAACTCACTATACCACCTTTACTAATCAAGTAGGTGAAAGCGATTTACAGATTAAATGAAAGGAAGGAACGCTATATGCTTTAAGGGCTGTTTAAAATGTGTTAAATGACACTGCCCCACAAATCAAAGATGGAAGATTATTCCATAATCTGGGAGCCAAAAATGAAAAGGCAGCATGCTGAACAGCTGATGCTGCAGAGGCGACATGGGCAGGAGTGACTGGGGATTGAGTCTGTCCTGAAATGGCCACTAAACTACCAGAATTTCTAAGATAGGTCTGGGCGGTGCTTGTGATTGGGGGTTGGGCACTACTCTGCCAGGGGTCTGGGGGGACTCACTTTCTGATGAGGGTGGGGTTTATGATTTTTTGGTTTTCTGCTGGGGAAGGCCGATGGTGAACTTTGACCGCAGATTTGGTTTTGTCTGAAATTGAAACCCCCGATTTTAGTTGCCCTCTAACCTGATGATTTGCATAATTACAGCCTTTTTAGACAGGTACACATGTAGGTTTTTCTTTGTTCTCCATTTCTCCTTTCTAGGAGGACACTCATTCTAAATCTTAGCAGCTTGAACTTAGAGTGAGCTTTCATTAGCATATTTTAATTGTATGTGTTTAGGAGTAGGAACCCCATTTGTAGAGTGCACAAGAAACAATTACTATGCCCAGAGGTTGGAAAAGCCAAGAGATCAACTATATCTTCAGAATTCAAGCCATAGAGGGACTTCAAAACCAAACAGGCTACTTTAAATCTGGCCCGCTGTCTAGTAGATAACCAGTGAAGGTTCCTTACAGAGGTGATCACAGAGTCAAAATGACCTTTACCAAATATCAGTCTGACCGCTGTATTTTGCAGCATCTGTAGCCAATTTAGCTGAAGTACCACCATACAGAGAATTGCAGTAGTCCAGCTGAGGTAGCAAGATTGCCTGCACCAAGATCCTAAAGTTATGCAGGTGAAATGATGATCTAATTCCTCTAAGTTGCTTGATCTTAAAAACGTTTCTTACTAAGTACATTAATCTAATTGGTATAAGTCAAATTTGAATCCAAAATAATCCCTAGTATAAGCATAAAGGAATCCTGTGCAGAAGGAATGGATCCTCAGGAGCTTAGTCGAGATTGGGTGGCAGAGCCGGTGGCGGGAGGCGGGGATAGTGCTGGGCAGACTTATGCGGTCTGTGCCAGAGCCGGTGGTGGGAGGAGGGGCTGGTGGTTGGGAGGCGGGGATAGTGCTGGGCAGACTTATACGGTCTGTGCCAGAGCCGGTGGTGGGAGACGGGACTGGTGGTTTGGAGGCGGGGATAGTGCTGGGCAGACATATGGTCTGTGCCAGAGCCGGTGGTGAGAGGCAGGGATAGTGCTGGGCAGACTTATACAGTCTGTGCCAAAGCCGGAGGCGGGGCTGGTGGTTGGGAGGCGGGGATAGTGCTGGGCAGACTTATGGTCTGTGCCAGAGCCGGTGGTTGGGAGGCGGAGCTAGTGGTTGGGAGGCGGGGATAGTGCTGGGCAGACTTATACGGTCTGTGCCCTGTAGAGCACAGGTACAAATCAAAGTAGGGTATACACAAAAAGTAGCACATATGAGTTGTCTTGTTGGGCAGACTGGATGGACCGTGCAGGTCTTTTTCTGCCGTCGTCTACTATGCTATTTCGGACTGATTATCAATCGTTAACTGTTCGCCTGTAGACAACACGAGATCTTTACATAAAATTCTATCAACATCTTCAAACCGTAAGATTTGTGTTTTATTTTTGTTTCATTTTAAACAATGGTTGAACACCCATTTATCTATCACTGAAATGCAATGCTTTAAAGAAATCAGAGTATCTTCTAGATTATCCAAGACAGGACACAGTAAAAAAATGTCGTCGGCACAAGATAAGGCTGTAATCTATGAGTGATAAAATAAAGAATTAAGCAATCTTAGGTGTATATTAAATAGAAGTGGAGAAAGCGGGGAGCCCTGTGGCACCTCTGCAGCCACGAATGCCACAGGGGTGCCAAATGACTTGCAAATGGCAGAAGAGAGGGTCAAAGCACACTCGTACAAATTTTAAAAAATATAGCACCAAGGGCCATCAAGTATGGGACAGTCAAGAGTCTTTTATTGGATAATCAAAAGTCTTTTACTGATAGTCCTAATGTGGGCTGTGTTTTGGGATCACTACACCTGCATCAGGGGTCAAATTGCAAACACCACAAAAAACACCAGTGGGATTTGAATCCTAGTTGCTTTGGTTTTTGGGCCACTAACCATTAGGCTACTTCTCCATCTGAGGAGCACCATTATCCAGACTTTCTCTCCCCAGTGTCACCCTCCCTTCACACTTTTTATTGAATGAGATAAAGGTGCACTTGGAGTGTTAGTGAATTTGGGATTATTCTATTAAATGTGCCAGCGTGTCCCTTTTAAGTCCTCTCTTATCTAACTACAACCTTTACTCCACAGAAAGGTCCAAAGGGTAAGGAAAGTGCTGTACACATTATATAAAGACATAAGGTATTAACCGCTCAACCACCAAGGGAAGCCAAAGCCACAGTAAGTTGCATTTCCCTCCTTACAGGGTTTTTCAGAATACTGCTTGAATTTTTCTGGCATTATTACCGTTTTCCTTTGGACACGTCTCCCAGCTCACAAGCTGTTTTACTTCTGTATTTTTAGCCATAGGCCATCTTGAAAAACAAATTGGATTCCTCTGAAGTCTCCTTTTACACCGTGTCCACATTTTGTGTATATTGAAGGGCTAGTATCTCCTCCCACACAATCTCTTTTCAGCTGTTTGTGCTGTATTCATTTCTTTGGGCTATCTTGTCACTTCTGTATTTTCTTCCGATATCTCTCTTCAGCTGTTTCTGCTGCATCTATCTTTGGATATATCAAAGTAGTGCTGCTCCTTTGAAGTAATTTGTCAGGTTTTCTTGCTCTGTTCTTAGTTGGAATGGATCAGGTAGTGCTCTCTTGCTGTCCACCTTTAGCCGTGCATAGTTCATTCAGAACTTAGTTTTATTAGGGTTCTGCTGTTCCCTCTTTGAGGTTACTCTCCAGCTGTTTATGCTATATTAACACCTTGGGCGTATCAGGATGCTGTAAGCAAAGATTTCTGATGATGAACAGCACATGCACATAAAACAGTATTTTATTTGCTCCAGTAAACACTTACAATATTGCATGGGAGTATATTCACATAAAAGTAAATACTCAGAAAACACAGCATTTATTGTTACATGCTAAATGAGCAGGTGGAGGAGTAGCCTAATGGTTAGTGGAGCAGGCTTTGAGCCTGGCAACCTGGGTTCAATTTCCACGGCAGCTCCTTGTGACCTTGGGCAAGTTACTTAACCTTGAGCAAGTCACTTAGGGGCCCTTTTACCAAGGCGCGTAGGCACCTAGGCGAGTCCAACGCACGTCAATTTGGAACTACCGCCCGGCTCCCACGAGCCCCGGGCGGTAATTCCATTTTTTACGCACGTCCAAAAATATTTTTTTATTTTCTACCGCGTTACGTTGACCGGGCGGTAATCAGCAGTGTACACGCTGATGATTAGCGCACAGTTAACGTATGAGACCTTACCACTGTTAATGGGTGGCGGTAAGGTCTCAGGCCCAAAATGGACACGCGCCAAATTTTATTTTGCTGCACGTCCATTTTCAGCCAAAAAAAGGGCCTTTTTTGCAGGTGTGCTGAAAAATGGACCTGCGCTCATCCAATGCATACGCCTACAACAGCGCAGGCCATTTTTCAGTGCACCTTAGTAAAAGGACCCCTTAACTCTCCATTGCCCCAGGTAGAAAAACTTATGTGCTACCAGGAATTAAACATACTTGTTGAGTGTTTGACTTCCATGAAATTAATGGGTTTTTTAAAAACCATTTTAGATGCTGGGTGTTTGGATCTTCACTCTTTTCCTTATCGGCACAGTAAGAGGTGAGATATAAAACTGACATGATCTTAACTGCTGAAGTCTGTCTTCATCTATTGTATCTAAGGTTAGACTCTATTCTCCCTCACATCAGGGGCGTAGCCAGACTTCGGTGGGAGGGGGGTCCAGAGCCCGAGGTGAGGGGGCACATTTTAGCCCCCCCCCCCCCGCCATTTTTGAACGTGCAGGACATCAGGATTCACATCAGAAACAGAATCCAGATCAGCAACGCGCCGGACTCGGAGACCGGCGCTAAAGAGGACTTCGGTGGGAGTGGGTTGGGGACCCCCGCCAGCAAAGGTACTTGGCGGAGGAGGGTTGGCAGCCGGGGGGGGGGTCGAAAGGGACGGGGGAGGGGCGGCGGCGCAAGGGGGGGTCAAAAGTGGTGGGGGCATCGGTGGCACCGGGGGGGGGGGGGCTAAAAAGTGCCCCCTCACCTCTAGCTATGGACCTCCCTCCTGCTGAAGTCTGGCTACGACCCTGATAACTCGTCAGTGGCTATTTCTGGCCAGTTAAATAGCTTTGAATATCTGGGGACTGTACAAAAAGTCTATCGCTACAATAGTCCTCAGGCTTGCAGGTCAGCTGTGCATGAATTGATGAGACTTTCACTTATTTTTCATAAAATCATTTATATGGGTCTGATATTAATCTGACTGCTTCAGCCTTAACTGCTTCTGATATAACATCTGATTTGTCTAGAATTCTTTGCAGTCTAAAGTATTTAAAAATGTTTTGCAGGAGGTGAAGTCTGCTATGAGAGGCTGGGATGCTTTACGGATGATATTCCATGGGCTGGGACAATAGAAAGACCAATCGCAAATTTACCCTGGAGTCCTGAAAAGATCAACACACGCTTTCTTCTCTTCACAAAACATAATACTGATAACTTTCAAGTAAGACTTGTGGTGTTTTCTTTTAATTATTTTCAGATTGAAATACTTGCTTCTTTTTGCAGCAGTGAAGCTTTTATTTCCATTTTTCTGTTTGCTTATTCCCATGTTACCTGTGTACATTTTATAGTCTCTTCACTGACCAAGAACTTGTAAGGCCTGCTTTCTTTTGAGGGAATTCTGTGGTCATGGGTAGGGGCGTAGCCAGACTTCGGCGGGAGGGGGGTCCAAAGCCCGAGGTGAGGGGGCACATTTTAGCCCCCCCCCCTGCTGACCCCCCCGCCAATGCCGACCCCCTGCCGCCACCGCCACTGCCACCACCAACTTTGATGACCCCTGCCAACGACCCTCTCGACCCCCCCTCCTGCCGATGACCCTCTTGACCCCCCCTCCTGCTGCTGTGGGCTACCTTTGCTGGCGGGGGACCCCAATCCCCACCAGCCGAGGTCCTCTTCTTCCCGTGAAGGCTTCGTTTTGTTTCCAACGTCCTGCAGAAACAGCTGTGAGTCTGACGTGCAGGACGTCAGAAACAGAACGAAGCCTTCGTGGGAAGAAGAGGACCTCGGCTGGCGGGGATAGGGGTTGCCCGCCAGCAAAGGTAGCCCGTGGAGGTGGCGAGGGAGGGTTGGCGGCGGGAGGGGGGTCGAAAGGGTCTTCGGCAGGGGGTCCAGGGCCAAATCTACAGGGGCCTAGGCCCCCATGGCCCCACGTAGCTACGCCACTGGTCATGGGATAAAAGGTCGTCAAATTTTTAGAAGCCGGGATGATGTGCGCTAAGCACGGATTCTATAATGGCAGTTGTGCAAGCAACTTCCATGACAGAATACTAACATGTCTGCATTTCCCCCCAGATTCTATATATTGCATCTAGTGTTCTGCACCGAAATCCAAACATACTCTATAACAACATGTGTAACTTAATTGGCGTAACGAGCTAATCAGTGTTGATAACTGGCCAATGTAACGCCCATTTTTAAAAAAGGCTCCAGGGGAGATCTGGGAAATTATAGACCGGTGAGTCTGACGTCGGTGCCGGGGAAAATGGTAGAGGCTATTATTAAAAACAAAATTACAGAGCACATCCGAGGACATGGATTACTGAGACCGAGTCAGCATGGCTTTTGTGTGGGGAAATCTTGCCTGACCAATTTACTTCAATTCTTTGAAGGAGTAAACAAACATGTGGACAAAGGGGAGCCAGTTGATATTGTGTATCTGAATTTTCAAAAGGCGTTTGATAAGGTACCTCATGAAAGGCTACAGAGGAAATTGGAGGGTCATGGGATAGGAGGAAATGTCCTATTGTGGATTAAAAACTGGTTGAAGGATAGGAAACAGAGAGTGGGGTTAAATGGGCAGTATTCACAATGGAGAAGGGTAGTTAGTGGGGTTCCTCAGGGGTCCGTGCTAGGACCGCTGCTTTTTAATATATTTATAAATGATTTAGAGATGGGGATAACTAGCGAGGTAATTAAATTTGCTGATGACACAAAGTTATTCAAAGTCGTTAACTCGCGACAGGATTGTGAAAAATTACAAGAGGACCTTACGAGACTGGGAGACTGGGCGGCTAAATGGCAGATGACGTTTAATGTGAGCAAGTGCAAGGTGATGCATGTGGGAAAAAAGAACCTGAATTATAGCTACGTCATGCAAGGTTCCACGTTAGGAGTTACGGACCAAGAAAGGGATCTGGGTGTCGTCGTCGATAACACACTGAAACCTTCTGCTCAGTGTGCTGCTGCGGCTAGGAAAGCGAATAGAATGTTGGGTATTATTAGGAAAGGTATGGAAAACAGGTGTGAGGATGTTATAATGCCGTTGTATCGCTCCATGGTGCGACCGCACCTTGAGTATTGTGTTCAATTCTGGTCGCCGCATCTCAAGAAAGATATAGTAGAATTGGAAAAGGTGCAGCGAAGGGCGACAAAAATGATAGCGGGGATGGGACGACTTCCCTATGAAGAAAGACTAAGGAGGCTAGGGCTATTCAGCTTGGAGAAGAGACGGCTGAGGGGAGACATGATAGAGGTATATAAAATAATGAGTGGAGTGGAACAGGTGGATGTGAAGTGTCTGTTCACACTTTCCAAAAATACTAGGACTAGGGGGCATGCGATTAAACTACAGTGTAGTAAATTTAAAACAAATCGGAGAAAATTTTTCTTCACCCAATGTGTAATTAAACTCTGGAATTCATTGCCGGAAAATGTGGTGAAGGCGGTTAGCTTAGCAGAGTTTAAAAAGGGGTTGGACGGTTTCCTAAAGGACAAGTCCATAAACCGCTACTAAACGGACTTGGAAAAATCCAAAATCCCAGGAATAACATGTATAGAATGTTTGTACGTTTGGGAAGCTTGCCAGGTGCCCTTGGCCTGGATTGGCCGCTGTCGTGGACAGGATGCTGGGCTCGATGGACCCTTGGTCTTTTCCCAGTATGGCATTACTTATGTACTTATGTAATGAGCAGAGGCGGGGCTAGTGCTGGGCAGACTTCTACGGTCTGTGCCCTGAAAATGGCAGATACAAATCAAAGTCAGGTATACACATAAAGCAGCACATATGAGTTTATCTTGTTGGGCAGACTGGATGGACCGTACAGGTCTTTCTCTGCCGTCATCTACTATAATTGGCAATAATTAGAATTTACATGCGCAACTCGCTAAGTACATTCTGTAATGCAGACAGCCTAAATTCAAATGTGTGCAGCCAAAAAGGGGCATGGCTATATGCGGGGAAATAGACGTTTTGTGGGCGTTCCAAAATTTACATGCACTGTTATAGAATATGGCCCTCTGTGCCTAATTCTACATGCCAGCAGGGACATAGCTAGGTGGGGCCACGGGGGCATGGGTCCCCGCAGATGTAGCCCTGGCCCCCTGCTTTCACCCCCCGCCCCTCCCCCGCCACATTTGACCCCCCCCCCCCCCACAGTCGCCGTCAGGAACCTTTGCTGGCAGGGGTCCCCAACCCCTGCCAACTGAAGTCCTCTTCGTAGGAACATGCAGGACGTCAGGACTCACAGAAACAGAATCCAGATCAGCGAATGCACTGGACTCGGAGACCAGCGCTGAAGGGGACTTTGGCTGGCAGGGTTTGGGGACCCCCACCAGCAAAGGTACCTGGCGGTGGCGGGGGAGGGTTGTCGGCGGTGGGAAAGGGGGGGTCGAAAGGGATGGGGGAAGGGTGGCTGCACCGGGGGGGGGGGTGTCAAAAGTGGCGGGGGGGGGGGTCAGTGGTGCCGGGGAGAGGAGCTAAAATGTGCCTCCCTCGCCTCGGGCTCTGGACCCCCCTCCTGCCGAAGTCTGGCTATGCCCCTGAATGCCAGTAAATAGATGCTAGTAGTTCTAGGCACTGGGATATCAACTAGGCGCAGCCTATACAATACGCTTAGGTGGAATCTGGTCCTTTACGTCTAATTTTAGGCAAGAGCACTTATGCTACCTCAATGGCTGCCGTAAATGCTTGCACCTAATTGTAGGTAGTTAGGCACATAAATTTTAGCATTCTATAACCTGGGCATGTAAGTTCCAGCATTGCCCCTGATGCACTCATGCCCCTCTCAGGTCCATGCCCCCCCTTGAAGTTGTGCACACACAACCTCTAGCATACCAACCAGGGGAAGTTACGAGCATAACTGTTAATTGGTACCAATAAAATGTAATTAAGCCAATAATTGAATTAAGTTACACACTCAACCGATCTTCTTCTATAACTTGTGTATACAAATTTGTGCACTAGTCGCAAATTGGAGCATGCCAGTTTATAGAATTAAGGATTGGTGTTTGGGAGTTGGACTTGAAGTCGCAGCGGCAGTAGTGAATGCAGCAGGAAAGGCTTGGCTCACCTCTAGCCTTCCCTTCCCTCTCAGTGTCTCGCCCTCGCGGAAAGAGGAAATTACGTCAGAGGAGGGCGGGACACTGAGAGGGAAGGGAAGGCTAGAGGCGAGCCAAGCCTGCCGCTTTCATTGCCACCGCTGCGACTTCAGGTCAAATAAAAGTTTTCAAGGCAGGGCGGCGGCAGGAAGGACAGGATGGTTGTTGTGGGAAGCTGAGGGTGGGCAGGTGAGGATTGTGAGCACCTCTCCCGGCAGCGGGCCAACGGTAAGCATGACTTGTGACGCCCTGCAGAGCTTGGCGCCCCGTAGCTCCTTTGCATACGGTTACGAACCCAACCAGCCAGCCATCCAGGGACATAGATTGAGAAATTATTATATAAGATGGGAATGCCTAGTGTTAGGCTCAAGCATGGCTGTTGGGCATATTCTATAAACCATGCCTAAATCTAGGTGCAGTGTACAGAATTCCCCTAGGTGGAAATAGTTTTGCTGCCAATTTTTCAGCCACCATATATTGAATCTAGTCCATAATGTGGAAGTATACACTTACCCACAAAAGTGCCAGCAGAGGGGCCTAAATGCTATTCTTTAACGATAATGGCATAGCATGAAAACCAGTGCATTCTTTCTAGTGGAAAAGGTGCCGGTACTCAAATGCCAGGCCACCCTTCAGGGGTGGGGTGATCACTGAGGGACCCACCCCACAATAGTCAGGCCCCCTGCAAGCAGTCACAGAATCTATAATAAGACGGAATTGGTGTGTAGAGCCTGAGCTCTTTCATTAAAACTTGGGGTCCATGGGTCAATTTTAGCAGACAATGAAAAAGGTGCCGGTACTCAGTACCCCCAAGTACCCCCTGATGTAAATGTAAGGCAGGGAGCACGGGTGGAACATGATACTTATAGAATACTGTACTTTATGTGCAGTCCTGACGCATTTTCCCACCTGCACTTACCCCGGGTCTGTGGCTGGTTTAACTGTGGCCATCTGAATGTTAGGCTTACTGATACTGAATAGGATCCTACTGCACATCCTCGGGTTACCTAAATCAAGGGTGTAGCCAGATTTTGCGGTGGGAGGGGGCCAGAGCCCAAGGTGGGGGGGCACATTTTAGTCTGCCGTCCCGCCGCCTCGCTGCTCCCCCTGCCACCCTTCAGCACCCCACAGCAGAAAATACCTTTGGCAGGGGTTCCTAACCCCCGCCAGCCAAAGCCTTCTTCAGCGCAGGTCTCCGGCACCACCACATTCCTTGCGCTGCTGTTTCTTCTTCCTTGTCCTGCACACTCCTTAGGAAGACGAGGAAGAAAGAGCAGGGCAGGGAACACGGCAGCACCGGAGATCGACACTGAAGAAGGCTTCGGCTGGCGGGGGTTGGGGATCCTGCCAGCAAAACCAGGGGCCCCGGATGAAATTTGGGGGGGCCCAGGTCCCTGTGGCCCCACCTAGCTATGCCACTGATCTAAATGAAGGTGACCAGTTGTAAAACTGCCCCCTACCTTTTTAAAGGTGTGTTATCAATCCATATATGCCCCAATAAATGCATATATCTCTATAAAGGACCTTTCCAACTCATAATAATATTTATATCTCAGTTTATATACTCCAGTATCTTAAATTCTAGGTGCGTCACAGCATATCACATTCACAATATAAACACAGAACATCTGATAGGCATATGTATGTTATTGTTTATATGATAAGAAGAAATAAACATCCCAAAACCTAAAATCATCCCTGTCCCTAGAATCACCTCCCCCTCAAAAACCAGAAATCACAAGCCTCTTTGTCACTGGACCAAATCTCTACATTCTTTCATAATTCAGTTCGAAGGTGCTACTAAAAAAAAGTCTTTAAATATTTCCGTAATTGTAAATCAATTCCCCAGTAACTTTTAAATACTATTTCAAATTATGAATTTTCTCCAGAAGCTGATTCCAAAATCTAGCACCCTCTGCCTGAAACGTACGTAGCTGATTATCATTTAAGCAAATTTGCTCCATCAACAGGATCTGCAACAACAATTGATCACTAGATCGGAGAGCCTGCTGTGTGCAATGAATCTTCAGCAAAGCCGATAACGTCGAAACAGCCCACAGCTCTAAGCTTCCTGGGCATTTACCATCAATTAACCAGTGGCGTAGCTAGGTGGGGTGCCAGGGGAGCGGCCACTCCCCCAAACGGAGTTCTGCCTGGTCCGGCGCCTATTTTTTTCATCCTGTTGCAGTGAAAATGTGCGCCGGCGGCTGGCAGAGAACTCCGCTCTCGCTCCCTCCACGCCGTCAACTTGCCTCATCCTGGCTCCGCTTCTGCAACTAACCATTTCCTGACAGTGGTGTAGCTACGGGTGAATCTGGGTGGGTACAGGCCCACCCAGCAGAAGCACAGCTGGTTTGTGGCTGGCAGGGATCCCTAAGCCCCGCCAGCTGAAGACTCCCGGTGATCTGGCATCTCTTATGTACTTATGTACTTATGTACTTAACTTTCTCCGCCAATTCCCCCAGTACCTTTTAAATCCTTCAGTGCTAGGCTGGCAGTGAGTAGCAGCTCATGCTGGCTGCTTGCCTTGAGCTGACCCTGAGCCTTCCCTCTGATGCAATTGTCCTGTTCATGGGACCAGGAAGTTGTGTCAGAGGCAGTCCTGGAGGATTTAAAAGGTACCAGGAGATTAGGGGAGTGAAGTTAAGAGATTCCAGACCATCTTGGTGGGGGGTGGGGTTCCCGTGCCTACCCACTTGGGGCTCAAACCCACCCAAAATTGGATGTATGGCTACGCCCCTGCTTCCTGGTCAGAGCTTATATACAGTCTTTTATATTTACCTTCAAAAATCAATACAGAGATCATCCACTTACTAGGACAGACATCTTAGCCCATCCTCTTAGGGTGTTAGAAGCAGAGAATCCCACAAGCTCCTTCTTTTTGTAGAGAAACATTTTGCAGCTCTGCTACAGTGATATCTGGCATCCTGAAATCAAAATTCTGATTTCAGGATAACATTTATTCATAGTAACATAACAGAATAACTTGGTTAACAGACAGCAGATAAAGACCTGCATGGTCCGTGTAATCTGCCCAGTAAGATGGCTACAGTTGTACCTGCAGTTCCATGCAGAACATACGGGTTGCCTCCTCTATGTTTTCATGTAGGGCTGTACCCCAAAATAGCAATTCACCGTGACCTCCTTTCCAGCCCTGAGCCTGCCTTTCTGCAAACATGTGATGGTAAAGCTACCCATGTGGATTCTTGAAACAGCACCAAGCTGAATTGGACTCTGTAGTTTCCTACTGGATCCAGAGTTGAATTGGGCTTGTTGAAGTCTGTGCGATCTAAATCCATGTCTGTCATTTGTTTTATACTTTTGTTGTGACAAATTTGTGCAACTCTATTTATGCTAAAATATGTCTAAAGCTGTTCTGAGCATATACAGAGAAGGACAAGTAAGAAAATTCATAAATGAAGATGTGATAGATGAATAGCTATTTTGTGATTTAAGATTTTTGAGAGCTGCACCTCCTTTTCTTAGTTTGTGATAGTCAAGTCTTAATCATAGTCTAATTATTGCCCCTCCTCCCACATTGATCCAGTATATTGATTTTCTCTTGGGATTGCAATGTAAATAATTCCAGGTGGAATGACTCTCAGCACCTGGGAGTCAGTCTAATGACCTAAAACGTCACTGAGGTAACTGCAAACTTGGAAAGAGTGAGCAAATAGAGAGAGAGAGTTAATTCTCCTAATGGCACATGCTTGTGATCTGGGAAATTTTATTATTTTTTCAATCTTGAGATGTTGAATTTGAAGCTCGGGGTCCTGGAGAAAACTGGAGTTTTGCTAGGTTAAGTACATAAGTGTTGCCATACTGGGACAGACCAAAGGTCCATCAAGCCCGGCATCCTGTTTCCAACAGTGGCCAATCCAGGTCACAAATACCTGGCAAGATCCCAGAAAAGTACAAAACATTTTATACTACTTATCCCAGAAATAGTGGATTTTCCTCAAGTCCAATTTAATAATGGTCTATGGACTTTTCCTTTAGGAGGCCATCCAAACCTTTTTTAAACTCTGCTAAGCTAACTGCCTTTACCACATTCTCTGGCAACAAATTCCAGAGTTTAATTACACGTTGAGTGAAGAAAAACTTTCTCTGATTCATTTTAAATTTACTACTTTGTAGCTTCATCACATGCCCCCCTAGTCCTAGTATTTTTGGAAAGCGTAAACAGATGCTTCACGTCTACCGGTTCAACTCCACTCGTTATTTTATAGACCTTTTCTCCAAGCTGATGTTATGGTACTGTTCAAAGGATCAGTGATTAAAATGAGCTTGTGAGATCATAAAGACCTCTTATTCAGATGATGAAGATTCCCGTGTGGTTTTGAAAGCTTATATACTATACCCTCTTTTTTTGTTGTTGGTTCTTTGTATGCTAACATAGCTTTTAAAGACTCCAGATTTCCTCTAAGATGCCTATTTGTACAGCCAATAAAATCAAAAGGCATCGTCATTGATTTTGGTGACTGGAAACAAACCCCCAGCTTGCACCAATGTGTTTTTCCTTCACAGGAGATCACTGCAATCAACCCATCAACTATTTTATCGTCAAATTTCCAAGCCAGCAAAAAGACTCGCTTTATCATCCATGGGTTCATAGACAAGGGAGAAGAAAATTGGCTGTTGGACATGTGCAAGGTGGGATACAGAGATAACAGCTGTCGTAAAATACCATAGGCTCGATATTCAGCTGGTGGAAATAAGCATTTTGCTGACTGCCGTTGGCGTTAAACCTGGAAATTCAATGCCGGGCCATGTTTGGGCTCAGGGATTGAATTTCTAGGTACAGAGAGCTGACTAACTCATTGCCGATTAAGTGCGATATTAGGTACTTAACCGTCTATGAAGAACCGCATAAAGATAGGACTGCCTTAAAAAAAATAAATCTATCATAATAGAAAATCATAGAATAAACTTTGTCCATAAAATAAGTGTATATCCCAAAACAGTAATGATTAAATAGAAAATCTGAAGAGGAAATAATAATCCTATATAGGTACATACACTATCAAGCCCCCAAATTACAAGAGATCCTAGAAAAGTGGGAGAAGATATCAAATTTACACCACACCAAATAAGTAATGAAAATACGAACAGAAGGAAATGAAGACGAGTATCTCAATTCATAACCGCACGATAAACAGATAGGAAACTACCCTGGTCTGCCAGTATTTCCTGTAGGCCAAACAATTTTAGTATCCAGATGTAATCTTAAACATTTTGGGTCCTAAAAGGAAAAAGATTGTCCACCAAATTTCACAGTGCATTTAACAGGAAATCCAAGAAATTACTGTCTCCCTTTGGACTAAAATTCTTGACGTAACAGTAAAAAAAAAAAAAAAAACCTTCCTTTTCTCCTGCATCTGCTTAGAGACATCAGTAAAGAGCCATATTTTCTGTCCTTGTACCTGGCGTAAATGAAAGTAAAGTCTCCCCCCAACCCCTCCTCGTTTACAAAGCCACATGGCTGTGTCGGCAGTAGCGTGGCTTTGTAAACAGAGGGATCAGTGTTTAAAGCAATTTGAATACTGGGCCTAATATGTTCACTGGTTCAGGGGTAGACATGGCAAGAATCAAGACTCATTTGCTATCAGAGAAACGAGCACTGCGGAGCTCATGCTTTTGAAATCCTTCACACCACTTCCCTGCACCTCTGGGAGCAGCCATTTTAGGGAGACACACACCTGCTCTTTCTACAAACAGGTCAGAGCAGGTTGCAGACTAACAATCGGGAATAAGAAAGAAACACATCATTTGTTGGTTAGGATGGATATCCAAACTTTTACCAAGCTGCGGTACAGCGGCGAGGCCTTGTTCGGCACGCGCTGAGAGGCCTTTTTTACTGCAGCGGGTAAAAAGGCTGAAAAAGAAATGACCATGTGGTAAGATTTCACTTACCGTGTTGCCATGTGGGGGAGGGGGGGCACTTACAGTCACCCATTGAGGTGGCAGTAAAAGCTCCCATGCTAACCTGGCGGCAAGCGGGTAGTGTGTTGGAGCTGCCTGATAACCGCTGGGTTAGTGGTTGCAGAAATATTTTAGAAAATATTTCTGCTAGTGCGGGATATGCCGCACGCTGTGGGTGGAGCGGCTGCCGGCATCCGCATCTGCCAGCGGTAGCTCCAGATTGGCGCAATGAGCCTGTGGTGGGTTACCGCTGCTTTGTAAGTGGACCTTTCAATGCTTAATAAAAGATTTTTTTTTTAAACCCCAAAACAATTAATAGTAATAAAGAATAGCTTGGTTCATTCTGTTGTTGGCAACATTGATGCAGCCTTTCTTAGAAAATCATTTTAAAGTGCTCTTTGGGTTTTTTTTTGGTTGTTTCACACATGTTGGCTACAGCGGATGCTTCAAGTGGAAGACGTGAACTGCATTTGTGTGGATTGGAAAGGTGGCTCACGGTGCCCGTATACCCAGGCTGCTCACAATATCCGTGTGGTGGGAGCAGAAGTGGCTTATTTTATAGACACGCTAAAGGTAAGGATGGATCTCTTTCACATGTAGGTCCCAGAGATTGATCTGCTTCTAAATAGTGCTTAAGAACATATAAACTTAAGCATTGCCATACTGAGACAGACCGAAAGTCCATCAAGCCCAGTATCCTGTTTCCAGTGGTGGATATTCCAGGAGACAAGTACCTGGCAGGATGCCAAAACAGTAAAACAGATTTTATGCTGCTTATCCTATAAATAGTCACTGTCAAAATTGTGGTGGCGGTAATCTACCGAAGATATGCACCATATACAACCAACAAATGGTAGAATAAAGGTCAAACAGTGCCAAATGGTCACAAGGCTGATGTGTTTTGGGGAAGTCTCATACAGTCACAAAGGCAAATAATTTATCACCAATCTGGTGTGCCTGATCAATGTGTCAATTATGCCATTTGGCACTCTTTGACCTTTATTCTACTATTTATTGGTTGTATATGGTGGAGGAGTGGCCTAGTGGTTAGGGTGGTGGACTTTGGTCCTGAGGAACTGAATTCGATTCCCACTTCAGGCACAGGCAGCTCCTTGTGACTCTGGGCAAGTCACTTAACCCTCCATTGCCCCATGTAAGCCGCATTGAGCCTGCCATGAGTGGGAAAGCGCAGGGTACAAATGTAACAAAAATAAAATAGATACTATTGGAGATTCTACATGGAATGTTGCTACTGTTGGAGATTCTACATGGAATGTTGCTACTATTGGAGATTCTACATGGAATGTTGAGATTCTGTTGCTACTATTGGAGGTTCTACATGGAATGTTGCTACTATTGGAGATTCTATATGGAATGTTGCTATTCCACTAGCAACATTCCATGTAGAAGGCTGCGCAGGCTTCTCTTTCTGTGAGTCTGACGTCCTGCACGTATGTGCAGGACGTCAGACTCACAGAGCGGCCACATTGGTGATCTGCAAGGGCTGACTTCTACATGGAATAGCAACATTCCATGTAGAATCTCAAATAGTAGCAACAGAGGAGGAGTGGCCTAGTGGTTAGAGTGGTGGACTCTGGTCCTGAGGAACTGAGTTCGATTCCCACTTCAGGCACAGGCAGCTCCTTGTGACTCTGGGCAAGTCACTTAACCCTCCATTGCCCCATGTAAGCCGCATTGAGCCTGCCATGAGTAGGAAAGCGCAGGGTACAAATGTAACAAAAATAAAATAGATACTATTGGAGATTCTACATGGAATGTTGCTACTATTGGAGATTCTACATGGAATGTTGAGATTCTGTTGCTACTATTGGAGGTTCTACATGGAATGTTGCTACTATTGGAGATTCTACATGGAATGTTGCTATTCCACTAGCAACATTCCATGTAGAAGGCTGCGCAGGCTTCTCTTTCTGTGAGTCTGACGTCCTGCACGTATGTGCAGGACGTCAGACTCACAGAGCGGCCACATTGGTGATCTGCAAGGGCTGACTTCTACATGGAATAGCAACATTCCTTGTAGAATCTCAAATAGTAGCAACAGAGGAGGAGTGGCCTAGTGGTTAGAGTGGTGGACTCTGGTCCTGAGGAACTGAGTTCGATTCCCACTTCAGGCACAGGCAGCTCCTTGTGACTCTGGGCAAGTCACTTAACCCTCCATTGCCCCATGTAAGCTGCATTGAGCCTGCCATGAGTGGGAAAGCGCAGGGTACAAATGTAACAAAAATAAAATAGATACTATTGGAGATTCTACATGGAATGTTGCTACTATTGGAGATTCTACATGGAATGTTGCCACTATTGGAGATTCTACATGGAATGTTGCTATTCCACTAGCAACATTCCATGTAGAAGGCTGCGCAGGCTTCTCTTTCTGTGAGTCTGACGTCCTGCACGTATGTGCAGGACGTCAGACTCACAGAGCGGCCACATTGGTGATCTGCAAGGGCTGACTTCTACATGGAATGTTGCTAGTGGAATAGCAACATTCCATGTAGAATCTCAAATAGTAGCAACAGTGGAGGAGTGGCCTAGTGGTTAGGGTGGTGGACTTTGGTCCTGGGGAACTGAGTTTGATTCCCACTTCAGGCACAGGCAGCTCCTTGTGACTCTGGGCAAGTCACTTAACCCTCCATTGCCCCATGTAAGCTGCATTGAGCCTGCCATGAGTGGGAAAGCGCAGGGTACAAATGTAACAAAAATAAAATAGTTACTATTGGAGATTCTACATGGAATGTTGCTACTGTTGGAGATTCTACATGGAATGTTGCTATTCCACTAGCAACATTCCATGTACAAGGCTGCGCAGGCTTCTGTTTCTGTGAGTCTGACGTCCTGCACGTACGGTCAGGACGTCAGACTCACAGAGCGGCCACATTGGTGATCTGCAAGGGCTGACTTCTACATGGAATAGCAACATTCCTTGTAGAATCTCAAATAGTAGCAACAGAGGAGGAGTGGCCTAGTGGTTAGAGTGGTGGACTCTGGTCCTGAGGAACTGAGTTCGATTCCCACTTCAGGCACAGGCAGCTCCTTGTGACTCTGGGCAAGTCACTTAACCCTCCATTGCCCCATGTAAGCCGCATTGAGCCTGCCATGAGTGGGAAAGCGCAGGGTGTACAAATGTAACAAAATAAATAAATAAATAAATAAATATATCCTATAAATATGCAGTGGATTTTCCCACATGTCCATCTTTAATAATGGGGGTGGTGGTGGAGGGGGTCAGTGACCACTGTGGGATTAAGGGGGTGTTATGACTTAATTCCCTCCAGTGGCCAGCTGGTCAGTTAGGGCACCTTTTTGTGACTTAGTCGTGATTGACACAGGTCCAGATCAAAACATCCTAATTTGGGTCCTAGACAGTTTCAGGGCCGTTGAGGAGTGGGGGGGGGGGGGGGGGGGGGGGGGAAATTCTCCAGGCCTGGTCTCCAAGGGGAGGGGCCTAGGCTCAGCGCCATCAAACTTCATCCTGCCTGCCTGCTTCCAGGCCTGTCCTCTCCTGCTCCTGTGTGCCTCCCAGGATCCGGATGATTGCATTAGCGCAATATCGTGTTAATGCAATCGTCCAGGTCTCGACTACCGGCACAGATAGAAGCAGGAGAGGACAAACCATGGAAGCAGGCAGGCAAGATGAAGCTTGACAGCGCTAAGCTCCACCCCCCCCCCCGCCCCTACTTGGAGGCGTGTGGGTGTGCAGGTAGGTGGAGGGAGCAGTGTAGGGCTTTTTTTGAGGGGGTACTGAGTACCAGCACCTTTTCCATTGTCTGCTAAAATTGACCCATGGACCCCAAGTTTTAATGAAAGAGCTCAGGCTCTACACACCAATTCTGCCTTGTCATAGATTCTGTGACTGGTTGCAGGGGGCCTGGCTATTGTGTGGTGGGTCCCTCAGTAATCACCCCACCCCTGAAGGGTCGCCTGGCATTTGACTACTGGCACCTCTTTTGCTAGTAAAAAAACGCACTGGAGCATTGGCACAAGAGGGGAGGGGGGCAGGGGGCGCACAACAGTTCAGCTCTACCCCGGGCCCGGCTGTGTCTCTCGGTGGCCCAGGACGGCTTCATGTAGTTCCACATTCTGGGCCTGCCCAAAACACACCTCCAACATCTCAAATCTGAGTTTCGAAAATTGCAATTTGGATGTTTTTCTCTTTTGAAAATGAGCTCCTTGGGCACCTAAGTGCACATATAGAGGCATATTTTCAAAGCACTTTGGGAGGCTAAGTTCCATAGGTTTCTATAGAACTTTGGGAGGCTAAGTGTTTTGAAAATATGCCTAATAGGCATCTAACTGCTGTTTCCCCCCATGTTGGTGCTTAATTACCATTAACTTCCGTTTGAGTACTAAATGGTAGGGGCTGAATTGGTGTCTAACTTTTGGCATACAATATAGAATCACCCCCTTTATGACAAAGGCCACTGACCATTTTAGTAGCTGCCCTCTGGGCCGACTCCATCCTGTTTATTTTTTGAAGGCCTGATCTCCAGAATCGCACACAGTACTCACCAGAGACTTATGCAGAGGCACTTTCACCGCTGTTCCCTCTAAGCTGAGTGAGAGTTTGCCACTTACAGTCCTGCCAGTTGGGGGTGCTATTTCACCATTATATTTTCAATAGTAAAGGACAGGCAAATTCTGCAGGATTCCAGGAAATCTGCCTGTCCCTAGCAATTGAAACCAAAATATTGAAGCACCGCCCCCTACTGGCAGCAATGCAGTTGGAGGACTCCTGCTCAGTAGAGGGAACAGTGAACTGTCACCTCCTTTTTTTTCTGCTGGCTACACCCAAGCATCCTTCTGACTTTCACTGTCGCTTTTTCTATCTGATTGGCCACCTTAGGTCTTGAGTCAGTATGACTCTTTCACCAGTTCTGGCTGATAAGGGATATCACATTGCTTCTATAAATCTTCTAGCATTGCTGACAGAACTGCCACGTTTTACATCGCAGATAAACCTCACGCTCAAAGTTGCTTACGGCAAACAAGTTCAAAGATGGTCCGGAATAAAGATTTTTTAAATCATGACAGCAAGCTGGGTCTAATATTGGGAATTTAGTTGATTTTCCTTTGGGCTGTGTTTACAACGCCTCTTAATTAGGCAGGTGCGCGGGTGCCACGATTGAGAGAGACATACAATAAATGCAGGATTCCCCCAGTGGGAGTTCAGAGTATTAAATAAACACACACACAGAGCATTTTACACACATATGCATGCATACGTTTCAGTGGCGTATCTACAGGTGGGTCTGGGTGGGCACAGGCCTACCCATTTGTGGCTCAGGCCCTCCCAGCGGCAGCACCACACTGCTCTCTCCCCTCTTTCCTCCACAGCACCCCAGCATCTGTGCTTCTGTCTCTGAACCCCATCCTTCCCTGGTCTACCTTACAGGCGTCTTCGGCACCTGCAGCAATTCATTCTCGCTCCTTGCGCCAGCCCCGCAGGCTTCCATCTGCCGCGTCCCGTCAGACAGGAAACAGGCAACGACGTCAGTGAGGGCGGGATAAGGGCACGCTGCAGATGCAAGCCCGCAGGGCTGGCACAAGCAGCGAGAATGAATCCCTGCAGGCGCCGAGGATGCCTGTAGGGTACACTGGGGAAGGACGGGGTTCAGAGACAGAAACACAGATGCCGGGACGCTGTGGAGAAGAGGAGGGGAGATGCTGGGTAGGTGAAAAAAAAATCTGTATTTTGAAAAATATCTCTGAGAAGATATATGGGGGTGGGGTGGAAGGGACCATCCAAGTTACCTCTGTGTGCTTGTATGTGACTTTGGTGTAAGCATGTTCAGACAGTGTTAGAACAAAGCACGGGCACAGTTATAATTTACACATTCTTTCTTATTGGACATAACGGAATACATTTCTTGATTAGCTTTCGAAGGTTGCCCTTCTGCGTCAGATCGGAAATAAGCAAATTATTTCCGATCTGATGAAGAAGGGAAACCTTCGAAAGCTAATCAAGAAATATATTAAGTTATGTCCAATAATAAAGGTATCATCTTATTTTCTTTTCCATGTTTTATTTTGTTTGATTTCTATTGATAACCTTTAAGAGTGGACTAACACGGCTACCACACTCCTCCACATTCTTTCTAAAATGCACCCAGCCAAGCATATTGACCCCTATCTTACCTGACCCTTTTTCTAATTGTATTTGTTTAATACCTACCGTACTTGGCGTTCACCATTACGGTATTTTGTAAGCCACATTGAGCCTGCTAATATGTGGGAAAATGCGGGATACAAATGTTACAAATAAAATAAATATTGTATGTGTGCATATTTACACAAGCTGCAGCCCTGGTGTCCATGTACATGAGTTAGTTTTACCTGCAGTGTTACCCTAGTGCCTAATTTTATGAGCATAGATCCCAGGGCAGTTCTATAAGCACGTAAAACGCTGTTCTATCTACTGAAATTGCTTATAAAATTAGCCCCAATATGAAATGCATTTGCTTGGGAAAGTTCTGTGGATGTATTTGTTGCATAAATGTGTTTTGGAAGGGGTGTACGTGTGTATTTCCATGGGTTGGTGTATAATGCTTTGAAAGTTCTCTGAATTTACTCAGTGTGCCTTTACTGGTCCTGCCAACTTCCAGCAGATTCAGATGAGAAAAGCTCAGATGTTTAAGAATATAAGCGCTGTTTCATAAATCATTTGTAGTGGAAAGTATTGTTAGAATGTATTTTATCTTCAGAAGAATTATGGCTATTCTCCCTCGGATGTTCACCTCATCGGCCACAGTCTGGGAGCACATGCTGTTGCAGAGACCGGGAGAAGGATCCAGGGCGTCGCAAGGATCACTGGTAAGTTGCAAAAAAGTGTTGAATCGAATAGGGCAATGCAACGCACTAGCACATTGTTCTGCTTTGAAAAATTGTAACCCTCGTTCTAGAGAATTTTTAACTTTGCGTTATCCAAATTCAAGGAAAACTTTTGATAAAATGGTTCATTCGGCCATGTTTCCCTTACTTATCGGTGGAACATGTTGCCTTCAGTGATTAGATATCAAACCAATACTGAAAGTTGCATAGAATGTTAAAAACCTTTCTATTTCAAAAGTTTGTGGTACCCAAATGAGATCTGAGAGTGAAACATTTTGTTCTTTTTACGACTGTGAGCCATATTGAACTTGTGAGGCTAGTGTGAGATTTGAATGTCCAATTAATGTAATGTAACCAGGGATGCTGAGAGACATAGCCAAGCCTGGGGCAGGGCTAGACCGCTGCATGTGAGCCCCCTTGCACTGCGTCCCCACTCCTCTGCACTCAGGCCGCAGCCCCCGCACCTATCTGCTCCCTCACTCTGTCCTCTCCTGTGCTGCTCCTGTCCATGCCGGGAGTTGGGACCTGGATGATTGCATTAATGCTATCATCCGGGTCCTGGGCAGCACGCAAGAGTAGGAGAGGACAGACCTGGAAGCAGGTAGGAAGAAACTTGCAGATTTAGGCCACTTTTTAGATGTTTTTCTGTTTTGAAAATGAGCCCCAAAACGCCCACTGAACATGGAGCCTTTTGTAAAATACATATAGATTTGTGGGAAATACTGTGTATTGCCCTAAATGCCCAGCTGGAGCAACCATTTTATAGAACTACACATTTACAAAAAGAGTGGTGCTGATTTTCACCACTGACATGCAATGTTCCCTCTAAGCTGTGCAACTGCACAGCTGCACAGCCGTGCACTAGTTGTCCACTGTTGCACAGCAGGGGCACCAGGACCTTCCACACTTCCCTCCTGCCCCCACTGTCACTGCTGCCTGCTTCTCTAGAAGGTGCAGTAACCATGGGGCCAGACTCTCCATTTGCACAGCTGATAGTCCCACCCCCCCTCTGACATCACTTCCTGTTCTGGGGTAGAGCAGGCAGTCATGTGGTGAGTGTACCTTCTTTTGCTGCCAGTGCTGCTGGTCTACAGAAGCAGTGGCAGGTAGGGTTACCATATGGCTCCAGAAAAAGGAGGACGGATTGAGGCAGCCGGGTTTTACTTCCATTGCTTTGAAAGCAATGGAAGTAAAACCCGGCTGCCTCAATCCGTCCTCCTTTTTCTGGAGCCATATGGTAACCCTAGTGGCAGGGGTATGGGTGAGTTGGGTGGTGATAGGATGGAAGGGTTTTAACCAGTGTATAATTGTATCTTAATAATGCTATTCACCACATAGGGTGTTTTGAAAATGTAGTTTATAAATAAGTGCTATGTATTTTAGGTTTGGATCCAGCTGAACCCTATTTCCAAAACACCCCCACAGAAGTCCGCTTGGATGCATCTGATGCAAAATTTGTTGATGTTATTCACACAGATACAGCACCAATGATTCCCAACTTGGGTAAGTTTGCCAGGACAGCTGCATGCTGTGTGGTGGTAAGGAATCAGATGGAACTCTCCTAACATTTCTCTACCATTGCTCTCCATGCTTTAGGTTTTGGAATGAGCCAGGCTGTCGGCCATCTTGATTTCTACCCAAATGGAGGAGAAGAGATGCCGGGATGCCAGAAGAATGTGATCTCACAGGTTGTAGATACTGATGGTATTTGGGAAGGTAAAAACACAATTTCTCATTCTCAATATGTCACAAAAATAAGTCATTGACCGTTTCAAGCATATGGTAATAATAATAATCTATATTTTATGTAGTGCCATTGAATTGGATCCCAATTTGCTTTATGACTATAGTTCTTCAGGAGCAAAGTAATATACTGAGACACGCGGGCTGTAAAGAGCAAATGATAAAGAAACTCCAGACCGCTCAAAACACAGCAGCCAGGCTTATATTGGAAAATCGCATTTTGAAAGCGCCAAACCCCTCCGAGAAAAACTGCACTGGCTCCCAATCAAAGAACGTATTGCTTTCAAAATCTGCTCCATGGTCCATGAAATCATCTACGTTGAAGCCCCAGGATACGTGAAAGACCTCATAGATCTGCCAACCAGAAACACAACAAGATCAGCTACCCAAACAACAAAAGACTCAAATACAAAACAACATATGCATCCAGCTTCTCCTATTTAAGCACACAACTATGGAACGCACTACCAAAAACAGTAAAAACAACATACGACTACCAAAAGTTCCGGAAAAAACTAAAAACAAACTTGTTCCAAAAGGCATACCCCACCAACCCAACATAAGAACCAGAGAACCTGCTACACAACAACACCAAGAACTTAATGGACTCACCCCTATCTCCCTCTTCCTACCTAATGTTCCCCAATGTATCTACCGTATATGAACCACATTCTACCACAATCACACCTTGTACTTGTGCACACTATGTATTTGTTCAGACCGGAACCGGCGAATGCCGCTACGGTACTATGTAAGCCACATTCAGTCTGCAAATAGGTGGGAAAATGTGGGATACAAATGTAACAAATAAATAAAGTGAGGCAGTGCATAAGTATTGCCATACTGGGAAAGACCAAAGGTCCATCGATCCCAGCATCCTGTTTCCAACAGTGGCAATCCAGGTCACAAATACCTGGCAAGATCCCAAAAAGTACAAAACAATTTATACTGCTTATCCCAAAAATAGTGGATTTTCCCCAAGTCCATTTAATAATAGTCTATGGACTTTTCCTTTAGGAAGCCATCCAAACCTTTTTTAAACTCCGCTAAGCTAACCGCCTTTACCGCATTCTCTGGCAACGAATTCCAGAGTTTAATTACACGTTGAGTGTAGAAACATTTTATCCGATTCGTTTTAAATTTACTACATTGTAGCTTCATTGCATGCCCCCTAGTCCTAGCATGTTTGGAAAGCGTGAACAGACGCTTCACGTCTACCCGTTCAACTCCACTCATTATTTTATAGACCTCTATCATATCTCCACATTAGGTACATGTTATCTAGTTAGTGTGCACTAATGCAAATGTGCTAGTTGGATAATACTTCCATACTCATTCCCTGCCCATGACACGGCCCTCCCCATATTAAAAAAAAATAACATAATATGCTATTGCCGTGTGCTGACAGGCAAATCACCGCAAAATGCTTTAACATGTTTTGCAGTAAGCCTTTTATCCCAATTTAAGTGTGCATTAGCTTTCGATGCAGTTTAGTAAAGGGGTTCCTTAGCATTTAAAATGCAACAAAATACCTGAAAAAGTGGAAAAGGGTATATCCTGAAAAACTCCACAAAGGACATGATAAAAATGTAAGAGGGTTAAATGAAAAGTAATGCCTCCACCGCCATAATTTATCAACAGATGGCAGCACTGATGTACTACGCATGATCACTTGTCCTTTGAAATCTCTTCCTTCACCTCAGCGAGAAGTGTGTGTGTGAAGAGGCTGTTTTGCTCTTGCTTGTGAAATGGAAGCATGCAGTGAACATTAATCAGTGTGATTTAAGCGACGTGTCATGATGGAATTTCTGACTGTCGAAGGAGCCCCTCCAGTTGATGACTGTGCTGATGTGAGTGCAGTGCATCACTGGGCCAAAAAATATAAAGACTGTGGACTGTGAAGTGCTAATATGTGTGATCAAAAACAAAATGGATGACCTGTGACAGCAATGGACGAGTCTTACATGGGAAAGGTTGACGAACTTGTAAAGAACAATTAGAGGATCACTCAAAATGTAACACTGCAAGTCCAGGTGCACAAGAAGGAAATTTGGTTTCAACATGACACTAGCAAGCTTATTTTCGAAATAGAAGGACGCCCATCTTTTGACACAAATCGGAACACGAACGTCCTTCTCCCAGGGTCGCCCAAATCGGCATAATAGAAAGCTGATCTTGGGCGTCCCCAACTGCTTTCCATTGTGGGGATGACCAAAGTTCCCGGGGGCATGTCGGAGGCGTAGCGAAGGCGTGACTTGGGCGTGCCTAACACATGGGTGTCCTTGACCCATAATCGAAAAAAGGGCGTTACTGATGAGCATTTGGACAACTTTACATGGTCCTTTTTTTGTTACAACCAAGCCACGAAAAGATGTCCGAACTGACCAGATGACCACTGGAGGGAATCGGGGATGACCTTCCGTTACTCCCCCAGTGGTCACTAACCCCCTCCCACCTTCAAAAAATAGTTTACAAATATTTTGTGCCAGCCTCAAATGTCATACTCGGCTCCATCGCATCAGTGTGCAGACCCAGGCCCATCCCTCCCCACTAGTTACACTTGTGGTGGTAAATATGAGCTCTCCAAAACCCACCACAAACCCACTGTACCCACATGTAGGTGCCCCCCTTCACCCGTAAGGGCTATAGTAGTGGTGTACAGTTGTGGGTAATGGGTTTTGGGGTGCTCAGCACACAAAGTAAGGGAGCTATGTACCTGGGAGCAATTACTGAAGTCCACTGCAGTGCCACCTAGGGTGCCCGGTTGGTGTCCTGGCATGTCGGGGGGACCAGTGCACTACGAATGCTGGCTTTTCCCATGACCAAAGGGCTTGCATTTGGTCGTTTCTGAGATGGGCATCCTTGGTTTCCATTATCGCCGAAAATCAGAAACGACCAAGTCTAAGGACGACCATCTCTAGGGACGACCTAAATGTCAAGATTTGGGTGTCCCTGACCGTATTATCGAAACGAAAGATGGACGCCCATCTTGTTTCGATAATACGGGTTTCCCCGCCCCTTCGCAGGTTGTGTTTCGCCCAACAGGGCTGCATCAGGGGCTACAAAGTAAATAAAATAAATACGTAAAATTAAACAGTAATAATAAAATTAATATGAAATACAAACCAAATAATAATCATCAAAGACTTGGCTGATGACACAATAACACCATGATAATAAACATCATAATAAAGATAATAAAATGACACATAGAAATTGGAATACAATGTTCCACACATATATAGTAACATAGTAGATGACGGCAGAAAAAGACCTGCATGATCCATCCAGTCTGCCCACAAGATAAACTCATATGTGCTACTTCTTGTGTATACCTTACCTTGATTTGTATCTGCCATTTTCAGGACACAGACCGTAGAAGTCTTCCCCAGAATTAGCCCCACCACCCAAACACCAGCCCCGCCTCCCAATCTCGGCTAAGCTTCTGAGGATCCGTTCCTTCTGCACAGGATTCCTTTATGCTTATCCCACGCATGCTTGAATTCCGCTACCGTTTTCAGTACTTGAAGCTCTCTCAGACATTGGATTTCAGGAGCGTTTTCTTTTTCTTTTACATAGTAACATAGTAAATGACGGCAGAAAAAGACCTGCATGATCCATCCAGTCTGCCCACAAGATAAACTCATATGTGCTACTTCTTGTGTATACCTTACCTTGATTTGTATCTGCCATTTTCAGGACACAGACCGTAGAAGTCTTCCCCAGAATTAGCCCCACCACCCAAACACCAGCCCCGCCTCCCAATCTCGGCTAAGCTTCTGAGGATCCGTTCCTTCTGCACAGGATTCCTTTATGCTTATCCCACGCATGCTTGAATTCCGCTACCATTTTCAGTACTTGAAGCTCTCTCAGACATTGGATTTCAGGAGCGTTTTCTTTTTCTTTTACATAGTAACATAGTAAATGACGGCAGAAAAAGACCTGCATGATCCATCCAGTCTGCCCACAAGATAAACTCATATGTGCTACTTCTTGTGTATACCTTACCTTGATTTGTATCTGCCATTTTCAGGACACAGACCGTAGAAGTCTTCCCCAGAATTAGCCCCACCACCCAAACACCAGCCCCGCCTCCCAATCTCGGCTAAGCTTCTGAGGATCCGTTCCTTCTGCACAGGATTCCTTTATGCTTATCCCACGCATGCTTGAATTCCGCTACCGTTTTCAGTACTTGAAGCTCTCTCAGACATTGGATTTCAGGAGCGTTTTCTTTTTCTTTTACATAGTAACATAGTAAATGACGGCAGAAAAAGACCTGCATGATCCATCCAGTCTGCCCACAAGATAAACTCATATGTGCTACTTCTTGTGTATACCTTACCTTGATTTGTATCTGCCATTTTCAGGACACAGACCGTAGAAGTCTCCCCAGAATTAGCCCCACCACCCAAACACCAGCCCCGCCTCCCAATCTCGGCTAAGCTTCTGAGGATCCGTTCCTTCTGCACAGGATTCCTTTATGCTTATCCCACGCATGCTTGAATTCCGCTACCGTTTTCAGTACTTGAAGCTCTCTCAGACATTGGATTTCAGGAGCGTTTTTCTTTTTCTTTTACATAGTAACATAGTAAATGACGGCAGAAAAAGACCTGCATGATCCATCCAGTCTGCCCACAAGATAAACTCATATGTGCTACTTCTTGTGTATACCTTACCTTGATTTGTATCTGCCATTTTCAGGACACAGACCGTAGAAGTCTTCCCCAGAATTAGCCCCACCACCCAAACACCAGCCCCGCCTCCCAATCTCGGCTAAGCTTCTGAGGATCCGTTCCTTCTGCACAGGATTCATAGTAACATAGTAACATAGTAGATGACGGCAGATAAAGACCTGCATGGTCCATCCAGTCTGCCCATGACAAACTCATATGTGTATACCTTACCTTGAATTTGTACCTGTCCTTTTCAGGGCACAGACCATATAAGTCTGCCCAGCAGTATTTCCCGCCTCCCAGCCACCAGTCCCGCCTCCCATCACCGGCTCTGGTACAGACCGTATAAGTCTGCCCACCCCTATCCTCGCCTCCCAACCACCACCCCCTCTTCCCCTCAACTGCTCCGCCACCCAATTTCAGCTAAGCTTCTGAGGATATATTCCCTCTGCACAGGATTCCTCTATGCATATCCCACGCATGTTTGAACTCCGTTACCGTTTTCATCTCCACCACCTCCCGCGGGAGGGCATTCCAAGCGTCCACCACCCTCTCCGTGAAAAAATACTCCTGACATCTTTCCTGAGTCTGCCCCCCTTCAATCTCATTTCATGTCCTCTCGTTCTACCGCCTTCCCATCTCCGGAAAAGGTGCGTTTGCGGATTAATACCTTTCAAATATTTGAACGTCTGTATCATATCACCCCTGTTCCTCCTTTCCTCCAGGGTGTACATGTTCAGGTCAGCAAGCCTTTCTTTATACGTCTTGGAACGTAAATCCCATACCATCCTCGTAGCTTTTCTTTGCACCGCTTCCATTTTTTTTAACATCCTTCGCAAGATACGGCCTCCAAAACTGAACACAATACTCCAGGTGGGGCCTCACCAACGTCTTATACAGGGGCATTAAAACCTCCTTTCTTCTGCTGGTCACTCCTCTCTCTATACAGCCTAGCAATCTTCTAGCTACTGCCACCGCCTTGTCGCACTGTTTCGTCGCCTTCAGGTCCTCAGATACTATCACCCCAAGATCCCTCTCCCCTTCCGTGCCTATCAGACTCTCCCCGCCTAACACATACGTCTCCCTTGGATTTCTCCTCCCCAAGTGCATCACTTTACATTTCTTCGCATTGAATTTTAATTGCCAAACCTTAGACCATTCTTCTAGCTTCTTCAGATCTTTTTTCATGTTTTCCACACCCTCCGGGGTGTCCACTCTGTTGGAAATCTTGATGTCATCCGCAAAAAGGCAAACCTTACCTTGTAACCCCTCGGCAATGTCACTCACAAATATATTGAACAGAATGGGCCCCAGCACCGATCCCTGAGGCACTCCACTACTCACCTTTCCTTCCTCCGAGCGAACTCCATTTACTACCACCCTCTGGCGTCTGTCCGTCAACCAGTTCCTAATCCAGTTCACCACTTCGGGTCCTATCTTCAGGCCGTCTAGTTTATTTAAGAGCCTCCTGTGGGGAACCGTGTCAAAAGCCTTGCTGAAATCTAAGTAGATGACGTCCATAGCACGTCCTTGATTTAATTCTCCCGTCACCCAGTCAAAGAATTCAATGAGATTCGTTTGGCACGATTTCCCTTTGGTGAAACCATGTTGTCTCGGATCCTGCAACTTATTGGTTTCCAGGAAATTCACTATCCTTTCCTTCAGCATGGCTTCCATTACTTTTCCAATAACCGAAGTGAGGCTTACCGGCCTGTAGTTTCCAGCTTCTTCCCTATCCCCACTTTTGTGAAGAGGGACCACCTCCGCCGTTCTCCAATCCCTCGGAACCTCTCCCGTCTCCAAGGATCTATTAAACAAGTCTTTAAGAGGACCCGCCAGAACCTCTCTGAGCTCCCTCAGTACTCTGGGGTGGATCCCGTCCGGCCCCATGGCTTTGTCCACCTTCAGCTTTCCAAGTTGTTGATACACACTCTCTTCCGTGAATGGTGCTCTATCCACCTCCTTCTCAGGTGTACTTTTGCCAGTCCCTCTCGGTCCTTCCCCAGGGTTTTCATCAGTGAAAACAGAACAAAAGTATCTATTTAGCAAATTGGCTTTTTCTTCATCATTTTCTACATAGCGTTTTGATGTTTCTTTTAGTCTCACAATTCCCTTTATAGTCTTTCTCCTTTCACTAATATACCTGAAGAAGTTTTTGTCTCCCCTCCTTACATTTCTAGCCATTTGTTCTTCCGCTTGCGCCTTCGCCAGACGTACCTCTCTCTTGGCTTCTTTCAGTTTCATCCGGTATTCCTCCCCGTGTTCCTCCTCTTGAGATTTTCTATATTTCTGGAACGCTAACTCTTTAATCTTTATTTTCTCAGCCACTTGCTTTGAGAACCATATCGGTTTCCTTTTTCTCTTGCTTTTATTTACTCTCCTTACATAAAGGTCTGTGGCCCTGTTTATGACTTCTTTTAGCGTGGACCACTGTCCTTCCACTTCTCGTATGTCCTCCCAGCCCATTAGCTCCTTCCTCAGGTATTCTCCCATTTTGTTAAAGTCAGCTCGCTTGAAATCGAGGACTTTGAGTTTAGAGTGGCCGCCATCCACATGAGCCGTTACATCAAAACAAACTGTTTGATGGTCACTGTTTCCCAGGTGTGCAGCCACTCGGACATTTGACACACTATCCCCATTCGTGAGCACCAGATCCAACGTGGCTCCCTCCCTCGTGGGTTCGTTCACCATTTGTCTGAGCAGAGCACTTTGGAAAGCATCCACAATCTCTCTACTTCTTTCTGATTTGCAGACGGAACCTTCCAATCTACATCCGGCAGATTAAAATCTCCCAACAACAGCACCTCTCTTTTCTTCCCCAACTTTTGAATATCAGCAATCAGATCTTTATCTAGTTCTTCCAATTGTGTCGGGGGTCTATAGACAACACCCACGTGGACCAAGGTTCTATCCTCTCTTTTTAAGGTGATCCATATCGCTTCTTCCTTTCCCCAGTTCCCTGTCATTTCAGTCGCTGCGATATCATTTCTGACATACAGAGCTACTCCTCCACCTATACGTCCCTCTCTATCCTTCCTAAAAGATTATAGCCTGGTATGTTTACATCCCTTCATGGGAACCATTGAGCCATGTCTCTGTGACTGCAACTATGTCCAAGTTAGACTCCAAAATCAGGGCTTGAAGGTCAGGAATTTTCTTGCTTAGACTGTGAGCATTTGTGGTCATCGCTTTCCATGTACATTTCCTAGTATGTGTTTTGGTTTTAGTGATTTGTGAGGGTGTTTTCTCTTTGGGTACCTTCTCATATTTTTGTTCCCTCTTCCTTGCTTTTTCTTCTTTTTCCACTTTAGTTTTATTTTCAGGAACATCAGAGTGCTGTAGTGGAGCAAAAGAATTTTGTAGTGGCAACACTTGTGCGGGCGGATGCTTCTGTGTCACATGATGAAGTCTGCCCGAGCCTACTGTGAACCATCTGTTATGTGGTTTTATTCTTTGAGGCAGTGGTGAGAAGTTATGATTCTGCACAGTCCTATAAGTTGCTTTAATTGCATCTAATTCTTGCATTACTTTACAGAGCTCTTGTTTTAAAGTAGATAGCTGAAGACAGATAGGACAAGCTTTAAGTCTCCAGATGATTGGCCTTGAAACTAAAGCATCACAATTATTGCAGAGAATAAAAGTCATCCTGATTGGTTGAAATGGGTATGAACAGGTGTACTATGTTGGAGTAGTAGCCTGCAAGACTGGCTGTGTATGATTGGGGAAAGTTAATGAGGACTGGTTTGTCTATAAATGAGTGGCAAACCCTGGGGTGGGTGGATTGTGGGGTGGGAGGGTGGGATTATAAGTCCCAAAGTGTCAGCTGAATGCTGTTATCAAGGGAATGCTCTAGTTGAATGGACCCAAATGGTCCAGTTTGAGCAAGAATTTTCACTTGATTTAACTTTTAAAAACTGATATTGCTAACTTTCCTTATCACTAAGTCTAAATATTCCCAATAATTATAGCAGTTCCTCTCTATCAGAGTTTGGCAGGAACAGGAACAGGAAGAAACACCCAAACACCAGCCCCGCCTCCCAATCTCGGCTAAGCTTCTGAGGATCCGTTCCTTCTGCACAGGATTCCTTTATGCTTATCCCACGCATGCTTGAATTCCGCTACCGTTTTCAGTACTTGAAGCTCTCTCAGACATTGGATTTCAGGAGCGTTTTCTTTTTCTTTTACATAGTAACATAGTAAATGACGGCAGAAAAAGACCTGCATGATCCATCCAGTCTGCCCACAAGATAAACTCATATGTGCTACTTCTTGTGTATACCTTACCTTGATTTGTATCTGCCATTTTCAGGACACAGACCGTAGAAGTCTTCCCCAGAATTAGCCCCACCACCCAAACACCAGCCCCGCCTCCCAATCTCGGCTAAGCTTCTGAGGATCCGTTCCTTCTGCACAGGATTCCTTTATGCTTATCCCACGCATGCTTGAATTCCGCTACCGTTTTCAGTACTTGAAGCTCTCTCAGACATTGGATTTCAGGAGCGTTTTCTTTTTCTTTTACATAGTAACATAGTAAATGACGGCAGAAAAAGACCTGCATGATCCATCCAGTCTGCCCACAAGATAAACTCATATGTGCTACTTCTTGTGTATACCTTACCTTGATTTGTATTTGCCATTTTCAGGACACAGACCGTAGAAGTCTTCCCCAGAATTAGCCCCACCACCCAAACACCAGCCCCGCCTCCCAATCTCGGCTAAGCTTCTGAGGATCCGTTCCTTCTGCACAGGATTCCTTTATGCTTATCCCACGCATGCTTGAATTCCGCTACCGTTTTCAGTACTTGAAGCTCTCTCAGACATTGGATTTCAGGAGCGTTTTCTTTTTCTTTTACATAGTAACATAGTAAATGACGGCAGAAAAAGACCTGCATGATCCATCCAGTCTGCCCACAAGATAAACTCATATGTGCTACTTCTTGTGTATACCTTACCTTGATTTGTATCTGCCATTTTCAGGACACAGACCGTAGAAGTCTTCCCCAGAATTAGCCCCACCACCCAAACACCAGCCCCGCCTCCCAATCTCGGCTAAGCTTCTGAGGATCCGTTCCTTCTGCACAGGATTCCTTTATGCTTATCCCACGCATGCTTGAATTCCGCTACCGTTTTCAGTACTTGAAGCTCTCTCAGACATTGGATTTCAGGAGCGTTTTCTTTTTCTTTTACATAGTAACATAGTAAATGACGGCAGAAAAAGACCTGCATGATCCATCCAGTCTGCCCACAAGATAAACTCATATGTGCTACTTCTTGTGTATACCTTACCTTGATTTGTATCTGCCATTTTCAGGACACAGACCGTAGAAGTCTTCCCCAGAATTAGCCCCACCACCCAAACACCAGCCCCGCCTCCCAATCTCGGCTAAGCTTCTGAGGATCCGTTCCTTCTGCACAGGATTCCTTTATGCTTATCCCACGCATGCTTGAATTCCGCTACCGTTTTCAGTACTTGAAGCTCTCTCAGACATTGGATTTCAGGAGCGTTTTCTTTTTCTTTTACATAGTAACATAGTAAATGACGGCAGAAAAAGACCTGCATGATCCATCCAGTCTGCCCACAAGATAAACTCATATGTGCTACTTCTTGTGTATACCTTACCTTGATTTGTATCTGCCATTTTCAGGACACAGACCGTAGAAGTCTTACCCAGAACTAGCCCCACCACCCAAACACCAGCCATATATAAATAAAAAATACAATTAAAAATTAAACAACCAAACTGAATCATAATACGTATAGATTGTATAAATTATTATCCATAAATGTATTTATGAAATGTTAAGGTTTATCTAGTATTTTTCAATCAATCCAGTTTTTTTAATAATACAAAGAACTGGATTGTTTAATTTTTAATTGTATTTTGAATGTTTGTTTTCTACTTACACACTTATATTTAGGTCTGTTTTTAAAAAATCTTTTTATAATAGAATGTTGGGTATACTTGAACATGGTTTTATATATGGTATGAATGATACACCATAATGCAATCTATATGATATATGTCTATTATTATTTTTATTTTCATTATTATTATTATTTGATTAATTCCTTGTTTTTGATAAATTGTATTTTATCATGTTTATATATATATATATATGTGTGTGTATGTGTGTGTGTGTGTGTAACATTGTATTCCCATTTCATAGTGTTGTTTTATTATCTTTATTATGATGTTTATTATCATGGTGTTATTGTGTCATCAGCCGAGTCTTTGATGATTATTATTTGGTTTGTATTTCATATTGCTTTTATTATTACTGTTTAATTTTATTTATTTTATTTACTTTGTAGCCCCTGATGCAGCCCTGTTGGACATTTTTAGATCATATTCTATAAATAAAGTTTGTTCTTTCCACTGATCCGCTTTGTTGGTTTCCATCTTGGAGTTTGTGGATCGGCTGCCTTGCTGTTTTCTTTTACTGAAACATGGCCATGGTGGGTTTTATATTTTGATGTGGAAGGTTTTATTATTGTAATGCATGTTTTTTTGTTGTGGTTCTGCTTCTGTTTTGACTGAACCTTTGTGAAGCTCTGCTTCTCCTCTGAAATAACATACATGTGTATGATGCCATGTTGACCCCGTAGACATTTTAGAAACTATTTGCAACATAAGGGGTTCTTTTACAAAGGCGCGCTGAAAAATGGCCTGCTGCGGTAGTATAGACGCTGGTTTTTTTCAGGGCACCTAAAAAAATGCCTTTAAAAAATTTTGCTGAAAATGGACGTTTGGCAAAATGAAAATTGCTGCTCATCCATTTTGGGTCTGAGACCTTACCGCCAGCCATTGACCTAGCGGTAAAATGTGACAAGGTAACCAGGCGGTAATGACCTACGCGCGCCAAATGGCACTTAGCGCGTGGCCGATATGCGCGGCTGAAAAGAAAAATTATTTTTGAGACGTGCTTATTGGACGCGCACCAAAAATGAAATTACCACAAGATCCACGTGGTGGCTGGGTGCTAACTCCATTTTGTGTGCGTAGATCCTTACGGTACTTAGTAAAAGGGTCCCTGAGTGCTGCCACTGTACCTAGCCAACACATTCACGGCAGTTCCTGCATGTACTTTTGTAAAGGCTGTATATAGTCCACAAAATCATGTACGGCGTAGTCCCAGAATACATGACAGACCTCATAGACTTACCAATAAGAAACAAAGTCAGATCATCAAGGTCCTACCTAAACCTACACTACCCAAATTGCAAAGGACTGAAACACAAAACAACCTATGCATCCGGCTTCTCCTACATAAGCGCACAACTATGGAAGGGACTCCCAAAAGCCCTGAAAACAATCCACAACCACCTGAACTTCAGGAAATCACTAAAACCCAACCTCTTCAAAAAGGCCTACCCCAACGACCCCACGTAACCCTCTTCACCTACCAACACAGCATGACTATGATCGAACAGGACATCACGCAATCTTCATCCATTCCGACCCTCCACTTATACCTCATACGATCACTATACAACTTTGTATTTGTTATTCACCGACTGGGCAAACGCCTTTGACGGAACTATGTAAGCCACATTGAGCCTGCAAATAGGTGGGAAAATGTGGGGTACAAATGCAACAAATAAAATAAATAAGTAAAATATAGGCAGATCCTTTTCCACAATAGTAGCAGAAATTGAGATGTTCTGACCCTGGCTATCTCAATCCTGATTAAGTCTGATTGTGGATAATGTATTCCTCTGAAAGATTCATCAGTGATGTTTTCTTAATAAACACGGGAAAGAACATTACACGTTTATTGGAACTGCTGTCAGCTTTTTTCGTTTCAGATGTTGTGGGATGCTGGAACACTGCCTTTCCTAGTTTCTCCTTGAGACAGCTTGGTAGGACAAAGCCTCGCTCATGTCGAAAATTTGGCAGTCATCTAAAAATACCTGATGGAAAAGGTGTGATCAGCTATCTTTGCAATTGAAAAATGAAGGTTTGAAATGATATCATTATCAGTGGAATGTGCGCTATAACTTATAATATCTGTCTGGGCCCAATCTTCCATAAGACTGATGTGGTTACATAAGTATTGCCATACTGGGAAAGACCAAAGGTCCATCAAGCCCAGCATCCTGTTTCCAACAGTGGCCAATCCAGGTCACAAATACCTGGCAAGATCCCAAAAAGTACAAAACAATTTATACTGCTTATCCCAGAAATAGTGGATTTTCCCCCATGTCCATTTAATAACAGTCTATGGACTTTTCCTTTAGGAAGCTGCCCAAACCTTTTTTAAACTCTGCTAAGCTAACCGCATTTACCATTCTCTAGCAACGAATTCCAGAGTTTAATTACACGTTGAGTGAAGAAAATTTTTCTCCAAATCGTTGTCACTTCTGTTGACCGCATAGGTGTTATTTTAAAATTCAGGTCAGTTATTGGCATAAGTTTATGCATAGACCTAATTCTATAAAAGTTGCCAAAAGTTGTGCATATGCAATTTAATTGAATAATGAGCTAATTAGCACCAATAATTGGTTTTAACACGCAATTATTGGCACTAATTAGATTTAGGGGCCCTTTTACTAAGGTGGGATGAAAAATGGCCTGTGGTAGTGTAGATGTGTATTTTGGGCGCGCAGAATCATTTTTCAGCACACTTGTGAAAAAATGCCTGTTTTAAATTTTTGCTGAAAATAGATGTACGACAAAATGAAAATTGCTGCATTTCCCATTTTGGGTCTGAGACCTTACCGCCAGCCATTGACCTAGTGGTAAGGTCTCATGCGGTAACCGGGCAGTAATGGTCTATGCGCGTAAAATGCTGATTACCACCCATGCGCCAGAAAATAAAAATACTTTCCGTCGCGCGTAAAAAATGAAATTACTGCACGGGCCACGTGGTAGCCAGGCGGTAACTTGGAATTGCCGCACATTGGGTGCATGTAGGCGCTTATACGACTTAGTAAAACGGCCCCTTAATTGGCATTTATGCATGTAAATTTAAGTGCAGGATCTGCGTCTAAAATTTATGTGTGATCTGAAAAAGGGGGCACGGAAATGGGAGGGTCATGGCCGTAATGGGGGCTTTCCTAAAATTAACACACATTGTTATAGAATAATAGGAATATGCGCCTATAGTTAGGTGTGACTCCTGGGCAGAAGTGCTATTCTATAAGCTGTGCCTAACTTTAAGCGCGGCTTATGGAGTAGCGCTTTCTTCGCTGATTTTTTTGATGCCATATAGAGCATCTAGCCCAGAATGCATTATTATGGGCTATACACACCAGGGGCGTAGCCAGACCTCGGTGGGAGGGGGGGCAGAGCCTGAGGTGGGGGGCACTGTTTAGCCGCCTCCCCCCACCACCGACCCCCCCCTGCCACTTTGAACCCCCCCCTGCCGCTGCAACTACAACTCCCCCTCCTGCCGCCACCACCGCCGCAGCCTCCCCCTGCCCCACCGCCGTATCAGGTACCGTGCATGTAGCCCCGTGCAGGACGTAATGCGTCAGAAACAGATGATCACACAACGAAGGCGCCAGAGTCGACCGGCGCTGAAGAAGACTCTTCGGCTGGCGGGGATTGGGGACCCCCACCAGCAAACAAGGTACCTGGTGATGCGGTGACAGGGCGGGCAGGCGGTGGCAGCGGGGGGGAGGGGGGGGGTCATGTAGAGGGGGCCAGGGCGTAATCTGTGGGGGCCCATGCCCCCGTGGCCCCACGTAGTTATGCCCCTGATACACACAAAACTTATGTTTATAAAAGGAGGCAGCGATAAAAACAAGATAAGGAGTGGCACAAAATGTATCCTTAGAGCAGCAACATTTGGCTGCCTTAAATATAACTTACAAACTTTAGACCTGATTTTATAAAGTTGCATGCCCTGATTTCCAACTAATGTGCAAACTTGGGCAAACAGGTTATAGAATAATTGCCATTTGCACCCTTAGGCTGCACGCGTGTGCAGTGCATGCCAAAACGAGACTACCGCCAGGCTAGCATATCCCCCCCCTGGTGGTAATTTAGGATTTGACGTGTACCCATAATGCTGGGAGAAACTATTTTTTCATTTCCTACCGCACACGGTGTTTCCGGCGTTAATTGGCAGTTGGAGCATGCCGACCGGTCACTGCACATGAGCCCTTACCGCTAGATCAATGGGTGGCATTAACAGCTCAGGCCATAAATAGGAACGCGCTGGTTTCAGTTTTATCGCAGGCCCTTTTCCCGGTCCATTGAAAAAAGCCCTTTTTCCCAGAAGCGGTAAAAACTGGCCTGGCACACACCAAAATCACGCACACAGACTACCGTAGGCCACATTTTGCTGCACCTTAGTAAAAGGACTCCTTAATTGTTAAATTTTGCACTAAACTCCAGATTCTATAAATGGTGACTAAAGTTGGACGTGTAGCTGATTTCTGCGCGCAACTTAATTGCATAACAAGCCAATCAGTGCCAATAATTGACTGCTAACAACTAATTATTGGTATTAATTGGCCTTACTTAGGATTTATATGCAGATCGTATTCCATAAAGATCCACATGTGAATTATTGGGGGCATGGCTAGGAGCGTTTCGGGGACATTCCACACTTTTACGCATGTAAACACAGAATTCATTGCGTTCCAGGTTTGCACTCTGGTTCATAACATTATACACGGTGAAGCTCCGGGATATATGTCAGGCCTTACAGACCTACCAACCAGGAATTCTACTAAATTATCACATACGTTCCTGAATCTCCACTATCCCAACTGCAAAGGGTTAAAATATAAATCAACATATGCATCCAGTTTCTCTTATATAAGCACGCAAATATGGAATGAATTACCAAAATCAATAAAAACAACACACGACATAATTTCCAAAAATTACTGAAAACTAACTTATTCAATAAGGCATACCACAAAGATCCATCCTAAATACCAATAGCAAAATTTACACCAGAGCTACACAAAACGTAACTCTTTATTCCTGATTGTTCAAGTCTAATTTGTTACGATTGGAGTTTTATCCAATTATCTTTTATTTCTTATTACGATAATGAACTTTATTTATTTGACTACCTAATTCCACTCTGTCACCTCCATATTTTAACTATGTATTTCTCTTTTCCGGAATTGGTGATCACCATTACGGAACAATTGTAAGCCACATTGAGCCTGCAAATAGGTGGGGAAATGTGGGATACAAATGCTACAAATCTATATATATAAAACTCACCCTCAACGTTCTATTGGCTGCTGACGTCACTGAAGCCAAGGTTCGTATGTTCGAAGCTCTGAAGCCTCGAAAATCACAGTCTCTGGGCCCCGCCCTCACGTCAAACGTTATGACGTTGAGGGCGGAGGCGGACCAATTCACCGCCCTCGCGTCAAACGTTATGACGTTGACGGCGGAGGCGGAGCAATTCACCAACACCGACGACGGGTGGGGGGGCACAGGAAAGCCTTGCTAGCGCCCGTTTCATTGGCTCCAGAAACGGGCCTTTTTTTACTAGTAAATAAATAAAATTCAGCCGAAACACGCTTAATTTAGGTGCTGGCATTTATATCTGCTTTTTAACAGGTGTAATTGCCAGCACCTAAAGTTAGGTGTGGTTTATGCCCTAAACGCTAGTCTATAAAGGACACGTACCCTTGATAGAATAGCTCTCGGTGTGTAACATTTTCAGGTGTATATAAATAATCCAAAAAATACCTTTAGACCAGTCGGTATTTTATAAAAAAGCGACATATGAGTGAAAAAGACTTTATAAAATTGTTTCCTAAATGTGCATACAGCTGCAAGAAGGGAATTTATGTTCCACAATCATCTAAACTAACCAATCCCTTTCTACAGAGCTGATATACTGCCAGGCAGGATGTTTGAAATGGGCCCACAATTTTATAAGAAGATGAGTATGTCTAGATAATAAGAGGTGCCTATTTAAGCCTATTTTATAACAACTAAGATCAATGCCAACAGCCAAAAAAGAAGTGAACTCAAAAGAAAACAAGAAAAACAAAAACAGTTGATTTATCTATATGTACAATGCTGACGTTTAATAAATGAAATGGGGAAGGGAATTGATATACCGCCTTTCTGAGGTTTTTGCAACTACATTCAAAGCAGTTTACATATATTCAGGTACTTATTTTGTACCAGGGGGAATGGAGGGTTAAGTGACTTGCCCAGAGTCACAAGGAGCTGCAGTGGGAATCGAACCCAGTTCCCCAGGATCAAAGTCCACTGCACTAACCACTAGGCTACTCCTCCACTAGCAACATTCCATGTAGAAGCCTGCCCTTGTGGCCGTGCAGGCTTCTGTTTCTGTGAGTCTGACGTCCTGCACGTACGTGCAGGATGTCAGACTCACAGAAACAGAAGCCTGCGCGGCGGCGTTGCTGATCTGCAAGGGCCGACTTCTACATGGAATGTTGCTAGTGGAATAGCAATATTCCATGTAGAATCTCAAATAGGGAAAGGGAAATGGGACTTGCAAAAACCTCAGAAAGGCGGTATATCAACTACATTCAAGCGGTTTACATATATTCAGGTACTTATTTTGTACCAGGGGCAATGGAGGGTTAAGTGACTTGCCCAGAGTCACAAGGAGCTGCAGTGGGAATTGAACTCAGTTCCCCAGGATCAAAGTCCACTGCACTAACCACTAGGCTACTCCTCCATTCATTCCACCAATAAGAGCCAACCTCATCAGTGATGTCACAATGGCTTGATTGCCCGATACTTGGCTCACTTCTGATATTGTGATGTCATAAGGGAAAGGGAAATGGGACTTGACATACCACCTTTCTGAGGTTTTTGCAACTACATTGAAAGCAGTTTACATATAGTCAGGTACTTATTTTGTACCAGGGGGAATGGAGGGTTAAGTGACTTGCCCAGAGTCACAAGGAGCTGCAGTGGGAATCGAACTCGGTTCCCCAGGATCAAAGTCCACTGCACTAACCACTAGGCTACTCCTCCACTAGCAACATTCCATGTAGAAGCCTGCCCTTGTGGCCGCGCAGGCTTCCGTTTCTGTGAGTCTGACGTCCTGCACGTACGTGCAGGATGTCAGACTCACAGAAACAGAAGCCTGCACGGCCGCATTGCTGATCTGCAAGGGCAGGTTTCTACATGGAATGTTGCTAGTGGAATAGCAACATTCCATGTAGAATCTCAAATAGGGAAAGGGAAATGGGACTTGCAAAAACCTCAGAAAGGCAGTATATCAACTACATTCAAGCGGTTTACATATATTCAGGTACTTATTTTGTACCAGGGGCAATGGAGGGTTAAGTGACTTGCCCAGAGTCACAAGGAGCTGCAGTGTGAATTGAACTCAGTTCCTTAGAACCAAAGTCCTCTGCACTAACCACTAGGCTACTCCTCCTTTACTCTAATAATGGGGACCATCATTATCAGAGGCTATGAAACAGTTTAGCGTTAATCCTCAACTTTCATATAATACCTTCTGTAAGTATAATCATGAATATGAAACACATTACAAAAATTAATTTCACACTTATACCTAACATCACACTTATCCTCAATGATCTGTAATGTATCTTCAGGTTTTTTTTCTTGTTTTCTTTTGGAAAGAGCTGTAACATAAACCACCACCATGATCAGATTTTGAGCTGTGGCTCTGCATTCGGGCACACAGCCTTCCCAAATTTTCAAATACTACAAAACAAAACAACAATTATCACCATTAAAATAACCTTCTCATCCGAAAATTAGTGCCCCCCCCCCCCCCACAAACTCAAGCTTTTCTTCTTCCACACAATAATTCAAAAACATATATAAAAAAGACAAAATAGTATCCACCCTTTAACACAAACCACAATATGAACTACCCAATCAGAATGTAAGCGCATGAATCCGACCACCCAATCATAACCAATTTTCCATTCAATGGCTTCATTCAGTCAATAGGAGTGTATAGTATGTATTTTAAGGAGCCACTATGCGCCCTATAAATATAACTCTGTAAATGATTACCAACAAGAGGGTGTAAGGGAATAAAATCAATCACCCACCAGCTTATATTTTCAAACCGTTCCAAAAGTACAGACTAGAGGACACTCGAGGAAGTCACATGGAAATACTTTTAAAACAAACAGGAGGAAATATTTTTTTCACTCAAAGAATAGTTAAGCTCTGGAGCTCTTTGCCAGAGGATGTGGTAACAGTGGTTAGAATATCTGGGTTTAAAAAAGGTTTGGACAAATTCCTGGAGGAAAAGTCCATAGTCTGATATTTATTTATTTAGATATTGCTCACAACTTTTTCAGTGGTAGCTCAAGGTGAGTTACATTCAGGTACTCTGGATATGTCGCTGTTCCAGGAGGGCTCACAATCTAAGTCTGTACCTGATGCAATGGAGGGTTAAGTGACTTGCCCAAGATCACAAAGAGCAGCAGTGGGATTTGAACCGGCCACTTCTGGATTGCAAGACTGGTGCTCTAACCACTAGGCCAATCCTCCATTATTGAGACAGACATGGGAAGCAACTGCTTGCCCTGGGATTCGTAGTATGAAATGTTGCTACTCTTTAAGATTTTGCATGGAATCTTGTCACTCTTTAGGATTCCAGAATTTGCTATTCTTTGGGGTTCTATATGGAATGTTGCCATGATTTGGTTTTCTGCGAGGTACTTGTGACCTGGCGTGGCCACTGTTTGAAAAGCAGGATGCTGTGCTAGATGGACCATTGGTCTGACCCAGTATGGCTGCTCTTATGTTCTAATGAGTGAACACATTGGATACCTGCAGTTCTATTACTGGAGGATATAAGCTGGTGGGTGATTGCCACCATGGGGCAGTGTTACCATCATGAGGCAGACAAGTGGCAGCCAAGTCACGCCCTATAACATCAATGTCAAGAAGAGCTACAGCTGTACACGTTGTCCCCATGGCAGCCTGTCTTCCTTGTCCCAGCATGCATTCTTTATGCTTGTATACTGTGGGGAAAGGAGGGAGGTACAGTGTGTGAAGCTTTGCCATTAATATCTCTGCTATCTTTGGGAAAGGTGGAAAGTGTTTATAGAGGACAGAGGAAGGAGGGTAAATACAGTGATGGAGAGACTGAGGCCTGAAGAGAGAGAGATTGGATTCATGAGTCAGTATTGGGGCATTTAACACCTACTCACAGTTATTTGTGTCTTGATACTTCATGAATTACAATAACATTTTTATTGTTCCTTTCAAATATATCACAACCTACAGAAATAAAATGAAGAGTAAATAAAATTCCAACCAACACACATTCATATGAATCTCTTTTCACAGGTACCCGTGACTTTGTGGCCTGTAACCACTTACGAAGCTATGAATACTATTCTGATAGTATCATCAATCCAGATGGATTTATTGGGTATCCCTCGCCCACATATGAATCATTTAAGTCAGTAAGTCTTTCTCATACCTCATGAGAAGGGGTTGTGTCTTTATTGAGCTGATGTTAATGTGAACAAGTGTATAGTGATACATGTGGGAAAGAGGAACCCAAACTACAGCTACGTGATGCAAGGTTCCACATTAGGAGTCACCACCTAGGAAAAAGGATCTAGGTATCATCGTTAATCATACATTGAAACTCTCTGCCTAGTGTGCAGTGGTGTCTAATAAAGCAAATAGAATGTTAGGCATTATTAGGAAGGGAATGGAAAACAAAAATGAGAATGTTATAATGCCTTAGTATCACTCCATGCTGCGACTGCAACTCAAATATTGTGCATAATTCTGGTCACTGCATCTCAAAAAAGATTTAGAGGAATTAGAAAAGGTACAGAGAAGTGTGACAAAAATGATAAAGGGGATGGGACGACTTCCCTAAGAGGAAAGGCTAAAGCAGTTAGGGCTCTTCAGCTTGGCGAAAAGATGACTGAGGGGAGATATGATAGAGGTCTATAAAATAATGAGTGGAGTGGGATGGGTAGACGTGAATCTCTTGTCTACTCTTTCCAAGAATACTAGGAATTGGGGGTACGCAATGAAGCTACAAAGTAGTAAATTTAAAACAAACCAGAGAAAATATTTCTTCACTCAATGTGTAATTAAACTTGGGAATTCATTGCCAGAGAATGTGGTAAATGAAAGAAAGGGGAAAAAAACAATCCAAAAATTCTTGCTCCTCAAACATTACTATATACCCAAAGGGAACAAACAACATTGTAACATAGTACTCAAAAAGGGGGAGAAGTGAAAAAAAGAGGAAAAAGGACCTGGGGGCATCAGATATCCATCAGAGAATCTGGTAAAAGCAGTTAGCTTAGCAGGGTTTAAAAAAGGTTTGGATCCTAAAAGAAAAGCCCATTAGCCATTATTAAGATGGGAAAATTCACTGCATATTCTAGGATAAGCAGCATAAAGTCTCTTTTACTCTTTTGGGATATTGTCAGGTACTTGTGACCTGGATTGGCCACTGTTGGAAACAGGATGCCGGGCTTGATGGAACTTCGGTCTGTCCCAGTATGATAGTGCTTATGTTCTTATGGGGAGCTAAAATTCCCCCTGCCCTAGAGATCTGTTTTTAAAGTATTTCCATGTAATTTCCTCAAGTGTCCCCTAGTCTTTGTACTTTTGGAGTGAATAACAAATCGATTTACTTCTACTTGTTCTACGCCAGTCAGGATTTTGTAGACCTCAACCATATCTCCCCTCATCTGTCTCTTTTCCAAGCTGAAGACCCCTAATCTCTTTAGCCTTTCTTCATACGAGAGGAGTTCCATCCCCTTTATCACTTTGGTTGCTCTTCTTTGAACCTTTTCTAATTCCTTTATATCTTTTTTGAGATACGGCGAGCGATACAAAGGCATTATGTTTTTTTTGGTCTTATTCAGCATCCCTTTCCTAATAATTCTTAGCATCCTGTTTGCTTTTTTGGCCGCCACCACACACTGAGCAGAAGATTTCAGCTTATTATCTACAATGACACCCAGATCTTTTTCCTGAGTGCTGACCCCCAAGGTGGACCCTAGCATCAGGTAACTATGATTCAGATTATTCTTTCCAATGTGCATCACCTTGCATTTGTCCACATTAAATTTCATCTGCCATTAGGATGCCCAGTCTTCCAGTTTCCTAAGGTCTTCCTGCAATATTTCACAGTCCGTACATATTTTAACAAGTTTTAACAACAAATTTTGAAAACTTATTCAATAAATATTTCTGAATATGTAGATCTATTATTGGTATTTGAATCTTAGTGGAACCCGCTTTGATTTCAGTTGGATTTAAACGGGATATAAGAGCTGGAGAAAAAAAAAAGAATTTAGTCCCTATTTGTTGTTGGCAATGCAATTAAGACACATACTGAAAGGCATGTAGGAGGTGATTTGCAGAACATCTTACAGAGGTGCAAAGTCCATGGGTAGCTAACACCTGCGGACTTTCTACCCATTTTTAAAAGGAGAGTTCCTATGCTGTTTCCCTTTCAAAACTGTCTACGGGTGCACCTGGCCAGGGACTTTGCCCTTGATGTTTATGCAGGCTAAATCTGACTGGGAAATAACTTGCAAATTACGACTGCTATTTCCCAGGTCCACTCAAAATGCATCCTTGGGAATGCCTCCCATTCACCTGGCTAAAAATATGCAGGTATATACTTTCACAGTGCACTTATACGTGGTCAAAAATATTTTAAATGAATAGGAGCTAAATCTGAAAAGGTACAAACAGTACTCGCTGTGAAGACGTTTAAGCCTTACACTGATGTATATCAATAAGATAAGTGGACATTTCTCAGAATTAAGATTTAAATATGATTGTCCGAGGACAAGCAGGCTGCTTGTTCTCACATGTGGGTCGACGTCTGCGTGGGCCCAGGAATCGGCATTTTGCAAGCAAAATATTTTAAAAGTTTTGCCAGAGTCTTCTGGCGTGCGTGCGCAGACCCGTCGCATGAGCGCATTCCCTCAGTTTTCTTTTTTCCGCATTGAGGTGCGCTAGGTTTTTATCTCCGCTCCTCTCAAGTCCAGAAAAAGAGTCTTCGCGAATTTTTCACTAGTTTGTTCTAATTTTTCTTTATTTTATTAGTCAGTTAAAAAAATAAAACAAATCCCGTAGTATCTTTCAGATTTCTTCACTTTTTAAAGTTTCCTTTGTTTTTTGACGCGGTCGGCTTCTTCCCTTATTTTTAGTACCCTTTTTACTTTTAACAGGCACAATCGTGTCTTTTGATTTTGCTGAAGCCGTTTTTCCTTCCATGTCATCGAAGACACCCAGCGGCTTCAAACTCTGTACTCTGTGCAACTGGACCATCTCAGGTACCGATACCACACCTGGTGTATCCAGTGCCTTGGGCCCGACCATAGCCCAGCCGCTTAAAGTCAGTGTCTTCGTATGAAGAAACGGACCCAAGCATCTTGAGAAGCCCAACGAGAGAAGCTTTTTGGGGCTTGGTCCGATCCTTCGACATCGGTGCCGAGGTCGGCGGCGTCGACATCAAGGGAAGCATTCACGTCGGGAGCGGAGGTAATGGCTGCTGAAAGACCAATTTGCGCTGGGAGCAGTGAGGCATTGAGTGGGTCTCCACCTGCCTCGAGGCCTTCTGTTATGCAGGCCCCCCGGGGACCGACCTTCGTCGAACCCGGCCCCGAGGAGGCGTGAGGATTCCACATCTTCCTCATCGGTACCAAGGAGTCTCGATGACGGGCGTCGAGTGAAGGCGAAGAAGCACCGCCATCGTTCTCCTTCGACACACGGTGCTGGGAGCTCCGGGGTGTCGAGGGAATTGACACCCGAGAAGTGTCGGCGCCGAGAGGATCTCTTCTCCTCTATTCAGGAGGTGCCGATGCATCGGTCTTCTGGCAGCCCAGTACCTGCTCCCGAGCCTCGACACTTTCTGCCACCGGCTCCTTTACCAACCCCGCAGCCTTGTCCAACAGCGGCTCTCGATGAGCGCATCAGGGCCCTGCTTCCAGAGCTTCTGGAAGATTGCTGCGCCAGTCTGCTTCGGTGTCGGGGGTGCTTGCGCCTTCCGTACCGTCTGCTGCAGTGGCTTCTGTGGTCCCTGACCTCAGTGCCGCCTGCCACCCAGGTCGACTCCCCTTCGACGTTGTTGGAGGAAGCTTCACCACAGTCCAGGCAGGCATGGACTTCTCGGCACTGCCATCGAGGACGTCGCTCCTCGGCGTCGTGTCAGGTTCAGTTTCAGACTGCTCTGAGGGATGTCTTGTCCGATACTGAAGATGAGCGTTCGTGGGAGGAAGAGGAAGATCCCAGGTACTTTTTTTCTGATGAGTCCTATGGGATTCCCACTGAACCTTCCCCTCCACCAGAAAGGAGGCTTTCTCCACCAGAGAGTCTATCCTTTGCCTCCTTTGTCTGGGAAATGGCTGCAGCTATTCCCTTCCCTATGGAGGTTGAGGATGAGCCCAGGGCTGAGATGCTCGAGGTTCTGGATTATCCTTCTCTGCCTAGAGAGGCTGCAACGGCGCCTTTGCATAATGTACTGAAGGAAGTCCTTATGCGAAACTGATCGTTCCCTCTGTCTAATCCCGTGATCCCGAAAAAAGCTGAATCCCAATATTGGATCCTCGGTAAACCTGGATTTATGAGGTCTCAGCTACCTCACAATTCTATGGTGGTGGACTCCGCCCTCAAAATAGCCAAGAGCACTAGGGACTATGCCTCGGCACCCCCAGGCAGAGAATCTAGAACCTTGGACTCTTTTGGGAGGAATACATCAGGCCTCTATGCTCACTGCCAAGATCCAGACATACCAGCTCTTTTGAGCGTCCACTTGCGGAACCCGGTGAGGCAACTGTCCAGCTGCGTGTCTCTGACCTGGATCATTCGGTCCAGCAGCGGATGGCGGATGTTCCTTGCCGGGGGGATAACCTTTTTGGTGAGAAAGTAGAGGATCTTGTTGACCAGATCAAGAAGCACAATGATGCTATGGATTCTCTCTCCCGCCGGGCGTCTTCTGCTACTACCTCCTCATCTAGGAGGTTTTTTGGAGGGAAGAGGAGTGCTCCCTATTCCTATGCTAGGCATAGGTACACTCCTGCTTCTCAGCAGCCTGCCCAAGCTCAGTCCCAGCACGCTCATTCTCGTCAACAGCGTGCGCCTAAGGCCACTGCAACTCTCCAGCAAAAACAGTCTTTCCTTTATTCGGTTTCACTTAGGTGGTTAAGGGGTCCTTTTACTAAAGTGCAGGAGGGCTAACATGCGGGTAGCATGCATTAAATCAGCACTACTGCTGGGCTAACGCATGCACCTGGTGGTAATTCTGAGTTTGGCGCACGCCGAATCCCGCGGTAGAAAATAATTCCTAGCAGTAATCAGCACTGTATGGTTACTGTGCAGGTAACGTGTGAGCCCTTACTGCTAGGTCAATGGGTGGCAGTAAGAGCTCAGGCCGTAAATAGGCATGCGTTAATTTTAATTTCAGCACACGCCCATTGCCCGGCCCATTAAAAAAGCCCTTTTTCTCAGCCACAGTAAAAAATGGCCCAGCACACGCCTAAAATATGCGCCCACACTACCACAGGACACTTTTTACCACGGCTTAGTAAAAGGACCCCTAAGTGCTGAATATCATATTTAGAGATCAACCACCAAAGTGGAGAAACAAGATCTGCTACGAGTAGGATAAGGTAAAAAAGGAAATAGTACGACCAACAGGATTCTTGCAATAAAACCCAGGAGACGAAGAAAGTTTAAATGGCTGTATTTCATGAATAGATGAATGGACTCATAAGTACATAAGTATTGCCACACTGGGACAGACCAAAGGTCCATCAAGCCCAGCATCCTGTTTCCAACAGTGGCCAATCCAGGTCATAAGTACCTGGCAGAAACCCAAATAGTAGCAACATTGCACTAGAACGCCAAAGAGTAGCAAGATTCTAGAATTCTAAAGAATAACAAGATTCCATGCAGAATTTCAAAGTGTAGTAACATTCCATGTAGAACCCCAAAGAGTAGCAAGATTCCATTCAGAATTCCAAACACATTACATAAGTGTTGCCACACTGGAACAGACCACAGGTCCATCAAGCCCAGCATCCTGTTTCCAACAGTGGTCAATCCAGGTCACAAATACCTAGCAAGATCCCGACTCGACACGACACTGTGTTTCAGCAATAATGCCTGCCTCATTAGTCTGTATTTTGGTTATTGCACCCAAATGTAAGAGTGACTGATTCAAAAAAGGTACTAAACATAAATCAGTCTTTATAAAGACTATCAATAAAATGGACCAAGGCAATGTCCTACAGTGATATTGATGGTATCTTGGTGTTGACTGGTTCAAAGATATCGCAGTTTTGACAGCATTTGATGCTTCTGTATCTTTGAATGTTTAGTACCCTTTTTGAATCAGCCACTCTTACATTTGGGTACAGTAACCAAAACACAGACTTCTGAGGCAGGCATTGTTGCTGAAACACGGTGCCGTGTCGAATATCAAATTTAACCAGATAAAGGACAGCCAACTGTACAAACCTGGATATTCAATATCCAGACATGACCTGGAATTGAATATCCTGGAATAACACTGCCAATTGAATACTTTCCTAGTTTTCCATATATCTCAGTCCCTCCCCTAGATAGCAAAGGGCCTTTATGTAAGGTAACAGATTGCTAGGAGGCCTCTCAGTAGACAAATTTGATTCTCTATCTGTGCTGGCCAAATGTTCAGATGACTTTCAATAAAAAAAAGTTTGACCCAGCCTGAATTTTGATTGAAGTGTACACCGGAGGATTATTAAAGAGAGTTCTACAAGCTTTCTATAATATCTTGAATTTTTAATAATTGCACCAGCCTACTATGGGCTGAAGCAATGAACAAAATATGTTAGAATCCTTTTTGATAGCCCCCGATTCAGTCTTGGATTGAAATGCAGTGTGTTTTGGGTTTGTTCACCATAGTCCCCGGTGCACTTAATTAAATTTAATCCTTTAATCCTTAGTCCCTCAAAACTCAAATGCCAATTTTACATAACATAAATTGATGTGAATTCTATATTCAAGAGAAAACAGCAACTCTTGGCACAATTAAAACAACACAGCACGTTACTGGAAGATATTTGGGTTCAGTTGACCTTTCTACATAGAACTTTAAATTTTCTCCAGGGAACTGGCTTCCCATGTCCATCTGGTGGATGTCCAAGGATGGGTCATTATGCAGATTCTTTTCGTGGGGTCACAAGAGTGAGCCAAAAGTTTTACTTGAATACTGGAGACACCAAAGACTTTTCTCGTGAGTTGATATTTTAATCTATTGGGAAATTATGGGGGCAAAGTGGAGTTATAATTATTTTTGGTAAATAGATAACAATTAACAGAAATGTTAATTCACTGGGGGGGAAAATGGTTGTTAATATCACAAACTCCGTTACATTGCTTCAGAGGCGTAGCCAGAAAACAGATTTTGGTTGGGCCTAGGCAAGAAGTGGGTGGGCACCAAGTGTTCCCTTCACCCCCCCCCCCCCCAAAATAAATTATCTCAGCTGGTGAAAAAACGCTCCTTTCCACCTTGGCAGTCTATAGCAGGCATGCGCTGAAAGCTGAGCAAGCGCAGGTGCATGTATTGTGGACAGTAGCATTTTCGTTACCATCAGGGGGAAGTCTTCAGCTGGCGGAGCTTGGGATCCCCACCGGCTACTGCTAAACGTGTGCTAATGTTGGGTGGGCCTGAGCCCTAAGTGGGTGGGCCCCGGCCCAACCAGGCCCACCTGTGGCTACGCCACTGCATTGCTTTGTGTTGAAGAGAGAGCAACCAGGTCATAGGATCTATGACTTTACCTATATGACTTTTGCAACATATCATTTAGATTGGTTTTAGCAAGTCTAAATGAAGCGTTATTGTATGGGTACTGCACAGAGGCTTTTGGCTCTTTACCATGCATGGAAGCAGTGACTGAAAGTCTTAGCTAATGAGCTAGTTTGTATTAAAACGCACAGAAAATCCCTGCCTTAATGACTACAACCTACTGACATCTCCTGAGCTATCAGTAGGTTTTTAGTCCTTAGGGCAAGGTGACTTTTACAGCTGCCCTTGCTTCTTTCCCCCGTACCCTCCTGACCCCCCCCCCCCCCAACCTTTTAAAAATGCCCTGGTGGTCCAGTGGACTGCCTTGCGAGTATCCCCCCCCCCCCCCCCAAGTAAACCATTCAGGCCTCTTTAAGCTTTGCTTCTTACAAGTCCAATATTTAAAGCCATCACCCAGACCCCATTACCAAGTTTTATTTATTTATTAGGATTTATTTACCGCCTTTTTGAAGGAATTCACTCAAGGATTTGTAAACTTCCCACTGCTGCAGGGGTAGAAAGACCATGTCAAAAAATAATTGGGTCTTCCCTGAAATTAGTTCTTTAATCATGGCCCCTCTGGCCTTCTTGGAAACACAGAGCTATTTATTTAGATTTAGCTCTTAACTTTTTCAGTAGTAGCTCATATTGAGTTAAGCACTTTCCTGTCCCTAGAGGGCTTATAATCTAATTTTTTTACTTGAGGCAATGAAGAGTTAATTGACTTGTCCAAAGTCACACGGAGCGGCAGCAGGATTTGAACCCCGGTTTCCCTGGTTCTCAGCCTTCCGCTCTAACTACCAGGCAGCTACTCCACTTTTTCCTTTTCCCTATTTGGAAGCTGCCATTCAGATCTTGTACTAGAAAATGTTACACCGTTTGCTCCTTTATTAAGGAACGGAGCGACTTTATGACTTCAGTGCATCGAGCAACTACCTTACAGAACAGACGGAATACCTTAATATTTCATAAGGAAGAAATTTGATTGTTGCATATAGCATATCTGACCCCTGATGCAAGCGCTGTGCGCCGAAACACAGCCCGTGTCGGGTCCATATTGGAATATAGATTTTTACAATAAATAGAACTGTGTCCCGTTTCTGAAGGCGCCTGGTGCTTTTTGCTGTATTTTGGACTTTGTTCTGTACTTTGGACCCTCTCTGTATTGCAGGGGCGTAGCTAGGTAGGGCCACGGGGCATGGGCCCCCACAGATTAAGCCCTGGCCCCCTCTACTCTGGACCCCCCTCCCGCCACTGACCCCCCCCCCCCCCACACACACACACTGCTGCCGCCAGGTACATTTGCTGGCAGAGGTCCTCAACCCCCGCCAGCCGAAGTCTTCTTCAGCGCTGGTCGACTCCGGCACTTCGCTGATGATCTGTTTTTGACTCCTGACTCTTGCGTGCACGTCCTGCACGGGGCTACATACAGGATGAGTCAGGACATCGGAAACAGATCATCAGCGAAGGCACCGGAGTTGACCGGCGCTGAAGAAGACTTCGGCTAGCGGGGGCTGGGGACCCCCGCCAGCAGAGGTACCTAGCGACGGCAGCAGGGGAGTCGGCAGTGGGGGGGGGGGGTCCAAAGTAGCAGGCGGGCAGTCTAAACTGTGCCCCTCCCGCCGAGGTCTGGCTATTTCCCTGCTGTATTGTTACACTTATGATACAGACATTCAAATACTTGAAAGGTATTAATCCGCAAAAAAATCTTTTCCGGAGATGGGAAGTTGGTAGAATGAGAGGACATGAAATGAGATTGAAGGGGGTAACGGAATTGAAACATGCGTGGGATATGCATAAAGGAATCCTGTGCAATAGGAATGGATCCTCAGAAGCTTAGCCGAAATTGGGTGGGGGAAGAGAGGTTGGTGGTTGGGAGGCGAGGATAGTGGAGGGTAGACTTATACGGTCTGTGCCAGAGCTGGTGATGGGAGGCGGGACTGGTGGTTAGGAGGCAGGAAATACTGCTGGGCAGACTTGTACGGTCTGTGCCCTGAAAAAGGCAGGTACAAATCAAGGTAAGGTATACACATATGAGTTTATCTTGTTGGGCAGACTGGATGGACCATGCAGGTCTTTTTCAGCCGTCATCTACTATGTTACTATGTAAAATTCTTCATACCTAAATAAAAACAATGATGATATTCTTTTTCTACAGGATATTGTTTTTGCATGATGAGCCTCTAATGAATGTGTCTTCTCTATAGGCTGGAGATATAAGGTGACTGTCACAGTCTCTGGAAGTCATAATGTGCAGGGATACTTCAGTATAGCACTGTACAGCAATAACAGATCTACAAAACCTTATCAGATTTTCAAGTGAGTTCATAGACAAGTGAAAATTTAATACTGTGTATACACTGCTCTAAGTATTTCTCCGAAGACAAGCAGGCCAGTCGAATTGTCACAGCTGGGTGACGTCATCTGATGGAGCCCAGTGCGGATGCTAATTAGCGAGATTAATGTAGAGTTTTCCATCAGATGATGTCACCCAGCTGTTAAAATACTTGACCTGCTGTCACACCTGCTACAGGTGAGTAACTTCGCTTTTTGGTCACGCCATTCTTCCATATTCAGCTCAAAAATACAGGAGTTTAGGAACTGAAAACACAGCTGGGTAAGACAGAAGCTGTCATAACGGTAGGACTTTTAATCCTAAGTTAGATCACTGGAATTTCAGCAAGGTGTTATTGCATTGTATTATTATTATTTGTTGCATTTGTATCCCACATTTTCCCACTTATTTGCAGACTCAATGTGGCTTACAATAATACATCCTAACAATTGTCAATCAAGAGTAGATAAAACCATTGGTTACATAAAGAACGAGTGTAACATAATGGGTAAAATCAATTCAATAAATCAGAAAACAAACTGATTAAACAATTCGATAAATCAAAAAAACTGTATTCTGTGTGTAAAAGAAAAAGGAAGTGAGACTGACTTGAAAATCCCGTGACAGACGAAGGGGTACAGCAAATGATCCAACTAATTGGAAGGTATGCTAGGAAGAGAAGCTGACAAATAGGGAAATATTTCTTGTACGCAGAATGAAAATAAAAGGTCTAGGTAAAAACTGATGGGAGACAATTATAAAAGCCTCAGAGAAAAATATCTAAAATGTTCAGGGGGAAAAAATTAGATAATGAACAATGGAAGTGATTATTTTTCTATTATTTTCCTTTAAGAATGAGACCTCTCAGTAGCGATATTTTATGACATAACATATCTGTTAAACCACACGTGAATGAACTTTCTGTGACTTTCAGCTGTTGGAAGAAGGCGATGTTATTGAAATTGATGGTAATGCATAACATAGGGCAGACATATTTAAGTAGAAGATGCCACTGGAGTCATTCAAAGTGAAAGTTATATTTAAGAGAGATCAAGGAGACATTTCTGGAAGTGACTTCCTTCAAATCAGGGCATGATCCTCTTAATGAGGGGACTTCAGGGATATGTTTTGAATGGCGGTAGGCATCACATTTCTTTATGTTTCTCTGCTTAAAGGGGATCCATCTCACCAGGCAAGAAGTACACTGCTTTCATTGATGCTGAAGTTGATGTTGGAACACCTAAGAAAGTGAAATTTCTTTGGAACAACAGCATACATAATCCACTTCTGCCGAAATTGGGAGCACAGGCTGTCACTGTACAGTTTGGAGGAGATGGAAGTGTGTATGTACATTCACCATTTGCATTTCTAATTCTAATGATATGAAGTTCCTTCAGAAGTAAAGGAGCCTCCATTTTTGACTGGAAGAAGCAGGATGTTACATATAGAGGGGACTTTTTAAAGAGATTTGCCTAGGTAAAAAGAGATTTACCCATGGAAAAACAATTTACCCCCCCCCCCCCCCCCCTCCAGCATGGAGTTTTTTCACCATAAGAAAAATGGACGGTGCTGGGGGTAGGAACGGGGCAAACCACCAACACTCCCCCTCCTCCATATGCTTAAGGGCCATTTTTTGGACTTGCGCACGTCCATTTTTCAGTGTGCCTGTAAAAAAGGCTTTTTTTTGTGGCCAAAAATGGACATGTGGCCAAATTAAAACCAGCGTGCGTCCATTTCCAGCATGAGACCTTACCGCCACCCATTGATTTAGCAGTAATGTCTCACACATTAACAGGGTGGTAATTGTCAGCCCGTGTACACTGCTGATTAACGCCGGGTAAGCACCCATGGTAGAAAATTTCTACTGCGTGTTTTGGACACGTGTCAAAAATGGAATTACCGCATGCAGCACACGGTAGCCAGACGGTAGTTCCAATTTGACATGAGTTTTACGCTCTTAGGCGCCTAGGCGTCTTAGTAAGAGGGCCCCGTAGCATCTATAATACACTTGGAGAATAGCCAGACAATTTTTGAAAGGGAAACTCCATGGGGAGATCCTTTCCTAAATCCATTCCATTTGCACACATTATTTCTCAATAGAACACCTCAGATTCTATAAAGGACACGCAAATCCGAGCACCCAAAATTGTGTGTGGATCCCAGATTGGCACCCAAAATAATGGACACCAATGATTTAATTATCTTAGTTAAGCTCTTAATTGGCACTAATTATGATTTGGGTGCCAATCTAGCTGTGTGTAACAATGGACACTTAAATTAGATCGTTACCGACTCAAAAGGGGGCAAGGGGGGGGGTGGTCAGGGGTGTTCACAAAAGATACCTGCAGTGTTACAGAATAGTGTGGATCTGGGCCCAACTTGTGGATCAGGATTTATACCAAGTTTCAGCTGATATAAGTCCTCATTCCCAAAGTTAAGTGCGGAATTGTGCGCTTAACACTATTCTTTCTTTTTTATATATTTTATTTTTGTTTTGTTTTTTTAAATAAATTTCCAAAGTCTTGAAATTGATCATATTATTTTTTACTTTTGGATCTGGGTCCTAGAATTTCAGGTTTTTCAACATGGTTAAACATGCATTCTACCCGACTGATTTCCGCTTTCTTCCACTTTATCTAAAATGTGCCTTGAATGTGCTTAATGTGGAAAATGTGATTTCTCGAGTTCTTTCCCTTGTCTCTGTGTCTTTTTCTCTTAAGTGATGACTGGATCTGTTTCCCACTCCTGTTCCCTCCTTAGCCCAGTCTCTCTCCGTCATTGTGTCTTATTAGTGAGATAGAAGATCACGATGGCCGTATTCATAACCTCTTGATGGGTTTGCAGACAGTGCAGTCGGTATCCTCCTAATACAGAGGGCATATCTTCCACACCCACCCTGCCCTCATTATTGTGATTTGTATCTTTTCTCAGGTCTAATTTCTGTGGCAGTGAGACGGAGAGAGAGGATGTTCTGCAAACGCTCAACCTCTGCTAAGTGCTGTGTCGAAGACCGTTCTTAGCCCTTGTAAATAAAGAATCTTTACTGAATCTTTTCTCTGCCTCTTTTTATGCTGATTTAAATCAATGATATTTGTTTTCTGACATGCAACCACTCTTCTGGGTATGTATCACTCAAAGGGCTGACCATGTTCCAGATCTCTGTTCTCAAGAACATGCTTGGGAAATCTTGCGGTGGATTTTGTCAGTATCCACACAATCGCTATAAATCCTCCCTCCTCCCCCCCCAAACTAGAAATATATTGTGCTTCAGAAATTTTAGGAAAGTTTAACAAATCAACAAGTAAAATCTATATGAATAACTCACAGATCAAGGCGATAAACATTCAGAAGAAGAAAAAGAACCACAATTGTTGATTGGAAAGGATAATCAAGCTCTCAAGGCCATACAGAAAGCTATTTATTTATTTATTTGTTACATTTGTATCCCACATTTTCCCACCTATTTGTAGGCTCAATGTGCATAGTACCGGAGAGGCCTTTGCAGGCTCCGGTGTGAACAAATACAGGGTGATGTTGTGGTAAGATCAAGTTCACGTGGCACAGCCACATTAGGGAATCGGAGAACGGAAGAGTTGGCTGAGCCACAACTCCTCTTTACAGTCAGTGGTTTCACTTCTTTTAATTCTGGGACTCCCCTTTACCCTCCAAGTTAATGGCAGGGGACCATCAGGCATCGAAAGACATCCTCCTACCTAGGGACCTCCCAGTCAGTCCCCCCCAGTGACTCTCAACAGGGATTTACTGTCTAGTAATCCCCAACCTAACAAGGGATTACACAAAGGTACAGAAGGAATTTTCCAGAAAGAAAATAGAATCTTGTAATTAAAAAAAAAATGTGTGAACTCTTTAATATGTGAAGATGCCAAGACCTGTCGCTTCTTTCTGTTCAACATCAGCAAAATTCGCCCTTTCCTCTCTGAGCACACCACCAGAACTCTCGTCCACGCTCTCATTACCTCTCGCCTTGATTACTACTACTACTACTACTACTTAACATTTCTAGAGCGCTACAAGGGTTACGCAGCGCTGTACAAATTAACAAATAAGGACAGTCCCTGCTCAGAAGAGCTTACAATCTAAAGGACGAAATGTCAAGTTGGGGTAGTTTAGATTTCCTGAGAAAAAGGTGTAGTGATTAGGTGCCGAAGGCGACATTGAAGAGGTGGGCTTTGAGCAATGATTTGAAGATGGGTAGGGAGGGGGCCCGGCGTATGGGCTCAGGGAGTTTGTTCCAAGCATGGGGCGAAGCGAGGCAGAAAGGGCGAAGCCTAGAGTTGGCGGTGGTGGAGAAGGGTATGAAAGGAGGGATTTGTCAAGAGAGCGGAGGTTACGGGTGGGGACATAAGGGGAGATGAGAGTAGAGAGATAAGGAGGGGCTGCAGATCGAGTGCATTTGTAGGTGAGTAGGAGAAGCTTGAACTGTATGCGGTATCTGATCGGAAGCCAGTGAAGTGACTTGAGGAGAGGGGTGGTATGAGTATATCGGTTGAGGCGGAAGATAAGATGTGCGGCCGAGTTCTGGATGGACTGAAGGGGGGATAGATGGCTAAGAGGGGTGAGGAGTAGGTTGCAGTAGTCAAGGCGAGAGGTAATGAGAGAATGGATGAGAGTTCGAGTGGTGTGCTCGGAGAGGAGGGGGCGAATTTTGCTAATGTTATAGAGGAAGAAGCGACAGGTCTTGGCTATCTGCTGGATATGCGCAGAGAAGGAGAGGGAGGAGTCGAAGATGACACCAAGGTTGCGGGCAGATGAGACAGGGACGATGAGGGTGTTATCAATTGAGATAGAGAGTGAAGGGAGAGGAGAAGTGGGTTTGGGTGGGAACACAATAAGTTCCGTCTTAGCCATGTTTAGTTTCAGGTGACGGTTGGACATCCAGGCAGCAATGTCAGATAGGCAGGCCAGTACTTTGGCCTGGGTTTCCGCAGTGATTTCTGGTGTGGAGAGGTAAAGCTGGGTGTCGTCAGCATAAAGACTGATTACTGCATAAGTTGATTACTGCAACTTACTCCTCACTGGCCTCCCACTCAGCCATCTATCCCCCCCTTCAATCCGTTCAGAACGCTGCCGCACGTCTTATATTCCGCCAGAACCGATATACTCATATCACCCCTCTCCTCAAATCACTTCATTGGCTTCCGATCAGATATCGCATACAATTCAAGCTCCTCCTCCTTACCTACCAATGCACTCAGTCTGCGGCTCCTCACTACCTCTCCACCCTCATCTCCCCCTATGTTCCCGCCCGTAACCTCCGCTCACAGGACAAAGCCCTTCTCTCAGTACCCTTCTCCACCACTGCCAACTCCAGGCTCCGCTGATTCTGCCTTGCCTCACCCTATGCCTGGAACAATCTTCCTTTACCCATACGCCATGCCCCCTCCCTACCCATCTTCAAATCTCTGCTTAAAACTCACCTCTACAATGCTGCCTTCGGCGCCTAACCGCTTGAGAAATATAGAATGCCCCAATCTGTCCACCCTATCAGATTAACTGTTCACTCGTCCTCTAGATTGTACACTTGTCTTTAGATTGTTCTCTTGTCTTTTAGAGTGTAAGCTCTTTGAGCAGGGACTGTCTTTCTATGTTTAAATTGTACAGCGCTGCGTAACCCTAGTAGTGCTTTAGAAATGTTAGTAGTAGTAGAGTTTTAAGATAAGATCGAATTTTCTAAACCTTCTTAATTATACAAATAAAACAATACAAAATGTGTTCCAATTAACTGTTCTTGTAGTATTTTTAACATCTTTGTTATTATATGAAGTTTCTATGCAACCAGCTGCTTACGTATTGTGATCAAACTGATTTCAATTTTAGAAATAAATTTTTTTTATTCTTTCTTTCCTTCAACACGTTCCTACCCTATTTCCGGGGAGAACCTTGGTGCTCGTCAATGGTCACAGTACAGGGACACTGTTCAATATAGTTTTTTGAAGCCACTTCACCGATCTTAGAAGAACCGCCGGTGCTATTTAGTGAGTTCAGCCAGAAAAAGGGAAATGGGACTTGATATACCGCCAAAGCGGTTTACATAGTATATTCAGGTAGTTATTTTGTACCAGGGAAAATGGAGGGTTAAGTGACTTGCCCAGAGTCACAAGGAGCTGCAGTGGGAATTGAACTCAGTTCCCCAGGATCAAAGTCCACTGCACTAACCACTAGGCTACTCCTCCACTCATATTATATAAGTTAAGTGACTTGCCCAGAGTCACAAGGAGCTGCAGTGGGAATTTAACTCAGTTCCCCAGGATTAAAAGTCCACTGCACTAACCACTAGGCTACTCCTCCACTAGAGCTGATACTGTGATGTCATAATGCCTCATTCTACCAATGCCTGAGCCAACCTCATCAGTGATGTCACAATGGCTTGATTGCCCAATACTTGGCTCACTTCTGATATTGTGATGTCATAAGGGAAATGGGACTTGATATACTGCCTTTCTGAGGTTTTTGCAACTACATTCAAAATGGTTTACATATATTCAGGTACTTATTTTGGACCAGGGGCAATGGAGGGTTAAGTGACTTGCCCAGAGTCACAAGGAGCTACAGTGGGAATCAAACTCGGTTCCCCAGGATCAAAGTCCACTGCACTAACCACTAGGCTACTCCTCCACTCATATTATATAAGTTAAGTGACTTGCCCAGAGTCACAAGGAGCTGCAGTGGGAATTGAACTCGGTTCCCCAGGATCAAAGTCCACTGCACTAACCACTAGGCTACTCCTCCACTAGAGCTGATACTGTGATGTCATAATGCCTCATTCTACCAATGCCTGAGCCAACCTCATCAGTGATGTCACAATGGCTTGATTGCCCAATACTTGGCTCACTTCTGATATTGTGATGTCATAAGGGAAAGGGAAATGGGACTTGATATACTGCCTTTCTGAGGTTTTTGCAACTACATTCAAAATGGTTTACATATATTCAGGTACTTATTTTGGACCAGGGGCAATGGAGGGTTAAGTGACTTGCCCAGAGTCACAAGGAGCTACAGTGGGAATCAAACTCGGTTCCCCAGGATCAAAGTCCACTGCACTAACCACTAGGCTACTCCTCCACTCATATTATATAAGTTAAGTGACTTGCCCAGAGTCACAAGGAGCTGCAGTGGGAATCGAACTCGGTTCCCCAGGATCAAAGTCCACTGCACTAACCACTAGGCTACTCCTCCACTAGCAACATTCCACGTAGAAGCCTGCCCTTGTGGCCGCGCAGCCTTCTGTTTCTGTGAGTCTGACGTCCTGCACGTACAGACTCACAGAAACAGAAGCCTGCGCAGCCGCGTTGCTGATCTGCAAGGGCAGGCCTCTACATGGAATGTTGCTAGTGGAATAGAAACATTCCATCTAGAATCTCCAATAGTAGCAACATTCCATGTAGAATCTCAAATAGGGAAAGGGAAATGGGACTTGATGAACCACCTTTCTGAGGTTTTTGCAACTACATCCAAAGCAGTTTACATATATTCAGGTACTTATTTGTACCAGGGGCAATGGAGGGTTAAGTGACTTGCCCAGAGTCACAAGGAGCTACAGTGGGAATTGAACTCAGTTCCCCAGGATCAAAGTCCACTGCACTAACCACTAGGCTACTAGGTAACAAAGTATCAGTTAAAGGTGACCTCTTTTAAACCCAGGCTATACAAGGGCGTACGTACGGTACTTCAGGATCAGAGACTGTGCTAGTCAGAGACCTTTCTGGTAGTAGGTAATAAGATGATGCAGCTTGGAGATTAAACATTACTATAGTTTACTTGCATGGGTCTTAAAGGAATAGCCTTGTCCAGATGGTGCAGTGGCCGGGAATCTGGACCCAAACGCAGCACCCTCCCCCCTGGGCTGTGTATAGTCTCTCAGTTCCCTTCAACAGTGTCTCCTTCTACTGCTGTTACTAGGCAGAAAGTTCAGCTCTAGCTCTTTCTAAAAACTGCAGGAGTTTTCCAAGCCAAAAGGTCATCCACCTTATTTTAGTAGAGGCACAGAGCTAACTGCCAAGCAGAATCAATATGCCCTCTACATTTGCATTGCCACTTGGATGCCAGTGGCCCAATATCAGTTCAATGAGCTGAAGGCCCTAATCATTGCTATCTGAGATGTAGGTTAGAAAGTAATTGTGTGGGAGAAGACCATGGTAAGTGATAAATGGAGTTATTTCCAAGGAAAAGGGCTGTAATCAATGGTATCCTTCAGGGATCAGTCCTTGTTATCAACATTTTTATAAGCAGGCAAGAGAGTGATCCAGGTACAGGCAGAGTCAGTAGGCAGGCAGCAGACACAAGAGTAATCCATGTACAGGCAAGGTCAGTAGGCAGGCAGCAGACACAAGAGTAATCCAGGTACAGGCAAAGTCAGTAGGCAGGCAGCAGGCACAAGAGTAATCCAGTTACAGGCAGAGTCAGTAGGCAGGCAGCAGACACTAGAGTAATCCATGTACAGGCAAGGTCAGTAGGCAGGCAGCAGACACAAGAGTAATCCAGGTACAGGCAAAGTCAGTAGGCAGGCAGCAGGCACAAGAGTAATCCAGTTACAGGCAGAGTCAGTAGGCAGGCAGCAGACACAAGAGTAATCCAGGTACAGGCAAGGTCAGCAGGCAGCAGACACAAGAGTCAGCAACGAAGAACAAAGTAGAGGAGAAGCACACTACTGAGCAAGTAACACCTACCAAAGTAGAAACCGAAGCAAGGAGTCTAGGGAGAGCTCAACTGATAAAGTGCTGGCGTCTGACATCAGCAGGGAGAAGGGGCACAGCCATAGGACAAGAGCAGGGGAAGGAGGAACCGGAAGCAGTGGCGTTCCTAGGGGGGCTGACACCCGGGACGGATCGCTGATGTGCCCCACCCTCTGGGTGCAGCGTACCCCCCCCGGCGAAAGGACACCCCCCCACGAAAGAATCCCCCCGGGTGCACGCCGCTGGGGGGAGGGGCCGCGTGCGCCTGTCCTTCGATCGTTCCATGCTCCCTCTGCCCCGGAACAGGACCTGTTCTGGGGCAGAGGGAGCATGGAATGATTGAAGGACAGGCGCGCGCACGCCCCCCCCCAGCGGTGTGCACCCGGGGCGGACCGCACCCACTGCTCCCCCCCTAGGAACGCCACTGACCGGAAGACCAATAGGAGAGAAGCAAGGGAAGCCAGGCAGAGGACAAGCAGACCCAGGTGGGTGGAAGCAAAGTAATCAAGGAGCCTGCAGCCAGAGAAGAACTACACACACATGGCTCAGGGCTGTGCCAGTCAAGTGTGCATGTCGATGGGACCCTACGCAGCCCGAGGACGCCGCTTGCGTTGAGGTAGGGGACATGACAGTACCCCCTCCTTAAGGACCCCCCTCCCGGGAGAGGGTATACAGCCGACCCCGAGATGGTGTCTTGCCCGGAAGTAATTCGATAGGGCAGTCAAAAGGACGATGTGGAGGAAGGGAATCAGCCTCCTGAGCATTGAAAACATCTTGGAAATCTCAATATTCCATAGGAAGGGAAGCATCACAGGAAAGAAGGCCCCCGGGGGAGGCAGAAATAGTCCTTGAAGGAGGAACCACTGGCGTGAGACAGGAAGCAAAACATTGGGAACCCCAACTGTCGATATCGCTAGTGGTCCAGTTGATACTTGGTGTTTGTTGTCCTAACCAAGGCAGGCCTAAAATAACAGGATAGATGGTAAAATGAGTTTATGTTGTTGGGTAGACTGGATGGACCGTTCAGGTCTTTATCTGCCGTCATTTACTATGCTACTTTGTAATGTGCCCATTTCTGTAACTGTTCGCTAACATTCAGCACCATTTATAGAATTTGGGAGACCTGCATCTAACCAAAGCGTGGGTGGGCAACACAGTCCTCAAAGGCCACAATCCAGCCGGCTTTTTAAGATTTCCACAACAAATATGCATGGCATTGATTTGCATGTGTTGTGTCCATTGCATTCAAATAGACCTCATGCATGTTCGTTGTGTAAATCTTAAAATCCTGACTGGGTTGTGACCCTTGAGAACTGCGGTTGCACATCCCTGAACTATTAAGACATCTTAATACAATCAAAACTCTGAAATATTAATACTGTGTTGGGTACATCCCCTTAATACTGCCGTAGCATTGTGCTTCAGTTATTAGTCTCTGTTCTGTAGATCAGATGGCAGAAGACAAGACGTTGTTGGTAGTCTACCCAATGGCTACACTCAGACCTACAGGAATATATGATTTCTGGTTTTATGGTTCTGCAGGCTCTTAGCTTTCGACTTACAAGTGAGGCTAAGAAAAGGAAGAAAGAAGTAATGAAAAATTTATAGGAGGGATGAAAGATATTTAATTCCTACTTGATAGCTGTGTTGGGCTTACTATCATGCAATATATTTGACTTTATGAGGAAAACAAAGCAGAGAGAAGCAGCCTTCATTCTGTGAACTTCAGAGCTGTGCAGGGGCAAACTGAGAGTGGTCTGGGGCCCCCCGCCCAGCTGCTGCCTGACACACCCCCTACCATTGTGCTGCTACCGCCACAGCCAATGCCCCCGCTGCCCAGTTCTACTTGAAGGGCCCTGGTGGTCTAGTGGGTCTTTGCGGGGGAGAGGGGAGCATGTTCCTTCCTGCCTGCTGCGCTGCCGTGTTTTCAAAATAGTGGCCGATACTTCCCACAGTACTCGCGGGTCTTGACAGTCTCGCGAGACTTCCGCAGGGAGTCTTGGCCACCATTTTTAAAGTATGGCAGGGGGGATAGCGGCAGCACAACGGGCAGGAAAGAACATGTTCCCCCCCCCCCCCCACCCCGCAGAGGCCATTAGATCACCAGCGGCGCGCCTTTAAAGGTAGGACCGGGGAGGGCGGCAGAGCCTCTGGATTCTCTAGAGCCTCGGGCACTGTCCAGTTTCCTGAATGGTCAGTCCGCCCCTGGAGCTGTGTGATAAATCGGCTCTGTGGGTCGATCTTGAGACAGCTGATCATCATCTGAACCAGCCTGAATTTCTCTTCTGCAGAATGAAAGGAAATCTCATGGGCCAAATTTCTCAATAAGTACAGCTCAGGAATAGTCTTTTATTCTTTTAAGCAAAAGCATTCAGTACAGTCATCTCGTAGCTTTCCTTTTGGAGGATGTTAGGCCTATTACACAACATGCGTGTCAAACTCATCTGAAGGAACAGGACAGATCAATTTGATTCTGAGCCCATATAAGGCTCAAGGTGGCTTACAGCAATTTTAGAATGTAGGTCCAGCGATTCCCTGCCCTAATGAGCTTACAGTCATCAATGCACCTTATTAGTGAATATACCCCTCTTATATACAGTGGTGGAAATAAGTATTTGATCCCTTGCTGATTTTGTAAGTTTGCCCACTGACAAAGACATGAGCAGCCCATAATTGAAGGGTAGGTTATTGGTAACAGTGAGAGATAGCACATCACAAATTAAATCCGGAAAATCACATTGTGGAAAGTATATGAATTTATTTGCATTCTGCAGAGGGAAATAAGTATTTAATCCCTCTGGCAAACAAGACCTAATACTTGGTGGCAAAACCCTTGTTGGCAAGCACAGCGGTCAGACGTCTTCTGTAGTTGATGATGAGGTTTGCACACATGTCAGGAGGAATTTTGGTCCACTCTTCTTTGCAGATCATCTCTAAATCATTAAGAGTTCTGGGCTGTCGCTTGGCAACTCGCAGCTTCAGCTCCCTCCATAAGTTTTCAATGGGATTAAGGTCTGGTGACTGGCTAGGCCACTCCATGACCCTAATGTGCTTCTTCCTGAGCCACTCCTTTGTTGCCTTGGCTGTATGTTTTGGGTCATTGTCGTGCTGGAAGACCCAGCCATGACCCATTTTAAGGCCCTGGCGGAGGGAAGGAGGTTGTCACTCAGAATTGTACGGTACATGGCCCCATCCATTCTCCCATTGATGCGGTGAAGTAGTCCTGTGCCCTTAGCAGAGAAACACCCCCAAAACATAACATTTCCACCTCCATGCTTGACAGTGGGGACGGTGTTCTTTGGGTCATAGGCAGCATTTCTCTTCCTCCAAACACGGCGAGTTGAGTTCATGCCAAAGAGCTCAATTTTTGTCTCATCTGACCACAGCACCTTCTCCCAATCACTCTCGGCATCATCCAGGTGTTCACTGGCAAACTTCAGACGGGCCGTCACATGTGCCTTCTGGAGCAGGGGGACCTTGCGGGCACTGCAGGATTGCAATCCGTTATGTCGTAATGTGTTACCAATGGTTTTCGTGGTGACAGTGGTCCCAGCTGCCTTGAGATCATTGACAAGTTCCCCCCTTGTAGTTGTAGGCTGATTTCTAACCTTCCTCATGATCAAGGATACCCCACGAGGTGAGATTTTGCGTGGAGCCCCAGATCTTTGTCGATTGACAGTCATTTTGTACTTCTTCCATTTTCTTACTATGGCACCAACAGTTGTCTCCTTCTCGCCCAGCGTCTTACTGATGGTTTTGTAGCCCATTCCAGCCTTGTGCAGGTGTATGATCTTGTCCCTGACATCCTTAGACAGCTCCTTGCTCTTGGAAATTTTGTAGAGGTTAGAGTCTGACTGATTCACTGAGTCTGTGGACAGGTGTCTTTCATACAGGTGACCATTGCCGACAGCTGTCTGTCATGCAGGTAACGAGTTGATTTGGAGCATCTACCTGGTCTGTAGGGGCCAGATCTCTTACTGGTTGGTGGGGGATCAAATACTTATTTCCCTCTGCAGAATGCAAATAAATTCATATACTTTCCACAATGTGATTTTCCGGATTTAATTTGTGATGTGCTATCTCTCACTGTTACCAATAACCTACCCTTCAATTATGGGCTGCTCATGTCTTTGTCAGTGGGCAAACTTACAAAATCAGCAAGGGATCAAATACTTATTTCCACCACTGTATAATGGGGCCTATGTCAAATAAAATGCAATAGCTCACCTTTAATGTGCATTAATTAATATATACCACAGTTTACCATACATCAGTGAATGATCCTCAGAATGACAAGGTCACAGGAGGGTTATTGAGAGAAACAGGACTGAAATCCTTGTTTCCCTGGCTCACAGCCCACTAGGCCACTTCTGTGCTGTACTAATGTGTTTTTTTTCCATGACAAGTTTGAGTCAGACCTTGGATTTAAATGCTGTTGAATTTGCCTGTCTCTTGCCTAATTTTGCCTTTTCTGATGTGTAAGTGGCTCTGCATGAGTGAAGGTTTGATTGGAGCATTAATGATTCAGTTTTGGCTGCTACCTCTTGGCTTTCGGTAGTAATGGCAGTGATAACTTGAACGTAGACTCGTTTGCTAATGAATTTGTCTTGATAGTGTCTCTCCCCTCCCATCTGGCAGCTTATAAGAACAACGAGGCTTACAAGGTCACACAGAGAAGGAAAGCAAGTGTGAGAGAAAGAGGTAAGTTTATTTCATGCGTATTAGGATAAAAAGGTAAAACAGTTCTTTGTGAAAACAAGAGTCATTTGAGACTGATACAGGACATGAAGTCTATGCTAACACTCACCGTTAAAGCTTCTCGAATGGGATCGCCTTAGTATTTAGCTATTCTATCCCATATTCACCAGTTCACCTGCTTCGATCTCTCAATGATTATCGTTTGGTCCTTCCCCAGGGGTGTACTGGTAAATTTTTAACAACGGGCTCTCTCTCTGGGTGTAGCCAGCCCTGCAATTTGGTGGGGCCAGCGGTGGGCTGGGGGGCAACGCATGCTTCTCTCCCTTCCTCCCTCCCTTGTGTGGGCACCCTAAGTGTACCTTTACTGGCAGGGATACCGAAGCCCCACCCAGCCAATAAACGGACTGCTACCACTCCCCGCTACTTGTTTCTGGTTCTAAGCAGCATGCTGGGACTTCTTGCACATGCACGAGAAGTCCCAGCTTGCTGCTCAGAGCTGGAAACAAGGAGCGGGGAGCAGCAGCAGTCGATTTACTTGGCTAGCGGGGCTCAGCGTCTCTGCCAGCAAAGTAAAGGAGAATTCAGGACGGGGCCTGAGCCAGTTGTTAAAGTGGCCATGGGGGTCCTCAATATTGTTTGAGGGTACTGGTCCTTTGTAACATTACTCCATGGTGTGACCACACCTCGAATATTGTGTTCAATTCTGGTCACCGCATCTCAAAAAAGATATAGTGGAATTAGAAAAGGTGCAGAGAAGGGCGACGAAAATGATAAAGGGGATGGGACGACTTCACTATGAGGAAAGGCTAAAGCAGCTAGGGCTCTTCAGCTTGGAGAAAAGATGGCTGAGGGAAGATATGATAGAGATCTATAAAATAATGAGTGGAGTGGAACAGATAGATGTGAATTGCTTGTTTACTCTTTCCAAAAATAGTAGGACTAGGGGGCATGCAATGAAGCTATAAAGTAGTAAATCTAAAATGAATCAGGGAAAATATTTCTTCACTCAACGTGTAGTTAAACTCTGGAATTTGTTGCCAGAGAATGTAGTAAAAGCAGTTAGCTTACCGGGGTTTACAAAAGGTTTGGATGGCCTCCTAAAGGAAAAGTCCATACACCATTATTAAAATGGAATTGGGGAAAATCCACTGCTTATTTCTAGGATAAGCAGCATAAAATGTATTGTGCTATTTTGGGATCTTGCCAGGTGCTTGTGACCTGAATTGGCCACTTTTGGAAACAGGATGCTGGACTTGATGGACCTTCCGTCTGTCCCGGTATGGCAATAATTATGTACTTACTACTACTACTTAACATTACTGTATGTACTTATGCACTTGCAAATGCTTCCTGTCATAAAGTTTTACAGATGTCTTGAAATTTCAAAAACACAACAAGAAAAAACTAAACGTACTTTTTGTCCCTGTTTATTGCTTTCTTGGCTCTGCTCCCTGTTGCTCTGTGAATTACCAAGCAGACACAGCTGTTTCATCAGAAAGGCTGCCCATGTCACAGCTGCTTTCCATGGTCCTTGTCCCATTTAGGTGCAAAGATACAGGTCCTACTGTTGTTTTTATATCTTGCTGGAATTACTCATACCTTAGTGGTATTTATTTATTTGGATGTTTATTTATTTATACATTACAGTATCATCTTAAATCCTATAACAGAAATGGACTCCCCATATATAGGAAATAAATCAAGGAAGAAGAAACTTATAAGCAAAACTCCGTACCCAGAGTAAATAAGCTAGGATCAGGAGGGCTTCTGTTAGCCCACAATTTAAAGAAGGTGACATCAAGCAAATATAAAAAGAGAGCAAGTTACAAAGAAAAAGAAAAACAACAACAACAAAAATGTCCAGATGGACCTTACATAGTTGTCAATCCAAACTCATGGCCAATATTCAGCCACTGTGGTTGTTTTGTTTGTATTTTGTTTTTAACCCAGGTTGCAGCTGTCAAAACAAAATCTGGCTATTCAGTGTCAGTATTGTCTTGCCTCTCTTTTGCCATCAGCACAGCTGTGGCTTCACCTGATCCCATCCCTGCTGACCACAATGTTGCCTCAGTGTTTGAGTCCATGGTCACTGCATCCTCCACTGAGCTTCTAGTTAGGCAGCCTGCAGGGTCTGGCATCTTTGGCCGCACCTGGTCCCAGGAATGAGGGAAATATGCTGAAGATCTCTTCCCAGGAGCATTAGGAAGGGCTGTTCCTGAGATCACAGGAGTTGAAATGCCAGCAAACATCTCAGAGTTTTCTGTACACCAGCTGTGGAGAAACCTGTACGCTTGGCCTTCCTCTAATCTGTGTTGAAAAGAAAAGCACTCAAGGCCCGGAGCTTTGCTACAAACATCTATTCCAGATGCTATCTTGGTCCCCTACTTCATTATTAATGTATTTATATTATATATGTATTTATGTAATAAATCATACTTATATAGCAACCCCCCCCCCCCCCAAATTCTACAAATGGTGCTTAAAATTACAAACGCAAATTTAGGCGCGCACCCAATTTGGACGTGCAATTTAATTGATTAATAAGCCAATTGTGTGCTAATTGGTCTTAATTGAAATTTACACGTGCATTTTAAGTCACACGGATACTCACGTAAATTTTACACGTGGCTCTGAAAAGGGGCACGGCCATAGGAGGGTCATGGGCGGATCAAGGGAATTCCTGAAATTTATGTGCGCTGTTTATAAATAAGAGGGATCTGCACCTAATTTAGATGTGAGGATTTATTCCAGGGTTTACTTGGTGTAAATCCTCATGTCTAAAGGTAGACACTAAGGATCCCATTCTATATATATGCCTAAAATTAACGTTCGTTAGGCAATCGCGCTTAAATGCGACTAAATCTATGTGCATCCATTTACGCCAATGAAAAGCTGGTATAAATCCTTGCGTATAGATTTACACACACTAGCCCATATTTTATAACAACTTGTGTGGATTTTGGAACGCCCATGAAATGCCCCTTTTTGCCTGCATGCATTAGAATTTAGGCGCAGTACATTATAGAATATGCTTAGCAATGTACGTGTGTAAATTCTAATTTTTGCCAATTAGTGCTCATTATTGCTTGTTAAGAGCTGTTAACAGCATTTAACAGCTTCTTAAAACAATCAATCTATGCTCGTAGTTCTAGAATACACATAGAATTACACACGGAATCATTCTCATCGCTATGGCTCATTACCCAATTGAGTAGTGTGCATAAATTGGCCGCTCGCACTGTTTAATGTGTGCTACTAGCTGCACCTTATATAGAATCCGGGGGGGGGGGGGGGTAAGCATATTCTATAAACAATGCCTAACTTTCAACATCGTTTATAGAATAGCACTTAGCATGTTATTTTTTGGCACTATTTATAGAATTTGGTCCAAAATATCTAATGCTTATTTATTTAGATTTTGCTCACACCTTTTTCACTAGTAGCTCAAGGTGAGTTACATTCAAGTACTCTGGATATTTCTCTGTCGCAGGAGGGCTCACAATCTAAGTTTGTACCTGAGGCAATGGAGGGTTAAGTGACTTGCCCAAGATCACAAGGAGCAGCAGTGGGATTTGAACCGGCCACCTCTGGATTTCAAGACCAGTGCTCTAACCACTAGGCCACTCCTCCACCCCAAAGAATTTTGTTACTCTTTGGGGTTCTACATGGAATGTTGCTACACTTTGAAATTCTGCATGGAATCTTGTTATTCTTTAGAATTCTAGAATATTTATTTATTTAGACTTTGCTCACACCTTTTTCAGCAGTAGCTCAAGGTGAGTTACATTCAGGTACTCTGGATATTTCTCTGTCGCAGGAGGGCTCACAATCTAAGTTTGTACCTGAGGCAATGGAGGGTTAAGTGACTTGCCCAAGATCACAAGGAGCAGCAGTGGGATTTGAACCGGCCACCTCTAGATTGCAAGACTGGTGCTCTAACCACTAGGCCACTCCTTGGCATAGAAGCAACAAAGAAATCTATAAGCCATACACCGCATGCACAGAGTTCAATGTTCAAATACCCGATTGATGGTGTTCTTTATCTGACGTGTTTCTTACTAAAATGGCTCTTTCTGCTGGATGTGCTAGCTCTTGGGTATTTATTTCCTGATGTCCTTATATGTATTTTATGTCACAACCTGGACATCCAAAATCCAATCTAGAAAGCGTATAAAAAATCGGGCTCCACACGTTCGTCTGTACATACCAATGCATTAAACCATTGAACTATCCGGCTCCATTCCACAAAGCCAACTTGGCCAGGAACTCAAGTTTTTGATTATTTTCCTTAGTTAAGGAAACTTCCCTCCAGCTTGAGAGCCAGTCGGAGCAAGCTCTAGTGGAAGAGCACGCCTCCTCACAAGTCCTAACTCAATTTTGGTATTAGTTACTAATGGGTGTTAAGCAAATAATGCATTTTTCTGGTCAAATCAAACACGTTAAATGGCAAACGTATGTGTTATTTGCTCTTAATGCACATTTTGTTGGCACAATGCCAGCAAAATAATAATGGGATTCAAAGAATGCAAAGCACCTCATTATTATGGTTCTACCACCTGAGTCAAACTGCCAATAACAAAAGTACTCCATGACATACACATCACTGATATAAAACTAACTGCAATCAAGAATGCAACTTTCTATTAAATTTAAGCCAATCATGCATCAAAATTAGGGCTGCATTTCGATTATTTATTTTTTATTTATTGCATTTGTATCCCACATTTCCCACCTCTTTGCAGGCTCAATGTGGCTTACAATATATCATGACTAGTGGAAATACATGATAAGATAGATATTTAGTATTACAGATGTATCTTGGGTGACATGATTATGATAAGACATGATAGTAGTCTAACAAGCAGATATAATAAGTCTATTCTGGATATATGTGGAGAGGTTCACATTTGTTTAAAATTATTAATCATGATTAATCACAAAGTTAAAGGTATTTATCTATTTATTTATTTTCCACTGCAGCTCCTTGTGACTCTAGGCAAGCCACTTAATCCTCCATTGCCCCAGGTACACCTTATTTAATATGTAAACCTGTTTGATTATAACCACAGAAAGGCAGTATATCAAATTCCATTCTCCTAAAGGACTGATGGTCTCCTCCCTCCCTCCCCCTCCCAGATCCAACATCTCTTCCTTTTTCTTCCTTCCCTAAATCTCCTCTTCATCCAGGTCCATTATCTCTCTTTTCTGGGTTCCACTCTCTCTCTCTCCATCCCCTCCACCCCCGTGAGCAATGACACAGACTTGGTGGCAAGCAGCCCTGAGCTCTTCTCGCGGCTGATGGAGCTCGCCTCCTTGGCCATAACGTCCACTGGTGGCCCCTCCAGTTCTGCGTGCAGGTCTGCAGCTTACTCCCCTTTCTCCACCCGGGGTTCAGCATCTGCCCACCTCAATCCCCACCGCTACACCAGTTTACCTAAAAGGTGGTCTTATGTCAGTTTCCCCCAGCAGCAGTGTTGCACATACGCTGCCTGCAGCCTGCTCCACTTTCCCTCTGGTCTGCCCCGCCTCTTCTTGCATCACTTCCTCTTTTTGCATGGGCAGGATGGGTCAGTGGGAAAGCTTTGGACCAGGCTCAGGCAGCATATGTACAACGCTCCCGCTGCTGGGGACCAATAGGAAGACCACCTTTAAGGTAGACCAGTGAGAGGAGGGTTGATGTTGAATTGCAAGTGGAAGGAAAGATGCCGGATCGCATCAAGGACAGGGTTTAGGAGTGGAAGAGAGCAGAAGAGATGTTTGGAGGAGTTAAGAGAATCAGCAATGCGATACATTTTTAAAATCACAATCAATAAATAATTAATCAAAGAGTTAACTGTGATTAATTTGCAGCCCTAATCAAAGACCCATCTCTTTGACAGGACATACCACAAAGATCAACACATGCGAACTCTCCCACATGTAACCAAAACTGTTTTATTATGTTCTCTTGCTATATTACTATCATGTTTATAATGTTTTCTTGTTATATTGCTTTCTTGTTTATCATTATCATGTAACCCCAAATCCTTCTGTAATACCAAATGTCTACTCTCTTCTTATTTCCACTATTCATGATGTATTGTAAGCCACATTGAGCCTGCAAAGAGGTGGGGAAATGTGGGATACAAATGCAACAAATAAATAAATAAAATTTAAATAGAATCTCTCTATATAAAAGGCAACACCAACGTTCTATGAAGCCTCCAGCCGGAAGTGTGAAGGGGGCGATATATCCGGTTTCCCTATGAGTGTCTGCCCCGCCCTCTCTGTAACACAGTCAGTGAAGGAAAACAGCAGAGCACGAAATCAAATCGCTGGCTCTGTAACAGTGAAGGACTCAGAGGGGGGAGGGGAGAGAGACCAGAGAGCAGGGACACACACACTCCCACATGCACACAGAAGAAAACCTTGCTAGCCACCCCCCCCCCCCCCCCCCGTTTCATTTGCATCAGAAACAGGGCTTTTTTACTGAAGGACTCAGAGGGGGGAGGGGAGAGAGGGCTGAGGGCAGGGACACACACACTCCCACATGCACACAGAAGAAAACCTTGCTAGCCACCCCCCCCCCCCCCCCCCCCCGTTTCATTTGCATCAGAAACGGGGCTTTTTTACTAGTATTCTATAAAATACAGAAAAATGTACCATAAAAAATGCAACCAAAGGAATAGGGGACCTGAGCCAACATGCTCCAAATATTCAGATTTTAAAAGGTTTCCCAAAGAGACCTGCTGTAACAGTATATCCGAACACCTCGGAATCTGCAATCAAGTGGAAATCTCTGGGAATAACACAGGATAAAGCTGGCACAGTGTGGAAGAGACCTTGTTTCAGAGATATTTGCATGCACTGCTAATTATATTCTATCACAATCCTAAACTAATTGCTATGATATTAATGATGGTCTTTTAAAATTATTCTAGATGCTGCGTGTTTGGATCTTCACTTTATTTTTTCTCGGCACAGTAAGAGGTGAGATGGGAAACTACTACTACTTGTCATTTCTATAGCGCTACAAGGCATACGCAGCGCTGTACACCATACACACAAAGACAGTCCCTGCTCAAAGAGCTCACAATCTAAAAATGGAATGTTGCTAATGGAATAGCAACATTCCATGTAGAATCTCAAATAATAGCAACATTCCATGTAGAATCTCAAGTAATAGCAACATTCCAGAATCTCAAATAGTAACAACATCCCATGTTCCACTGCACTAACCACTAGGCTACTCCTCCACTAGCAACATTCCATCTAGAAGCCTGCCCCTACAGATCAGCAATGCGGCCGCGCAGGCTTTTGTTTCTGTGAGTCTGATACGTGCAGGACGTCAGACTCACAGAAACAGAAGCCTGCGCAGCTGCGTTGCTGATCTGCAAGGGCAGGCTTCTACATTACTACTACTACTACTTATCACTTCTATAGCGCTACAAGGCATATGCAGCGCTGTACACCATACACAAAAAGACAGTCCCTGCTCAGAGCTTACAATCTAAATAAGACAGGCAACAGACAGAACAACAGTGAGGCAAGGGGAATTAAAGAGGAGGGGATAAAGGTATAGGCAAGTGAGCAGTGGTTAGGACTCAAAAGCAGCGTCAAAGAAGTGGGCTTTTAGCTTGGACTTAAAAACGGCCAAAGACGAGGCTAAACGTATATGATCGGGAAGTCTATTCCAGGCGTGTGGTGCAGCGAGATAGAAGGAACGGAGTCTGGAATTAGCAATAGAGGAGAAGAGGACAGATAAGAGTGATTTGTCAACAGAACGGAGTGCTCGAGAAGGGGTATAGGGAGAGACAAGAGTGGAAAGGTACCGGGGAGCAGCAGAGTGAATACACTTATAGGTCAGTAAGAGAAGTTTGAATTGAACGCGGAAACGGATAGGGAGCCAATGAAGTGATTTGAGGAGAGGGCTAATGTGAGCATAGCGACTTTGGCGGAAAATGAGTCATGCAGCAGAGTTTTGGACTGATTGAAGAGGAGAGAGATGGCTAAGTGGGGAGGCCGGTGAGAAGCAGGTTGCAATAGCCTAGGTGAGAGGTGATAAGAGTGTGGATGAGGGTTCTGGTAGAGTGCTCAGAGATGAAGGGACGGATTTTGCTGATGTTATAGAGAAAGAAAACGACAGGTTTTGGCAATCTGCTGAATGTGAGCAGAGAAGGAGAGAGAGGAGTCGAAGATGACCCCAAGGTTATGAGCTGATGAAACAGGGAGAATAAGAGTGCCATCCACAGAAATAGAGAAAGGGGGGAGGAGAGAGGTGGGTTTAGGGGGAAAGATGAGAAGCTTGGTCTTGGCAAACTGAAAAGATGTTAATTGCCTTAGACGGTTATGTTCCTGAGGGTTATTAATGACTTGGATGATGCTGGAAAAAACATGGGACAAAGTTAGTGACATCTGTATTATAAGTAATAATAGAATAAAGTAGTTTCAATCACTTCTAATCTTTATTGTTCCCTTGTAAACACTCTGCCTTGGTAGAGGTTCTTGGTAAATGTCCTTTACTCTTCCTGGGACCCTCCTCCAGAAGGAATCTGCTCTGTAAGTCTCTGTGAGCCCTCAGGTATAGAGTCCCTATAGGTAGTCTGCTACTGGAGTCCTCTGTGCTGTTTACTCTTTCTCCCCTCGTTTCTTTGTCATAAGGATGTTGGGCTAGTTCCCTGTTCCAACTCTCGCTTCATGTAGTAGCTGTTAGATGAACTTCCCTCCTCTCTCCAGGTGTCATGATGGTGGCCATGTTTCATGCACTCAGTCATTTCGCCACCTGGTGCTTAGACCTGGTGGCTGCAACGGACTGTCTGGTTGCTGTTTCCCATGTTCCAGAGGTCATGCCGATCTGGTCCGGATCTTCCAGCCCTCCAGATTGTCTTGGGACTTTTGGAACTTAGCAGCACCCTTACCTGGTGAACTCCCTTGTCGGTTGCCTTTATGAACTACCTGGATACTTTGTACTTTGCCTTGGCAACAGAGGTCTTCCGATGAGCTTCTCGTCAGTGAGAGTTGTTGCAGTGCTCTTTGTTTTCCTTTTCCGTGGTGGAACTGCCCTGCTTGTGTTTCCTGGTTTACTTCTGCTTGCTGCCTGCCCAAGACTCGGCATGTTTCCTGGTTTACCTCTCCTGCTTGCCGCCCGTCTAAGACTCTGTTTGGTTTCCTGGAAGCCTCTACTGTGCCCTGCCCTGCCTGTTCCAGCTTGCTCTACTTCAGCTGCAGCTTCAGTCCGGCTGCTCCAGTCCTGGTTATATCTGACTGTCTGTGTTCTGCCTGGTCTCTTGTTTTGGGGTGCTTCTCCTGCCACTGCCGCTCCTCAGCAGCAGCCTAAGGGCTCACGTTTCCTCACTAACGTGACACCAGGTGCAAAGGTTTGGATAAGCAGAGTCCATTTTCCATTTAGTTATATGTTTAGGGAGATGAGAGTCGAGTCTATTCCCCTTGCTGTAGTGATATCATGGCCTGGGAAGGGGAGCCAAAGACAAGGCTACCCTATTGACTTGGTATTTACACCAACACAATTTCTCTCCAAAGAGCGTCTTCTCCTACCACTGTAAATCACAGGTAGAAGTGCCTTCTCTCCATTTCAGAAGCTCTGACAGTATTTTAAGTCAAAAGGTAGCACACCTCATACTGGTAGAGTCACTAGAGGTCTCTGCTGAGCAATTTATAAAGCAGAATCTGAAGACCTTCCACACAAGCAACTCCATGTGGAGTGGAGGAGTAGCCTAGTGGTTAGTGCAACAGAACCTAGATCCTGGGGAACTGGGTTCAATTCCCACTGCAGCTACTTGTGACTGTGGGCTAGTCACTTAATCCTCCATTGCCCCAGGTACAAAATAAGTACCTGTATATATGTAAACCCCTTTGAATGTAGTTGCAAAATACCACAGAAAGGCAGTATATCAAGTCTCCTTTCCCCTTACAAAATTTCATTGAGTCATTTCCCTTAAAATACAGGAGTTTGAAAGATACTGCCCTACCATTAATTTCATTTACAAGAATTCAGCTCTGCCCCACACAGTGATACTCTTATCTTCACAAAATAGTTTAACAAGAAACTCACTCCAGTTTGTAACTGCCAGACTGAAGCTGAGCATCATTGGGACTGTAGGATGGGGAGGGGATCGGGGGAAAGGAGAAAATGTTTGATGCAAGATCGTTTATAGGAATAAGAATGTATTTATTATCCTTATAGCATGATTTCAGCAAATAAGCCATGCCAGCCAAGTCATAGAAGTTGAGTGATTTATTGCATTTTGTAGGAGATGAAGTCTGCTATGACAGGTTGGGATGCTTTACGAATGATATCCCATGGGGTGGGACAGCGGAGAGACCGATTGCAAAATTACCCTGGGATCCTGAAAAGGTCAACACACGTTTCCTTCTCTACACAAAAGAAAATCCAAATAACTTTCAAGTAAGACGTTATGTATTTTTCTTTAAATATTTCAAACTCTGTCGTCTATTTGCACCAATGAAATGCTCTTTTCTGTTAGATCATTTCTGTGCTGTATATGTTCTTCTTACAGACTGAGGACTTTGAATAAAGTAGTTTGGTTGCTGAGTTAGTCTACTCTAATACACTGAAAAAAAAAATGATTAATACATTAAAAACAAAATCCACCCAAGAATATAGAGACCCCTTTATTAAAAAGGCTTCCAGCAGGACGCACTAAAGCAGATTGCAGTAAATTTCTCTTTTGTGCACACTCACCCCCGGATCCTAGGTAGTGTGACTTGAGTTGCGTGTGCAAATCCAGTTGTATTCTGGATTTGCGCACACAACGTAATTATGGCAATCAGCACTAATGAACTTAAGCAATTTATTGACACTAATTGGCAATAATTAGAATTTACTCCCACGATCGTCTAAGTGTATTCTACAAGGTGATCTGTGTAAAGTCTAAGACGCGGAACTGAAAAGGGAGGCATGGTATGGACAGGTTGTGGGCTTTTCTAAAATTTACGTGTACTGTTATAGAATATGCCTGTTCCACCCATAATTTAGGTGTTAGCATTTACGCCAGGTTTTCATTGGTGTAAATGGCTGTGACCAAGTATAGTTGCAGAAAATGAGTGTTGGGCGTATTCTATAAACTGTGCATAGATTTAGACACAGTTTATAGAAAATGCCTAGGCAGTGCATTTTTTCTAGCAAAAAAGGTGCCGGTACTCAAATGCCAGGCCACCCTTCAGAGATGGGGGACTCACCCCACAATAGCCAGGTCCCCTGCAACCAGCCACAGAATCTATGACAAGGCAGAATTGGTGTGTAGAGCCTGAGCTCTTTCATTAAAATTTGGGGATCATGGGTCAATTTTAGCAGACAATGGAAAAGGTGCCGGTACTCAGTACCCCCAAGTACCCCCTCAAAAAAAGCCCTGTGCCTAGGCATACTTTTCTTTGGTGATTGTATAGAAGTGATGTATAGAATCTAGCCCCAACTGCGCGGTATTTTGTTTTTAAATTATTTTTGAAGGGGGCATGTCAGGGATGAGCATGGATGTGCTGTTCAGGGTTCGATTCCCTCTGAGGCTCCTTGTGACCCTGGGCAAGTCACTTAACCCTCCATTGTCCCAGGTACAAAAACTTAGAGTGAGCCCACTAGGGACAGAGAAAGGACCTGCATATAATATATGTAAACCACTTTGGTTGTACGACAGAAAGATGGTATATCAAGTCCATGACCTTCATATTAGAACGCGCTAATTGAATAATGCAGTATTAACAAGTGAGCCCTAAATAGGAGACAGTAAGTGCTCCCAAGTTAATTATTTGCAGTTGCCATGCACTAATGATATTAGCACATGACCAAGTAAAAAAATTGAGAATGCCATATTTTATGGACATGCTAGAAATGGGCTTAGTGTACTGGAAAGTCCCACGGTAGAATGCGCCAAGCCCATTTAGTAGGGCATTTTAGTAAAAGGGTCCTATAACATGATAACACTCTATAATTTACTCTATCATTTATGAACTCTAATGCAATGCCACTTTGTATTTCTCAGTCCGGAAATGGCGTTCGCCATTGTGGCATAATGTAAGCCACATTGAGCCTGCAAATACCTACATGTCAGACCTTATAGACTTGCCTATTAGGAACGCAAAAAGATCATCATGCACATTCTTCAATCTCCATTATCCTAACTGTAAAGGGCTAAATTACAAATCCACATACGCGACCAGTTTCTCATACATCTGCACGCAGCTATGGAATGCTCTACCGAAGGCCATAAAAACAACGCAAGACCTAACCATCTTCTGAAGGCTACTGAAAACAGATCTTTTCAAGAAGGCATACCATCAATATCCATCTTAAATATCAAACAATAGCATTATACACGATCTATACAAGACCGAACTTTTACCGCCTGACTGCTTAACCTCTTTGCTATTAATGATCAAGCACTACCACTTTAAACCTTATGTCGAATAGGGTCTCTCTATAGCCGATGACCTAATGTACGTTACAACCCAATTTATTACTCAGGAACCTTCTTGCAATACCATAATGTATTCTTCTTTACCATGTTTGTACGCACATGGTGTATATATATATATATATATATATATATATATATATATATATATATATATATATACACACCATGATCTGTTCCATATATATTATGTTCCATGTATGTTACCATGAATGCATGCACCTTAACGCAATACCATCTGTAATCCTGTTAACAGGAAATGGCAACCGCCATTACGGCAAATGTAAGCCACATTGAGCCTGCAAATTGGTGGGAAAATGTGGGATACAAATGCAACCAATAAATAAAATAAATAAAATGCCTTTTTATTGGACTAACTTAAAACATTTGTTGACCAGCTTTTAAGAGCTAACACCCAGTGGCATATGAAGAGCAGGGCGGTGCTAAAAAGAGGCATTTGCATTGCTTACAGATAATTACACTTAAAATTCAATTTGATGTCTTAATGTGTTTTTCTTCTACAACAGGAGATCACTGCCGTTGACCCATCAACTATTGCAGCTTCAAATTTCAATGCCAGCAAGAAGACTTGCTTTATCACTCATGGGTTCGTAGACCAAGGAGAAGAAAATTGGCTGTCGGACATGTGCCGGGTGAGATATGAAGACTATTTGAATGATAAAGTACCGTGTTCACTCTGTGTAGTGTTCATGGTGGCAAGCAGCAAGACACCCCTGATATCAGGGGGAAATATCACTGCACTGCTCACACTTACAAAATCCTTTACACCTCTGAAATCAGAGCAGCTGCTCCCTGTTCACATTTTGGCAACATCAGCATTTGCTTTATGGAAGGCCTTTTACAGGGTCCTTACATACTGATACGTAATTAAAAACATAAGCTTTGCCATACTGGGACAGACCAAAGGTCCAAGCCCAGTAACTTTTTTTCCAGTGGTGGATATTCCAGGACACAAGTACCTGGCAAGATCCCAAAAGAGTAAAAAAAAAGATTTTATGCTGCTTATCCTAGATATAAACAGTGATTTTTCCAAGTCCATTTAATGGCTTATGGACTGTTAGGAAATTATCCAAACCTTTTTTAAACCCTGCTAAGCTAAACGCTTTTACCACCTTCTCTGATAACGAATTCCAGAGTTTAATTAAGCGTTGAGTGAAGAAATATTTTCTTTGATTTGTTATAAATGTACTACTTAGTATTTTTGGAAAGAATAAACAAGCAATTTATGTCTACCTGTTCCACTCCACTCAACATTGTATATGTATTTATTTTATTTTGAAATTAATTGTTTTTTTTTGTGTGTATGTTGGCTGCAGCGGATGCTTCAACTGGAAAACTTGAACTGTATTTGTGTGGACTGGAAAGGCGGCTCTCAGTGCGCATATACTCAGGCTGCCCACAATATCCGAGTGGTTGGAGCAGAAGTGGCTTATTTTATAGATACCCTTAAGGTAAAGAGAGATCTCTGTCATATAGAAAGCATTGGAATGTACCTACCTCTACGCAGTTCTGGAAGAGACCGGAATGAATTAACATAGTTGATACTCACGGTTGCAGTACTGCATCACATAAATTGCTTTTATTTTTACACGTAAGTTTGCTAAGGTTCTCTAACATTTGATGTGCTGTTTTTTGGACTTTTGGTCATGTATGCCTTGAAAAATTGGAATTAAGATAGAAATGTCGTCTGCATGTATAAAAGCTTTGTACCCCTCACCTTCTAGTTTTATGTCTAATGAACACATCAGAATGTTTGGCATCATTTGTAGAATAGTGTTACGTGCCGGGAATCATGACTGCATTTAGGTGCAACCATTTATACCAACGAAACCTTGGTGTAAATCCCTGTGTCTAAATTAGATATACGACCCCTTTATTCTATAACAACAAATGTAAATTTAACAAAAACCCTGGTCTGCCCATGATCTGCCCATGACCGTGCCCCCTTCACGCATAAAATTAATATATGGATCCCATGCCTAAATTTATGTGCACAAATTTTAATTGATTTCTAGAAGATCATTTTCCATTTTTTGTTATTGCTATCATGGGATAAACAAAAAAGAATCCTGTTTATAAGGAATGGATCCAAACAGAGCCGCCAAGAGACTAAGCCGGGCCAGGGGCAAGGTCGCTTCCCCCCCCCAACCCCCGCCGCTGCTGCAGTCCCCGGTCTCACCTGCCTGTCCACAGCTCCTTCCGTCACCGGGCTCCCTGCATTAAAATCTGCAGCACCTCAGCTGAGCTCCATTTGGAAAGGCAGATCGCCTCCCTTTGGGCCTTCCCTCAATGTGTCCCACCCTCGTCTGATGTAACTTCCTGTTTCTGCAAGGGCGGGACACAGGGAGGGCCCGAAGGGAGGCGATCTGCCTTTCCAAACGGAGCTCAGCTGAGGCGCTGCCGATTTTTAATGCAGGGGGCCCGGTGGTGGAGAGCAGGCAGGTAAGACCAGGGACTGCAGCTCCGGCGGCCTGACCCCGGCGCCGGGCCCCCCTTGGAGACCCGGGCCCGGGAATTTTGTCCCCCCTGCCCCCCCCCCTTGGCAGCCCTGGATCCAAAGAAGCTTAGTGGAGATTAGGAAGCTACATTGGTAATTGGGAAGCAAAGCCAATACTGGGCAAACTTCTACGGTCTGTGCTCTGATCATAGTTGGACAGGTTCGGCTTTAGCTTCAGAAGTTGGAGAACAAGGCCAGTGCTAGGCAGACTTCTATGGTCTATGCCCTGATTGTGGCTGAATACATTTGGGTGGGCTGGAGTGGAACACATCAGGAGCTTCAATGTCTGAATATTGCCAGATAGCCAATTAATCATTCAGGCGCTGTTCCTGGCCAATTAAATGGTTTTAAATATCAAAGGGTTAGAGTTTAGCAGTTTAGTTATCACACTGGATAGGCCGCATGGTCTTTATCTGCTGTCATTTTCTATTTTTCTGTTTCCATGAAAATGTAGCTCTTAAAGTGGAAAATAGGAAATGAAACATGTTTATGAATCTTTATGAAACAAGAATGCTCAATTGTCATATTTAATAATCTCCTCTCCCACTCCAAAAGAAAAAAAAGAAAAACACTTAATATCGAGGCATTTAACATTTATGAATTTTTACTACTCAACGTATTTACCAAAGGTCTTGAGCTGGAATGAGGCACCGAAAGATGGACTTCTTTCCAAATATAATTTCACTGGACAAGAAATAAGGTTTTGTAAAATAAATGTTTATCTCTTGATCAAGACTTTGCAAAATTTATTTTCATAGAACTGAATGAGCAGAACAAAGGCCCTTACTATCCCTTATTTTACCGTGTTTCCCTGAAAATAAGACACTGTCTTATATTAATTTTTGCCCCCCCAAAATGCACTAGGTCTTATTTTCAGGGGCTGTCTTATTTTTCGGGGAAACATCGGGGTTGGATCGGGGTTGGCCCGCCCGCCCTCCGTCGCTCCCGGAACTAACCTTAAACGCCTCCTTTCACCTTCGCAGCAAGCAGCAGCAGGGCAGGCCACTCCTTCCTTCCGTGTCCCGCCCTCGCCTGACATAACGTCCACGAGGGCGGGGCACGGAAGGAAGGAAAGGTCTGCCCTGCTGCTGCTTGCTGCGAAGGTGAAAGGAGGCATTTAAGGTTAGTTCCGGGAGCGACGGAGGGTGGGTGGTGGGGGGGCCGCCCGGGGGCGGCCTTGTCCGGTTCTCGGCGGCCCTGCTTTCAAACAAAAATTTGCTAAGTCTTACTTTCGGGGGAGGCCTTATATCTAGCAATTCAGGAAAACCTCTACTAGGTCTTATTTTCGGGGGATGTCTTACTTTCGGGGAAACAGGGTAGTCAGTAAAAATTAAAACTAGGGTATTAATAAGTACTACTTTTTGTCCCCCAAAATTAGATGCTGGATTTTTTTGTGACTCTCTTTATTTTCTCTTAAACAATATCCTCAGAATAATTATGGCTACTCTCCTTCAAGTGTCCATTTCATTGGCCACAGTCTGGGAGCCCATGCTGCTGCTGAGACTGGGAGAAGAATCCGTGGCATCGCAAGAATCACTGGTAGGTGACAAGAGGTACTTTAGCAGAAAGAATGTTGAATCAACTACATAGCGTCATCTATGAGTAAAGATCTTCCTTTCCTCTAGCAGTAGGGGTGACTCAGGTGCCCTCATTGAATTCAGGGGGAAGGCTAACCCTTGATCCACTTCAGATTTCCCATCTATCTCCTGTAGGGAGTTTATCCCAAGATGGGTTTTCTCCCATAGGGGAAATGTTGGCCTTGCAACAGCCCATGCCTCTTCCGTCATCTGCTATACGTTCTTTCAGCCAGTGCTGTTTCCAAAAGAAGTTCCAGCATTGGAAACTGGACCTTCACAAGTATCTATGTTAGATGTATGTAAGATTGTGACGAGGTATGAAGCAACAACGATCCATGGGTCCAGTAGAGCAACTCTGTGACTACTCAGGATGTTGTCTCTAAAGTGGATGATTTGGACCAAAATGTTTCTTCATTAGATGTTTCTTTAAAAAAAGGTAGTATCTCAGGTTGGTGCTTGACAGCAGGTTGGGGCTTCCGCGATAAAGGATTGCCTATACTTGCATAAGCAGCTTGAGATGGTGGAGAATCTGTTGAGATTGCCTTATCTGCGATTTTTACATTTTCCAATGTGTCCATTATCTGCAGAAATCACTTTGAACGGGCTGTATTGGCATTGCTGCGAGTCAGCCGCTGCCGAAGTTTAATAAACAGGAGGGTAAATGTTACTATTTGCTACAGAAGGTACTGGAGAGTCAACAAGAGGGGCACATTATATTTTTTCTCTTCAGGTTGATGCTATGGATAATTTGACTGCCTTTTTGGAAAAAACCCAGGATGATATTACTCAGCACTCTACTCTGCTGGCTTCTTTTGCCTTTGAAATAGATACAGTAATGATCTAAAAAGATTTTCTTTTTTGTGGAGCGAGATTGCAGGTATTTCCTGATGTTCCTAGGGCTACTCAGTCCAGACGTAGACAATTTCTTCAGTTTAAATCTAGAGTTGTGGATTTAGGAGCCACTTTTTTCTTGAAGTTTCCCTCCAAGTGTTTGATTTTCTTTTCCTGATTCTTGTTATGTTTTCTTTGAACCAGACCAGCTGAAAAGGCTTTTATTAGATAGGGAAGCTAAATAATCAATCATGAGGTAGTTGCTGTAAGATCACCTTGTTAGTTTAGGTAGATCTTTCTTTATTAACGTGTGGATATATTTGAGTCGTCTTCTCGGGATGTGGATTATTTGTTTCCTGCCTGCCTTGTCTCCAGCCAGCCTTGCCGGCCTTGGTTCCAGCCTTACCTATAGCTCTGTCCAGGTCTCCAGTTCTAGCTGTGCCTTGCCTGGTCCCGGTGACTTGCCTGCTGCCAGTCAGGGCCAGGCTAACCCTCGGGTTGACCAGGCAGTGCCAAACTGTCTGCAGCCCAAAAGCTCACTTTCCCTGAGTTGTGACAATTTGCTGTTCTTTAACTTGTCAATTTGGGTTATTACATCTTCAAGGTTAACCAAAATTTTTTTCAGTTGTTCCATATCATCACTCTTAAAACACCATTTCTGGTCTCTCTGTTTGGGAGCACACTTTCAAGACTGCTTGGTCCTTGGTAAATGGACTCCAGCAGAAGCTTCCTGGTCAATCAACTGATTAGAATTCAAAGTTATGCATAAAGCTTTCTTAGTGTTTACAGATAAACTCTCAGGGAAATCAGTCAGGGGACTGTCAGACAACGCAAGAGAAGTGTTATATGTCAACTCACAGGGAGGAGCTTGACGTTTTCTTCTGGCATTGGAAGCACATCTTCTCTTACTCTGGATGGAGAAGCATCTTTGCAAACTTTTGGCAGCCCACATAGCAGGCATTGTAAATGTGCAAACAGACTTTCTCAGCAAATATTCCCAAGATCTGGGAAAGTGGGAATTATCCCACTCAGCCTTCAAGCTGAGAGTAGGCCGATGGGGAACTCAATTTTTGGATCTCATGGCAACAACAAAGCCCCAGGCTTTTTCAACTTTAGGAAGGAGTCTGGAGCGGAGAGGCTACATACACTAATTTAGCCTTGGCCATTTCTGGATCTGCTGTATATGTTGCCGCCTTGAACAGTTATAGGCCAAGTTCTACATTGAGTCACAATCCATCAAGGTCTGGTGATGCTTCAGATTGCCCCAGGAGACCATGGTATCCAGGTCTTATCCAACTTCAAGAGAATAAACTGCTCCTACTTTTTCAGCGGTGGGACTATCGTGTCAGGGGCCTATTCTTATGGAAGATCCCTCCCACTTTGGTCTTATGGCCTGGTTATTGAGAGTAAAGGCTATTCTCAGAAAGTCATTTCCACTTTTCTTCAGGCAAGGAAGGAGGTCCATTTCAGCAGCCTTTGCAGGAGTGTGGAGGACATTTGAAGGATGGTGTGTGCAGTGATCTCCATCTCCTTTCTGTTTCTCAGTTGCTAATAGCATCCTTACAGGAAGATCTCAAGAAGGGTTCTTTAAATATCCAAGTAGTGGTCCTAGCTTGTTTCAGAGGTCATCTTGAAATTATTCGTTAGATGTATTATGCTTTCTCAAAGGTGTCAGTTGTCTGCAATGTCCTCTGTATTCACTTTATCCAGGCCGAAATTTGTCTGGTCTTAAGATCCCTTCAGTGACAGCTGTTTGAGTCCTTAATCTATATGTTACCATGTTATGTATGTTAAAGATATAATGTGGTTAGTGAATACCTGACCTTTTATTTGAGTTGGGGGACACACTCAGGCCAGCAAGATACTCCTCACTCTCTTGCCCATGAAAATCTGCTGTTAAAATCCCTCACCAAATCTATCATAAAAGAAACTCTCAGAAGATATTTGCTTTATAATAAGAATACTAATTTATTATTAGCACAGCAAATAATTCTGTTAATTATCCTTATATCTTAATCATACATTATTCATTCGTTATTCTTCTATTAATATACTTACACAGCCGTTAATGTCTTTTCTGCTTATGTGTCTTAGTTCACTGCAATTAGGCAGTTAGAGAAAACTTCCTCTCAATGATTCCTCTCCCCCCCCCCTTCTCTCTCATCTTGTGATATTTGCCTTAAACATGAGGCAATTGAACTGAGATATGACCCTAGCTCAACTGTTTACACAGAGGAACAGTTCTGAAAAAGAGAACTAGAAGTTAGTATGAAGGAGTGGGGGTTTGGGGGAGCAGGCAGCCGCTAGGTTTATGGTGATGGGGTGGAGGGGAGCTGCTGGTCGTAGCTCAGATTCCTCCAAGCTCCCGGACTCATTACTCAATTAGGATACCTCAGAGGTGTTGTCTGTTTTCAATTTGCAGAGTTCTGCTCTGAGATTCCAACCATTCAGACACTTATGCCCAGATGATCAAAAGCAGATGCAGGCGCTAGAGGCTGTTAGCGTCATACTAGCGCCTGCGTTTACTACCTCCCTGTGATCAGTGCCCCCGAGCACGTGAAACCAACACGCTTGCGGGCTCTGAACTTAACTAGCATGCAAATACATGCAAAACAGGGCTCTTAGCGCAAATAGCATGCAAATGTATTCCTTCCCAATGATCAGCGAGCAGCGCACCAAACATTGCTGCACTGTCCATGGCAAACCCTATGCCAGCTCGGAGCTGGTGTTTGGGTTTGCAGACCATTGGGGAGGAATAGTGAGTCCTGTCCAGCACAAATTTGCATGCTAGCAGGCCCCCATTCCCCCCAATGCAGCAGCCCCCCCTCCCCACACAGGAGCAGGAACCCCAACCCAACCCCCCCCCCCCCACAGTGACAGGGGGACTGGAGGTCCAGTGGACCTCCGGTCCTCCTGACCCCTCCAACATAGTTTTAGGGGGGCTGGAGATCCGGTGGGTCTCCAGCCCCCTAACCCCCCCCCCCAATTTCCCCTCAAATGGAGCCTGGTGGCCTAGTAGGCCATGAGTCAATTCCCCCCCCCCCGACCTCATGGACTAGCGGCCCTTCCCCACTCCCTACCTTCATTGGAGGAGGGAGGTGGCCTCCCTTCTCTTCCATTGGTGCCGCCTCAAAGATGGCGGTGCCCAGTCCTGCCCAGTGGATCCTGGGATGCTCTGGGTGAGGCTTCACACAATATAAGATAGTTTCTCCTTTATATGGTATAAAGTCCCGCCCAGCGCATCCCAGGATGCACTGGTCAGGGTTGGGCACTGCCATCTTAGAGGCGGCACCGATGAAAGAGGAAGGAGGCCACCTCCCTCCTCCAACAAAGGCAGGGGGTGGGGAAGGGCCGCTAGACCATCATGACAGGGGGGTGGGGGGAGCATTCTTAGTAGACTAGCCACACAGACATCCCAGCAGAACAGTGGAGCACTCCAGTGGACTTCACATAAAAGTTCCCAGATACATATCTCACTGTTACCCCTTTATATTGTATGTTGAGCCCTTCAAACCCCACCAAAAACCTACTGTACTGAAATGTACACCACTACAGTAGTCCTTATGCCTGCTGGTGTCACCTATATGTAGGTACAGTAGGTTTTTGGTGGGTTTTAGAGGGCTGACACTTTCCATCACAAGTGTACCAGTTAGAGTGGGATATGGGCCTGGGTTCTCTTCTCTACAGTGCACTGCACCAACCACTAGGCTACTCCAGGAATCTGCTTGCTGCTCTAATAGGACTGGCTATAACATCGGAAGCTGTTTGGAGGGTGGGAGGAGGTCAGTGACCATTGGGGGGGAGCAGGGCCGTGCCGACGCAGTAAGCGAGGTAAGCATGGCAGGAGGGCGCCATCCTCTGGGGGGCGCCCCGCCCCACCATGCTTACCTCGCCCTCTTCTCCCCAGATCGTTTTTTTTTTTTTTAAATTTACCTCTCCGGCGCGCGGCAGCGTAGGCAGCGTTAGTGAGAAGGAGGCGGCACTCCCCCGCCCCGACGTGTCTTCGCTTGGTTCCGCCTTCTTCTGACGTCATTTCTGACGTAAGAAGAAGGCGGGACACAGCGAAGGGAAGACACGTCGGGGCGGGAGAGCGCCGCCTCCTTCTCACTAACGCTGCCACGCGCCGGAGAGGTAAATTTAAACAAACAAAAAAAAAAGGATCTGGGGAGAAGAGCGTGGGTAGTGTAGCACTCGTTTTCGGGGGGGGGGGGGGGCGCCGAAGAGGCCAACTGCAGGGGGGCGCCGGAGACCCTAGGCACAGCCCTGGGGGGGAGTAAGGAGGGGATCATTCCTTAATCCCTTCAGTGGTAATCTCATCATTTAGGGCACCTTTTTCTGACTTAATCATGATAAAAACTGGTCTAGACTAAAATGTTTAAATTGTAGTCCTGGCGTTAATCCATTATGGTGGAAAAATGTCTAAGTGTTAGTAACGCCCAAATCCCACCCCAACACACTTCCTTGTGATTTGCACGCACTGCCGACAAACTGCATACCAAAACATTTAAAAAGTGAATTTCAAAAATAGTGATCTGAACGTTTTGGCTAGCAAAACATCCAAATGCCAGTTTGTGCCGCTTTTTGACTGTTTTTCTGTTTCAAAAATGAGTCCCTGAGATCTAATTTCTCCCTTTCACACTGAGTCATGGTACTTATATCTGAATGTGTTCCACTTAGGTTTGGATCCAGCTGAACCTTATTTCCAAGGCACTCCTATTCAAGTCCGCTTGGATATGTCTGATGCAGTGTTCGTTGATGTCATTCATACAGACGCGGCACCGATAATTCCCAACTTGGGTATGTTTGTCAGGACAGCTGCCTGCTGTGTGGTGGAATGGAATGAGATGGAACTCTTCTAACATCTGCCTAACATCACTTTCCATGCTTTAGGTTTTGGAATGAGCCAGGCTGTCGGCCATCTTGATTTCTATCCAAATGGAGGAGAATACATGCCGGGATGTAAGAAGAACGTGATCTCACAGATTGTAGATATTGATGGTATTTGGGAAGGTAAGGACAAACTTTGGCATCCTGACTATAGATAGATAGATAGATAGATAGATAGATAGATAGATAGATAGATAACAACAGGCCTAGTTCAAAATTTTGGTGATAATAAATAACATGGAGTAGAAGAAAAAGTGGGATGTTTCACCACTGAAACCAAACACTGGAAAGATGGATTCTTCAAGAAACAAACGTTCATTAAATCAAAAGACTCAACACAAACATTGTGTTTTGGCCGCTAATATTCCTGTTTTTCTTTTTATTCCCATCTTATATATCATTTTCATTGTTTTAAACTGTAAATACATATACATATATATATATATTTATCTATATATGGCTTTTTTTGTAGACTCCTGATGCAGGCCTAGCGGCCGAAACACAACGTTTGCTAGTTCAATGTAGGAGAGCACACTGGTTAAAAAGCCTCAATCAGCTGGTCTGTCATGGCACAAGATAAGTCAAAGAGATTACCGACTACCACAGCACTAAGAAGTAGGGCATTTAGTAACTTGCTTAGCAGTATTTGAAGGGGTATTGCATTCCTGGGAGAGGTTGTGAACCAGCTCCTCTGAAACATATTGACCTGAAAGCATGCATAATCAATCTTTTAATGCTGTATGAAGTCAGATAAATAATAACAAATTTCATAGATAAAAGAGATCACGTTATCAAATTAGACACTGCAGATAAGGAGTATTTAAGACTGCAAAAGATACATATATATATTCACAGGACTCTCTTTTCACAGGTACCCGTGACTTTGTGGCCTGTAACCACCTACGAAGCTACAAATACTATTCTGATAGCATCATTAGTCCAGATGGATTTATTGGGTATCATTCCCCAACGTATGAATCGTTTACGTCAGTAAGTGCGTGAGAAGGGCTTCAGCATTGTTTCTTTAAATAGAGTCTGGTTGCAATCACGGAATAACGTAAGGTGTTACTATTGGAAATTACAGTTTGAGTTTAATGTAACATGCTGACTATTGTTTCTTTCAGCGTGCATGGCAAAAGTGAAGGTAGTAAGGGGGGAGGGGGATAAGAGAGGGTACTGTTATAAAAATAAAAACTGATGATAGCAACTTAAGATTAATGTACATAAGAACGACAGCTTTACAACTTGTTATGTATGTACTCTAATGGATGTGTTACCAGGTGGAATCATCAATAAAAATGTGGGCACATAAATAGAGTCTGGTTTAACATGGTAGACGTGTGGCATCAGAGGCAAAGATTCGATTTAACACTGTGAAAGGTATTCTACATACTTGAATCTATTTGAAGGAATTCATCTTCCTGTTTCCCATAGAGTGTGTGTTACACTCCCTTTCATACCAGATTCATATCCCTCCTAACAAACACATTTTCAAGACTAATTATAAAGTTATCACGTGGTTATCCTTGATAATGGCCTTCCTGGGTTAACTATTGCTCTGGGACTGTGCTGTCTGCCAGGTGCTGAGATCCAAGACATTGCAGAGAGATTGCCGAGACTCATCAAGCACCTGACTATTATCCAATGCTGCCCATCCATGTTAGTATGAATAATATTGCTAGTTATTTGGTCCAACATAATCCAATGTTACTTTGTGGCTCTGGAAGAGAGGGCGAAGCAGATAAATATGCTCCTTAATCCTTCTCAGTTGAGCGTAAAGCCCAAGCAGAGAAGTTTGCATCCTGAAGATGGATGCATGGCTGTGCCATGGTGTTGATGGCGGCTTTCTGGACCATGAGGTGGTTTTCCATGGCTTTCTGAGCAGAGATGGCATTAATCCATTGAAAATGGGTCAAAAATCTCTTCTGGAAGAGACTAGTCAACCTACTGAGGAAGAATTTAAACTAGACTCTATGGGCATGGATGGAACAAGACATAAGGTAAGCAAAAGATATTACCTTTTGAGACGAGCGGATGTGGTCCCTCTTCACAAAAATGGAGACAGGGAAGAAGTGGGAAACTACAGACCGGTAAGTCTCACGTCGGTGGCAGGAAAATTAATGGAGTCGCTGCTGAAAGAAAGGATAGTTAACTTTCTAGAAACTGACGGATTACAGGACCTGAGGCAACATGGCTTTACCAAAGGAAAATCCTGCCAAATGAATCTTATTGACTTTTTTGACTGGGTGACCAAAGAACTGGATGAAGGACGTGCGCTAGATGTAATCTACTTGGACTTCAGCAAAGCCTTTGATACGGTCCCCCACAGAAGACTCGTGAATAAGCTGAAAGGGTTGAACTTAGGGCCGAAAGTGGTGAACTGGATAAGAAACTGGTTGACCGACAGGTGGCAGAGGGTGGTGGTAAATGGAATCTGCTCAGAGGAAAGGAAGGTGAGCAGTGGAGTTCCTCAGGGGTCGGTGCTGGGGCCTATTCTGATTAATATATTTGTGGGAGATATTGCTGAAGGGTTGGAAGGAAAGGTGTGCCTTTTTGCGGATGACACAAAAATAACCAATAGAGTGGATACCCTGGAGGGAGTAGAAACGATGAGAAGGGATCTCTGAACGTTAGAAGAATGTTCCAGGGTCTGGCAGTTAAAATCTAATACTATTTTATTCTGGGTTAACTGTTCGTTCTGGTTTCACTTTTACTTATTTCTCAGTATCATATTAAGTAGAGGAGTGTGGTAGCCGTGTTAGTCCACTCTTAAGGTTATCAATAGAAATCAAACAAAATAAAACATGGAAAAGAAAATAAGATGATACCTTTTTTATTGGACATAACTTAATACATTTCTTGATTAGCTTTCGAAGGTTGCCCTTCTTCCTCAGATCGGAAATAAGCAAATGTGCTAGCTGACAGTGTATATAAGTGAGAACATTCAAGCATTGCTATGACAGTCTGACAGGGTGGGAGGATGGGGGTGGGTAGGAAGTATGCATGGGGACATCAAAGCATATCATTGGTATTCTAACAGGGTGGGTGTGGATAGGTGAGGGGTGGGGTGATCAACAGAGACATACAGCTTTATGGTTTATAATGGGCTAGGAACCCCAGATCCTTGTTAAGTCCTTTCTGTTGGGTGTTAAAATATTCAATCATTCTGACTTCAAAGGTCTTACGTTCTTGTATGGTTTTAAAGTTACCTTTGAGGATTCTCACTGTGAAGTCACTGGTGCAGTGTCCTGGTCCTGTAAAATGTTGCCCAACAGGCGTGGGAACCCTGCTGGCACCAGTATTGTTCATACGATGTCTATGTAAATTGAATCTTGTCTTAAGCATCTGGCCTGTTTCTCCAATATAGCATCCTTCGTTACATTTTTTACACTGAATGATATATACCACATTGGAAGATGAGCAAGTGAAAGATCCCTTTATGTTGAATATCTTTCCTTTGTGGATGACTTTGGGGTCCTGTGAAATATTTTGGCATAGTTTGCAACTGGATAAATTACAGGGAAGTGTGCCCTTCTGTTCCTTTTCAGTCTGTGAAGGAAGTTTACTTCTGATTAGCTTGTGTTTTAAATTGGGTGGCTGTCGGAAGGCCAGTACTGGTGGGGATGGGAATATCTCTTTCAGTAATTCATCCTCCTGGAGTATAGGTTGTAGATCTCATGATTTTCCTCAGTTTTTCCAGCTCTGGATTGTAACAGCTGACAGTGATGTGCTCGTGAAATTCCCCTCATTTAAATGAGTTCAAAGCTCAGATACGTTTGAGAAACTTGAAGCTGAATAACACGAGAATCTTCTGCAGAGACTAAAAGTTCTCCTGATGATGTAAGGACACTGGCGAAACATAGCTAGTGCTGAGAACAGAAAAATCGGGTGATTGTAATAAGAATAATGAAGATGATTTAAACGAGGGGAATTTCACGAGCACATCACTGTCAGCTGTTACAAAGGGAGAAAAGGTGGAACCAGTGTCAACATGGGAAAACACTGCAGCCATCCCTATCTATTCAGTCACGATCAGGGCATAGACTGTAGACGTCTGCCCAGCTCCTGTTTTGTTTACAATTACCGGCGTCGCCATCCAATCTCCGCTAAGATTCCATGGAACCATTCCTTCTAAACAGGATTCCTTTGTGTTTATCCCATGCATGTTTGAATTCCATTACCGTTTTCATGTCCACCACCTCCTGTGGGCGGGCATTCCACATATCCACCACCCTCTCCGTGAAAAAATACTTCCTGACATTAGTCCTGAGTCTGCCCCCCTTCAACCTCAATTCATGACCTCTAGTTCTACCGCTTTCCCGTCTCCAGAAAAAGTTCATTTGCAGATTAATACCTTTCAAATATCTGAAAGTCTGTATCATATCACCCCTGTTTCTCCTTTCCTCCAAGGTATACATGTTCAGGTCAGCAAGTCTCTCCTCATAAGGTTTGCAACGCAAATTCCATACCATTTTTGTAGCTTTTCTTTGCACTGCTTCCAGTCTTTTTACATCTTTAGCAAGATACGACCTCCAAAACTGAACACAATACACCACGTGGGGCTTCACACGACTTGTAGAGGGGCATCAATACCTCTTTTCTTCTGCTGGTTATGCCCCTCTCTGCGCAGCCTAGCATCCTTCTGGCCACGGCCATGGCCTTGTTGCATTGTTTCTTCGCCTTCAGATCCTCCAACACCAACACCCCAAGGTCTCTCTCCTGAGTCAAGCTTACTAATCTCGCCCCTCTTATTTGGTATCTCTCTTTTGGGTTTCCGCACCCCAAGTGCATCACTCTACACTTCTTGGCATTAAATTTTAAATATTTCTCAGTATCACATTGAAACCCTTTTTTTTCTTTTTTCTTTGCTCTTTTAATTACATAAATACATAAGTATTGCCATACTGGAAAAGACCAAAGGTCCATCAAGCCCAGCATCCTGTTTCCAACAGTGGCCAATCCAGGTCACAAATACCTGGCAAGATTCCAAAAAAGTACAAAACATTTTATATGGCTTATCCCAGAAATAGTGGATTTTCCACAAGTCCATTTAATAATGGTCCATGGACTTTTCCTTTAGGAAGCCGTTCAAACCTTTTTTAAACTTCGCTAAGCTAATGCCTTTACCACATTCTCTGGCAACAAATACAGAGTTTAATTACACATTGAGTGAAGAAAAAAATTTCTCTGATTCATTATATGCCCCCTAGTCCTAGTATTTTTGGAAAGCGTAAACAGGCGTTTCACATCTACCCATTCAACTCCACTCATTATTTTATAGACCTCTATCATATCTCCCCTCAGCCGCCTTTTCTCCAAGCTGAAAAGCCCTACCGCTTTAGCCTTTCCTCATAGGGAAGTTGTCCAATCCATTTTATCATTTTCATCGCCCTTCTTTGCACCTTTTCTAATTCCACTATATCTTTTTTGAGATGCGGCGACCAGAATTGAACACAATATTCGAGGTGCAGTCGCACCATGGAGCAATACAAAGGCATTATAACATCCTCATTTTTGTTTTCCATTCCTTTCCTAATAATACCTAACATTCTATTTGCTTTCTTAGCCGCAGCAGCACACTGAGCAGAAGGTTTCAATGTATCATCAACGACTACACCTAGATCCCTTTCTTGGTCTGTGACTCCTAACGTGGAACCTTGCATGACGTAGCTATAATTCGGGTTCCTCTTTCCCACATGCATCACTTTGCACTTGTTCACATTAAACATCATCTGCAATTTAGACGCCCAGTCTCCCAGGCTCATAAGGTCCTCTTGTAATTTTTCACAATCCTCCCGCGATTTAGCGACTTTGAATAACTTTGTGTCATCAGGAAATTTAATTACCTCACTAGTTACTCCCATCTCTAGGTCATTTATAAATATGTTAAAAAGCAGCAGTCCCAGCACAGACCCCTGGGGAACCCCACTAACTACCCTTCTCCATTGAGAATACTGACCATTTAACCCTACTCTCTGTTTTCTATCTTTTAACCAGTTTTTAATCCACAATAGAACACTACCTCCTATCCCATGACTCTCCAATTTCCTCTGGAGTCTTTCATGAGGTACTTTGTCAAACGCCTTCTGAAAATCCAGATACACAATATCAACCGGCTCACCTTTATCCACATGTTTGTTCACCCCTTCAAAGAACTGTTTTTAAATCATGTAACGACGTTATCATATCTATACTCTGTAAGCCACATTGAGCCTGCAAAAAGGTGGGAAAATGCGGGGTACAAATACAATAAATAAATAGTAGATTGGTAAGGCAAGATTTCCCTTCACTAAATCCATTTTGACTTTGTCTCGTTAATCCATGCTTTTGAATATGCTCTGTAATTTTGTTCTTAAAAATAGTCTCTACCATTTTGCCCCACACCGATGCCAGACTCACCAGTCTATAATTTCCCGGATCTCCTCTGGAACCTTTTTAAAAAATCGGCATTACATTGGCCACCCTCCAATCTTCCAGTACCATGCTCGATTTTAAGGATAAATTACATATTACTAACAATAGCTCCGCAAGCACATTTTTCAGTTCTATCAGTACTCTGGGATGAATACCATCTGGTCCAGGAGATTTGCTACTCTTCAGTTTGTAGAACTGCCCCATTACATCCTCCATGTTTACAGAGAATTCATTAAGTTTCTCCGACTCGTCAGCTTCGAAAACCATTTCCGGCACCAGTATCCCACCCAAATCTTCCTCGGTGTAGACTGAAGCAAAGAATTCATTTAATCTCTCCACTACGGCTTTGTCTTCCCTGATCGCCCCTTTTACTCCTTGGTCATCTAGTGGTCCAACCGATTCTCTTGCCAGCTTCCTGCTTTTAATATACCTAAAGAAATTTTACTATGTGTTTTTGCCTCCAACGCAATCTTTTTTTCGAAGTCCCTCTTAGCCTTCCTTATCAGCGCTTTGCATTTGACTTGACATTCCTTATGCTGTTTCTTAGTCGATTCCTTCCATTTTCTGAAGGATTTTCTTTTAGCTCTAATAGCTTCCTTCACCTCACTTTTTAACCACGCCGGCTGTAGTTTGGTCTTCCGCCCTTCTTTTTTAATACGCGGAATATATTTGGCCTGGGCTTCCAGGATGGTGTTTTTGAACAGCATCCACGCCTGATGTAAATTTTTGACCCTCGCATCTGCTCCTCTAAGTTTTTTTTTTCACCGTTCTTCTCATTTTATCATAGTCTCCTTTTTAAAAGTTAAATGCTAATGTATTGGATTTCCTATTTATACTTACTTCAAAGCTAATATCAAATCCGATCATATTATGATCACTGTTATCAAGCGGCCCCAGCACCATTACCTCCCGCACCAGATCATGCGCTCCACTAAGAGCTTGGTCTAGAATTTTTCCTTCTCTTGTCGGCTCCTGTACCAGCTGCTCCATAAAGCTGTCCTTGATTTCATCAAGGAATTTTACCTCCCTAGCGTGCCCCGATGTTACATTTACCCAGTCAATATCAGGGTAATTGAAATCACCCATTATTATTGTGTTGCTCAGTTTGTTTGCGTCCCTAATTTCCTTTAAAATTTCTGAATCCGTCTGTTCATCCTGGCCAGGCGGACGGTAGTACACTCCTATCACTATCCTTCTCCCCTTTACATATGGAATTTCAATCCACAGTGATTCCAAGAAGTGTTTTGTTTCCTGCAGAATTTTCAATCTATTTGATTCACGGCTCTCCTTAACATACAATGCTACCCCTCCACCAATTTGATCCACCCTATCATTATGATATAATTTCTAGAGAAAATTTCAGTTTAAAACTATGGGAAAAGGGTTTGTACACTATCCTGCTTATTTTTGAAAGAGAAGGGCGCCCATCTTCCGACACAAATCGGGAGATGGGCGCTCTTCTCTCAGGTGCGGCCAAATCGGCATAATCGAAAGCCAATTTTGGCCGCCCTCAACTGCAGTCCATTGCAGGAGCGGCCAAAGTTTAAGGGGGTGTATCGGAGGCATAGCAAAGGCGGGACTGGGGCGTGATTAACACATAGGTGCCCTCGGCCGATAATGGAAAAAAGAAAGGCGGCCCTGACGAGCATTTTGCTGACTTTACTTGGTCCATTTATTTTCAGGACCAAGCCTCAAAAAGGTGTCCGAACTGACCAGATGACCACCTGAGGGAATCGGGGATGACCTCCCCGTACTCCCCCAGTGGTCACCAACCCCCTACCACCCTAAAAAAAAGTTTTAAAAACATTTATTCCAGCCTCTATGCCAGCCTCAAATGTCATACCCAGCTACATGACAGCAGTATGCAGGTCCCTGGAGCAGTTTTAGTGGGTGCAGTGCACTTCAGGTAGACGGACCCAGGCCCATCCCCCCACCTGTTACACTTGTTGTGGTAAATGGGAGCCCTACAAAACCCACCCGAAACCCACTGTACCCAAATGTAGGTGCCCCCCTTCACCCCTTAGGGCTATGGTAGTGGTGTACAGTTGTGGGGAGTGGGTTTTGGGGGGGATTTCGGGGCTCAGCACCAAAGGGAAGGGAGCTATGTACCTGGGAGCAATTAATGAAGTCCACTGCAGTGCCCCCTAGGGTGCCCAGTTGGTGTCCTGGCATGTCAGGGGCCCAATGCAGTACAAATGCTGGCTCCTCCCACGACCAAATGGCTTGGATTTGGCCGGTTTTGAGATGGCCGCCCTTAGTTTCCATTATCGCCAAAAACCGAGGCCGGCCATCTGTAAATCTGTCAATCTCAACATTTAGGTCGACCATCTCTAAAGCTGACCTAAATATTGAGATTTGGCCGGCCCCGACTGTATTACCGAAACGAAAGATGGCCGCCCCTTCCAGGGGCGTCCCCAGAGATGGGCGCCCCTGTTCGATTATGCCCCTCCACGGCAACTAGTTAATAATGCTTGCGCTCTCTCTTTCTCTCTCTCTTTATTCCCCCTTAATACTAAACTAGATCCTGCAGTGCCTGCTAGAGTGTATCTTTTAATGCTGTGGTACAAAGTTTTTAAAACTAAGTGGAAAAGACTATGGAGATTAGTTGATAAAATTAGCTTTTTATATTTTTATTTTGCCTATCGCTAACCTACAATTCCTCCTTTAAACCCCAATCTTTAAGTTCCTAAAGCACAAAGCAAAATAGTGTTCACTTACCAGAGAAATGTCCTCTTCTCTCGGAACTTCTCAGAAAGAAAGTTCAGTGGGACTTTTCCTCTTTATATAGTTTTGAATCTCACGGGCCTTTTTTAAAAACAGGCTCTTTGAAGCTGACTCAGCAACCTATGCAAGTATTCTACTTCCCCACACCTTAATTAACACTTAATTGAGGTCTTTGGATGTGCTACCTCTCCAGCAGCCAAGGAACAGAAAATAACAGCCTTTTAGAACAAGAGTTTTGGGCTGTTTAGTTTCTACCTCTAGAAAAGGTTTCAGTTTAAAACTATGGGAAAAATACCTACTTTTAGAGAAAATTTCAGTTTAAAACTATGGGAAAAGGGTTTGTACATTATGGCAGTAATTGACAAGGCACATTAATTCACTACATTTTTAGGGCACACTAATGAATAAACAGTACTACAAACCAGTACTCACTTTGTTCTGAATGTTAATTGGATAGAATTTGATTATCTTTTGCTAACCTGAGGCTTAAACTTTCCCCAGGGAACTGGCTTTCCATGTCCATCTGGCGGATGCCCAAGGATGGGTCATTTTGCAAATACCTTTCGTGGGGTCACATCAGTGAGCCAAAAATTTTACTTGAACACTGGAGATGCCAAGGACTTTTCTCGTAAGTCTGCATTAAATTTACTGCCGATTTTAAAAAGGGTCTATGATTAATTAAGAAAGAATACAATCAAGAGTGTTGTTAGCATTCCTACTTGATAGGGGTGAGTTGTGCAGTGAAGAAGAGGGAGGCTTTGGGGTAATCATATTTTATGGCCTCAAGGTAGCAAAATACTGATGGTCAAAGTGAGAGTGATGCTAGAGTGCAAATGGAAAAGAATAATCTCAAAGAACTGCATTTCCTAAGAAAAGCAAGACTGCAAGTCTCTGCATTGAATGAGGAAAACCCAGGACTGGGTTCACCTGTCTGACAAATTGGGAGCCAGTTAGCAGCTCTACCAGCCCACAAGATCCCTGCGATTGTAGGATCAGGAATTGCTGACTGTTCCTTCGGTCTGCCGTATTCGATTACAGACTGTCCATGCACAACTTTTTTTCCATTGTCAGACCTCAATCGTGGAATGCTTTACCACTTTCTGTATGGCAATTGATCTCCTTGGCAGTATTTAAGAAACAGATAAAGGCTGTGATGTTTCAGACAGCATTGTTTGAAGCACAGTTGAGGGGTGGTTTGGGCTTCAGAATCAGGGTTCCATGTTACTGATGGTGTTTTATGTGATTTGATTATGTATGTTTTAGTGTTCTCTACTCAGATTTTTGGATGGGCAGATACATTTTTGTAAATAAATAAATATCTGTGGGTCAGCTGTGTGGAGTTGTGTGTGAGTTTGCATGGGTTAGGTTGGGGATGGAGACAGGAAAGAGCTACACACTACCTCTGCAATCACATACCCCACCCATCACCCATGCCATGCACCATCCATCATTAACCTATCCTCTCTCATTTACCACACACCCTATGTACCCTGTCTCATGTGATGTACATCTATGCCCCCAAATCGCTACACACCTAAATCCTCCTGATCCACATTATATAAAGACCATCACATACCAAAGGGGAACTTTCATCTCCTTCCCTCATTCTTGGGGATTTTAACATTCATGCTAGTGATCCCTCTGATTCTTATGCTTCTCAATTTCTCACTTTAGCATCCTAAGTACATAAGTACATAAGTAATGCCATACTGGGAAAAGACCAAGGGTCCATCGAGCCCAGCATCTTGTCCACGACAGTGGCCAATCCAGGCCAAGGGCACCTGGCAAGCTTCCCAAACGTACAAACATTCTATACATGTTATTCCTGGAATTTTGGATTTTCCCCAAGTCTGTTTAGTAGCGGTTTATGGACTTGTCCTTTAGGAAACCGTCTAACCCCTTTTTAAACTCTGCTAAGCTAACCGCCTGCACCACGTTCTCCGGCAACGAAATCCAGAGTTTAATTACGCGTTGGGTGAAGAAAGATTTTCTCCGATTTGTTTTAAATTTACTACACTATAGTTTCATCACATACCCCCTAGTTCTAGTATTTTTGGAAAGCGTGAACAAACGCTTCACATCCACCTGTTCCACTCCACTCATTATTTTATATATCTCTATCATGTCTCCCCTCAGCCATCTCTTCTCCAAGCTGAAAAGCCCTAGCCTCCTTAGTCTTTCTTCATAGGGAAGTCGTCCCATCCCCGCTATCATTTTAGTCACCCTTCGCTGCACCTTTTCCAATTCTGCTATATCTTTCTTGAGATGCGGCGACCAGAATTGAACACAATACTCAAGGTGCAGTCGCACCATGGAGTGATACAACGGCATTATAACATCCTCACATCTGTTCTCCATACCTTTCTTAATAATACCCAACATTCTATTTGCTTTCCTAGCCGCAGCAGCACACTGAGCAGAAGGTTTCAGTGTATTATCGATGACGACACCCAGATCCCTTTCTTGGTCCGTAACTCCTAATGTGGAACCTTGCATGACGTAGCTATAATTCGGGTTCTTTTCCCCCACATGCATCACTTTGCACTTGTTCACATTAAATGTCATCTGTCATTTAGTCTCCCAGTCTCGTAAGGTCCTCTTGTAATTTTTCACAATCCTGTCGCGAGTTAACGACTTTGAATAACTTTGTGTCATCAGCAAATTTAATTACCTCGCTAGTTACTCCCATCTCTAAATCATTTATAAATATATTAAAAAGCAGCGGTCCTAGCACAGACCCCTGAGGAACCCCACTAACTACCCTTCTCCATTGTGAATACTGCCCATTTAACCCCACTCTCTGTTTCCTATCCTTCCTCTTTCAATCTTCAACTGTCCTCCACTACCACCCCCACTCCCAGAATGGCCACTGTCTTGGTCTTATCTTCTTCTCCAACTGCTCACTCTCCAGTTTAAACCGGTAACATTATTGTGTGCACACAAATCGGGTAAAAAAATATATGTATATATATATCTATCAGATCTGAGTACAATAATTGGGGTTGTGTACATGTTTGGGATGTTTTATGTTGTTGCAGAAGTGGGGTCGGGGTCTTGGTAATTGTAATTGTAGTTTTGAACATCTTACTGCCTTTGTAACTTATCACAAAGTATTTAATACCTTGCAATATTTGTATTTAATACTAGCAAACTTTAACAATCGGTACCAACACTTAGGAACATATCTAAATGTTTCTATTTATTTTACCATTTAATAAAATATTTAATATTTTTTTTTCTTGTCAAATCTCTTGGTTGCGTGGAGTTTATTTGGGAACCCTATTTGAAACTGACATTCCTATATATTTATTTCTTATTGTAATTACCTGCTCCACCACTAGGGGGTTTACAACTACCACCAACTCATTTAAGAATCGTCAACATATAACCCTTGCACATTCTCCTCTATTATCTCATATCTCTTTTCATTCACTGTATCATCCAAGGTTCTTTTTTTAACACTTAACTCTCTTCTGCTTTAGGTGTTCTTGCTCCTTCTCTTCCCTGTCTTGCAAGGCATGCCAAACTGCAACTTTGGCTGACCTCCAAAATTCACTACCTATGTTCCTGTGCCTAATCTGCAAGGTACCTTTGACTAAAGTCCTACACACATGTTGACTTCATACATTTGCAGTTCTTGCTTATCTCATTCCGGTTTGCTATTCCACTTGCCTTACACTCACCATCCCTTTGCCACACTAAATTCCCTCCTCAGAGTGGGTCCACCTCCGGCCCCTCCTTCATTTTCCATCCAGAGTGGGCTAAGTATTTTCAAAACAAGGTTCACGAGCTTAATCTTGACTTCTCTCCTAGGTTACTTCCATCTCCCCTTTCCTCACTTCTTTCTCACATCCTTCCTTCAACCCCCTGCCACTCTTCCTTCTTTTTCTAAGATCACATAGGAGGAAACTGCACTTCTCTCTACTGTTCCCGCTAAGCTGTGCAGGAGTCCTCCACCTGCACCTTGCCAGTAGGGGGTGCCTTTTCACTACATATTCAATAATGAGGGACAGGCAAACTCTGCTAGACTCCAGGTAACCCTGCCTGTCTCTAGCAATTGAAAACACAGTATTGAAGAACCGCCCCCCCCCCCCCCCCCCCACTGGCAGCAATGCAATTGGAGGACTCCCACACAGCTTAGAGGGAACAGTGCTTCTCTCCTCCAAACCAGTGTTGCCAGGTGGGCGGTTTTGGTTTTCCGCGACCCGCCGCGGGAAATTTTTGCCTGCGGCGGGTTGCGTTTTTTTGGGCTTGTTTTGGGTCTTTTGGGTGGTTTTTTAAGCGGTTTTTTCGGCCGCGGGGGGCGGGGTTAGTGACATTTTAGGCGGGGCCGATGACGGGGAGGCAGGGCCAATGATGGGGAGGCGGGGCTGATGACGGCGAGGGCAGGGTTGATGACGGCGGGGGCGGGGGTGATGATGCGGGGGTGGGGGTGTCAGGGGCAGGGTTTGACTTTGGGCGGGTTTTGGGCTGGTTTGGGTGGGGAAAAAATTTTCCACCTGGCAACCCTGCTCCAAACTCATTGCTTGGTCCTCTGATCCAATACCAACCCATCTACTCAGCTCTATTTCTCCTGCTGTCATCCCTTCTATCATTGAGTTTGCCTGCTTTGTTTGGGGGGTGGGGGTGGGAGGGGAAGGGGTAATGGGCTCAGATCAATGTAAGTTGGAGAACTTTCTCCCTTCTCCCCTCAGGTAGACATCAGTTACTTTTCTCTTCTCCCCTTCACCCCCCCCCCCCCCCCAGCTCAATGTGTCTGCCACACATACAGACACATACACGATCATACATTCATCCACCCACCCATTCCCTTCTCCTGGGCCTATCACTTCTACCTCAACCATCCCATCAGTTCGGTTGTAGTTGTAACAATATTTTAAAATCTTTGTATTTATTAATCTGTTTTTATTGTCTTCCATTGTGTTCTCCATAGGCTGGAGGTATAAGGTATCAGTCACAATCTCTGGAAGTCATAGCGTGCAGGGATATTTCAACATAGCTTTGTATGGAAATAATGGCTCCACAAGGCAATATCAGATTTTCAAGTGAGTTCACAGAGATGTGAAAATGTAATACCGTGTACAATATTGTTGTGTTCTCAAATTATTTCCTCTCATGTATTACACATGGAAAATGACTCATGAAATCGTGCAGTCAAATACATGCAATACAAATACGGCGGGCCCGATATTCAATGTTATTTAACCGGCTAGGAAGGACTCCTGGCCGGTTAAATAGCGCTTGACTGAGCTCTAATATTCAGCGCAAGATAGCCGATTATCTCTGCTGAATATTATCGCTTGGCGGCTAGCCGGCTAAGCGTGAATTTTCAGTGCTAAACCGGACAAGTTTTGTGGTTAAGATATAGCCCTGCTATTTAATCGGCCTATCTTTAACTGCTATTAACTTAACCGACTAGTGCTGAACATTTACATAGCCAGTTAAGTTGCCATGGCCAAAACTGAAACCGGATATTCAATGCCTGTCGCTGGATATGGCCTGGAATTGAATATCCAAGATCAGCACCAGCAGCTGCAGTTAACCACACCGTCTGCCGCCAGCTATCAGGAGTTGTAGGTACACCAACAAGACTTTATATATGTACTGGTAAAAAAGGCCCGTTTCTGTATGAAATGAAACAGGCACTAGCAAAGTTATCCCCCCCCCCCCTCGCTCTCTCCCTCTGTCCCCTCCAATTTCCTTTCCAGGCCGTCCTCCCTCCCCTCTCGCACTCCCCTGCAACTCACCACTTTGTCCATAAGTTTCCAGGTGTTCTCTACAGGCCTGATTGGGGGTGCTGTTTTCTTTTTTTTTTTTTTTTACAGGTGGTGCATTCCCCCCCTCCGAGTTCCAGGCCCCCCTCCCCTCTCCTCTGAGTTCCAGCACCCCCTCCCTCCCTCTCTTCTTTCCTCTGTCTGTCCTCCGAGTTCCAGTCTCCCTCCCTCCTACCCCGAGTTCCAGACCTCCACCTCCAAAATCGCCACCCCCCTCTCTTAGACACGTCCTTGCGATGCCTCCACCCATGCCCCCCCCCCCTACACTGGGCCCGCCCATCCCCCTACGTGCACGTCACACCCCTCCAAAATCGTCAACCCCCCTCTGCTCTCCTCCCCTCCTCTTACCGGGGTCCCGGCGGAGAGCAGTGAAGAGCGAGCAGGCTCGGCGAGTCTGCTACCTTCCCGTCTCTTCGCTCTGACTCTGGGCCCGCCCTTGCGGAAACAGGAAATGAGGGCGGGCCCAGAGTCAGAGCTCAGAGAAGGGAAGGCAGCAGACTTGCCGATCCTGGGGGAGTAAGGGGGAGATCATCCCCGATTCCCTCTGGTGGTCATCTGGTCAGTTTGGGCACCTTTTTGAGGCTTGGTCGTAAGAAAAAATGGACCAAGTCGGCCAAGTGCTCGTCAGGGACGCCCTTCTTTTTTCCATTATCGGCAGACGATGCCCATCTCTTAAGCACGCCTCAGTCCCGCCTTCACTACGCTGCCGACCCCCCCTCCCCCATGAACTTTGGTCATCCTGGCAACGGAAAGCAGTTGAGGGCACCGGCTTTCGATTATGCCGATTTGGGCAACCCTGAGAGAAGGACGCCCATCTCCCAATTTGTGTCGGAAGATGGGCACCTTTCTCTTTCAAAAATAAACCTGACAGTTAACAGAAATATAGGAGATTTATGTCATAGAAATCTATGGATATATATTATGTGGGGAAGAGATATTTAGGTGTGCGAATTTGTTTGTGAAGGTAAATGACTAGGTTAGGAGGATTATCTTGCCTTGAGAGTTTGACCTTTCATTTCAAGGACTATGTAGACATTACACTTCCTCTTGTGCTTCCACTTCAAGGGGTTTCATCTCGCCAGGCAAAACGTACACTGCCTACATCGATGCTGAAACTGACGCTGGAACTCTCGACAGAGTGAAATTTCTCTGGAACAACAACATACTCAATCCACTTCTACCCAAACTGGGAGCACAGGACGTCGTCATACAATATGGAGGAGATGGAGTCACGTATGTAAATTCATCATATCCATGATCTTCCTTTCAAACCCTGGAACGTTTTATACAAATTAACGCTTGCTCATAAAGCCTTCTATACTGGCACGCTCTGCTATCTTTCTTCATATCTCATACACCTGCTTGAGCATTGTGAGTCCTTAATGATGGTCGTCTCCTTGTCCCCCCAGTAAAGGTTGCTCAGTATGAATCTACAAGGTAATTTGCTTTTTTTTCCTAGCACTATCTCTTTGGAACTCGTTGCCCAGGAATCTCCATTTTGAGCCCTCATACATTAGAACACCGTTGAAAACATATTTTCCAGTTTATTGGGTAGTTTTCTGTCTTGTGATCTTGCCTGTTGTCTGGGCTCCCCTCCCTTGTGTTGTCTTGGTCTTCTTTTAAAGAAATATGGGCATTCCATTTATTTTCCTTGAGACCGATATTCAGCCTGTGGGAGGCAGCCCGCCTAAGTGCTGTGATCGACATTGACCCTGGATAGTCAATGCGTACCATTTCCGGTGAACGGTATTGAATATCCAGGGTTTTTGGGGCCAGCTCAAACTTAACCGGCTTAGGGGCCCTTTTACAAAGCAGCGGTAAGCTCAACACAGCTCCAGCGTGTGCCAATTCCTGTGCACCAGAAAATATTTTTTATATTGCAGCACTAACCTGGCGGTAATTGGACATTGCTGCGTGCTGTTCCATTACCGCTAGGTTACTGCAGGAGCCCTTACCTCTACCTCAATAGGTGGCGGTAAGTGCTCCCCGCCGCATGCGGTAGCATGGCCATTTCTGTGGGGGGGGGGGGGGGGGGGGGGGCTGTGGTAAAAAGGGTCCTGGCGTGTGGGAAAAATGGCCGCCACTGCTACTGCAGGGTCCTTTTCCCCACAGCTTAGTAGAAGGACCCCTAACTGAATAGTCAGCGTTGGCTAGTTAAGTGTATAGCGGCCAAAGATAGGACTGCTATTTAGGCGGTCCAATTTGGCCGCTAAACTTAGACAGTCAGCGCTGAATATTGCCGGTTATTGTGCAATACAGCTAGTTATCTTTTTGGTGCCAACTGTGAATATGGAGTGGAGGAGTGGCCTAGTGGTTAGGGTGGTGGACTTTGGTCCTGGGGAACTGGGTTCGATTCCCACTGCAAGCACAGGCAGCTCCTTGTGACTCTGGGCAAGTCACTTAACCCTCCATTGCCCCATGTAAGCCGCATTGAGCCTGCCATGAGTGGGAAAGCGCAGGGTACAAATGTAACAAAAATAAAATAGATACTATTGGACATTCTACATGGAATGTTGCTACTATTGGACATTCTACATGGAATGTTGCTATTCCACTAGCAACATTCCATGTAGAAGGCTGCGCAGGCTTCTGTTTCTGTGAGTCTGACGTCCCGCAGAAGCCTGCGCGGCCACATTGGTGATCTGCAAGGGCCGACTTCTACATGGAAGTCATAGGGTGGTGGACTCTGGTCCTGGGGAACTGAGTTCGATTCCCATTTCAGGCATGGGCAGCTCCTTGTGACTCTGGGCAAGTCACTTAATCCTCCATTGCCCCAGGTACAAATAAGTACCTGTATATGTAAGCTGCATTGAGCCTGCCATGAATGGGAAAGCGTGGGGTACAAATGTAACAAAAAAAATATTCAGCAGAGATAACGGGTTATCATTTGTGATAGACTATTAAGAGGTAACATAATATGTATCGCTTAAAAGCACAAAACGTCATTTAGCAGCATTCATGTCTCTTTCTTCCAAGGTTTAAGAACATTTGGTTCAGTCTCTGCAATAAGATTAGCTTCAGCAGTGCTCTAATTTCAAAAAAAGCCAGTATGCCTGATTTCTAACTTTTTCTCTTCTCAGGTCTAATTTCTGTGGCAGTGGGACTGTGAGAGAGGATGTTTTGCAGACCCTCGACCTCTGCTAAATTCTGAATTAAAATGGGACTCTCTTCATGAATAAATAAAGAATCGTTACTCCAACTCGTCTCTGCCTCATCTCTCTTATTCTGACATGTGACTTGGCTTTTATTTTGCAACATACACCATCAGAAATGTATATACATGTGTATGTACTGGAAAATTAAGCTGACCCAAATCCTTAACCTTTCAAAGACACAATCCTTCATAAGAAGCAGTGGTGTATCCAATCAAGGTGCATGCGTTGCGTATACACACCCCATGTCAGTCCCTAATGCCGCATCTCTCCCTTCCCTTCCAGGCTAGGCCCACAAAGATCTGCAATTCCATGCCTCATCTGCCTCCCCCATGCCTTAAAATCACTTCCAGTCTTTGCCCGGGCAGCACCAGCAGCAGCGGCACTCATAGGCAGACTGTGGACTGCACAGGGCTTTGTCCAGGGTTGCCATATAATAAAAAAAAATTCCCACACAAAACCGCTCAAAACCCGCCCAAAAACCGCACACACCCCACAACCGACGGCATCATCCTGCCCCTTCCGTCATCACCCCCACCCCCGCCATCATCAACCCCGCCCCTTCCGTCATCACCCCCCATCAGCCCCATCCCTTCCGTCATCAGCCCCGCCCCCACCGTCATCGCCCCGCCCAATACGTCAACAAACCCCGCCCAAAACATCACAAACCCCGCCTGTCGCCATTAGCCCCACCCCCCACCGGCCGAAAAACCGCCCAAAACCCGCACAGAAAAAAGAAAACGAGCCCAAAAAACCGCAACCCAACGCGGGCAAAAGTTTCCAGCGGTGGGTTGCGGAAAACTGCCCAATTGGACAGGAACCCGCCCATCTGGCAACCCTGGCTTTGTCTCTGAACTGTCCCACCCCTTTCTGATTCAACTTCCTGTTTTCTGAAGGGCGGGATGGTTCAGAGAGAAAGCTTCAGTGCAGGCCGCGGGCAGGCTATGAGTGCTGCTGCTGTTGCTGGCACTGCCTGGGGTAAGACTGAAGGTGATTTTGATGTACGGTGGGGGGAGGAATGGAGGGAACTGCCATCAATCCTTTCGGGGCCGGGAAGGGAAGGGAGAGATGTGGTGGGAGGGAGAACAGTTAAAAAATGTAGGGGCCAATATTTAGCTCACAGCGGTCAGTCGCAGGTAGATTTAACTTTGGATATTCAATGCTGGGTTATGTCCAGGCATCAGGTTTGATGACCTGAAAGTTCTGCAGGTGCCAGATGATATTCAGTCCTATCTGCCTGCCTAGCTGTGATGACACTGGCCTTTAGTATCGCTGATGCCTGTAACTTCGCTCCTGGATGACCCCAGCACATACACTTATGCAAGTGTCATTGTGGTCAGAGCCTATATTCAGCAGTACTGCCTTGTTAACTAATTAATTCCAAATATCTTGCCACAATTCTCTGCCCCACAAATCCTTGGCATATTTTTCCAATTATTTTTGTATCAAGTAGGTAACCAAGTGGCTAATCTATTTGCTACAGACTATGAGTCAGTATATATACATGACATTATCCCAAGTTCTCAATTTTCAAAACTATATTAACAACATGTAACTATGCAAAAAAAAAAAAAAAGCCTACTTCCTCCTTCTCCACTACATTCTAATGAGCGTTTTATTTTTGGATTGTAGGCTACCGCTTTCCACATTCTCTTTCCCCCCAAATACATAGCAGAACAACCTGTAAACCACGTATGTTGCTGCTCCTTATTAGTTAATTGATCATAGGCTTTTCTCCACCCGTTCCAGGGGTTCTAGCCCAGTTTGTCCTGTTTCTGGAAGGGTTGCCACCTTTTCATGCAGCAAGGGAATTCCCCCAATCCCTGATTTTGTTCTTTCCTGAATATACCACTTCCATTTAATTATGCTGGCTTCTCGTGCATGCCCTGTCCGATGAGTTTTTGGGGAGCTATGTATTCATTGCATTATTGGTATTTCAGGTCTCAGGCCAACAACATGTCCTATAGTTAACTGCTCGGTATCCACCAGAGTCCAATAACATGCTAATAGACGTTTCTCAAAAGAAGTGTATTTTCTTTTCTACTAAAAACCTACAGCTCTAAAACCCTAGTGTTACCCGATTCCTTTGTTTTTGCCAAAAGCAGGGGTGTAGCCACGGGTGGGCCCAGGCCCACCCATTTCCGTCCAAGGCCCACCCAAAAATAGTGGATCGCAACCGCAGCTTCAGGTGAGTCTTCTTTTCCCTCCTCACCCCCACCGCAAAGCATCTGGGCGCCGACCGGCAGCGTTTCAGACCCACTCGCCTTCCCTCTGTGGCTGCTGAGATGAATCTCTTTCCCCTCCATCACCCTTGCCGTAAGCATCTGGTTTAAATTAAGGGCGGGCTCAGCAGTGATTCGCTGAGCACTCTGGAGCCTTCCCTCTGCCACGATCTGCCCTGGAAACAGGAAGTTGTGCTGAAGAGAGCTGATCTTGTGGAGGGAAGGGTCTGGAGCCAGGTCTCTTCATCTGTGATCAGCGAAGCGATAGTGAGGGAGGAAAACGGAGTGAGTGGCTGTACCTGTAGTGTGGGAGAGGGGCAGGCTGGAGACAGTGGCTTCACCTGCGTGGGGGTAGGAGGTGGGGGGGGCTTGAGGCCATAAGGAAGGGATTGGAGAGAGGTTCTGGACCTTCAAAAAGGGGGGGGGGGTGGCTGGAGAAAAGGGAGAGAGATTCTGGACCTGCAAAAGGGGGGAGATGGCTGGCTGCAGGGAAGGGAGAGAGGTTTGGGACCTGCAAGGGGGGGCTGGCTGGCTAGAGGGAAGGGAGCCAAGTTTGGGACCTGCAAGGGGAGAGGTTGGGATCTGCAAAGGGGGGGCGGGGTGGCTAGCTGGAAAGAAGGGAGGTTCTGGACCTGCAATGGAGGGGGTGGCTGGCTGGCTGGAGGCAAGGGAAAAAGGCAAGGGAGGGAGGTGCTGGACCTGAAAGGGGGGGGGAGGAAGATGGAGGGAAGGATGAGAGGTGCTGGACCTACAAGGGAGAGAGGCTGGGGGCTGGAGGAAAGGAAGAGCGTTGTTAGACCTGCAAGGGGGGGCAGGCTGGAAGGAAGGGAGAGAGGTGCTGGACCTGTGGGGAGGGGGGCTAGAGGGAAGGCCTGCAGGGGAGGCTTGAGGGAAGGGAGAGAGATGCTGTACCAGGAGGAGAGATTAGAGGGAAGGGAGAGAGATGGCGCCGGGAATAGAGAGGCTATGCTGGACACTGGGAGGGAGGGGTATATGGTCACAGGGGAGAGATACTAGACATAGGGGACAACAGGAACTCAAAAGGGAGATACTGGGCATGTGAGGGCATAGGGAAACAAGGGGTGATGCTGGACACAGGGGTAGGGGATAGAAGGGTGGTGATGGATGCAGGAATTTGAACATAGTGGAGATATTGGACAAGAAACTATAGGGACACAGAGATGGGAGATGGATGGTGGACATGGAGAGAGAAGAAATGACAAATAGACAGGAGACCCTGGTAAGTGAATTAAGACAGAAGAAAGCAGAAACCAGAGACTAGAACCAAGCTGATTTGAAAAATAAAATAACCAGACATCAAAAGGTAGAAAAAAAATCATTTTTTTTTCAATTTTGTGATTAAAATGTGTCACATTTGGAATGTACATCTTGCCAGAGCTGGTGTTAGACATGGCTGAAGCCCAGGCCATAAATTTGGGAGGGAACCCCAAAGCCCATCACCAGACTGCACTGCCTTCAGCTTCCATCATGCTTGTGGCTCTCTCTGGCCAGGCCGCCAGGGGACCAAGAGCAATTGCTCTAGTTGCACTCCAACACCATCCCTGGCATGTACTATGCTTATATTTTGCACAGGAGGAAATGCATTTCTTTCTGTATCTCTGGTATTGTATTACATGCAAGTTTTGGCTTTTTGGGGTTTGGGTTATATTTATGTTTATACATTTTAGTCAATTATTCTATATTTGGCATTTTTTTTCCATGTGTGTGATCGAGGTATTCTGTTAGCATGAATTTTCTATGTAGCCTTCTGTAGTAAGTTTGGTTTGTTTAGTTTTCCCAATAGATGTATTGATATTTTACGGCCCCCCTGTAATATGTAGGGCAATGCCTTTTTCATAGATAGGATCCTTCTTTTGGAAGTTAGTGCTGGCATTGTAGATTTGCATTAGGTTATGAGTGACATTTTGTTTTAAAGATTGTTTTATTTACTATATGGCGGCTGTTGAGATTACGGTGAGTTTTATGGGGAAATGTCCTAACTCTGCTCTTTACCCATTGGGGGAGGGACAGGGGGTTCTGTGGATGCAGAATTTATTTGCCTTTAATACTAGACTATACTTTCTGGGATCATTTCTATAGCGTGTAACTGGAAAGATATGTTGAAAAGTGTTTGGGCTTGCTATACAGGCTAAGTATGTGTGTTAGGGACCCGAGGCTCAATGGAGGTGGAAGAGTGCATGCAATCTCTTGTACTTCCCCCTGAAGCCTGCACTGCTACCCTTATTGAAGTTATTGGGAGTGGGGTAGAGCTGGAGCATGGGGTGGGGTATCAGGTGGCAAGTTTTTCAATTTCAAAAAAGTTGGCAACCCTGGTGCCCACCCATCTGACCTGTTGGCCCACCCAAAAATTGCTTTCTGGCTACGCCACAGGCCAAAAGCTCTAATTAGCATAATTTTCATTCACTGAGACACTTAATTCTAGTTCTCCTAATTGCACTGGCCACAGATCCAAAGCAATCTGTGTTGTCTGCTCAAAAGCCTGTTAAAAAAACAAACAAACAAACTGTTGCTCTTCTCCCTTCCACTCAAGGTCATATTTTTTCCTGATTACCCAGTGCTAGAATTTTACTTATGTGCTGCTTGCAAAAGCTGAGTAATTAACAAATTCCAATGCCCAGTGGTGTAGCAAGGGGGGGGCAGGAGGGGCGGTCCGCCCTGGGTGTCAGCTCGGGGGGGGGGGGGTGCTCCCTGCCAGCTCCCCCCCCCCACGGGTGCAGCACGATGACACCCCCCCGACCCAGTGCCTACCCTCCTCAGCTCCCTCCAACCAGCTGAGCACCCTACCTTTAAAGAAATTTCGGAAGCCGTGGAGAGGCGAGGCGCAGCGCCTCGGACCTTCATTCACGCTGTCTGTCCCGCCCTCCGCTGACGCAACTTCCTATTTCCGCAAGGGCGGGACAGACAGCATGAGGGAAAGCCTGATGATGATCCTCGCTTCTTTTACTTGCAGGCGCGAGGCGCTGCGCCTCGCCTCTCCACGGCTTCCAAACTTTCTTTAAAGGAAGGGTGCTCAGCTGGTTGGAGGGAGCTGAGGAGGGTAGGCACTGGGTCGGGGGGGGGGTGTTGATGCGCTGAGGGGGGTGTCATCGTGCTGCACCCGGGGGGGGGGGGGGTGCAACGGGGAACCGCCCCGGGTGGCAGCCCTCCTTGCTACGCCACTGCCACTGCCTAAAAGTTTCCTTTCCTGAGATGGTCCTTATTAAGATTTATCTCCCATCCCTTGTCTTTTATATGTGCAATTAATAACTCCAAATGAGTCTAAACATAATTTTAAAATCATTATATAAATGTACTTTCTTTTTGTTAATTTTCTGTCTTACAGCGGCACACTCCGTTATCATTTTAACTGCGTAAATCATACATCATTCCAATTCTATACTTTTCCTATGCTGTTTATCCCGGCTGTAACGGGTTTTCAGATAAGCAATACTGTTCCTTCTCCCTTTTCATTTTAACTTTTTGCCTGCCATGAACCATAGCTGCATGGTGGTAGAAATCCTGTTATACTTCCATCTGATTCAGGGGCAAAACAGAAAAAAAATCATTTGCTTTCCCAGATGTAGGGGATAAATCAGTCAGTATGACAAGAGACAATCTGATGCGACATTAATGCAGACTCAGCCTAAATCTATATAGGCTGGAGTGGAGTTAGAAAGAATGCTTAATAATTTGTCTCTTTGGGTTCTGTTTATTAAGCCACGCTAGCATTTTTAGCACACACTAAAAAGTAGTGCGCTAATGCTAGAGACACCCATGGGAATATCTGGGTGTCTCTGGCGTTAGCGTGTGCTAAAAACACTACTGTACCCTTAATGAGTTACAAGAAATATATAGAAAATCTAAAGAAACTCATGACATAGAAGAAAAGGGTTTACTTAAAGATTTGAAGACATGGACTGATTGTAAAAGTTTTGACATTTATGAAAAGACTAGTAAAACAGGCCCGTTTCTGACACAAATGAAACGGCGCTAGCAAGATTTTCCTCGGAGTGTGTATGTTTGAGAGAGAGAGAGAAAGTGTGTGTGAGAGATGGAGTGTGTGAGAGAGAGACAGAGTGTGTGTGTGTATTGTGTCAGAGAGAGAGAGTGTGTGAGAGAGTGTATGTGAGAGACGGAGAGTGAGTGTATGTGTGTGTGGGGCTCCGAGTTCCATGACCCCCTCCTCCCCTCCCTCCCTCTCCTCTCCTCCCTCCCTCTCCTCCTCGTTCCATGCCCCCCCCCCTTTCCTCAGAGTGTGTATGTTTGAGAGAGAGAGAGAGAGAGAGAGACAGAGTGTGTGTGTTTGTGTCAGAGAGAGAGAGAGTGTGTGTGTGTGAGTCTGTGTGAGAGAGAGTGTATGTGAGAGACAGAGTGAGTGTGTGTGAGAAAGTGAAGCCTTGAAGCATTCGTGCGATCTGTAAGGCTTCATCTCCTCAATTGACGACACGTAGTTCTGGAACGTTGCAGGAATGCTACAAGGTTTGAAGGCTTCACTTTCTCGGCTTCAGAATGTTGGAGGTGCGTTTTATTATATAGGATTATAAAAAACTGTCTTATGTTTGCATTGCGTCAAAATAAGTCCAGGCTTTGGCATACTAGTGCTAGTAAGCAGGACTCAGAATCAGACAGTGAGGATTATAGGTTATCCGTTACCATTGTTGCCTGGAGAACAAGATCAGTGAGAGTCCCAGTCCCTTGGAATATCTCAGAGATCACAGCCATAGCCAAAGATGTTCCTGATATTGAGGAAGATTCAGTAAAGTGGCAGAAAGAACTGTTTAGTGTGTTTGATGGTTATAATCCCACTTATACTGACACCAAAGTAAGTAAACTCCTCAAGGAAGCTAAATGGTACGCAGAGAATCCAAATATTCAGGAGATTTATTTATTGCATTTGTATCCCACATTTTCCCACCTCTTTGCAGGCTCAATGCGGCTTACAATACATCATGGATAGTGGAAGTAAGAAGAGAATAAATATTTGGTATTACAGAAGGATTTTGGGTTGCATGGTAATAGAATTCATGATAGTAATGTAACAAAAGGCATTATAAAGCATTTCTGGATATATGTGGGGAGTTTTGCATGTGTTGATCTTGGTATATCTTGTCAAAGAGATGGGTCTTCAGTTGTTTTCGGAAGTTGGTCAGTTCATAGATCGCTTTTAGGTTGCGTGGCAACGCGTTCCAGAATTGCGTGCTCATATAGGAAAAGGTTGATGCGTGCATTAGTTTGTATTTTAGACCTTTGCAGTTGGGGAAATGGAGATTAAGGAATGTGCGAGATGATTTTTTTTAGCATTCCTGGGTGGTAGGTCTATCAAGTCTGACATGTAGGCTAGGGCATCACCATGGATGATTTTGTGAACTAGGATATATACTTTAAACGTGATGCGTTCTTTAAGTGGGAGCCAGTGTAGCTTCTCTCGTAGGGGTTTTGCACTTTCGTATTTTGGTTTTCCGAATATGAGTCTGGCTGCCGTATTCTGGGCTGTTTGGAGTTTTTTTGAGTATATGCTCTTTGCAGCCTGCGTAGAGTGAGTTGCAATAGTCTAGATGACTGAGTACTAATGACTGTACCAGATTATGGAAGACGGTCCTTGGGAAGAATGGTCTTACTCTTTTTAGTTTCCACATTGAATGGAACATCTTTTTGGTTGAAGAAGAGGAAAGGGTAGAGGTAAAGGACAAAGGCCTGGAAATAACAATGGCCTACCAAAAGGCCCAAGTTTTATATGTGGCCAAATAGGACACTGGAAAATTTCAGGTCCTGAAAAGCCTCCACAAGGACCCCTTGATTCTGGAGCTGAACAATCCCTGTATATCTGTGATGTCCCACCTAGTGACTGACTGGTTATGGGGAAATCCAGCACTGAAAAACCCGAGGAGACTTTTCAAGGAGAACTGTCACCTGAGACCCTCTATCCTCTCATACCCCTTGAAGCTGATTGCTCATTTGACACTGTAGTGAATGGACAGCCAACCTGGTTGCTGATTGACACTGGAGCCAAACATTGTGCTCTCAAGTTTTCAGAATTTACCATGGTTTCTCTGAAAGGGGAAATGGTCCCAGCTGAAGAACCATCTGGTAACCCAATACCTCATGCTTTATTTGAACCCGTGCTCATTCGAGTGGATTCTTCATATTAGGAAAATACCTTCCTTATGAGCCCTACCCTTCCAGTCAATCTGATAAAACATAGTAACATAGTAGATGACGGCAGAAAAAGACCTGCATGGTCCACCCAGTCTGCCCAACAAGATAAACTCATATGTGCTACTTTTTGTGTATACCCTACCTTGATTTGTACCTGTCCTCTTCAGGGCACAGACCATACAAGTCTGCCCAGCACTATCCCTGCCTCCCAACCACCAGCTCTGCCTCCTACCACCGGCTCTGGCACAGACTGTATAAGTCTGCCCAGCATTATCCCCGCCTCCCAACCACCAGCCCCGGCACAGACCGTATAAGTCTGCCCAGCACTATCCCCACCTCCCAACCACCAGCCCCGCCTCCCACCACCGGCTCTGCCACCCAATCTCAGCTAAGCTCCTGAGGATCCATTCCTTCTGAACAGGATTCCTTTATGTTTATCCCACGCATGTTTGAATTCCGTTACCGTTTTCATTTCCACCACCTCCTGCGGGAGGGCATTCCGAGAATCCACTACTCTCTCCGTGAAGAAATACTTCCTGACTTTTTTCTTGAGTCTGCCCCCCTTCAATCTCATTTCATGTCCTCTCGTTCTACCACCTTCCCCTCTCCGGAAAAGGTTCGTTTGCGGATTAACACCTTTCAAATATTTGAACGTCTGTATCATATCACCCCTGTTTCTCCTTTCCTCCAGGGTATACATGTTCAGGTCAACAAGTCTCTCCTCATATGTCTTGTAACGCAAATCCCATACCATTCTCATAGCTGATGGGCAGATGCTACTACTACTACTATTTGACATTTCTAAAGCGCTACTAGGGTTACACACCTTTTGTGCCATCTTGGCGGTACCATCTACGGTACTCCAGATGGCATATTTCTTCAAGCTCAAGAGCAGCACTTACATGACGTTGAAGCAATAATGTTTGTGAATCTCGAGGAAGATATGAAGATGTGATTCTATGTGCCCCATGGATGTGACTCCATGAAAGCAGAGTTTAATATTACTTCTAATCCTTATAACACCAGGCTTCCCAAGGCAGATTACAACAACAGTTAAGATGAACCCATCAGTAAACAGGATATCCTCACTGAAATTTGGCCATGTATTACTGTATTGTATAGAACAGTGTAGAAAAAGGAGTACAAAATATAGACTTTATTTGTTCTGTTTCTACTAGCTACAATAATTTTTAAGCAGTTTAAGTGATATTCAATTTTATTTCATGATATTTACATCTACATATGGGAAGATTTCAAATAAATTAAAAAGCTGTCAAGTAAAAAAAAAAAAAACAACAACTTTTGTTCTTCACCTTTTAAGGCACTGGGCTGAAAAATGGGGCAGGGTAGAAGAAGGGGGAGGGAGAAGAGAGAAAGGATATGCTGGACGGGGGGGCGCAAACTGATAGTTTGCAGGGGGGGCACCACAAACCCTAGCACCAGCCCTGCTCTTTCTTTTCTGAAGCATTAAGAAAGGCCTTAGAACCCCTGCAATTCGAGAGGTTCTGTCTTGGTATAGTACATTGATGACCTTCTGGTCAGCTCACCCTCTAAGGAAGCTGGTAAAAAAATATTCTGTGCTGTTGCTTAAACATCTATTTAACATAGGCCTAAAAGTCAATTGAAAAAACTCCAGTTCTGCCAACCAATTTATTTATTTAACACCTTTATACCCCACATTTTCCCACTAGTCGCAGGCTCAATGTGGCTTACACAATACCGTAGGGCAGACTACAGTTCAGTAAAATACAGTTAAGCAATGTAAAGTAAGGTAACATAGTAACATAGAGTAACATAGTAGACGACGGCAGAAAAAGACCTGCACGGTCCATCCAGTCTGCCCAACAAGACAACTCATATGTGCTACTTTTTCTGTATACCCTACTTTGATTTGTACCTGTCCTCTTCAGGGCACAGACTGTATAAGTCTGCCCAGCACTATCCCCGCCTCCCAACCACCAGCCCCGCCTCCCACCACCGGTTCTGGCACAGACCGTATAAGTCTGCCCAGCACTATCCCCGCCTCCCAACCACCAGCCCCGCCTCCCAACCACCAGCTCTGGCACAGACCGTATAAGTCTGCCCAGCACTATCCCCGCCTCCCAACCACCAGCTCCGCCTCCCAACCACCGGCTCTGGCACAGACCGTATAAGTCTGCCCAGCACTATCCCCGCCTCCCAACCACCAGCCCCGCCTCCCAACCACCAGCTCTGGCACAGACCGTATAAGTCTGCCCAGCACTATCCCCGCCTCCCAACCACCAGCCCCGCCTCCCAACCACCGGCTCTGGCACAGACCGTATAAGTCTGCCCAGCACTATCCCCGCCTCCCACCACCAGCTCTGGCACTGACTGTATAAGTCTAGTCATCGTATAGGTATCGTATAAAACAACAAAGATAATAAGAGATAATAAAAGATCAATAAGATCCAAAAATTATGCTGTGACAAAAAAAAAAGCAGTAACTTAAGTTGATTCTGGAGGAAAAGCCTTCTGGAATAAGGATGTCTTCAGTAATTTCCTGAAATGTAGATGGTTCGGAGTTGGTTTTAAGAATTTGGGCAATGCATTCCATAGCTGTGTGCCAATGAAGGAGAAGCTGGATGCATAGGTAGATTTGTATTTTAGGCCATAGCAATCTGGGTAATGTAAGTTTAAATAGGATCGGGAAGAACTGAACTGTTTCTAGGTGGTAAATCTATTAAATTTAACATGTATCCTGGAACGTCTCCGTAAACAATCCTATGAACCAAGGTGTAAACCTTAAAGGCAATATGTTCCTTGATGGGGAGCCAGTGTAATTTTTCATGAAGGGGCCTGGCAGATTCAAATTTTGATTTACCAAAGATAAGTCTTGCTGCTGTGTTCTGGGCGGTCTGAAGTTTCTAAATTAGTTGTTCCTTACAACCTGCATAGATTCCGTTGCAGTAGTCTAGCTGGCTTAATACCATTGACTGTACCAAGTTGTGGAAAAACTTCTCGAGGAAAAAAAGGTTTTATACGTTTGAGTTTCCACATTGAGTAGAACATTTTCTTTGTGGTGCAATTTACTTGGGTTTCCAGGGTCAGGTTCCGGTCAATTGTGATGCCAAGTAGTTTTAGGCTATCCGAAATAGGGAGTAGTCTGGGATATTCAAAGTTGTAGGTTTAAACTTATTGTGCTGAGAAGATAAGATGAGGCAGTGAATCTTCAGTGTTCAATTTCAATTGAAATGAGTTGGCCCATGCGTCCATTGTATTCAAGCCTGTCCTGATTGAACTGGAGATTTCAGACAAGTCCTTTCTGAAAGGTATATAAATTGTGACATCATCAGCATAAATAAACGGATTTAAACCTAGATTTGATAAAGAATTAGCCAATGGAATCATCATTGTGTTAAAGAGAGTTGGTGATAGTGGCGAACCCTGAGGGATTCCGCAAACAGCTTTCCATGAAGAAGATAAGGTTGAGCTCACTTTCACCCGGTATGATCTGTGTGATAAAAAGCCTTTAATCCAGCTAAGTATGCAGCCTGACGGTCTCGGCGAGATACAAAATGGCCGCCGAGACTTCAATTCTCGGCGGCCATTTTGAATCTCGCCGAGACCGTCAGGCAGCAATGCATACAGGAGGATGGAGAGCAGCGCGCTGGGCAGGAAAGAGGGGGCTCTTTCCTGCCCCAACGTCACTAGACCACCAGGGAAGATCGCGTGAGTAGGGAGAAGTGGTGACAGGGCCGGGGGGAGGGCGATCCCGAACTCGGAGGGAGGGAGGGCACCAGCCAGCCGGCCACCCAAATCTCTACCTTCGGAGGTAACCCTGAGGGCGATCCCGAACTTGGAGGGAGGGATTCGGACAAGACGCACCGGAGCACCTAGGTTTTAGAGGAGGGAAAAAGAAAACATTTTTTTTTCCTATTTCCCTCCTCTAAAACCTAGGTGCGTCTTATGGTCCGGTGCGTCTTATAGTCCGAAAAATACGATATATGATGTGGGAAAAATTACCTTATTGTACAAATAGCAGTAGGATGTACAGTGCACTCCATTTAACTGAATGTTGGATAAGCGCATGCTCTGTTTAACTACATGCTGTACTTCGGTCCCGTTTTAGGCGCCATCAATTTCTATGGGGACAAACTTCGGTTTAGCGCACCACTGATAAGTGCAAGATTTGGTTATATGCATGGTTTAAGATCACTCCTCTGCAGGAAAGACTCTGCATAAGCGCGCGCATGGAATATGGAAGCCGATTGGCGTGTGACAACCAACGAGATTTCAAATTTACCGCCCCTTTAACTGCCACAGGTAGAATAAGCGAAAGAATGTTGTTAGAGTGTACACTGGAGTTGTCGTTGTGCAACTGTAAGACTTTAACACTGGCTAAACGAATAGAAGTTCTTAAAACATTAGAAAACAAACAAAGTCAAGCATCTATTACTAAAGAATATGGTGTCAATACCAGTCAAATTTCACGTATCTTGAAGCAGAAAGACCAGCTTCTGAAAGACTGGTAAAACAAAACAATTCCACACCGGAAACGAAAATCGGCGGGAAAAGCTGAGGAGGTAGAAGATGCACTTCGGTGGTTTTCTCAAGTCAGGAGCAGATAGTTTCCTGTCAGTGGTCCACTGCTTATGGAGAAAGCTAATAAGCTAGCTGAAAATCTTGGACTAACTGAATTCAAAGCCACTGTTGAATGGTTGAAAAGATGGAAGGAGAGGAACAACATAAAATTAAAGAAACAGCATGGTGAGAAACAAGACGCTGATGACTTTGGTGCTGAAAATTGGGTTGTTTCAGTTCTTCCTACCATCTTGAACGAGTTTGCACCTCGTCACATTTTCAATGCTGATGAAAACGGTCTCTACCGGCGAGCGATTCCTGATGGAACACTTGCATTCAAACAAGCCGAAACTACAGGAGGTAAAATGTCGAAAAACCAACTGACGATCTTCCTTTGCTGCAATATGGATGGGAGTGAGAAGTTGGAACCACTCGCCATTGGAAAGAGCAAACAGCCCCATTGCTTCAAGATTGTTAAGCGACTTCCTGTGTCATACGAGGCTAACGCAAATTCATGGATGACTGGGGAAATTTGGAAGCAGTGGAATGTGGGCACTAGAATGCGGGCACAAAAGCGTCAGATTTTGTTGCTTTGTGATAATTGTGCTGCAGACAGTGATGATGTCAGGCTGTCTAACGTCAATGTGGTCTTCCTGCCACCAAACACTACCTTTCTGATCCAACCTATGGATCAGGACATAATAGCCAATTTCAAACAACATTATTGGGCTCTTGTGCTACGTCGTCTGATGAGCATTATGAATGACCAGACTGGCAAGGATAAACGTGCTGTTGAACTGGCTTGTAATCTATCACTGTTGGATTCCCTACATATTCAGAAAGAAGCCTGGAATCATGTTACACAGGCAACCATTGTGAACTGCTACAAGCGGGCAAGCTTTGTTAGGGATGTGGAGAGGGACGAAACAGATGCAGCTGTTGCAAATGCGTCAGATGAACAGGCTATTAACATCCCAGCCGGTGTTACTGAAGAGGAGTTTCATCACTACGTAGCTGTTGATTACGATCTACAAATAGCTGACGACAGCACTGATGTCCAGATATGCTCCTACACGCAGGCAACGGCTGATGATGAAACAGATGATGAAATGAGAAATGAGCAGTGTGGCACATGCTGATGAAATTCAACAACCTACCGTATTTTTCGGACTATAAGACGCACTTTTTTCCCCAAAAATTTGGGAGGAAAATGGGGGGTGCGTCTTATAGTCCGAAGGTAGCGTTTTTGGATCGCCGTCCCGTACTTACGTGATGCCATGTTCCGTGGTGGTCTAGTGACGTCGGGGCAGGAAAGAGCCCCCTCTTTCCTGCCCATCGCGCTGCTCTCCGTGCTCCTCACTGCTTTCTGACGGTCTCGGCGAGATTCAAAATGGTCTCGGCGGCCATTTTGAATCTCGCCGAGACCGTCAGAAAGCAGTGAGGAGCACGGAGAGCAGCGCGATGGCAGGAAAGAGGGGGCTCTTTCCTGTCCCGACATCAGTAGACCACCACGGAACATGGCATCGTGTAAGTACGGGACGGCGGTCCAAAACTCGGACAAGACGCACCGGAGCACCTAGGTTTTAGAGGAGGGAAAAAGGAAAAAAATTTTTTTCCTATTTCTCTCCTCTAAAACCTAGGTGCATCTTATGGTCCGGTGCGTCTTATAGTCCGAAAAATACGGTACTTCTGTCACTTTTGCAAGAGCGCTGGAGAGTCTCGCTTTGATGGGATAATTTGATGGTGATTCTCGCTTATCATATTACATGCATTTTTATTGGTGGAGACTATTGTATAAAAATGCCACAGCTATGAGCCTTGGTCCCCTGCCTAGACTTTGGTTCAGGCTCTAAAATGAGGGAGAAGCTTACAGGCCTGTGTGACTCTTGCTTGAACTCCCAGTGTTGGAGCTCTAAGGAGAACAACAGGAAACACAAAGGTGGGGATCCAAAGGACAGAGTGACATTGTGGTCAGCCATGGTGTGAGAAAGGAAAGGTGTAGCTGGATGCGGGGTCTTGCTTAAGATTTGTGGTCAAGCGAGCTAAAGACAAAACCATGTTAGCAAGATAAAAGCTACTCATTAGCATGAGCCAATCAGTGGTAACCCTGACATTAGCATAGATCCAATCAGGTATATCTACTGTCATATTATCCATATCCTGAGGGCACCTATAAAAATCAGAGTATTTCCTGGTTTTTAGCTAGAGAGAAGGGTTGGCACTCTCTCTCTCCAAGGGAAACCAATGTGACCAGCAGAATTGACAAATTACCTAATTGCTTTCCCTTGTAAAACCTTTAATTGGTAAAAGAAATTATAAAAGATTAGGAACTAATTAACACCTGTTTGCAGCTGGATTATTATATTCCTATAACTAATTGATTGTACGTGCTTGTCGTCAATCACTGATTTGACTTGTATCTTGGCAAATAAACTCCTCATCCCAAATGATGTTCTGTGGACTTCACTTTATGATCAGAGGCTGTAAGTATAAATGCTTTTGCTGTATCAGGCTATCTTTCGCTGCATTGTATAACTTGTAATCTAAATCCAGTTTGTCATAAGGCTGGTATCTTTTTCTTAGACCTAACGTCTCTCTTAGTGGCAATTCCTTTTAGAACTTTACAACTTTTTGATTACCCCCGTACTAGTGTTCTTTAGAGATGGAGTCAGATTTGAGGTCTCTGAACCCTCATAGTAAAACACTATTATATTATTATTTTACAATTTAATATATATATATATATATATATATATATATATATATATATATATATATATATATATATATATATATTCTATTGTCTTATTCTTCAATTTAATATAATGTAATATTATAAGAATAAGAATATGTAAGAAAAGGGGGAATTAAATAATATATTTGTTGAATTACATTAACCTGCTGTTTTATGTTTTGAAAAACCTTAATAAAATATGAAACAATAAATTAGGCTAGATTAATGGTAACTCACTTTGATGGAGGCTGCTGGTTGGAGTGATGAAGGAGATCCTTGCTGGAAAAGAAGTCTTTTTGTTGCAGAGCTGTTGCTGGAGCCTGGGGAAAGTCTTATTTGGGATGTGTGTGAAGTCTAGCAAGGCTCAGTGAAGGTCCAGATCAGGAAGTGGACAAAGAGAGCAGGGCCAGAGCGCGAGAGCAAGAGATGGACAAGGTTGCTAGATGGGAAAAATTTTCCCCGCCCAAAATCAGCCCAAAACCAGCCCAACGTCAAACCTCGCCTCCCACGTCACCAGCCCCGCCCCCACATCACCAGCCCCGCCCCCTGACATCACCCCTGATGTCGTTAACCCCGCCCCTGACGTCGACCACGCCCCTCAAAAGCTTCTATTGGACCACATCGGACCAATAGAAGCCCCGGGAAAGCTTTTATTGGACCAAATTGGACCAATAGAAGCCCCGGAAAAAAGCACACAGTGGCCACAGGAGAAGAGCCCAAACCCACACCCCGCAGCCGCCGAAATTTTGCCGCAGCTGCTCAAAGAAAACCCGCCCAGTGTTGCGGGAAGACCGCAACCCTGGCAACAATGGAGATGGAACTGAAAATGTTCCAGGCTTTTTATAATCTCTTGTTGGACCATAGGCTGAAGTCAGGTGGAGTGTATTCGATCCAATGAAAACTCAGGGATAGCTGAAAACTGGTTTCATCTAGTTTTGAGATGGAGCATTGTAACTGGTCACATGTTTTAATGACATCATAAGACTTTCTCTCTGGACATCTGCTGTGATATACACCCAGAAGGCATCTAACAGGATTTAAAGAGTCTTTGAGAGTAAGTGGGCTTCTTTTGTCAGATTAGATAGGTAGAAGGGCTTTTCAGTCTCTGAGTCATTGTCTGAGAACAGGTGGAGTTTCACTGTCTTTGTTAACTCCAGTCTCTGTGATTGCTGTCCATCTTCAGATTTTTGTTCTTTGGAGATGTGTTGATGGACTTTGGTATCCACCCAGCTAGTTTTTTATTAAGGGAGGGGTGATGGTCAGAGCAATTTATCTGATACTGTTCCAATAAGTCTTTGCAGCTGTATATTTTACATTTGTATCTGATCCAGCAAAATCAATAACTCTGACAATTAAACTCATATCATGTTACACTTGGATGGGAGACGGCCTGGGAATACAAGGTCCAAGTCCAAGTTCTTTTTTTTTTCTGCTCCTTTAGAAGGGAGTTTCTAGGCTTAGTGCCTTTGGCTCCATGTTGCTGTGGGAAATATTACATTTTGTTATTTTCTGGGGCTGGTGCTCTGGTCTCCATGGTAACCATGGAACCTCCACTGCTGCCATGGGAGCATTATCTCCAGGTGCAGTAGTTTCAGCAAATAGTTTTTTTCTGGAAGATGGCTGGCTTTCAACTTGTGCTTCATATTAGAAGTTGTGGCCCTCACCTCTTTTTCATATGGGGCATATTTTACTTCACTCTCCCGTATTGCTTTCCTTGACAAGCAGTTCATCTTACACTATGATGTCCCAGCTATGCAATGAACTGCTTGTCAAGGAAAGCAATACGGGAGAGTGAAGTAAAATATGCCCCATATGAAAAAGAGGCGAGGGCCACAACTTCTAATATGTAGGTAAGGCATAATTTTACCATATGGCATTACAATAATCGAATTGGGATAATGTTAATGATTGTACCAATAGTCTGAATGTTTCTGATGAGAAATAGGGTCTGATCCTTTTTAGTTTCCAAAGAGACCTGAAAGATTTTGTGATTACTGAGGAAACGTGAGTATCAAATGTTAAATATTTGTCTATAATTGTACATAGATTTTTCAGATTATGGTCAATGGGGAATGAAGTGTTGTCAGTTGTGAAACTGTTGTAGTCGTTTTGGTCAAATAGGTCGGTAATGACCATGAATTTAGTTTTTTCTTTTAAGTAGCTTTAGTTTGGATTCTGAGGCCCAGGTTTCCATCAAATTTAAGCCACGTTTTGCCTTTTGTAAGATGTCTTGAATGTTCTTTTTGAAGGTTATGTATATGGTTACGTCATCAGCATATATGAATGTTTTGAATCCTGCTGTTTCTAGGCTGTTACCTAGTGGTGACATCATTACATTAAACAGAATGGGTGCTAGTGGAGAGCCCTGAGGGACGCCACAGCCCTGTGACCAAGGAGAGGATAATGGTTCCTTTCGTTTTCACTTTGTAAGGTATTGATTTCAGGAATCCTTGAAACCATTTGTGGACTGTGCCACGTATACCAAGGTTGTCTAGTATGTTTAGTAGGATATTATGATCTACTATTTCGAATGCACTAGACATATCAAACTGCATTATTAAGATCTTAGACTCTATGCTAATTTCTTTTCTGAGAATTGATACTAGGATAGGAAGGACAGTCTTGGTGCAATAGTATGGTCTGAAACCTGATTACGATGTGTGTAGTAGGGAGAAATGTGAAAAGTAGTCCATAGCTCTTGATGCTACTATTCCTTCCATTGCCTTTATCATCAAAGGAATGGAGGCTACTGATCTGTAGTTTGTTACATCAGTTATGGTGATTGAATTGTTTTTTTGGCATTGGTACATCTTCTCTTCTACTCTTTTTCCATTGGTGATAGAGGTTGTTGTGGGCCCTGAGTCAGTCTCTGACCATTCCATGGAGTGGATCAACCTCGAAGCCCCAGCCCTTTTCATGCCACATCAGGGTGGTGTGGGCCCTGTATCAGTCTCTGACCATTCCGTGGTGTGGACCAACCTCGAAGCCCCAGCCCATTTTCATGCCATATCACTCTTACTTGGTTTCTCAATGGGATGCCTTTTTGTTTTCACAATGCGCAGCATATAGATCAGCCTGAGCTTTTTTAGAGTACCACGAAAGTGGTGATGCATAGGAAATCATAGTGTACAAGGCAGCTCGGCATAAAAAAGATATCAGCGACTCATGTGGTATATCTGATACGTTGCCCATGTAATCTATATTGGTAAGCCGAAGAGATCACTGCACATGCGCATCACAGAGCATCGATCAAGGATTATGAGGCAGACTACAGGAGTATCGTTAGTACAGCATTGTGTCACACAATCTCACAATTTTAATGATCTAGAGTGTTTAGTGATAGATCATATAGTTCCCTCATCCCGGGGTGGTGATATAGACAGGAAGTTGTTGCAGAGAGAGTTGTTTTGGATATACCATCTACAATCACTGGAGCCCCAGGGTCTTAATACCACTATGCATTGGGGATGTTTCATGCGAATTGTGAAGTAATTTTTGTTTACAGCTCCGGCAGCTTCCATCATGTAATAAACAGCGCTGCCGCCACCAATGTTTTATCTTGGCGGCAACAGTGAAGGACGGACAAGCTGGTAACTAGCCCCAGCCGAAGCCTTCTATGAAGCGTTCAGTTCACCAGAACTGTGATTTTTTGTAAGCACACATTGGTGTAGGTCCCTTGAAAAAGCAGTAGCGAAACTGGCGCCTGTCGGGATCAGCCATACCTTCAGTTAAGTGTGACCATCATTGATAAGTGCATGCTCAGTTGCTGAATATTATGTTTGAGTCCTACCTCATTATACCTTTCATAAAGTAAAGAGTGGATACTCCTATCATTGATTTAGTATTAAAAAAGAAGAAAAAAACAAGAAAAAATTACTACAAACGTTAATATAAATACAGAAGTAGGTAGGAGGGGATTTTTGGTCAGTGATGATCTGAGTCACAGATGGAGTTCCTACACATTTCAAGCTGCTATTAAGTAGCATATCCCAGTGACTATTGAGACCATTTCCCCCTTGCAACAAAATACATTGCATGCTTACGTGAACATAGGGGTCTTTTACTAAGTTGCGCTCACGTTTTTAGCGCGCGCTAAAAATAGGCACGCTAAACGTTAGCGAAGCCAATGCATTCCTATGTTCACCTCTAATGTTTAGCGTGCGCCCGATTTTAGTGCACGCCAAAAACTTCAGCGTGCCTTAGTAAAAGACCCCCATAGTGTCTACTTTTGTGTTGAGTTTGTATGAAGCAGTGAGTAGACAAACTAAGCCATCATATATTTTTCTAAGTGCCTTTATTTTTGAGGCACAAAGAGGAATGACAGCTTGTGCGGCTGTTACAAAATTATTTGTGGTTGGGTAAGAAACCTCGTCTGCTGCTGGCCCTGGTCCAAACTCCGAAGGCTCATGGAGGCATAGGCCTGCCTAATATTAAGTATTTGACAGTGGCCAGCGGCATATAAATGATTGGTATGGGGTACAGAACATTTCTCTCTCACCTCACTGGAATTGCACCTGCTTTCTGGGGTGCACATCAGCCACATTCTACATAAGTTGCCACCAGTGTTTCCTGTAAGGAGTGGCCTGGTGTGTGCAATTTTTTTTGTGTGAGCAACAAGTTTTTAAAAACCAACAATTTTTGAACTCCAGTATTAGCAATGAATTTCTGTATATAGAACAAAAAATAAAAACATTTTTGTGAGCAACCATGTAAAGTCTGTGAGCAACACTCCTAAAATGTATAAGCAATCGCTCATGTGCTCCACTTAGAGGGAACATTGGTTGCCACCTGGAGCTTTTGTGCAGTACCAATGCTTAAGGCCTCTCCTGATGTTTGTAGCTGGATTTGCTGAAGGCACCACTTTTCTGCTACACTGACACCCTATTTATCTCTTTGGGATATCCTAGCTTTCCCCCCAGGGTAGGGACATATAGTTTCTTTACCAGATGGGCCCAATAGGGTATTCTGTATATTGCCATGCAGTTACTGAGGAGGGGAGATTGACATTTTTTTTGAGGCTTTGCATCAAGAATTTTAGCTTCCGGTTTCTCTTTTTTATGCTTATTTGCAATTATGACATTATATCTTTTCACTTCTGTCTGAGTCTTATACTTGGGGGTCACAGCAGAGAGTGCCTCTCAGTTTCCATCATCGTTAACTGAAAGACGCATTCCCGATCTGGATTATAAAACTTTGGCTGCAAATTGTCCTGGGATTTTCAGTGCATCCTTACCTCAGAGCAGCTACTAAATTTTGTCTTGGGGATTCGTAAGATATGGGAATCTATGCAGTTGCAAGAACTTTTGTATACATTTGCCCTGCGGCTACATATATCCCTGCATCGGGCATATCAAGCTTGACATAACTCAGCGAGACATTTGCCCTAAATGTGGAAGGGCTCAAGACACTGGGGCATAGTTGCCTGATTTTGGAGACTTGTGTTGACAGCTATCGCTTCAGATTGGGACTGCTCTAAGGCCTGTGACCCTTAAATTTTATATTTATGCAAATTTACTACTACTACTACTTAACATTTCTAAAGCGCTACTAGGGTTACGCAGCGCTGTACAATTTAACATGGAAGGACAGTCCCTGCTCAAGGAGCTTACAATCTAAAAGACAGTTGTACAATCTAAGGACAAGTGTACAATCTAAAAGCAAGGTGTAAATCTAGAGACAAGTGTACAATCTAAAAGACAAGTGTAGAGTCGATCTGATAGGGCATACTATATTTCTCGAAAGGTTAGGTGCCGAAAGCAGCATTGAAGAGGTGAGTTTTAAGCAGAGATTTGAAGATGGGTAGGGAGGGGGCTTGGCTTAGGGGTTGAGGAAGATTGTTCCAAGGCATAGGGTGAGGCAAGGCAGAATGAGCAAATTTAAAGAAATGAAGCATTACACTTGGAAAAAAATAAAGGTTTGGTGCGTGAGTCCCTACCACATACAAAAGCTGTAGGGACTCGTGCTAATGGCCACATGCTAATGGGAAAATTAGTGCGTGGCCATTAATACAGGAAATAGAAAAATCAGACATTTTTCCCATCAGTGGAAAGTGGCCTTAGTGAGTGAGAATGAAGAAGGAGTGCCCATGCTACCCAATTAGCGCAGGCATGTCTATTCTCTGTCCATGGGCATACATCCTGTGCTATGGGATTAGCACACACTGAACAGGAAACTACCACGGGATGCCTCAGCGTGTCCTGTAGTAGTGCCTTTTTAGTACACAGTAGGTTCACATTAGGCCTACCATGCCTTAGTAAAAGGGCCTCTATGTGATTCACTTGTACTTTCTGGCAATGTGAAAATGAATATTCAGAGCAATGATGTAGTTAACTTAAGAATTAATCACATAAATTAATGGCTTTGAAAAAATAGCACCACGGGCCTTTAAAAATGGAACACAGTTCTTTAATGAATGAGCCTTGACAAAAAGACCTGACACGGGCCGTGTTTCGGTGACTAGCACCTGCGTCAGGGGTCACAGTGATGACGTGGAAAACTTGGGGAATAACTCGAATATATTCCTCTACAATATATTATTCCTATAGTATTTGCTGCCTCATGATTTGACAACTTTTATCAATTGCACAATCCTCTTGGTAATGTCTGTGGCATTATGGTTTGTTATACTTATTGAAACCCTTCTGTTTGGCAATACAGTCTAAGTAAGGAATAATATATTGTAGAGGAATATATTTGAGTTATTCCCCAAGTTTTCCATGTCATCACTGTGACCCCTGACGCAGGTGCTAGTCACCGAAACACGGCCCGTGTCGGGTCTTTTTGTCAAGGCTCATTCATTAAAGAATTGTGTTCCATTTTTAAAGGCCCGTGGTGCTGTTTTTTTTTTTGTTTGGACTTTAGTTTGTACTTTGTTCCCTCTCTTTTGTTACATTTGAAAAAATAGCATCACCACCAGCAAACATTTTAGCAGGACATCTCAATGTCTGGTCAAACCAAAGCAGAAAGTGGGCTAAAAAAAATCCCATAAGAATCCTCTAATTCACTTGTTATGGAGATAAAAACCCTTTGAAAAAGAACATGATCAAGATTTCTTTTTTTCAACATTGTTACTGTATTTTGTCTTACCTCTAACGACGCCATGCAGAACAACAGTCACAGTCCAAATTCCAAACATCTGCAAGATATTAAAGAATAAAAATGAAGCTGTACTGTACTGTTTCATGTGAATTTACCAAAGCCGAGCCAACCATCTTTTTAAATCTAAGGATCTTAGCAAATTATTTAAGTAGACACTGAGGGGCATAATCGAACGAAAACGTCTATCTCCATGGGCGTTTATCTCCGAGAACGGGTCCGTGAAGGGGCGGAGCGAACCGTATTTTCGAAAAAAATAGACGTCCATGTTTTATTCGACAATTTGTGAGCTGGGCGTTTTTGTTTTTCAGCGATAATAGAAAATGAAAGCGCCCAGCTCAAAAACGAATAAATCCAAGGCATTTGTTCGTGGGAGGGGCCAGGATTCATAGTGCACTGGTCCCCCTCACATGCCAGGACACCAACCGGGCACCCTAGGGGGCACTTTTACAAAAAAAAAAAAAAAAAGGTAAAAGAGCTCCCAGGTGCATAGCACCCTTCCCTTGTGTGTTGAGCCCCCCAAATCCCCCTCAAAACCCACTGCCCACCAGTCTACACCATTACTATAGCCCTAAGGGGTGAAGGGGGGCACCTACATGTGGGTACAGTGGGTTTGGGGGGGTTGGACGACTAAGCATTAAGCAGCACAATTGTAACAGGTAGGGGGGGGGATGGGCCTGGGTCCATCTGCCTGAAGTCCACTGTACCCCCTAACAACTGCTCCAGGGACCTGCATACTGCTGCCAGGGAGGTGGGTATGACATTTGAGGGTGAAAATAAAAAGTTGTGAAACATCATTTTTTGTGGTGGGAGGGGGTTAGTGACCACTGGGGGAGTCAGGGGAGGTCATCCCCGATTCCCTTTGGGGGTAATCTGGTCATTTAGGGCACTTTTTGGGGCCTTATTCGTGAAAAAACAGGGTCCAGGAAAAGTGCCCTAAATTCTAGCTACAAACGCATACTTTTTTTCCATTATTGGCGAAAGGCGCCCATCTCTGTTCGGGTGATAACCATGCCCCAGTCCCGCCTTCACCACGCCTCCGACATGCCCCCGTCAACTTTGTACGTTTCTGCGATGGAGTGCAGTTGAAAACGTCCAAGTTCGGCTTTCGATTATACCGCGTTATTCGTTTTTGTGAGATAAACGTCCATCTCCCGATTTAGGTCGGAACTTGGGCGTTTTTCTCGTTCGATTATAAGCAGGACTGTCATTTATCGTTTATTAGACTTGATACACCACTTATGTTGCAGTGCAAATCAGTGGTTTACAATATAAAAGCATACATAGAACAACACAAAAATAGAAAGAAACTCCATTAAATAAATAGGAAAGAAACACCCATTCTCACAAGAAGCAATAGAAAACATTCAGAACTTCCCATGCTTCAATGTACCTCTACCAACCACTTTGATATGTGTCCACAAGACACTCACACATTTGAGAGTCTGAGCTCAGAGTAACATTTATGCCCATGAGGCTTGCTGATTTGCCTGTCTGTAGCTCAGCCCCAAGCAGCAAAGACAAGCTGGACAATTTGAGCTGACCCCTCCACATTCAACAAATGCATCCATAGGACCAGGACAAGGAGTAGTTGAGGTCTCCAAGGGAAAGGCCTGCAATTTACCCTTGCATTTTCCCATCAAGAAAAGTTCAGGTAAGAGATTGCAAGAGGGAGTTACTCAATGTGCCACCATCTTAACCCCTCCCCCTCTTAACTCCTCCCCCTGCATACAGTTCATTTTAGATATTAGAATAAGATGAGGAAACAGGGAGGCTGTATATAGCTCCTGAATTACAATAATTTTCATTAGCGTGTGACTGTCATTGGACATCTCTTTCCAACCTCATTCATTTCCATGGGCTTTATGGGAAACTCATTACTATCAGAATTACAACAGGAAAAGAATCACCCAAATACACCTTCTTATAAATAATAAAGCTTTGCCCCAGTCTTCCAGCTCCTTTCTTTATCCTTGTCTCTCTTTATGTAGCCTACAATCATGTTGACTTTCCATCTACTCTCTGGATTCCTTTACTCAGAATGTTCTACCTTTTCTGAGTTCCTCTGCTCCTAACCACACATCTTTCCCTCATCTCTTCCTGTCCCTCTCTCTGTTCCCTAACACATCACAGTCTTCCAATACACCTCTCCCCCATCTCTCCCCACTCAACCTATCTCTCTCTGTCTCTTCACTCCCTGTATTCCCTCACCCCCCTCATATCCTTTGCGCACTGCTCATCATCTTACCTGCCTTCAAGGTAGGACCTGGATATACTCTTATTACTGCAGGAGGACCCACTTTTGCAAGAGGCTCAGCATATTGTGTCCTATTTTATTTATTTATTTAAAAAACGTATATCTCGCTTAAATTTAAGCAGCTAACAGAAAAAAAAACCCTACATAATAATAATTCTCTGAGGACAAGCAGGCTGCTTGTTCTCACAATTGGGTCGGCGTCCATGGTGGCCCAGGAACCGGCAAAGGAATTTTGCAAGCAAAAATAAAGTATTTTGGGAAAGTTCCGTTGCGCGAGCAGCACGCACCGTGCATGTGCAAACGTCTTCCCGCCCGTTGCAGGAGCGTGTCTCCTTAGTCTTTTTTTCTCCGCGGTTAGGTGCGGCAGTGTTTTTCCCTACCGCTCCTTCAGGCCCAGGAACAAGACTTCTCTCGTCTTCCTTTTACGCCTTTTTTCTTTTATAACCTGAATCTAAAATATATATATATAGTTTCCCGTAGATTCCTTATTTATTTTTTTTCATCCATTTTAAAGTTTCCTTTCTTTTTCGACGCGGCCAGCCTTTAGGCCAAGCGGTCGGGTTCTTCCCTTTTTGTGCTCTTTCCTTTTTGGCACAATCGCGTTGTTTGATTTTGCCAAGGCAGTTTTTTCTTCCATGTCATCGAAGACACCCAGCGGCTTCAAACGTTGTACTCGGTGCAACCGGACCATCTCAGGTAGTGATACCCATGCTTGGTGTATTCAGTGCCTTGGGCCCGACCATAGCCCAGCTGCTTGTGGTCTGTGTCTTCATATGAAGAAATGGACCCAAGCGTCTCGAGAAGCCCAATGGGAAAAGCTTTTTGAGGCTCAGTTCGGACCTTCGACGTCGACATTGACATCGGTACCAAGGTCATCGACATCAACAGGAGCATTGACGTCGGGGAGCAAGGTAATGGCTGCTGAGAGACCAACTGCTGTGCAGGCCCCCCGGGACCGACCTTTATCGGAGCCGGCCCTGAGGAGATGTGAGGATTCCACGTCATCCTCATCGGTACCGAGGAGTTTCGATGACGGGCGTTGAGCGAAGGCTAAGAAGCATTATCATCGTTCTCATTCGATGCATGGTACTGGGAGCTCCGGGGCGTCGAGAGATTCGGCACCTAAGAAGCGTGGGCGCTGAGAGGATCGCTCCCCCTCAATAGAGGAGGTGCCGATGCGTCGCTGTCCCAGCAGTGCGGTACCTGCTCCCGAGCCTCCATGGATTCTGACGCCGCCTGTTCCACCGACCCCGCAGCCTTCTCTGATGGCAGCTCTCGACGAGCAACAAGGCCTTGTTTCCAGAACTTCTGGAAGGCTTACTGCACCAATCAGCTTCGATGTCGGGGGTGCTTGCACCCTCGATGCCATCTGCTGAAGCAGTGCCTGGCCTTTCACCTGTGGTGAGGTCTCTGCGGTGTCACCTGTGGCATCTGCGTCGGCTGCCACCCAGGTCGACTCCCCTTCAACGTCGGTGGAGGGAGCTTCGCTGCAGTCGGATTGGGCGTTGACCTCTTGACATCGCCACAGAGGACATCGTTCCTCGGCGTCGAGACAGGTCCAATGACTCAAGTTGCATCTGACACTGAGCAGAAGCGCTCATGGGAATCAGAGGAAGATCCCAGGTACTTCTCTTCCGATGAGTCTTTTGAGATTCCATCTGACCCTTCTCCTCCACTGGAAAGAAGACTATCTCCACCAGAGAGTCTGTCTTTCTCCTCTTTTGTCCGGAAAATGGCTACGGCTATTCCTTTCCCTGTGGAGGTTGAGGATGAGTTCAGGTCTGCCATGCTGGAACTCCTGGATTATTCTTCTCCACCTGAAGAGGCTGTGGCAGTCCCTCTCCATAAGGTACTGAAGGAAGTCCTTATGAGAAACTGGTCTGCCCCTCTGTCTGGCCTGGTGGTTCCCAAAACAGAGTCCCAATACCGGATCCACGGTGAACCTGGGTTGATGAGGTCCCAGTTACCCCACAATTCCATGGTGGTGGATTCCGCTCTCAAGAGAGCTAGGAGTACTAGAGACTATGCTTCAGCACCCCCAGGCAGAGAAGCTAGGACTCTTGACTCTTTTGGGAGAAAGACGTATCAGGTCGCTATGCTCGCTGCCAAGATCCAGTCATACCAGCTCTTCATGAGCGTACACTTGCGGGACTCGATAAGTCAGCTTGGTTGATGCATTCCCTGCAGAGTTGGCTGAGCCTTTTTGCCAGGTGGTCAGGCAGCAGAAAGCGTGTCGCAAGTTCCTGGCCAGAGGTACTTTTGACACTTTTGACGTGGCATCCAGGATCGCTGCCCAAGGTATAGTGATGCGCAGACTCTGATGACTGCGTGTCTCTCACCTGGATCATTCGGTCCAGCAGCGGATGGCAGATGTTCCTTGCCGGGGGGGGGAGGGGGACAATCTTTTTGGAGAAAAACTAGAGGATCTTGTTAATCACATTAAAAAGCATAATGATGCTATGGATTCTCTTTCCCACCGGGCACCTTCTGCTACAGCCTCCTCATCTAGGAGGTTTTTTTTGGAGGGAAGAGAAGTGCTCCCTATTCCTACTCTAGGCATAAGTACACTCCTGCTTCTCGGCAGCCTACCCAGGCTCAGCCCCAGCGTGCTCGTTCTCGTCAACGGTGTGCGTCTAAGGCCCATTCTGCTCCCCAGCAAAAGCAAGGGACAGGCTTTTGACTGGCTCCAGTTCAGCATAGCCTCAGTAAAAGTGTCTGTACCGGACGACTTGCCGGTAGGGGAGAGGTTGATATTTTTTTCACCAAAGGTGGCCTCTCATAACCTCCGACCTTTGGGTTCTTCAAATAGTTAGGATATACCCTCAATCTGGAATCCAAACCGCCAAATTGCCCACCAGGAGCTCATTCTTACAGCTCCCAGAACAGGCAGGTACTTGCAGAGGAACTCTTCGCCCTTCTAAAGGCCAATGTGGTTGAACCCATTCCACCAGGGGAAGAAGGGCTGGGATTCTATTCCAGGTACTTGTGCAAAAGAAAATGGAGGAGATGTGTCCCATCCTAGACCTAAGGGCCCTGAACAAATTTCTAGTCCGAGAGAAGTTCAGGATGGTTTCCCTGGGCACCCTTCTTCCCATGATTCAGGAAAACGATTGGCTATGCTCTCTGGACTTAAAGGATGCTTACAGGAAGTAAGCCTTTTCCACAGGAAGTATCTTCGGTTTGGGCTAGGAACACAGCACTTTCAGTACTATGTACTGCCCTTTGGTCTGGCGTCTGCACCCAGGGTGTTCACAAAGTGCTTGGCTGTAGTCGCAGTGTTGCTACACAGACTGGGAGTGCATGTCTTCCCTTATCTCGATGATTGGCTGGTGAAGACCACATCGGACGTGGGTGCTCTACAGTCCATGCGAATGACTATTCAGGTGCTAGAGCTACTGGGGTTCGTGATCAATTATACCAAGTCCCATCTCACCCCAGTTCAAAAATTGGAGTTCATTGGAGCACTGTTGGACACAAAGACAGCTTGAGCTTTTCTCCCCAAGATGAGGGCAGACAATCTTCTGTCCCTAGTGTCTATGGTTCGAGCGTCTCAACAGGTCACGGCTTGGCAGATGTTGAGACTTCTGGGGCACATGGCCTCCACAGTTCCACGTCCCATGGCACGTCTCCGCATGAGATCAGCTCAATGGACCCTAGCTTCCCAGTGGTATCAAGCTGCGGGAAGTCTGGAAGATGTGATCCAACTGTCCACCGACTTTCGGAATTCCTTGCAGTGGTGGACGATTCAATCTAATTTGACTTTGGGATGTTCATTCCAAATCCCTCAGCCGCAAAAAGTGCTGACGACGGATTCATCCATCCTGGGGTGGGGAGCTCATGTAGATGGACTTCACACTCAAAGAGCTTGGTCCTTTCATGGAAAAGGTCTTCAGATCAACCTCCTGGAATTACGAGCGATCTGGAATGCTCTAAAGGCTTTCAGAGACCAGCTGTCAAACCAAATAATATTGATTCAGACAGACAATCAGGTTGCCATGTATTACACCAACAAGCATGGGGGCACCGGATCTTGCCCCCTATGTCAGGAAGCCGTCCAGATGTGGCTTTGGGCTCGCCATCACGGCTTGTTTCTTCAAGCCACATCTGGCAGGCGTAAACAAAAGTCTGGCTGACAGGTTGAGCAAGATAATGCAACCTCACGAGTGGTCACTGAACATGGGCGTAGTCTGCAAGATCTTCCGAGCGTGGGGCACCCCTCGGTGGATCTCTTTGCCACTCATATCAATCACAAGGTTCATCAGTTCTGTTCCAGGCATCAGACCCACGACAGACTAGTGTCAGATGCGTTTCTCCTACATTGGGGAACAGGTCTTCTGTATGCTTATTCTCCCATACCTCTAGTAGGGAAGACTTTGCTGAAACTCAGGCAAGACCGCGGAACCATGATCCTGATTGCACCCTTCTGGCCGCATCAGATTTGGTTCCATCTTCTTCTGGAGTTGTCCTCCGAGGAACCGTGGAGATTGGAATGTTTTCCAACCCTCATCACTCAGAACAAGGGGTCACTGATACATCCCGATCTCCAGTCTCTGGCTCTCACGGCCTGGATGTTGAGGGCTTAGAATTTGCCTCCTTGGGTCTTTCAGAGAGTGTATCTCGAGTCTTGCTTGCTTCCAGGAAAGATTCCACTAAGATGTGTTACTCGTTCAAATGGAGGAGATTTGCCGTCTGATGTGACAGCAAGGCCCTAGATCCTCTTTCTTGTCCTACACAGATCCTGCTTGAATACCTTCTACACTTGTCAGAGTCTGGTCTGAAGTCCAACTCCGTAAGAGTTCACCTTAGTGCGATTAGTGCTTATCATCGCCGTGTAGAGGGTAAGCCTATATCTGGACAGCCTTTAGTTGTTTGATTCATGAGAGGTTTGCTTTTGTCAAAGCCCCCAGTCAAACCTCCACCAGTGTCATGGGATCTCAACATCGTTGTCACTTAGTTGATGAAAGCTCCTTTTGAGCCAATGAATTCCTGTCATCTGAAGGACTTGATCTGGAAGGTTGTTTTCTTGGTGGCTGTTGCTTCAGCTCGTAGAGTCAGTGAGCTTCAGGCCTTGGTAGTGCATGCACCTTATATCAAGTTCCATCACAACAGAGTAGTCCTCCGCACGCACCCTAAGTTCCTGCCGAAGGTGGTGTCAGATTTCTATCTGAACCAGTCAATTGTCTTGTCAACATTCTTTCCCCGTCCTCATACCCGCCCTTGCGAAAGCAGTTTGCATACCTTGGACTGCAAGAGAGCATTGACCTTTTACGTGGAGCGGACAAAGCCCTTCAGACCGCCCAGTTCGTTTCTTTCGACCCCAACAGGAGGGGAGTTGCCATTGGAAAACGCACAATCTCCAATTGGCTAGTAGATTGCATTTCCTTCACATGCCCAGGCTGGGCTGACTCTATAGGGCCATGTCACGGCTCATAATGTTAGAGCCATGGCTGCATCAGTGGCTCACTTGAAGTCTGCCTCCATTGAAGAGATTTGCAAGGCTGCAACGTGGTCATCAGTCCACACATTCACATCTCATTACTTTCTCCAGCAGGATACCCAATGCGACAGTCGGTTCGGGCAGGCGGTGCTGCAGAATCTGTTCAGGGGGTTTAGAATCCAACTCCACCCCTCTAGGCCCATTTTGATTCTGTTCCAGGCTGCACTCTCAGTTAGTTGATTTTGGTTTTTAGGTCAATCTATGTTATGTCCTCGCCGTTGCAAGGCCAAATTGACCAATGTTCATTGTTTTGGGTGAGCCTGGGTGCTAGGGATACCCCAATTGTGAGAGCAAGCAGCCTGCTTGGCCTCGGAGAAAGCGAAGATACTTACCTGTAGCAGGTATTCTCCGAGGACAGCAGGCTGATTGTTCTCACACACCTGCCCTCCTCCCCTTTGGAGTTGTTGTTGTTGTTATTGTTGTTACTTGTTCATATGCTTTTTGATTAAACTAAGAAGATACGCTCATGCGGCGGGCGGGAAGACGTTCACGCATGTGCGGTGTGTGCTGCTCGCGCAACGGAACTTTCCCAAAAGACTTTATTTTTGCTTGCAAAATTCCTTTGCCAGTTCCTGGGCCGCCGTGGACAACGACCCAATTGTGAGAACAATCAGCCTGCTTTCCTCGGAGGATACTTGCTATAGGTAAGTATCTTCGCTTTACAATCACAAACATACAAACAACAAATGCGCTGCTATTCCCAACATATTTCACAAAAATAATAGCTGCCAACAGTTTGATGGAGAAGAAACAAAACTTTAAACTGTATCCTGAACCTCACGAGCAACCAATGTAGCTGTTTCAAAGTAGAAGTAATATGATCCAACTTCAAAACACCTACAACCACCCTCGCAGCAGCACTCTGCACAACCTGTAAAGCTTTGACCCTAGCACTAGACAGCACTAGACACTCCCAAATAAAGAGAACATATGAAAGAACATAAAAACATACAGTGGGGGAAATAAGTATTTGATCCCTTGCTGATTTTGTAAGTTTGCCCACTGACAAAGACATGAGCAGCCCATAATTGAAGGGTAGGTTATTGGTAACAGTGAGAGATAGCACATCACAAATTAAATCCGGAAAATCACATTGTGGAAAGTATATGAATTTATTTGCATTCTGCAGAGGGAAATAAGTATTTGATCCCCCACCAACCAGTAAGAGATCTGGCCCCTACAGACCAGGTAGATGCTCCAAATCAACTCGTTACCTGCATGACAGACAGCTGTCGGCAATGGTCACCTGTATGAAAGACACCTGTCCACAGACTCAGTGAATCAGTCAGACTCTAACCTCTACAAAATGGCCAAGAGCAAGGAGCTGTCTAAGGATGTCAGGGACAAGATCATACACCTGCACAAGGCTGGAATGGGCTACAAAACCATCAGTAAGACGCTGGGCGAGAAGGAGACAACTGTTGGTGCCATAGTAAGAAAATGGAAGAAGTACAAAATGACTGTCAATCGACAAAGATCTGGGGCTCCACGCAAAATCTCACCTCGTGGGGTATCCTTGATCATGAGGAAGGTTAGAAATCAGCCTACAACTACAAGGGGGGAACTTGTCAATGATCTCAAGGCAGCTGGGACCACTGTCACCACGAAAACCATTGGTAACACATTACGACATAACGGATTGCAATCCTGCAGTGCCCGCAAGGTCCCCCTGCTCCGGAAGGCACATGTGACGGCCCGTCTGAAGTTTGCCAGTGAACACCTGGATGATGCCGAGAGTGATTGGGAGAAGGTGCTGTGGTCAGATGAGACAAAAATTGAGCTCTTTGGCATGAACTCAACTCGCCGTGTTTGGAGGAAGAGAAATGCTGCCTATGACCCAAAGAACACCGTCCCCACTGTCAAGCATGGAGGTGGAAATGTTATGTTTTGGGGGTGTTTCTCTGCTAAGGCACAGGACTACTTCACCGCATCAATGGGAGAATGAATGGGGCCATGTACCGTACAATTCTGAGTGACAACCTCCTTCCCTCCGCCAGGGCCTTAAAAATGGGTCGTGGCTGGGTCTTCCAGCACGACAATGACCCAAAACATACAGCCAAGGCAACAAAGGAGTGGCTCAGGAAGAAGCACATTAGGGTCATGGAGTGGCCTAGCCAGTCACCAGACCTTAATCCCATTGAAACTTATGGAGGGAGCTGAAGCTGCGAGTTGCCAAGCGACAGCCCAGAACTCTTAATGATTTAGAGATGATCTGCAAAGAGGAGTGGACCAAAATTCCTCCTGACATGTGTGCAAACCTCATCATCAACTACAGAAGACGTCTGACCGCTGTGCTTGCCAACAAGGGTTTTGCCACCAAGTATTAGGTCTTGTTTGCCAGAGGGATTAAATACTTATTTCCCTCTGCAGAATGCAAATAAATTCATATACTTTCCACAATGTGATTTTCCGGATTTAATTTGTGATGTGCTATCTCTCACTGTTACCTAACCTACCCTTCAATTATGGGCTGCTCATGTCTTTGTCAGTGGGCAAACTTACAAAATCAGCAAGGGATCAAATACTTATTTCCCCCACTGTAAGAGTAGCCATACTGGGTCACACCAATGGACAGACCAGTTTTCCAAACAGTGGCCAATTCAGGTCACTAGCACCTGGCAGAAACCCAAATCATGGCAACACTCCATACTACAGTCCTAGGGCAAGCAGACTATGGACTAAGTAATTGTAGAATATTGATAAACACAGGATTTTAAAATAGTGGAGGAGTGGCCCAGTGGTTAGGGTGGTGGCCTGTGGTCCTGAGGAACTGAGTTCAATTCCCACCTCAGGCACAGGCAGCTCCTTGTGACTCTGGGCAAGTCACTTAACCCTCCATTGCCCCATGTAAGCCGCATTGAGCCTGCCGTGTGGGGTACAAATGTAACAAAAAAAAGCAAACTTTATTAGCTAGTCTCCATACCCTTTTCTCCATAGTTTTAAAACTTGAAGTTTCTGCCACAGCATTTTTAGAGTCTCTAGAAGGCACAGAAAGGCCCAGTTCAGTCCTCAATAACAACCCACCCACCCTCCCCAGCTCTCACCCACCCCTAGCTCAACTCTTCATTTACAGTCAATTATTATAATATAAGAAACGAGGGCTTGTTATTTGCTGTTGATATTATATATGGCATTGTAAATGTGGATATATTGTTACATTTACTGTGCCATGTTTATGTTAGATGCGTGTGAGGTTATAAAGGGTCCTTTTACCAAGCTTCGGTAAGTACTGAAGTGTGCTTAGCGCAGCTTAAAAGGGTTTACTATGGGGAATGCTGAGGTATCAAGTGGTAAAATCCCAAAGTCTGCACATTACCCACATGCAAAAAAATAGTTTATTTTTCTTTAATTTTGCTTATAAACTTATTTTATAATCTCCACAAAGTAAAAGAAATGGAGGGGCCCTTTGACTAAGGCACGCCAAAAGTGGACTACGCTGGTGTAGGCATGTGTTTTGGACGTGCACTGGTCCATTTCCTCAGCGTGCCTGGAAAAAAGGCATTTTTTAAAATGTGCTGGAAAATGGACATGCGGCAAAAATAAAAACCTTACTGCCACCCATTGATTTAGCAGTAAGGTCTCACCCGCTAACCAGGTGGTAAGCATTCAGTGCATGTAAACTGCCGATTACAGCCAGTTAAGTGCCACACGGTAGAAAATGTTTTCTACCACTTGTTTTGGGAGTGCACCAAAAAAGGAAGTAGCTCCCGGGGCATGTGGTAGCTGGGCGGTAATGCCAATTTGATGCGCATTGGACACACGTAAGTGCCTACATGCCTTTGTAAAAGGGCCCCTGAGAGTCTTATTTTAGCTAAAGAGAATCCACGTACGTGGAGAACTCAGTAGATCCCACGAAGCATAAAATGAAAATAAAAAGAGGTGGTAATATAAACCAGGCTATCCAAAAAAAAACTGGAACCAACCAAAGTCAATTGAATAGTAAGACAAAAAATGTTTATTAATTTCACATTAAAAATGACTCGACACAACGTTGTGTTTCGGCCTGCTTTTTTGCAGACTGCAGTGATAGATGGTTCATTTTCCAAACGGTCTTTCCGAGACCATTTTTATGTCCTTGTCTGCAGATTTTTTACTTGAGATTTGAGATTTTGTCATATCATCAATTTATGATCTTACTTTAATTTTTATTTTAGACATAAGACTCCTGATGTAGGCCAGCAGGCCGAAACACAACGTTGTGTCGAGTCATTTTTAATGTGAAATTAATAAACATTTTTTGTCTTAATATTCAATTGACTTTGGTTGGCTCCAGTTTTTTTTGGATAGCCTGGGTTATATTCCCACCTCTTTTTATTTTCAGTCTTATTTAATACCTATGGGCTTTAGCACCCACTCATGTCTGGTTGCGCATGCTAACCATTAGTGAAATGGCCCCTAGGATTGTTAAATTTAATAAAAAATGATGAGCTCTATTTTGGTACAGTCAGATGAAACAGCTTCATTTTTATTCTTTAATATCTTGCAGATGTTTACCATTTGGACTGTGACTGTTCTGCTTGTTGGCGTCGTTAGAGGTGAGAGAAGATAAAGTAACAATTTTGAAAAAAGATTTTTTGATCATTTTCTTTATCAAAAGTTGTTGTTTTTTTTTCTCCATACCGATGATTTGCTAATTGTGTGCACAAACATGTTACATCTGTGAGATACAGTATCATGATCGCTATATGTTAGTCTTCTGCAATGCATGGAAATAACAGTTAATGATTGACATCAGAATATACGGTGATATCTTTTTACCTTTCGGTCAAGGTAACATAATTCGTTTCTTGTCTAGCTTTCAGGAGTTACCACTGCCTCAGGTCCAAATAGAAAAACCAATCAGTCAATATTCAGCAGGTCTCAATCTACTGAAAGTTAATTATACGATTCTTAGGTAGATTTTAGTCCACTTTCTGCTAATATGTTTGCTGTTCGTGGTGCTATTTTTTCAATTCCCTTAATTTATGTAATTAATTCTGAAGTTAACTGCATCATTGTATTAAATGTTCATTTTTACATTGCCAGAAAAAAAAAAAAAAAACAAGTGAATCGCACAGTTTTATGACACTCCTGCTTTGTTCTCCCACACTCCTCACCAGTTCTCTCAGCACTGTCACAGGTCCTGGATTCTGTTCCATGGCTGATGATGACATCTGCCCTCCTTGGCCATTTTTCATGATTAGCAGCAATGATATCTCCACTGCTCTCTTGCCTTCCCAGCAAAACTACTGGGGGTATTGCTCAAGGAAAAAATGGCATTAAATATATAAGGACCCTTTACCAAACAGCAGTAAAAAGTGGCCTTAGTGCGGCCTTACACTGGTCATTTCCACGCACTAAGGCTATTTTTACCACTGGGGTGAAATGGCTGAATTTTCTATTTCTGTATTAATAGCCACACATTAGCACGTGAGCCCCCACTGCTGCCTATTTTGTAGGCATTCGGAACTCGCGCACTAAACATGTGCTGATTGGTTAACACGTGACAATATAAAAGTCAAGCTTACATCTTTATTAAGGGGTCCTTTTACTAAGGGCATCTTATCATTTAGCAAATGCTAATCGTTAGTGTGCACTTAGGGGTCCTTTTACCAAGCTGTGCCTTTGGGTAAGATACTGATGCTAATAAACCATCTAATATAATAATTTGCTCCTCCAACATTCCAATGTGTCTCACTGGGATCGTAACCACCTGCTGATATCACTCATCCAACGTTCCAATGTGTGTCACTGGGATTGTAACCACCTGCTGACATCACTCCTCCGACGTTCTCCATCCCCTCTCCCTCCCAGTTCCATGGGATCCTGGAAATGGGAGGGAGGGAGGGGGACACTGGAACTCGGGGGGGGGGGGAAGGGAGGGGGGCCTGGAACTCAGAGGGAGGTGGAGGGGGCAGGGGAGAGATGCTGCACATGGATGAATGGAGGGGGCAGGGCACAGAGGACGTTGCCTGCATATGGAGAGAGCACAATGCAGGGGAGAGAGCATAATTTATTTATTTATTGCATTTGTATCCCACATTTTCCCACCTTTTTGCGGGTTCAGTGTGGCTTACAATATGAGTTGAATGTTGGAAATACAATTTGTTACAGATAGTTATGGATTACATTATGCAGGGTTAAGCGAAACAATTGAGGTGTCGTTAAGGGATGTAATAATGGAATAATGCAGGGGAGAGATGGGACCCTGAAACTCGGAGGCAGGGAGGGGATGACCCTGGAACTCAGAGGCAGGGAGGGGATGACCCTTGAACTCGGAGGCAGCGAGGGAGGGAGGGGACGACCCTGGAACTTGGAGGGAGGGAGGAGACGACCCTGGAACTCGGAGGGAGGGAGGGGGGATGACCCTGGAACTCGGAGGGAGGGAGGGGGGACGACCCTGGAACTCGGAGGGCGGGAGGGTGGGGGGACCCTGGAACAGGGAGGGAGGGGGGGCCCTGGCACACACTCTCATGCTCACACACACACACGGTAGCTCATGCTCCATATACTAAATTTTATCATAACAGAGTAGTCCTCCGCATTCACCCTAAGTTCCTGCCAAAGGTGGTGTCGGAGTTCCATCTGAACCAGTCAATTGTCTTGCCAACATTTTTTCCCCGTCCACATACTCACCCTGCTGAACGTCAGTTGCACACGTTGGACTGCAAGCAAGCATTGGCCTTCTATGTGGAGCGGACAACCCCCTTTAGACAGTCCGCCTAAATGTTTGTTTCTTTCGATCCCAACAGAAGGGGAGTGGCTGTCGGGAAACGCACCATTTCCAATTGGCTAGCAGATTGCATTTCCTTCACTTTTGCCCAAGCTGGGCTGACTCTTGAGGGTCATGTCACGGTTCATAGTGTTAGAGCCATGGCAGTGTCAGTGGCTCACTTGAAGTCAGCCACTATTGAAGAGATTTGCAAGGCTGCGATGTGGTCTTCAGTCCACACATTCACATCTCATTACTGCCTTCAGCAGGATACCCGACGCGACAGTCGGTTTGGGCAGTCCGTGCTGCAGAATCTGTTTGGGGTTTAGAATCCAACTCCACCCCCCTAGGCCCATTTTTGTTCTGTTACAGGCTGCACTCTCAGTTAGTTGTTCTGTTTTTAGGTCAATCTCAGTTATGTCTTCGCCTTTGCGAGACCCAATTGACCCTGTTTGTTGTTTTGAGTGAGCCTGGGGGCTAGGGATACCCCATCAGTGAGAACAAGCAGCCTGCTTGTCCTCGGAGAAAGCAAAGTTACTTACCTGTAGCAGGTATTCTCCGAGGACAGCAGGCTGATTGTTCTCACACACCCGCCTACCTCCCCTTTGGAGTTGAATCTTCCCTTGTCTTTGCTTTCTATACTGACTGTGAGGCACGCTCGCGTTACGGGCGGGAAGTCGGTTGTGCACGTGCGGTGCGTGCACGTGTGCACGAGGGCTCTAGCAAACTTTGTTGCTAGGGAAATCTCCGATCCTGGGGCTGCCGTTGGACATCACCCATAAGTGAGAACAATCAGCCTGCTGTCCTTGGAGAATACCTGCTACAGGTAAGTAACTTCGCTAACTGTCAGGCTCATTTTCGAAAGAGATGGACGTCCATCTTTAGAAATAAATTGGAACATGGATGTCCATCTCCCAGAGATGTCCAAATCAGTATAATCGAAACCCAAATTTGGATGTCTCCAACTGAAGTCCGTCGCAAGGACGTCCAAATCTCAAGGGGGCGTATTGGAGGCGTGGTGAAGGCGGGACTTGGGCGTGCCTAAGACTTGGACATCTTTAAACATAATCGAAAAAAGCAGGGACGTAACTTGGACATTTTCACCCGGACGTGTTTTTATAACGAATAAGGCACAAAAAGATGCCAGAAATGACCAGATGACCACCGGAGGGAATCGGGGATGACCTCCCGTTACTCCCCCAGTGGTCACTAACCCCCTCCCACCCTTAAAAAACATCTTTAAAAATATTTCGTTCTAGGCTTAGATGTCATACTCATGTCCATGACAGCGCATGCAGGTCCCTGGAGCAGTTTTAGTGGCTGCAGTGCACTTCAGACAGGCGGATCCAGGCCCATACGCCCTACAAAACCCACCAGAAACCCTCTGTACCCATATATAGGTGCCCCCCTTCACTCATAAGGGCTATAGTAGTGGTGTACAGTTGGGGGTAGTGGGTTTTGGGGGGCTCAGCACACAAGGTAAGGGAACTGTGTACGTGGGAGCACTTTATGAAGTCCACTGCAGTGCCCCCTAAGGTGCCCGGTTGGTGTCCTGGCATGTCAGGGGGACCAGTACACTACAAATGCTGGCTCCTCCCACGTCCAAATGGCTTGCATTTGGACGTTTTTGACATGGACGTGTTTGGTTTCAAAAATCGCCAAAACTCAGACGTCCATGTCTAGGGACGTCCAAATCCAAGGACGTCCTTGGTATTTTCGAAATGAAAGATGGACGTCCATCTTTTTTCAAATATATGCTTTTCCCCGCCCCCCGGATTTGGACATTTTACAAAGACGTCCAAATTCCAATTTGGATGTTTCTTTTGAAAGTGCCCCTCCATGCCACAGCTCGACATGTATAAGTTACTAAAATATTGAGCTTTCTGTTGTCTGTAAATACAGGGCGTGAAGTTTGTTATAATGATCTTGGATGCTTTACGAGCAGTTTTCCCTGGAGTGGTCTACCAGAGAGCCCAGAAGAGATCAACACTCGCTTCTTTGTCTTCACTAAAGATACTATGGAAAATTATAAAGTAAGACCTCGAAATATTTATATATGTTCTCCATAAGCCTTTTTATTCTTCATGTGTAACTGTATTTAGTTTTGCAAACCACTGTGATAAGCTTGTATATGTTTAGTAGTATTGCAAGAGACTGTAATATAGTAAGTGATGGTAGATAATGGATGGTGCATCCAGTCTGCCCAACAGTCACATTCATTATCAATTTGATTGAAATCAACAATGAATGTGATATTATATACTACTTAATCATGGTCTTTCTTTGGTGTTTCTGGGACATAGATTTTCAAAAGATGTTTGACAAAGTACCTCACGAAAGACTCCAGAAGAAATTGAAGAGTCATGGGATAGAAGGTAGTGTTCTATTGTGGATTAAACACTGGTTAAAAGATAAAAAAAACAGAGAGTAGGGTTAAATGGTCAGTATTCTAAATAGGTTCCACAGGGGTCTGTACTGAGACTGCTGCTTTTTAACATACCGTATTTTTTGGACTATATGATGCACTTTTTTCCCCCCAAATTTGGGAGGAAAATGGGGGGTGCGTCTTATAGTCCAAAGGTAGATTTGGCTGGCTGGCAGGCCGCCCGCCCTCCGAGTTCGGGATCGCCGTCAGGGTTACCTCCTCCCCCCCCCCCCGGCCCTGTCACCACTTCTCCCTACTCACGTGATCTTCCCTGGTGGTCTAGTGACGTCGGGGCAGGAAAGAGCCCCCTCTTTCCTGCCCAGCGCGCTGCTCTCCATCCTCCTGTATGCAGCCTGACGGTCTCGGCGAGATTCAAAATGGCCGCCGAGACTTCAATTCTCGGCGGCCATTTTGAATCTCGACGAGACCGTCAGCAATGCATACAGGAGGATGGAGAGCAGCGTGCTGGGCAGGAAAGAGGGGGCTCTTTCCTGCCCCGACGTCACTAGACCACCAGGGAAGATCGCGTGAGTAGGGAGAACTGGTGACAGGGCCGGGGGGGGGGGGGGGGGGGGGGGGGGGAAGGAGGTAACCCTGACGGCGATCCCGAACTCGGAGGGAGGGAGGGATTCGGACAAGACGCACCGGAGCACCTAGGTTTTAGAGTTGGGAAAAAGGAAAAAAATTTTTTTCCTATTTCCCTCCTCTAAAACCTAGGTGCGTCTTATGGTCCAGTGCGTCTTATAGTCCGAAAAATACGGTATTTATAAATGTTCTAGAGATGGGAGTAACTAGTGAGGTAATTACATTTGCTGATGACTCAAAGTTATTCAAAGTTGTTAAATTGCAAGAGAATTGTGAAAAATTACAAGAGGACCTTATGAGACTAGAAGACTAGGCATCTAAATGGCAGATGATGTTTAATGGGAGCAAGTGCAAAGTGATGCATATGGGAGAAAGGAACTCGAATTATAGTTATGTAATGCAAGGTTCCACATTAGGAGTCACCAACTAGGAAAGGGATCTAGGCATCATTGTTGATGAAACGTTGAAACCCTCTGCTCAGTGTACAGTGGCAGCTAAGAAAGCAAATAGAATGTTAGGTATTATTAGGAAAGGAATGGAAAACAAAAATGAGGATGTTATAATGCCTTTGTATTGCTCCATGGTGTTCAATTCTAGTCACCACATCTCAAAAAAGATACAGTGGAATTAGAAAAGGTACAGAGAAGGGTGATGAAAATGATAAAGGTGATGGGATGAGTTCCCTATGAGGAAAGGCTAAAGCGACTAGGGCTCTTCAGCTTAGAGAAAAAATGGCTGAGGGGAGATATGATAGAGGTCTATAAAATAATGGAGTGGAACGGGTAGACGTGAATCGCTTGCTAACTCTTTCCAAAAATACTAGGATGAGGGGGCACACAATGAAGCTACAAAGTAGTAAATGTAAAATGAATCGGAGAAAATATTTCTTCACTCAATGTGTAATTAAACTCTGGAATTCGTTGCCAGAGAATGTGGTAAAAGCAGTTAGCTTAGCGGGGTTTAAAAAAGGTTTGGATGGCTTCCTAAAGGAAAACTCCATAGTCCATTATTAAAATGGATTTGGGGAAAATCCACTGCATATTTCTAGAATAAGCAGCATAAAATGTATTGTACTGTTTTGGGATCTTGCCAGGTACTTGTGACCTGGATTGGCCACTGTTGGAAACAGGATGCTGGGCTTGATGTACCTTCGGTCTATCTCAGTATGGCAATACTTACGTACTTATGTAAGTCCGCCCAGCTCTGTCCTTATGTCCCAGCTACTGGTGTTGTGCTGTCAATGTTACATATAGACAAATACTCCTGTCCATGCCTATCCTGAAAGCCAGGTGTCGGTTTTCAAGGCTATATTTCTCCTCCCAATCTCTCCTCTTCCATCAGGCACAGACCCCTTTAGGGCCTAGGGCTGTCCTCCTTCCAAGAGTGCACCTCACTGGGTCACACCCTGGCCTTGAGCAGATGCTTTTCTGCTCTAAGTTCCTCCTGGATAGGTCTCCTCAATCCTACCAGAGCTCTTTCTCCTGCTCCAGTTATTGCGAGAACAGCAATAACTGCTCCTTAATTTCTGCCCAATTGTAGATGGGTTTCCAGTATCCCCCTTTTCCTTTCTGGTCACTTGGCAGGGGCTTGAAGGCAACCAGAGATCACTAGGTACCTTTAGTCAGAGGCATAACAAAGGACATCTTCTTGCTCAAAATCTCCTCTTTTATTATCTCTTAACTCCACCTCTCCTGTCACTCTTCTCTCCAGGGGCAATTTTCCTCTGTATTTTGTTTCATAAACACTCCCAGTCACTCCCCTTAGTGACTCTACAATGGGACTTTTTTCAGTAATCCCAGTCTAACGGGATTACATTCTCCCTTCAGTTACCTAATCTCTTGCCCTCAAGGGATTACTTTGGATTCTGTTCTCCTTTTTCTTTTCCAGAGCATCAGCAACCCTACACATCATTTCAGCTTAATTTAACATTTAACCTATAGTAACATAGTAAATGACGGCAGATAAGGACCTGTACGGTCCATCCAGTCTGCCCAACAATGTAAACTCATTTTACATGGTATGTGATACTTTATATGTATACCTGAGTTTGATTTGTCCTTGCCTTTCTCAGGGCACAGACCGTAGAAGTCTGCCCAGCACTATTCTTGTACTAAGTTGTGAAGCTAACATTGAAGCCCCTTAAAATTTAGACTCCAGCCCATCCCTATCTATTCAGTCACGATCAGGGCATAGACCGTAGAAGTCTGCCCAGCTCTCGTTTTGTTTCCGTTTACCGGCATCGCCACCCAATCTCCGCGAAGATTCCACGGAACTATTCCTTCTAAACAGGATTCCTTTGTGTTTATCCCACGCATGTTTGAATTCCATTACCGTTTTCATCTCCACCACCTCCCGCGGGAGGGCATTCCACATATCCACCACCCTCTCTGTGAAAAAATACTTCCTGACATTAGTCCTGAGTCTTCCCCCCTTCAACCTGAATTCATGTCCTTTAGTTCTACCGCCTTCCCGTGTCCGGAAAAGGTTCGTTTGCAGATTAATACCTTTCAAATATTTGAACATCTGTATCATATCACCCCTGTTTCTCCTTTCCTCCAAGGTATACATGTTCAGGTCAGCAAGTCTCTCCTCATACGGTTTGCAACGCAAATTCCATACCATTTTTGTAGGTTTTCTTTGCATCGCTTCCAGTCTTTTTACATCTTTAGCAAGATACGGCCTCCTGAACTGAACACAATACTCTAAGTGGGGCCTCACCAATGACTTGTAGAGGGGCATCAACACCTCCTTTCTTCTGCTGGTTATGCCCCTCTCTACACAGCCTAGCATCCTTCTGGCCACGGCCGTCGCCTTGTCGCATTGTTTCTTCACCTTCAGATCCTCCAACAGCAACACCCCAAGGTCTCTCTCCTGAGTTGAACTTACTATTCTCTCCCCTCCTATCCGGTATCTCTTTTTTGGGTTTCCGCACCCCAAGTGCATCACTCTACACTTCTTGGCATTAAATTTTAACTAAGTTAACACTAAATGGGGATAAACTAGTTTCAACCAGAGCACGATCAATAACCCCGCACCACTCCACCTTACTCTGAATGACACCTTTCTATTACTGTCTACTTAGGTCTTCTTTGTCATCCTCGATCTCACTGTAATACCAACTGTATCTTCTTCCCTGGAGTGGCGTTGCCATAACAGTTTTCTGTAAGCCACATTGAGCCTGCAAATAGGTAGGAAAATGTGGGATACAAGTGCAATAAAATAAATAAATATAGTCAATCACAAAAACGTGCTGCAGACATTTTTTCTTTTCTCCTTCAATTTATTACAAACAAATCCCCCCTCTTATACACATACATTCACTGTTTACAAAATAAGCGCCACAAAAATTAACACTTTTTATACATGTTATACAACCAGACCGTCACTTATCTGTTTTCAGTATTTTCTCCTCATTCTTATCCCGTGCTGCCCAAGGTATAGTGATGCGCAGACTGTCATGGCTGCATGTCTCTGACCTGGATCATTCGGTCCAGCAGTGGATGGCGGATGTTCCTTGCTGGGAGGATAACCTTTTTGGTGAGGAAGTAGAGGATCTGGTTGACTAGCTCAATAAACACAATGGTGCTACAGATTCTCTCTCCCGCCGGGCGTCTTCTGCTACTACCTCCTCATCTAGGAGGTTTTTTGGAGGGAAGAAGAGTGCTCTCTATTCCTATGCTAGGCGTAGGTACACTCCTGCTTCTCGGCAGCCTGTCCAGACTCAGTCCCAGCACGCTCGTTCTCGTCAACAGCGTGCACCTAAGGCCTCTGCGGCTCCCCAGCAAAAGCAAGGGACGGGCTTTTGACTGGCTCCAGTGCAGCATTGCCTCAGAAAAAGTGTCCATGTTGGACAGCTTGACTGTCGGGGGGAGGTTGATATTTTTTCACCAAAGGTGGCCTCTCGTAACCTCCGATCGGTGGGTTCTTCAAATAGTCCAGTCAGGATACACCCTAAATCTGGAATCCAAGTCTCCAAATTGTCCACCGGGAGCTATTCTTACAGTTCCCAGCACAAACAGGTACTTGCAGAGGAACTCTCCGCCCTTTACAGGCCCAAGCAGTCGTACCAGTTCCAGCAGGGGAAGAAGGGCTGGGATTCTATTCCAGGTACTTCCTTGTGCAGAAGAAAACAGGGGGGATGCGTCCCATCATAGACCTAAGGGCCCTGAACAAATTTCTAATCCGAGAAAAGTTCAGGATGATTTCCCTGGGCACCCTTCTTCCCATAATTCAGGAAAACGATTGCCTATGCTCTCTGGACTTAAAGGATGCCTACACTCACATCTCGATACTCCCAGCTCACAGGAAGTATCTTCAATTTCAGCTAGGAGCACAGCACTTTCAGTACCGTGTACTGCCTTTTGGCCTGGCGTCTGCGCCCAGAGTGTTTACCAAATGCCTAGCTGTAGTTGGGAGTGCATGTGTTTCCTTATCTCGACGATTGGCTGGTGAAGAGCACCTTGGAGGAGGGTGCTCTGGAGGCCATGTGAATGACTAGTCCGCAAAATCTTCCAAGCGTGGGGCACCCCCTCGGTGGATCTTTTTGCCACTCAGGTCAATCACAAACTCCCTCAGTTCTGATCCAGGCTTCAGGCCCACGACAGACTAGCGTCAGATGCCTTTCTCCTACATTGGGTGACAGGCTTCTGTATGTGTATCCTCCCATACCTCTAGTAGGGAAGACTTTGCTGAAACTCAAGCAAGACTGCGGAACCATGATCCTGATTGCACCCTTCTGGCCGCGTCAGATTTGGTTCCCTTTTCTTCTGGAGTTGTCCTCTGAAGAACCGTGGAGATTGGAGTGTTTTCGAACCCTCATCACTCAGAATGAGGGGTCGCTTCTACATCCCAACCTCCAGTCTCTGGTTCTCATGGCCTGGATGTTGAGAACCTAGAATTTGCCTCCTTGGTTCTTTTAGAGGGCGTCTTCCAAGTCTTGCTTACTTCCAGGAAAGATTCCACAAAGAGGTGTTACTCTTTCAAATGGAGGAGGTTTGCCATCTGGTGTGACAGCAAGGCCCTAGATCCTCTTTCTTGTCCTACACAGACCCTGCTTGAGTACCTTCTACACTTGTCAGAGTCTGGTCTCAAGACCAACTCCGTAAGGGTTCATCTTAGTGCGATTAGTGCATATCACCTCCGTGTAGAAGGTAAGCCTATCTCTGGACAGCCTTTAGTTGTTCGCTTCATGAGAGGTTTGCTTTTGTCAAAGCCCCCTTGAAAAACCTCCACCAGTGTCGTGGGATCTCAATGTCGTTCTCACCCAGCTGATGAAAGCTTGTTTTGAGCCACTGAATTCTTGCCATCTGAAGTACTTGACCTGGAAAGCCATTTTCTTGGTGGCATTTACTTCAACTCGTAGAGTCAGTGAGCTTCAGGCCTCGGTAGTGCATGCACCTTATATCAAGTTTCATCACAACAGAGTAGTCCTCCGCATGTACCCTAAGTTCCTACCAAAGGTGGTGTCGGAGTTCCATCTTAATCAGTCAGTTGTCTTGCCAACATTCTTTCCCCGTCCTCATACCTGCCCTGGCGAAAGCAGTTTGCACACCTTGGATTGCAAGAGAGCATTGGCCTTTTACGTGGAGTGGACGAAGCCCTTTAGACAGTCCGCTCAGTTATTTCTCTCTTTTGATCCCAACAGGAGGGGAGTCACCATCGAAAACGTACAATCTCCAGTTGGCTAGCAGATTGCATATCCTTCACTTATGCCCAAGCTGGGCTGACTCTGGAGGGCCATGTCACGACTCATAATGTTAGAGCCTTGGCTGCGTCAGTGGCTCACTTAAAGTCAGCCTCTATTGAGGAGATTTGCAAGGCTGTAACATGGTCATCAGTCCACACATTCACATCTCACTACTGCCTTCAGCAGGATTCCCGATGCGACAGTTGGTTTGGGCAGTCGGTGCTGCAGAATCTGTTCGGGGTTTAGAATCCAACTCCACCCCCCTAGGCCCATTTTTGTTTTGTTCCAGGCTGCACTCTCAGTTAGTTGTTTATGGTTTCATGTCAATCTATGTTATGTCCTCGCCGTTGCGAGGCCCAATTGTGCAATGTTCATTGTTTTGAGTGAGCCTGGATGCTAGGGTTACCCCATCAGTGAGAACAAGCAGCCTGCTTGTCCTCGGACAAAGCGAAGATACATACCTGTAGCAGGTATTCTTCGAGGACAGCAGGCTGATTGTTCTCACAAACCCGCTTTCCTCCCCTTTTGGAGTTGGTGTTTATTTGCTTTTTGATTAAACTGAGCGGGAACGCTCATGCGACAGGCGGGAAGACCGCTGCGCATGCACGGTGCATGCTGCACGCGCGCCAGATGACTCTGTCAAAATTTTTTATGTATAGCTTTCAAAATTGCTGATTCCCGGGATGACACAGAAGTCAACCCACATTTGAGAACAATCAGCCTGCTGTCCTCGGAGAATACCTGCTGCAGGTATGTATTTTCGCTTTTTCATGTTCTCTCTAGCAGCCTCACCCTGAGCTCAATGTGTGCTATAGGAGAAGGGTCACAGCCATATGCAACTTACTAAACTTATTGTGTGAAAAGGGGGTGTTGCATATGTGTTTTCTTGTCAAGTGGTGCTTAGATGGCAACTCTGGCTGTATCAACTAAGGCCGGTGGTGGGCTGGCTTGTATGGTCTGAGTTTTGTATGTGGCGATCTGGTTTAGGATACGCTATACAGAGCTTTGACGGAAACTCAAGAAATTTGGAATGTGAGGACAATGCTGGGCAAACTTTTACGGTCTGTGTCCTGCAAATGACAAGACAGATTTGGATAGGTTGGAATGGGCTTTGATGGCTTCTCCAGTAGTTGGAGCATAAGGACAGAGCCATTTCCCATGTGTAACCATGACCGTGCAGACTATACCGCAACTGTGGACCTACAGCGCCTTCCCAATAACAGAGAGCGACACTGACTTCTGAAAAGACATCAAACACATGGACCTTGCAACATAATAATTATGGATTTTAGTTTTCTACACTTTAGTTTTCTACTTTGACTGTGACCTTTTCTATTTATATCCTGTGCTCTCTTATCCCCAGTGTTCTATGACCATTTATAATCAATAATAACATATTTGTCTTACTTCCCTCAGCATTCACAAGCCAGAAGTGGGGATATAAGATAAAGATAAAGATCAGGGTGCTGATGATTCTGCAAACCCCAAGTTCTTGAAAATAGGAGACCTAGCCCATAGAACTTATACCCATTTAAAGTTGAAGCTGTGACCTCTACTGCAGCCAGGTTTGAGAACCATACATCTTGGGTTCATCTGAAAGATAAAGTACAGTAAAGCACAGGACTCAGAATCACAACTGGAGACATCTCAGAACCTCCAGCACAATAGAGCCAAGCAAATCGGGAGATAAATAATTTGAGATTCACAATTGCCATTTATGGAATTTGAACTGATACCACTTATACAAGAATAACACCAAACCTTAACCCTGACCAAGATATTACAATGTACTGTATGTGCAAATGCAAGATGTTTTACATGCTATAGACATTGAAACCCATGTCTACATGTCATTTAGCTGTACAATTATTTATCTATAAGTGTAACCTCTATTAGTATATCCAACCATAGTATCACCCTTCTTAGTATTATTTTTTTTCTTAGGTTCTCTTCCTTTGGTATATGGTATAAGGTATATGGGAATTACCCATAGAAATTGTTGCTACCATTTTGCTCTATGTTGGAAGCCCTAACGGTTGCTTCAGCCTATTTTTAGTTACACCATTGGCAATGTTAAACACAAAGATACCCCTTATTAGTGCCTCTCCTATTTACTATCCGCTTCTTAGTGCTCATGATTGGGTGGCCATGACGGGTTAAGTAAGGCTCGGGAATCCCAACCTGCTTAGGGATTCTGGATACCTGCAACCCAAGACAGCCTGCAATCAGAGTACTAATCAAATGTTTGTTGAGCTCATAACAACATGGAGTTAGCTCAAGATTTTGAAGTGAGAGCAAACACCTAGGTGCAGGACTAGGTCGTTAGCAAGGAGCATTAGCCTTAACCATATTTGGTGAAGGTCGTGTTTACATAGACCTTCAAGTGGGGATATGAATATTATTATTATTTGGTTCAAGGCCTGACTTAGGTTCAGGATCTAAAATGAGAGAAAAACTTAAAGGCCTGTGACTCTGACTTGAACTTCAGTGTTGCTCAAAGGCTCATGAGCTATTGAGACACTGCAGAGCAAGTAGACATCTGCAAGAATAAGGAAGGGTGGGGGTCTAACTTGCAGAGTTGCATGAATGTGGCAATATGGTGGTTACAGATGTTCTTGAAAAACAGAACAAGATGGCTTCTCAGGAAGATGACCAGGCGCCACAGAAAGTGTTTTGAGGAAGATGACGTGAGTCTTCCAGTAAAAGCTAGTCCATTATTAGCATTTCCCAGAAGAACTAACCAACTCATTACCATAGCCAATCAGTGTTAACCATTACATTAGCATAGATCCAATAAGGTGTGCTCACTGTCATATTATCCGTATCCTGAATGGACATATAAAAATGAGTGTACTTCCTACTTCAAGCCAGAGAGACAGCTGAGCTGCTCTCTCCTATGAGAAACCAATTAATTGTATCTGAATTGGCAAGTAATCTGATTGCTTTCTCATAAGTAGCCATGACTCTTTTATATCTACTAATTGGCTTTGAGTGGTAAAATATAACATTAAAGACTCAGTCCCAGAAAACACCTATGTGTAGCTGGGGTACTATATTCCCATAACCAAGTGATTGTACATGTTGTCACGTCTGTGGTCGTGACCACCCTCAGACTTACCTTATTTCTGGGGGTCAGCATCTATGCTGGCTTCTGTCTGTTTCTGTGTTAGTCTTGTCTCTGTCTCTGTGTGCTGATTGCTTCACTAGACCTCACCTGTGTGGGCTACGCCTCTCTGAGGAGCCAGCATCTAAGATGGCTCCCGCTTGTTTTGTGCCAGCTTCCACGATGGCTTCTGCCTGTTCTAGTTGCCTGCCTTTGTTACTACTCCAGTCCCGAGTTCCAGTCCTGCTCTTCCTTGTATCCAGTTCTAGGGTGGTCTTGCCTGCCTCTGCCGCTCCTCGGCAGTGGTCCAAGGGCTCACGAATTCCGGTCCTGCCTTGAGGACCTGACACATGTTGCTTGTATATTCTTTGGAGTCTTAGATATAGAGATAATTTCTGTAGCAATATTCTGTACTCACAGTGAAATATCATTGATCTGTTAATTGTATAAGTACTTGATAAGATATCTAATAAAGAGCAAACTGATGCAGCCTTGGGTGGTTCATTTCTTCCTAAGTATTAGTGGGTGGTCCACTATACTGGGAGGGATAAATGCACCCTAAAATTTATACAATTTCTACAGTCTACGTCCTAGAAACAGCAAAGAAAGACCATGATCAAGTATATAATATCACTTTTATTGTTGAGTTAATCTTGAATTGATAGTGAATGTGACTGTTGGGCAGACTAGAAGGACCATTCAGGTCTTTATCTGCCATCACTTACTATGTTACTTGCAATCATAGTACAAGAAACAGAATACAAAGAGTAGCCCCCCCTCAGGACTACATTACAATCCCTGGTGGTCTAGCAGTGTAGTCAGGGCAGGAGCAATGCCCCAGTCGTGGCAGCCCTTTTGAGAACAGAGCAAGAGTACCTGGGGATCACTCTTGCCTTCCAACTACACCCCTCAACCACCACGGTTTATAAGATATGCCCAAGGGGGAGAAAGGAGGGAGGATATGCTGCACCATATGCCTGGAATAGACTTCCTGAGCCGGTACGTCAAGCTCCATCTCTGGCCGTCTTCAAATCTAAGCTAAAAGCCCACCTTTTTGATGCTGCTTTTAACTCCTAACCCTTATTCACTTGTTCAGAACCCTTATTTTATCATCCTCACTTTAATATTCCCTTATCTCTTGTTTGTCCTGTTTGTCTGTCCTAATTAGATTGTAAGCTCTGTCGAGCAGGGACTGTCTCTTCATGTTCAAGTGTACAGCGCTGTGTATGTCTAGTAGCGCTATAGAAATGATTAGTAGTAGTAGTAGTAGTGTTTGGGATTCCGGAATCTTGCTACTCTTTGGGATTCCGGAATCTTGCTATTCTTTGTCCTTATCCCTTATTTGTCCTGTTTGTCCTAATTAGATTGTAAGCTCTGTCAAGCAGGGACTGTCTCTTCATGTTCAGGTGTACAGCGCTGTGTATGTGTAGTAGCGCTATAGAAATGATTAGTAGTAGTAGTAGTAGTGTTTGGGATTCCGGAATCTTGCTACTCTTTGGGATTCCGGAATCTTGCTATTCTTTGTCCTTATCCCTTATTTGTCCTGTTTGTCCTAATTAGATTGTAAGCTCTGTCAAGCAGGGACTGTCTCTTCATGTTCAGGTGTACAGCGCTGTGTATGTGTAGTAGCGCTATAGAAATGATTAGTAGTAGTAGTAGTATGTAAATTGTACATATAAAATGAGTGCAGCTGCTAAAAATAAATGATTAGAGTTTGTTTAAAGGAAGGCACAAACTGTACAAGGGATGGGGTGACTTCCGTATAAGGAAAGGCTGAAGCAGCTAGGGCTCTTCAGCTTGGAGAAAAGACGGCTGAGGGGAGATATGATAGAGGTCTATAAAATAATGGAGTAGAATGGAATGAGTAGATGTGAATTGCTCGTTTACTCTTTCCAAAAATACTAGGACTTTGGGGGCATGCAATGAAGCTACAAAGTAGTACATTTAAAACGAATCGGAGAAAACATTTCTTCGCTCAACGTGTAATTAAATTCTGGAATTTGTTGCCAGAGAATGTGGTAAAAATAGTTAGGGTTTAAAAAAAGGTTTGGATATCTTCCTAAAAGTCCATAAGCCACTATTATTTATTTATTTATTTAGTTGGATTTATTTACCACGTTTTTGAAAGAATTCACTCAAGGTGGTGTACAGTAAAAATGGACTTGGGAAAATCCACTGCTTATTTCTAGGACAAGCAGTATAAAATGTTTTGTACTCTTTTGGGATCTTGCCAGGTACTTGTGACCTGGATTGGCCACTGTTGGAAACAGGATACTGGGCTTGATGGACTTTCAGTCTGTCCCAGTATGGCAATGCTTATGTTCTTATAAGGGAGGTATTTTTTATGGTCAGTCACTTTGATGCCTAGAGAGAGCAAGTGAAGTGGCTCTAGGGAAGCTATGTGAGGTTCAGGGATGGGTTGTGAGAGATGAAAAACAAAGAAAGTGGAATAGGGATTGTGTTGGATAGGTTTGCTGAAAGGCTGCAGTTGTCTACAGAAGGCTGAGATTGTAAAGGAGCTAATATAGGGAAAAACCCAAAGTCTCTCCTCTATCTGTATTGAGAGGACGGGGATGGGTTTCCTCTCTGCTGGAACAGCTGCAATTGTAGGACTTGGGCAAAGAGAGCTGAGGTTTCAAAAAAGTGATTATAGAGTGCTTTCTCTGATCTGTGAAATGTGTGAAACGTCAGAGTCATGTAAGTTACAGATCTCAGAGGATTGGAAAATCCTGAGAGAGTTAAAATCACAGAAGTGTTTGTTGAAATTTTCCTGTCAAGGCATTAGATATCTATATATATAAAACTCACCCTCAACGTTCTATTGTCTGACGTCACTGAAGCCAAGGTTCGTAAGTTCGAAGCTCTGAAGCCACGAAACACACAGTCTCGGGGCCCCGCCCTTGTGTCAAACGTTATGACGTTGAGGGCGGAGCAATTCACTCACATTGACGGCGGCCAGGGCGGCGCAATGGCGTCAATGACGACGAAGGTGCGTTGGGTGGGGGGGCCACAGTCACACATCGACGGCAACCATGGCGGCACAATGGCGTCACTAACAACGAACGAAGGTGCGTTGGGTGGGGGGCCAGAGGAAAGCCTTGCTAGCGCCCATTTCATTGGCTCCAGAAACGGGCCTTTTTTTACTAGTCATACATAAAATGAACTGAGGGAGATGGCCTAGTGGGGTTCCTGCTAGGTCATACCCCTAATGGTAGCCAACTAGCCGGTTTTCAGTCAGCTTGGATGGTTTTAAACGGACAGACCGACTGCAGGCACAGCATTAAAACCGGCTTCAGAAAAGCCATTTTTTTCTGCCTTCAGTCTTTCTGCCCCAGCGGTCCTGCAACTATGTCGCCCTTCCTTCCCTCTCTCTCTTGAATCCAGCAACCCTCAGTGTATTTCTTTCTTCATCCTCAGGTGCCCATAGGTTCAGCAGCATCTCTCACTCATCTCTTCTACCCTGTGGTCCTCTAAAATCAATGAGTCATTGACATCCAGGAAAACACACTATTCCTGTTGCCTGGGGCTTCTCTCTGCTATTTAGCGACCCACAGGAAGTTGCATCAGAGGAAGCAGGACAGCAGCAGAGTAAAGCCTTAGGCAGCAGGAAGTAGTCTGTCTTCCTGGATGCCTCCTCCTCGCTCCTTTTAGAGGAATATGAGTAGGATCAGGAGAGGGCAGGGTGCTGGACATGAGGGGAGAGAGAGATGGCAGACTTAGGGGGAGATGGAAAGATGCCACACAAGTATGGGGGAGAGAGGGAGAGATGCTACACATATGGGAGTATATAAACCAGATATGTGGAAGGGGAGAGAGGGGAAGGAAGGGGGAGTGGGGGAGAATGCAGAGCAATGGGGGGGGGGGGGGGGCAGAGGATGAAATGCCAGACCTGCAGGAGGGAACGAGAGATGCCAGTTGGGGGGTAGTGTTAGAGATGGGGGTGGAGATACTGGACAGGGGAGAGGGATAAAAAAGGAGGAGAATTGCTGGACTTTGGGAGGAGGGATAGAGGGAGTCACCAGTCCAGGAAACAGTTCCTTCTCTTAGGGGGTCAAAAACCAGAAAACCTATCCACTGAGACAATTAGAAACCTAACCCACTGTGCAGATTTCTAATATATCCGTCATGGAGACTAATGAAATTTCCGTACTTGTAATCAAAATGAAATTTGGTTACCTGTAATCAAAGTAAGGTTCCTCAATCCTTACACACGTAAATGGCTCCTAACCCCTCTGAAATCACCCTCCTTATGTTTGATGAGCAGGCTTGAGATGTTTCGCCATTAAAAAACATATAAATATTCCCCTGTTCTTTACAACGTGCTCTCTATCTTCTCTCCAGGTTATCTCTGCAAGAAACCTGTCCTCCATCACTGCTTCCAGCTTTAGACCACACAAAGTGACACGCTTCATTATTCAGGGATATATTAATGATGAATATCGCAACTGGATAAGAGACATGTGCCTGGTAAGAAAAGGATTTCATCACATGGTGCCCAGATGTTTGCACTTATATTATGAGAATTCTCCACATCCTAACCTGAACGTCTGAATTCTTCTCTTATTTTCTAGTTAAAAACATGAAAGCTGACTACTGGGTCAGACCGAAGATCCATGTAGCCCATTATCTAAAATGTGCCTTCATGTGTTTTTAGAAAATAGACTTAAAATAAGAAACTGCTTGGTTTTCTGGTGTGAGAAACATTTATAAACTTACCCTTTTGGGGGGTAATTCTATAAGGAGCCACCTAGTTCTAGAACACATTAACATGCGCAGATGTACATTTTCTAATCAGAAAAACAAGAGAGGCAAAAGTCAGCACAAACCAAAGAAATGGGGGACTAGAGTAGATCAGAAACAACGAGAAAAGGATTATTTTACACAATTTATTGCATGAACTACAACCCTTTATAGTAAACTCAAAACCGTAACACAAAACGGCCATGTTTTACCCCAAATTAGGGCTGCATCAGGTTAAAATATGTAAGTACAAACAGTTGTAACCATCAAAGTTACTTTAAATTAAAAATGTATAAAGAGTAGACATACCCATATATAATTAAAAACAAACCGGTCGGAGTCAAGATGGCGCCGACACGCTGAACGCTGTAAACCTGCTCAGAACAATTCGCTGCTGAACTTGATTTTCCTCAAAAAATAATGCCCCACAAGCGAAAAGGGTTGGTGAGAGCCTTACCTTCTCAGGCTCTTACGTCCTCCCCGATGCAGCGAACTCTGGACGGATTTGCAATTCGGCGTCCATCAGGTGATTCGGAAGGAGGAAACCCGCTTGACGCCAGTGCAGGGGCTCAGACGTCGCTGGAAGTTGAGACCTCTTTGTCTCCCCCGACTGTTGGTGCTCCACTCTGCCCAGCCGCGATTCGGGAAGGGGTTGCTGAACTACAAGCTCCGGAAGTCGGAGGCGGTGTGGCCAGCGGAGAGGACCCCCTCCCAGAGTTGGAGTCGGCTGTTGAAGGTAAATCGAAGTGGGAGACCCCGCCAAGTGTGGTAACGCTTGACATGCTTTGGCAGTCAATGCAAAAAATGCAAGATTTAATAATAAATTCTACTCAAGAGACCAAAAAACTTGCTAAAACTGTAGGCCAGCTATCTCAATCTTTGGATAAGCTGAAGCAAGATTTAAAAGATCAGGAAAAACACTCTCAGGAAGAAGCTGTGAAAACTAATGAAAAATTCATTGCAGTGATGAAAGATAATATGTCTATGCGTCAAAGGATTGAACAAATAAAAAACTATAATAGGCGATTGAACATGCGAATTCTTAATTTCCCCAAACCAGTAGGAATGTTCCCATATGATTTGTTCAAAAAGTTTCTTGTGGAGAACTTAACATTTTCAGCTCAAAATATTCCGCCGATAAACAAGATTTATTTCTTACCTACAAAGAAAGATCGAGAAGGTGTTTTGGAGGAAGCTGAAGAATTGAATGATATTTCACAGATTTTGGAGGACTCTTTGTCCGAGGTGACAACTAGTGCTACCCTCCTTGTATCCTTTATATTTGAACAAGACTTTGGCGCTGTATTAAAACTTTACTTTAAAAATACACAGCAACAATTTTGTGGACAGAAATTGTGGATATTTCCTGACGTGACTAAAATCACTCAAGAAAGAAGAAAACAGTTTCAGGAAATGAGAGAGGAAACCAGGTCTTTAGGGGCAACTTTCTTACTTGCTTATCCTTGCAAGTGTGTTATAAAATATCTAAATATAAAGTATGTGTTTTTTGTACCAACACAATTGAGAGAATTTATAAATATGAAAAAACTTGTCAAATGATAAAACCAACATAAAGTATTGTATGGTGGTATTTAGGGCTAGGCCTTTCCTTATAATTTTTTTTTTCTTCTTTTTATGTTCCCCTGAACTATTTCGACTCCTTCCTTTTTAATTGTGGTCAAAGGAAGATATGGTGAAATATTAAAGTTTTTCTTTAGTTAATTTTGTTTCCACTTGAAAGATATGTATTAATCATATCTGTATTTCATGTCGCAAGTATAATGCTTGTAAAGTTATGAAAATTTTCAATAAATAAAAAAAAAAAAACAAACCGGTCGATATTCAGCCCGCGGAGTTCAGCATCTTTTTAAACACGGACAACTGCGGGCAAAATTAACCCTGGATATTCACTAGAACCTCTATTACCTCGACACAGCACTGTGTTTCGGCCTATGGCCTGCTTCAGGAGTCTGTGAGTAATCAAATGTCCAAAATCGTATCTTTTCAATACAGATAATGCAAAAAGTGGGTCTTTAAAAAGATGTTTGTTGTAGTAGATGGTCTTGGCATTTTTTGTATGGCATAAAAAACTAATTCCATCTACTACAACAAAGGTGTTTTAAAGACACACTCTTTGCATTATTTCTATTGAAAAGATATGAGTTTGGACATTTGATTACTCAAAGACTCCTGAAGCAGGCCATAGGCCGAAACACAGTGCTGCGTCGAGTCTTTGAATAAAAGTTTCTAAAGTATTAAGGTTGTCTCTCTCATCTTTGGAGGCCATGGTCGTTTTCCAACTTTTGTCTCCTTTGATGATCTCATCGGGGCAGAAAACATTAGGAACAACATAAAACTGATAGTATTCAATAGAGAATGTAGTAAAAACTCCCAAGTTCTAAAATTAAGCACAAATGCTTAATAAAAAAAATGGCTAAAAGATGACCATATAAATAAATAGATGCTTAAGTACTCTAATAAATAAGGGACCCTTTTACAAAGGTGTGCAAAAAGTGGCCTGTAGTAGTGTGGGCGCATGTGTTTGACAAATGCTGGACCATTTCTCCATCGTATTTGGTATCCTGATTGTTCCAAATCTTTTCTGCCAAAGGCTCCAGAGTAAGACCAAAAATGAGTGGTGACCTGTGACAGCCTTGCCTAGTCTCCCTACCTAACACAAAAGCCTGGGAGTATTCCCCATTCTCCAAAGACAAGCAGGCTGATATTCTCACAAGTGGGTGACGCCACGTCGGCCCCGGAGGATTTTAAAGCAAAATCTCAAAATCTCTTTACGGCGTTCCGACGCGCGAGCGATCGTACTGCGCATGTGCGCACACCTCTTCCCGCTCGCCGTGCGGACACGCCCCTCAGTTTTTCTTTTTCCGCGTCTGAGGAGACACGGAGTTCGTTAGGGCTTCGTGTTTTCTTCAGGTCTTCGGAGTTAAATCTCTTTTTTATTTTTTCATTATGTACTTTTCATGGCAGGCTCATTGTGGCTTATATATACAGGTATTTTTTGTACCTGAGGCAAGAAAAAATTTAAGTAATTGCCAGAGTCACAAGGGGCTGTGCCTCAACGAAGCATATAAGCTTCTCTTTTCTTTTTTCTTGAAAGTGCTGGCATATTGTTATCTGTGGGCTCTCTCTAGCCAGCAAACTAAACAAGCCCACATTTTTATGATCCATTTATTAAAACTTTACAAACGGCTCTCCAGAGCTGTGACAGCCTGCTCCAGCACACCACTGTTTTTAAGCCCCACAAGTGGTAAAGGTGTATGTCACAGGAAAAACCAGGAACCTAAGCAGGTGCATCCCTGGTCAGCCACTGAATGGGCAACCTGGTGACACAATATCAGTGGTGTAACCTTTGAAGTGAGTCTCCACCCGCCTCGGCGCCTCCTGCTCTGCAGGTCATTCGGGCGCATCGGAGGATGTGTCTTGGGCCGGATCATCTCCCTGTGAAGCGCAAGTAGTGTCTCAAAGAAACGAGACGTATTCTACTCTGCCAGGGATGCCCAAAGGAGATCATTCTGGAGTCCGACAGAGACCGATGCACGCTGGGTATAGTTATGCATCGAATAGGTCTCCACCTGCCTCGGCGCCTCCTGCTTGGCAGGTCATTCGGGCGCATCGGCGGATGTGTCTTGGGCCGGATCATCTCCCTGTGAAGCGCAAGTAGTGTCTCAAAGTAACGAGACGTATTCTACTCTGCCAGGGATGCCCAAAGGAGATGCCCAGAGCTTTGCTCCCTCGGTTATGGAGGTATCCGGGCTTCAGACATCAGTCGGTGCCGAGAGCGTTGCTCCCTCTGTTATGGAGGTATCCTGGCATTGGACGTCGATGCACCGGTACGTCGGTACCAGGTATCATCGGTACCATGGGTCCCGTCGGCACCGGGTATCATCGGTACCATGGGTGCCGTCGATGCCGAGTGTCATCGGTGCCATGGGTGCTGTCGGTACCGGGTATCATCGGTGCCATGAGTGCCGTCGGTACCGAGTATCATCGGTGCCATGGGTACTGTCGGTACCGAATATCACAACTACATTGGTACCATGGTCGGTGTCATGGGTCCCGTCGGTACCGGGTATCATCGGTACCATGGGTCCCGTCGGCACCGGGTATCATCGGTACCATGGGTGCCGTCGATGCCGAGTGTCATCGGTGCCATGAGTGCTGTCGGTACCGGGTATCATCGGTGCCATGAGTGCCGTCGGTACCGAGTATCATCGGTGCCATGGGTACTGTCGGTACCGAATATCATCGGTGCGTCGGTACCGAGGAGTATCGATGCCAACTACATTGGTACCATGGTCGGTGTCATGGGTCCCGTCGGTACCGGGTATCATCGGTACCATGGGTCCCGTCGGCACCGGGTATCATCGGTACCATGGGTGCCGTTGATGCCGAGTGTCATCGGTGCCATGGGTGCTGTCGGTACCGGGAATCATGGGCACCATCGGCACCAGGTATCATGGGCACCATCGACTATCGGTACCAGGTATCATCGCCCATCGGTACCGAGTATCATGACTGCCATCAGTACCATACTATCAGGTATCGTCGGTACCGTGGATACATGGGTATCAGGTATCATGGATGCCGTCGGCACATGAGTACCATCGATACCAGATATCATGACCAGGTACCATCGGTGCCATGGGTGCCATTGGTACCAGGTGTCATGAGCACCGTCGGTGCCATGTGTACCATCGGTACCGTCGGTGCTGTTGGTGCCGGATATCAGGGGTACCATTGGTACCACATGTCATGGTTACCATCGGTACCAGGTATCATGGGTACCATCGATACCGGATACCATGACTATCATCGGTACCAAGTACCATGGGTACCATTGGTACCGGGGTCCATCGGTACCATGTGTATCATCGGTACCGTCGGTGCCATGGTCTAGCAGTCTGGTTTCGATTCCCTTGCATTTCCAGACTTTGTCCTTGGCTTCGGGACCATGGGTACCATTGGATGCCATGGGTGCTACCGCCTCCTGCGGCATCTGGCTTTTCACCTGGTCTCCTTCACCGATGCTGCCTCTGGTATGGGTGTTCGCACCCTACTGGGGCAACTTCTCGACCCATATTAGCCTCCATATCGGACGTGTTTGGATCTGAGCTGCTCTGTTTGAGTAGTTAGTTCAGTTCAATGATGGTCATCTGACATTACAGTGGAGATTGTGAATCCCAATGCCCAGATGCTAGAGGTCCTGGACTACTATCTTCACCTGAGTCTTCTGCACTCAGAACAGATAGGAGTTCTAAGAACTTACTTTGGCGCCCCCAGGGCCAGAGCATATATCCTTAGCCTCTTTTGGAGAATGGCGTACCAGGCTGGCATGATCGCATCCCAAATCAAGTCTTGTCAGATCTTTACGAGCATTCCCACCGGAATAGGCTAGACCTTTTCACCAAGTGGTCAGGTAGCACACGGTGTGTCGCAGGTTCCTGTCCAAGGGCATTTTCGACACTTGTAATGTAACACCTAGATTTCTGCTCTAGGTACAGTGACAGACTCTCATGACTGTGTGCCTCTCTCCTGGAGGAGGAGACTCAGCAGAAAACTATAGATATGCTGTACATACACTTCCTCATCTTGGAAGTTCTTTAGAGAGAGGAGTAGTTTTCCTTGTGCCTTAAGGGGTCGTACCTATACTCCTACTTCTCGACAGCCGGTTCGGGCTATGCCTCAGCACGCTCGTTCTAGTCAGCGGCGTGCACCTAATCAGGCCCCTGCAGCTATTCCCCAGGAAACAGAGGGGTTTTTGACTGGCTCCAATTCAGTATAGCCACTAAAAAAAAAAAAAAATGTCCGTACCGGCCATTCTGCCTGTCGGGGGGGGGGGGGGGGAAGTTTACATTTTCTCCACCAAAGGTGACTTCTTTATCCTCCAACCGGTGGGGTTTTTCAACTAGTCCGGTTAGGATACATTCTCAATCTGGAATCAAACCCTCCACATTGTTCATTGGAAGCTTAATCCTTTAGCTTCCATCAAAAGTGAGTACTTGCAGAGGAACTCTCTGCTTTTCTCAGCACCAATGCAGTCGAGCCCGTTCCACCAGGGCAAGAAGGGTTGAGATTCTATTCCAGGTCTTTCTTTGTGGGTTGCGTCCCATCATAGACATAAGGGGCCTAAACAGATTTGGTTCAGGATGCTTTCCCTGGGCATCCTTCTTCCCATACTTCAGGAAAACGATTGGTTATGCTCTCTGGATTTACAGGATACTTATACTCTCTTTGCATCCAGAGTATGTTTTTTTCCTAGTGCCTGGCTGTTGTTGCAGCGTATCTTCATGGACTGGGAGTGCATGTGTTCCCTTAACACGATGATTGCCCGTCTCAACAGATTACAGCACAGTACATATTGAGACTTCTAGACACATGGCTTCCGCAGTTCATGTAACTCCCATGGCACTTTTGCACATGACATCCGCTCAGTGCATCCTAGCTTCCCAGTGGTATCAAGTTTAGGGTATCTAGAGGATGTAACCCGACTGTTCGCCAGTCTTCGGTATTCCCCTCAGAGGTGGTTAATTCTCTCTATTTTGATTCTGAGGCATCTTACTCAGTCAAAAGCTGCTGACGAAGGTTGCATCCCTCCTGGCTATCCAACCAAATTATTTTAATTCAACCAAACAATCGGGTTGTGATGTACTCGATAACAAAGGAGTACTGGATCTTGCCCTCTGAGTTAGGATGCCATGCAGATGTAGCGGTGGGCCCGCAATGCGGCATGTTTTCTCCAAGCCACTTATCTAATTGGTGTAAACAGCAGTCTGGCCGACAGGCTGAGCAGGATAATGCTACAGTTGAGCATGCCTATAGTTCGAAAGACCCCTCAGTGGATCTTTTTGCTACTTAGTCCAATCGCAAAGTCCCTCAGTTCTGTTCCAGGCTGCAGGTTCACGGCAGGCTACCATCGGATGCCTTTCTCCTTCTTTGGGAGACAGGTTTTCCGTATGCGTATCCTCCCATACATCTGGTGGAAAAGACTTTGCTGTTTCTCAAGCAAGATTGTGGAGCCATGATTCTGATTGCTCTTTTCTAGCTGCGTCAGATAGGATTCCCTCTTCTTCTGGAGTTGGAATGTTTTCCAGCTCTCATTACGCAGAACGAGGGGGCACTTCTGCATCCCAACCTCAAATCTCTGGCTCACACGGTCTGGATGTTGAGAGTGGGGTTTCGTAGAGTTTTCCAGAGTGTCTCCCGACTCTTGCTTGCTTTCAGAAAAGATTTCACAAAGAGGTGTTATTCTTTTTCATGGAAGAGGTTTGCCGTCTAGTGTGACAGCAAGGCCCTAGATCCTGCATCTTGTCTTATACAGACCTTGCTTGAGTTCTTTCTACACCTGTCTGAGTCTGGTCTCAAGACCAACTCTGTCAGTATTCATCTTTGTGCAATAGAGCTTATCATCAACGTGTGATAGGTCAGCCTTTAGCTGTCCACTTCACGAGAGGTTTATCTCTCCCCCAATATTGAGAGAATTCCTTGTATGTGTCTAGGGGAGATTATTTCTGTTGGGCTTACCACCCACAATAATTTTGACAGTTGGCTCTTATGCTTCGGTCAGAGTTCCTATCACTCCTTATCCAGTATCTTGGGGTCCCAATGTCGTTTTCATCCAGCTGCTGCAAGCTCAATTCGGGCCACTGGATTCCTGCCATCTGAAGTATTGGACCTGGAAGGTCGTTTTCCTTAGTGGCTGTTCCTTCAACTCGTAAGGTCGGTGAGCTTCGGTCTCTAGTAGCTCAAGCGCCTTACCTTACTTCTCATCTTAACAGAGTAGTTCTCTGCATGCAGACAAAGTTCTTACTGGCGCTGGTATCAGAGTACCAGCTGATCCAGTCAGTTGTCTTACCAACATTCTTTCTCCCTCATCTTACAAGCCCTGGCGAAAGCAAGCTCCGCACTTTTTGCGTGGAGCAGACGAGCTCCCTCGGACGGTCCGCCCAGTTGTTTATTTCTTTTAATGCCAGTTGCTGTCGGAAACTGCATAATTTCTTCTTGGATAGCAGAGTGCATCTCCTTCATTTTTGTCCAAGCTGGACTGACTCTAGAAGGCCATGTCACGGCTCACAAAATTAGAGCCATGGCTAAGTCGGTGGCTCATCTAAGATCAGTCACTATTGAAGAGATCTGCAAAGCTGCGGTGTGGTCATCAGTCCACACATTTTCATCTTACTACTGCCTTCAGCAATAGCCGACTCGTCAGTCGGTTTGGGCAGTCGGGGCTGCAGAACTTCTTTGGGGTTTAGAATCCAACTCCAACCCTCCTAAGCCCATTTTTGTTCTGTTCCAGGCTACACTCATTTAGATATTTCTTCTTTTCAGGTCAATTTTATTCTGGCCTCGCCGTTGCGAGACTCAATTGACCACTGTTTGTTGTGTAAGCCTGGAAGCTAGGGATACCCCACTTGTGAGAATATCAGCCTGCTTGTCTTTGGAGAAAGAGTAGTTACTTACCTGTAACAGGTGTTCTCCGAAGACAGCAGGCTGCATATTCTCACAAACCCTCCCACCTTCCCCTTTTGGAGTTGTCTCCTCCATCTTTTGGATTTAACTGAGGGGCGTGTCCGCACGGCGAGCGGGAAGAGGTGTGCGCACATGCGCAGTACGATCGCTCGCGCGTCGGAACGCCCTAAAGAGATTTTGAGATTTTGCTTTAAAATCCTCCGGGGCCGACGTGGCGTCACCCACTTGTGAGAATATGCAGCCTGCTGTCTTCGGAGAACACCTGTTACAGGTAAGTAACTACTCTTTCTCTTTAATCCGAGCTCTCAGGTTGTGGTACAGAGCTGCAGTCACCTGCAATACTTGTTGCCAAAGCCCATTTTGTGCAAAGTGGCAAACATGAAATACCAGTGTACACAATCAAATTCCTTCTCGGTATCTAGTGGCAAAACTAAAAATCCTGAGAGAGTTAAAATCACAGAAGTGTTTGTTGAAATTTTCCTGGACAAGAGAAGGGGAATCTCAGAAGGATCATCTGCTTCTGTGCCAAGCAAACGAGGTTCAGAATCCTTTCACATTATCATTTGCATATGTACCGGGCATAAAGCCTGCCTAATCTTCATATACAAGCATAAGTAGTGTCATGGCTGGGGCCGTGCCATTTTGTCCAGACCTATTGTTTCTCAGTATCTGGCTCTGTGACATCTCCAGACTGCTCTTTCCCTGCTGTTGATGCTCCCGCTAGCCAAGCCTCGCTTTGGTCTCCCTGCTTCTTCTTCATTTCCTACTTGTGACATCATCAGCCAACTCCTTTATAAGGACCTGAGAACTTTCATGCGGGGCCTTTGCAACAGGTCTATTTTCTCTTTTCTAGTTGTACTGTTGTTGTTTGATTCTGAGGGAATTGGTCTGGGCACAGCCCTGAGCCCTGTGTGTGTGATTTTGGTTTGAACCTGTATGGATTACTTTCCTGTTAGCTTTGCTCTCAAGCAAAGTCCTGTTCTGTTTCCTTGTGTATGTGGTTCTGGTTTGAACCTGATTGGATTACTTTCCTGTTAGCTATGCTCTTCAGCAAAGCCTATTCTGTTTCCCTGTGTGTGTGGTTCTGGTTTGAACCTGTATGGATTACTTTCCTGTTAACTTTGCTCTCAAGCAAAGCCTGTTCTGTTTCCCTGTGTGTGTGGTTCTGGTTTGAACCTGTATGGATTACTTTCCTGTTAGCTTTGCTCTCAAGCAAAGCCCTGTTCTGTTTCCCTGTGTGTGGTTCTGGTTTGAACCTGAATGGATTACTTTCCTGTTAGCTATGCTCTCTAGGAAAACCTGTACTTTCTCTAGGAAAACCTGTTCTTTTTCCCTGTGTGGTTTCCCTTGTTACCTTTTACTGTTCAAAGAGCCAGTTGTTGCCAGCTTCTTTCCTTGATTACTTTGATTCCGTGCAGCTGTGTCTGCTCTCTCCCTCTACCTGCCTTCCCTTTCCCTACCCAGTTGTGTGTGCTGTTTGAGTTCTGGTAAGATTGTTCTTTCTTTGTTTGTTTGTTTGTTTTTCCTTTTGTCTGCTTTAACCCTTTGACTGCAGTATTTATTATTTGGTTCTTGTGAGCACTGCTTCTTTCTGACTTATGTATATAGAAGCAGCTTTTCCCTTTAGTCTGCTTTAATCCTTTGTGTGCTGTGTTTGTTACCTGGCTCTTATGAGCACTACTCCTTTGCTGACGTGTATTAAAAGCAGCCTTTCCCTTTAGCCTGCGTTATCTCCATGTCTGCTGTGTTTGTTTTCTGCCTCTTGTGATCACTGCGCCTTATCTGAGTTGTGTTTGTAAAAGCAGCCTTTCCTTTTTGCCTGCTTTTTCCCTTTGTCTCTAGTGTCTGTTATTTGAGACCCTGTGGCACAGCCTTGTGTATTCCTTTGAGTGGCTTCCCTTTATCCTTGAGTGTCATGTGGCACAGCCTTGTGTATTGCTATGAGTGGCTTCCCTTTATCCTTGAGTGTCATGTGGCACAGCCTTGTGTATTCCTTTGAGTGGCATCCCTTTATCCTTGAGTGCTGTATGGTACAACCTAGACTGTTCCTATGAGTGGCTTCCCTCTTCCCTGAGTGCTCTAAGGTACAGCCTAGAGTGTTCCTATGAGTGGCTTCCCCTTATCCTTGGATGCTGTGTGGCACAGCTGTGAGTGTTCCTTTGTATGGCTGTGTAGCTTGGTCTTGAGTTATTTGTGTTCTTTCTGTTTGAGTCCTCTCTGTGAGGTTTCTGTTTGAGTTTGAATGGGTTGCTCTTCTGTTTAGCTGTGACTACTAGCGCAGCCCTGAGCGGCCTTTCTGTGTGGCACGAGTGGGCTGTTCTTCCGTTTAGCTGTGACTACTAGCACAGCCTGAGCGTTCTCTCTGTTTGGTTCTGTTTGTGTTTGAGTGGGTTGCTCTTCTGTCTAGCTGTGACTACTAGCGCCGCCCTGAGCAGCCTCTCTGTGTGGCACGAGTGGGTGATAATTCTGTTTAGCTGTGACTACTACCTCAGCCTTGAGCTGCCTCTCTGCGTGGCACGAGTGGACTTCTCTTCCGTTTAGCTGGGACTACTAGCTCAGCCTGAGCTACCTCTCTGTGTGATTTCTGTTTGACTTGGTTAGGACTATTCGTTGATAGCTGTGGTATTAAGCACAGCCCTGAGCTGCCTCCCTGTGTGGTTTCCCCTGTTACCTTTTACTTGTTGATTTTTCTATGTGAGCCTGAGTGGGGTTGTCATTTCCCTTCTGTTTCTTTGTGCCTGTGTGTAGGGTCTTTTGACCTCCTGTTTGTGGCTCTGTTTTGTGTAGTGTGTGTGCACTGCTTGAGTAGTATTTGCTCAAGGGATTCTGTTCTGTTTCTTTTCCTTTCCCTCTGGTACGAGTGGATTCCAGTTCGGCCTTGTGGCATGTATGAGCGTCAGGGGGGAACAGGTCCGGTGCCCTCTATTATGTCTGGCACCAAATGCCACCTCGTTCCTTTCATGTGCATGAGGCCATGAAAATCCTTATTTCAGCTCAGTGGGATACGCCGGACAGTGGGCTTAAGGTTGCTAGAGCTATGTCGTGTCTTTACGCACTAAAGAGAATCCACTTACATGGAGAACTCAGTAGATCCCACGGGATAGATAATAAAAATAAAAGAAGTGGGAATAAAAACTAGGCTTATCCAAAGAACTGGAACCAAACCAAATATTAAAAATCAAACAAACAATATTTATTGATATTCTTTAAAACAGAACTCATTAGTGAGGGGGAGAAGGAGAAAAAGCTTTTTTTTTAATTTTGATGATGATAATGCCATAGCTGCAACTTGTCAGAATAATGCCTTATCAGGTTTGATGTTTGGTTTATGTCAAAGTGCTGTTGAAGTGTACTTTCATCAATAAAAATTATTAAATCTAAAACAGAACTCTTTAATATACTCTTTAAAAAATGACTCAACACAATGTTGAGTTTCGGCCTAGTGGCCTACATCAGGAGTCTATAAATAAAAACAATGAACGATACATAAATATGAAGAATATCAATGAAGAAGAGAAACAATGTCAAAAAGAAGACATATATATGCACCATATGAACATATGTATTAAATAATATTAACCACCATACTGATGCAGTGTAAATAAACATTGATAATAAAAACATAAGAGTAATAAACATAATGACTAAAAAATACAAAGTACATATGAAAATAATATATCCCAAACAGAAAATACATATAATGACATTATGCACCGATTTACATGTACATATATAGATCCTTTTCATGTCTCAGGAAATATTTAAAAAATTGGATATATATTGTAGAGAACAATAATGAAAAATGAACTAACCTTATAACCGTAGTCAAAGAAACTCATGAATTGAGGATATGAAAAATCTATAAAATAGTAAAGGATGCATTAAAAACAAACCTCAAAAAGGATAAAAAGGAAAAAATAATAATAATAAAAAAATAATAATTAAAAAAAGAAGAAAGATAAGAAGAGAAAATAATAATAAAGAGAAAAAAATATATATATATAAAAATAAATAGAATGGACTAACCTCAAGCTTCAAACGATAAGTGCCTGCTGCTGACTTAGACTCGCTGAAGTTCCTACAGTGGATTCATTAATCACAGCGGTCACTAAGAAAACCACTCTCCCTGTTTAGGGTGGCACGGAGCTCAAGGACCCTCAGGATCATAAGTTGGAGACTTGCTTGAAGCTGTCCTTTGAAGTAGCGGCCCTTTCCCTGCAAGCTTCAGTTTGTGGCTCCTATGTGGCACGGGCATGCTTATCGTGGGTACAGAAAGCCTCCTCTCCGGAGGACCTCGTGGCTGTTTTGCCAGCCTTAGAGTCTGGTTTAGCCTTCCTTGTGGATCTTCTTTATGATCTTTTGAGGGCGTCGGCGAAGGAGGTTTCCCTAGTGGTCACCGCACGTCGCTGGCTGTGGTGGTGACAGTTATCAGAGACGGCTACAAGTTGGAATTGGCTCGTCCGATAGTAGACTCGTTTCTGGAATTCAGGCAGTTCGTCACACCCTCCTCAACTTACAACGACTGGGAGCCGTCCTGCCTGTACCCCCAGCAGAAAGAGGGTGCGGTCAATACTCCATTTATTTTGTGGTGCCAAAAAAGGGCGGTTCTTGACGACCCGTCCTAGATCTCAAGTGCGTCAACAGGTCCTTACGGGTTTGGCATTTCCGCATGGAAACCATCCACTCGGTGATCGCAGTGCTACAGCCAGGGGAGTTTTTGACATCTCTCGATCTCAAAGAGGCCTATTTACACATTCCAATTTGGCCTCCCCACAGGCGTTTTCTTCACTTTGCAGTGCTCGGTCATCATTTTCAATTCAAAGCGATGCCCTTCAGCCTAGCCACAGCACCTCAAACTTTTTCCAAGGTCCTTGTCGTAGTGTTGGCCTATCTCAGAAAGGAAGGGATTCAAGTCCATCCTTATATAGATGACTGGCTTGTGTGGGTGTCTTCTTTTGAGGAGTGTCGACGGGCAACCGACAGAGTGGTCGGGTTGCTTCAATCGCTTGGTTGGGTGATCAGCTTCCCAAAGTGCAACCTTATGCCCTCCCAGACGCTGGAATACTTGGGAGTGTGCTTCGATACCTGAACAGGGATAGTTTCTCTTCCTTCAACTCAAGCACAGCGGTTTCAGGGTCAGTTGTGAGCTCTGTTCCAAACTCCAAACCCGCAGGCTTGGGACTATGTAGACGTTCTGGGTTCCATGGCCTCCACCTTCAACGTCGTAAAGTGGGCCAGAGCTCACATGCGCCCCCTGCAGTGGCACCTTCTGAGCCGTTGGTCTCTTCTCTTGGAGGATTACGAGGTTCGGGTGCCATGTTCGACCTGTCTGCACACAATCATGCACTGGTGGTTCATTCAAAAGAATCTAGTGTCGGGCATTCTTCTGCAAATCCCAGAATGGAAGATCATGACCACGGATGCGTCGCTGTCTGGTTGGGGGGCTCATTGCCTCCAACAGACGGCCCAGAGCATTTGGACCTCGACAGAGGCGTCTTGCTCCATAAGTACATAAGTACATAAGTAGTGCCATACTGGGAAAGACCAAAGGTCCATCTAGCCCAGCATCCTGTCACCGACAGTGGCCAATCCAGGTCAAGGGCACCTGGCACGCTCCCCAAACGTAAAAACATTCCAGACAAGTTATACCTAAAATGCGGAATTTTTCCAAGTCCATTTAATAGCGGTCTATGGACTTGTCCTTTAGGAATCTATCTAACCCCTTTTTAAACTCCGTCAAGCTAACTGCCCGTACCACGTTCTCTGGCAACGAATTCCAGAGTCTAATTACACGTTGGGTGAAGAAACATTTTCTCCGATTCGTTTTAAATTTACCACACTGTAGCTTCAACTCATGCCCTCTAGTCCTAGTATTTTTGGATAGCGTGAACAGTCGCTTCACATCCACCCGATCCATTCCACTCATTATTTTATACACTTCTATCATATCTCCCCTCAGCCGTCTCTTCTCCAAGCTGAAAAGCCCTAGCCTTCTCAGCCTCTCTTCATAGGAAAGTCGTCCCATCCCCACTATCATTTTGGTCGCCCTTCGCTGTACCTTTTCCAATTCTACTATATCTTTTTTGAGATACGGAGACCAGTACTGAACACAATACTCCAGGTGCGGTCGCACCATGGAGCGATACAACGGCATTATAACATCCGCACACCTGGACTCCATACCCTTCCTAATAACACCCAACATTCTATTCGCTTTCCTAGCCGCAGCAGCACACTGAGCAGAAGGTTCAGCGTATCATCGACGACGACACCCAGATCCCTTTCTTGATCCGTAACTCCTAACGCGGAACCTTGCAAGACGTAGCTATAATTCGGGTTCCTCTTACCCACATGCATCACTTTGCACTTGTCAACATTGAACTTCATCTGCCACTTGCACGCCCATTCTCCCAGTCTCGCAAGGTCCTCCTGTAATCGTTCACATTCCTCCTGCGACTTGACGACCCTGAATAATTTTGTGTCATCGGCGAATTTAATTACCTCACTAGTTATTCCCATCTCTAGGTCATTTATAAATACATTAAAAAGCAACGGACCCAGCACAGACCCCTGCGGGACCCCACTAACTACCCTCCTCCACTGAGAATACTGGCCACGCAATCCTACTCTCTGCTTCCTATCTTTCAACCAGTTCTTAATCCATAATAATACCCTACCTCCGATTCCATGACTCTGCAATTTCTTCAGGAGTCTTTCGTGCGGCACTTTGTCAAACGCCTTCTGAAAATCCAGATATACAATATCAACCGGCTCCCCATTGTCCACATGTTTGCTTACCCCCTCAAAAAAATGCATTAGATTGGTGAGGCAAGACTTCCCTTCACTAAATCCGTGCTGACTTTGTCTCATCAGTCCATGTTTTTGTATATGCTCTGCAATTTTATTCTTAATAATAGCCTCCACCATCTTGCCCGGCACCGACGTCAGACTCACCGGTCTATAATTTCCCGGATCTCCTCTGGAACCCTTCTTAAAAATCGGAGTAACATTGGCTACCCTCCAGTCTTCCGGTACTACACTCGATTTTAGGGACAGATTGCATATTTCTAACAGTAGCTCCGCAAGTTCATTTTTTAGTTCTATTAATACTCTGGGATGAATACCATCAGGTCCCGGTGATTTACTACTCTTCAGCTTGCTGAACTGACCCATTACATCCTCCAAGGTTACAGAGAATTTGTTTAGTTTCTCCGACTCCCCCGCTTCAAATATTCTTTCCGGCACCGGTGTCCCCCCCAAATCCTCCTCGGTGAAGACCGAAGCAAAGAATTCATTTAATTTCTCCGCTACGGCTTTGTCCTCCTTGATCGCTCCTTTAACACCATTTTCGTCCAGCAGCCCAACCGACTCTTTGGCCGGTTTCCTGCTTTTAATGTATCTAAAAAAATTTTTACTATGTATTTTTGCTTCCAACGCTAATTTCTTCTCAAAGTCCTTTTTTGCCCTCCTTATCTCCGCTTTGCATTTGGCTTGGCATTCCTTATGATCTATCCTGTTACTTTCAGTTGGTTCTCTTCTCCACTTTCTGAAGGATTGTTTTTTGGCTCTAATGATTTCCTTTATCTTACTGTTTAGCCACGCCGGCTGACGTTTAGTCTTTTTTCCCTTTTTTCTAATACGTGGAATATATTTGTCCTGAACCTCCAGGATGGTGTTTTTAAACAGCATCCACGCCTGATGCAAGTTTTTTACTCTGCGAGCTGCTCCATCAACTGCTTGGAGTTGCGGGCAATTCGTCTGGCCCTTCGGGAGTTTCTATTTCTTCTCCGTGGTTGCCCAGTTCAAGTTCTCTTGGACAATGCGACGGCGGTTGCCTACGTGAACCATCGGGGGCACCAGGAGTGCACCAGTAGCGCGCAAGGCGGCCCTGATCTGCTGTAGGGCAGAGACTCATCTCTCTTTCTTGACGGCGGCTCATATAGTGGGGTCACAGAATGTGCAAGCGGACTTTCTCAGTCGCCACCAGTTGGAGCTGGGGGAGTGGACACTCTCCCCTCTGACCTTCAATCAGATAGCTGCCCGTTGGGGGATGCCGGTGATGGACTTAATGGCCACCGCATTCAATGCTAAGGTTCCCTGTTTCTTCAGCAGGGGAAGAGAGCTGGGCTCGGAAGGCATCGATGCTCTTCTACAGCCTTGGCCCAGGGGCCTGCTCTATTCCTTCCTCCCATGGCCTATGGTGGGCTGGTTTCTGACTCGCATTGCCAGTCATCCCAGTCGAGTGATCCTAGCCCCGGATTGGCCCAGACGTCCCTGGTACGCGGATATGGTCAGGCTCCTGTTCGATCATTCTCTCCGGCACCAAGCGCAGGACGGTCTCTTGCTGCAGGGACCAGTCATGATGGAGGATCCCTCCCCCTTTGGTCTTACGGCCTGGCCCTTGAAAGGGCGAAGTTGAGAAGGAAAGGGTATCCAGATGCAGTTATCGCTATGATGCTTCAGGCTCGGAAAAGATCCACCTCGATAGTTTTATGCTAGGGTGTGGCGTACCTTCGATTCATGGTGTGCGAGTTCAGGATTATCAGCAGCTTTGGCTTCGGTATACATAGTAACATAGTAACATATCAGTTATCCTCACTTCAGGAGGGTGTACAGAAATCGCTCTCGTTGAGTTCTCTTAAGATGCAGGTGGCAGCTCTGGCAAGCTTTAGAGGCTGGCTTCCGGGGGCGTTAATCGCCTCCCACCCGGATGTGGTTCGTTTTTTGAGGGGCGTAAATTGGTTGCGTCCTCCGCACGTGCCAGTTCTGCCATTCTGGAACCTTAATCTAGTTCTCAAAGCGCTTCAGCGCCCTTCTTTCAAACCCTTATCGTGGATTACAGTTAAGGATCATATCTTGAAGGCGATTTTCCTAGTAGCCATTACTTCGGCTCTGAGAATTTCAGAGTTGCAGGCTCTTTCTTGCAGAAACTCCTTCCTGCGTTTTACAAGGCGGGGGTATCGATTAGGACAGTTCCTTCGTTTTTGCCCAAGGTGGTTTCTCGTTTCCATTTGGGGTAGTCTCTGCATTTGCCGAATTTTGGTTGGGAAGATTACCTCGAGCAATTCCGGGCTCTTCGCTGCCTCGACGTGAGACGGGCTCTTCTCAGGTATTTGGAGGTGATGAATGAATTTTGTCTTTCTGACCATCTCTTTGTCCTTTTTGGAGGCAGTAAGAAGGGTCATATGGCTTCCAAGGCCACCATAGCTCGTTGGGTGTGGGAGGCCATCACTTCGGCCTACGTGGCATTGGGCAAGCAAGCCCCTGCGCAAATTCGTGCTCATTCTACGCGACCTCAGGCTTCCTCCTATGTTCTGTCCCGTTTGGTTTCTCTGGAAGATAGCTGCAGAGCTGCTACATGTGCTTCTGTCCATATGTTCACTCGTCATTATCGGGTGGATGTGGCAGCTCGGCAGGATGCGGTGTTTGGCTCGTCGGTGATTTCTGCCAGGTTGGGATGTCCCACCCTACTTGAGGACTGCTTGGGTACATCCCACAAGTCTCTGAATTGATCTGTGGGACGCTATAGAAGGAGAAATTAATTCTTACCTGATAATTTTCTTTCCATTAGTCCCAACAGATCAATCCAGAGACCCCCCTGGATTTACTGTCTGTGGTTTTGTTTCGGTTGGTTAGTTTTTTCGGGTTTCGTTCTGAAAGTTCCTTCGTTTGATTAAATAATAAAAACAAATAAATTTGGAAGTAGTGGAAGTACGTTGGGATTTGGTCTGACAATGTCAGGAGAGTTTTCTGTTGTTTCCATTCCACTGCTTTGGTATCGTTCCTACTGAGCCTTACTTGGCTGCACAGGTCCACGTATAGCAAACCTCGGAGGTTCTCTCTATCTCCACCTGCTGGTAGAGGGACTCAGCCCACAAGTCTCTGGATTGATCTGTTGGGACTAATGGCAAGAAAATTATCAGGTAAGAATTAATTTTTCCTTCCTCCCTGACCGCCTCTGGAACACGCTTTTCCGCCTCACTTGAAAATTGGATGGTCAGAGCTGATATTCAGTGGCACTGCCCAGGTAAGTAACAATGAATATCAACACCCGGCCCACATACCACAATTTAAGCCACTTTGAATATCAACCTTTAAGTATTGCAACTGGATGATAATTTGCATAGTGTGGACCAATGATAATATCATTGTAACCGAGGGCCCTGTTTACTAAGGTGCCCTAGCATTTTTAGCACGTGCACAAAATTAGTGTGTGCTGTGTAGGTGCTCATAGGAATATTGTGGGCACCTAGTAGCGCTTGATAAAAACGCTAACGCGCCTCTAGTGTGACTTAGTAAACAGGGTCCCTAGTCTACAGATGATATTTTAAGCAGTTGATGGCCCATTTCTGAACTAAACACCCTATGCAAAATTGGGCTTTGGATTTCTAGGTGAGCTGCACAAATTGCAGGTACAACTTCAAATGTCACATTCAAACACTGCAAATTATTTTTGTATATTCTGATACTATATACATATATAGTAGGATTGAATATGAGTGTAATTCAGAACCATCTAAGTTAGCTGTTTCAAATTATATATTGACCATGTGGCTAAATGGTGACATCCATATGTAATTCATAAGGCCTTGTACACAGCCTTGCTCCTCCAGATGATGCATGCCACCTACGTTCCGGTAGATATGAATAGAGGAAGTGTTTGAAAGTGAAAATCACTGCTTAATGACAATAACACACAACATCCTGTGTATCCACAGAAGTTGTTCACTATAGAAGATGTAAACTGCATTGCTGTGACGTGGAGCAAGGGCTCTGAAGATTTTCACCCAACAAAACAAGGTTCAATCAACATCCGAGTAGTGAGTGCAGAAGTGGCCCTTGTCATACAGACCCTTACGGTAAGAAAAACAAAATCTTTTTTTGTTTGAAATGTTCTTTGCTACATTTGGCAATTATACAGGTAAATAATAAACCTCCACAGCACTCCCCCTGCTCCTCTAATTCTTCTTCCTTCAGCTTGATGGGAAAAGAAGAAAGTCACCCCTAACCTCCATATAATTTCCCCAGCTTCTCCAGGCCTAAAATGTGTCCAAGAAGCTCCCTCATTCCCAGTGTTTGGTATCCAGCAACCATAGTCTCATCTAAGGACCTTGTTGATATGAACAGAAATTTTTCTTCACATGTAAAAACTTTCAGTTGCATTACCCTTTCTGCACTACTTACTGTTAGGCTTACACTGCTTTGGCTGAATCTCTTTATAAAGGCGGTTAATAAATCACAATTCAAAAAAATAAATACATGCAGCAGAAAAGTGCAACAGCAGCAAATAGATTCATGTGATGAAACAGGATGTTGCCAGTGGAAGAGGGAAACTGGATCTGCTACTGAAGCTTACTGTGATTTGATGAACTTAGAGTTATCGATGTTGACTGCATCTAACTCTCATCTATATAACTTGCCCACCAGGGGATGTACTATCCTCTCGCACTGAGGATATGTCTCCAAGTGCTGCCCGGGAGGGAAAGGTTAGGACAGCTGTTGTAGTTGGTGATTCGATCATTAGGCATATAGATAGCTGGGTGGCTGGTGGACGTGAGGATCGCCTGGTGACTTGCCTGCCTGGTGCGAAGGTGGTGGACCTCACGCGTCACCTAGATAGGATTTTAGATAGTGCTGGGGAGGAGTCCGCTGTCTTGGAACATGTGGGTACCAATGACATAGGAAAATGTGGGAGAGAGGTTCTGGAAGCCAAATTTAGGCTCTTAGGTAGAAAGCTCAAATCCAGATCCTCTAGGGTAGCATTTTCTGAAATGCTACCTGTTCCATGTGCAGGGCCCAAGAGACAGGCAGAGCTCCAGAGTCTCAATGCGTGGATGAGACGATGGTGCAGGGAGGAGGGTTTTAGATTTGTTAGGAACTGGGCAACATTCTGGGGAAGGGGGAGCCTATTCCGAAAGGATGGGCTCTACCTTAACCAGGGTGGGACCAGGCTGCTGGCATCAGCATTTAAAAAGAAGATAGAGCAGCTTTTAAACTAGAAATGGGGGGAAGGCTGACAGTCGCTCAAAAGCGCATGGTTCGGGAAAAGTTATCTTGCAAAGATACCTCACAAACAGGGAAGATAGGGTTTCTGGATAGTGAGGTCGCACAACAAACCGTGGTAGGCCAGGTGCCCTTAAATACAACTAAAGATCAGACAAAAGATGTCAAATCAATAGTGTCAGGTACTAAGCATCATGCAAATAGGAACAACAAACATACTCTGAAATGTCTATATGCAAATGCTAGGAGTCTAAGAAATAAGATGGGAGAGTTGGAATATATTGCACTAAATGAAAAATTGGATATAATAGGCATTACTGAGACCTGGTGGAAGGAGGATAACCAGTGGGACACTGTCATACCGGGGTACAAAGTATATCGTAATGATAGGGTGGACCGGACTGGTGGAGGGGTAGCATTGTATATTAACGAGAGCCTTGACTCAGATAGATTACAAATTCAGCAGGACACAAATCACACCTTTGAATCACTGTGGGTTGAAATTCCATGTATAAAAGGGAAAAAAAATGGTGATAGGAGTGTACTACCGTCCGCCTCGCCAGGATGAGCAGGTAGACACAGAAATGATAAAAGAAATCAGAGACGCGAACAAAATGGGCAATGTGATAATAATGGGTGACTTCAATTATCCAAATATAGACTGGGTAAATGTAACATCGGGACACGCTACAGAGATACAATTCCTTGATGAAATCAAGGACAGCTTTATGGAGCAACTGGTGCAGGAGCCGACGAGAGAAGGAAAAATTCTAGACTTGGTCCTTAGTGGAGCGCATGATCTGGTGAGGGACGTTATGGTACTGGGGCCGCTTGATAACAGTGACCATAATATGATCAGTTTTGGCATCGACCTTGAAGTAACTGTACACAGAAAGTCAAATACGTTAGCGTTTAACTTTAAAAAAGGAGACTATGATAAAATGAGAAGAACGGTAAAAAAAAAACTTAGGGGGGCAACTGAGAGAGTAAAAACTGTACAACAGGCGTGGACGCTGTTCAAAAATACCATCCTGGAGGCCCAGGCCGTACACATTCCGCGAATTAGAAAAGAAAGACGGAAGTCCAAAAGACACCCGGCCTGGTTGAAAAGTGAGGTGAAGGAAGCTATTAGGGCTAAAAGAAACGCCTTCAGAAAATGGAAGAAGGAACCATCTGAAAATAACAAGAAACAGCATAAGGAGTGTCAAAGCAAATGCAAGGCGCAGATTAAGAAGGCCAAGAGGGAGTATGAAAAAAAGATAGCATTAGAGGCAAAAAAACATAGTAAAACATTTTTTCGATATATTAAAAGCAGTAAGCCGGCAAAAGAATCGGTTGGGCCGCTGGATGACCGAGGGGTAAAAGGGGCGATCAAGGAAGACAAAGACTTAGCGGAGAGACTGAATGAATTCTTTGCTTCAGTCTTCACCGAGGAAGATTTGGGTTGGATACCGGTGTCGGAAATGGTATTTCAAGCGGACGAGTCGGAGAAACTTACTGACTTCACGGTAAACCTGGAGGACGTAATGGGGCAGTTCGGCAAACTGAAGAGTAGCAAATCTCCTGGACCGGATGGTATTCATCCTAGAGTACTGATAGAACTGAAAAACGAGCTTGCGGAGCTACTGCTAGTGATATGCAACTTATCCTTAAAATCGAGCATGGTACCGGAAGATTGGAGTGTGGCCAATGTAACGCCCATTTTTAAAAAAGGCTCCAGGGGAGATCCGGGAAATTATAGACCGCTGAGTCTGACGTCGGTGCCGGGGAAAATGGTAGAGGCTATTATTAAAAACAAAATTACAGAGCACATCCGAGGACATGGATTACTGAGACCGAGTCAGCATGGCTTTTGTGTGGGGAAATCTTGCCTGACCAATTTACTTCAATTCTTTGAAGGAGTGAACAAACATGTGGACAAAGGGGAGTCGGTTGATATTGTGTATCTGGATTTTCAAAAGGCGTTTGACAAGGTACCTCATGAAAGGCTACAGAGGAAATTGGAGGGTCATGGGATAGGAGGAAATGTCCTATTGTGGATTAAAAACTGGTTGAAGGATAGGAAACAGAGAGTGGGGTTAAATGGGCAGTATTCACAATGGAGAAGGGTAGTTAGTGGGGTTCCTCAGGGGTCCGTGCTAGGACCGCTGCTTTTTAATATATTTATAAATGATTTAGAGATGGGAGTAACTAGCGAGGTAATTAAATTTGCTGATGACACAAAGTTATTCAAAGTCGTTAAATCGCGACAGGATTGTGAAAAATTACAAGAGGACCTTACGAGACTGGGAGACTGGGCGGCTAAATGGCAGATGATGTTTAATGTGAGCAAGTGCAAGGTGATGCATATGGGAAAAAAGAACCCGAATTATAGCTACGTCATGCAAGGTTCCACGTTAGGAGTTACGGACCAAGAAAGGGATCTGGGTGTCGTCGTCGATAACACACTGAAACCTTCTGCTCAGTGTGCTGCTGCGGCTAAGAAAGCGAATAGAATGTTGGGTATTATCAGGAAAGGTATGGAAAACAGGTGTGAGGATGTTATAATGCCGTTGTATCGCTCCATGGTGCGACCGCACCTTGAGTATTGTGTTCAATTCTGGTCGCCGCATCTCAAGAAAGATATAGTAGAATTGGAAAAGGTGCAGCGAAGGGCGACTAAAATGATAGCGGGGATGGGACGACTTCCCTATGAAGAAAGACTAAGGAGGCTAGGGCTATACAGCTTGGAGAAGAGACGGCTGAGGGGAGACATGATAGAGGTATATAAAATAATGAGTGGAGTGGAACAGGTTGATGTGAAGCGTCTGTTCACGCTTTCCAACAATACTAGGCCTAGGGGGCATGCAATGAAACTACAGTGTAGTAAATTTAAAACAAATCGGAGAAAATTTTTCTTCACCCAACATGTAATTAAACTCTGGAATTCGTTGCCGGAGAAAGTGGTGAAGGCGGTTAGCTTAGCAGAGTTTAAAAAGGGGTTGGACGGTTTCCTAAAGGACAAGTCCATAAACCGCTACTAAACGGACTTGGAAAAATCCAAAATTCCAGGAATAACATGTATAGAATGTTTGTACGTTTGGGAAGCTTGCCAGGTGCCCTTGGCCTGGATTGGCTGCTGTCGTGGACAGGATGCTGGGCTCGATGGACCCTTGGTCTTTTCCCAGTATGGCATTACTTATATGTACTTATAGATCCCTTCAAGGGAACTTAGATCAAGAGTTGCAGGCTCTTTCTTGCAGAAACCCCTTCCTGCGTTTTACGAGGCGGGGGTATCGATTAGGACAGTTCCTTCGTTTTTGCCCAAGGTGGTTTCTCGTTTCCATTTGGGGTAGTCTCTGCATTTGCCGAATTTTGGTTGGGAAGATTACCTCGAGCAATTCCGGGCTCTTCGCTGCCTTGACGTGAGACGGGCTCTTCTCAGGTATTTGGAGGTGATGAATGAATTTTTTCTTTCTGACCATCTCAGTCGGCTATTTGTAGTGAGGATTTTAACGCTATTTTTACTTGGCTAGTGAAGGTGATCTTTAAAGGTACCTAGGGGACCTGGTCCTATAGAACCTTCAGTAGTGGCTTCACTTTTCTTTCTGGAGATGATGATTTTGTATGAAATTTCTTTGACATGAAACAAAGAAATGCTTTGAAGAATTTATATTCCTAAAAATAAGGAAAATTGACACCACCAAGATCATTAACACATTTCAGCTTCTTAGATGCTATTCTCAGAGGTATGTTGTCCCACACAAACTGCATCAGCTTTTCTATGGTTTTATAAGGGTAGCATGCTAAATACCTAATTTATTTTAGGTGTCGTCATCATCTTGATGGCATCAAGCCAACCCCACCAAGTGAGAAACATTTTTGTTTTGCGTTTTTGATTATTATTTCAGATTTTTTAAATAATAAAAAAGATTTGGAATGAGGAATTTGTATTCTAGCAGAAACAACAGGGGTGAAAATGTGGGAAGCTCCAAATGACCAGGCCAAACAAAGGAGCAGAGCATCCAAAAGTTTATTAGCCACAGAAGACTGACCCAAAAGAGACCCTACACGGGCCGTGTTTCATCACAAGGCCTTCCTCAGGGCTCAAATAGGTTCAGCTCTAAATCACCTTCGCAGAGAATGTGAAGGAAGGCCTTGTGTCGAAACACGGGCCGTGTAGGGTCTTTTGGGTCAGTCTACTGTGGCTAATAAACTTTTGAACACTCTTACTCCTTGTTTGGCCTGGTCATTTGGAACTTCCCACACATTCATCCCTGTTTATGCTTGCCGCTCCCGTGGAAGTCTTGAGGACCCGCCTCTTTGTTTTGCTTGGACTGAATTTGTATTCTAAACAGTGACATAGATCAGTTACTTGAAATCACAAACTTCATTCATTAGCTGTCTTAAAATAGCTTCAATGCAACAAATTTAAAATTAAACATACTGCAAGATTAAGACTTAATTTACATGATTATTATTTAAAAGTTAATGAACAGGTAGGTGATTAAGCACCTCAAACAGAATAAGGGGTCCAGTTTCATGCTTTCTTCACAGAGCATCAATTATGGTTCTGCAACACCCAAAGGTGTCCCAGGTGAAGAATCATCTGCTTCTTGAGAAAACACTTCAGTGTGTCCACTTTATAGATTGTTTTTGTGCCAAGTACCCCTCCTGTGCCGAGTTCTTTCCTTAGAGAGTTCCCTCTCATATCCTGATGTCTGCCAGCTAAAGATGTTATGGGCCAGATTCTATAAATGGTGCTCAAAATTAGGTGTCAGAAATAAATTACGTTAACAGCACCCTTTATAGAACTGTGCTTAAGCGCAGATCTTGCACCTACCTTTGAGCACCAGATTTCCACCTGAAGAAACTTGGTGTAAATATAAGCGCTCAAGTTAGGCACACTTACCCCAGTATTCTATAACTATACGCATACATGTTTGGAACGCTTCTGACACGCCCATGCTCCTGCCCTTCCAGGATACGCACCATGGGAGTTAGGCGCACTGCCTTAGAGAATAGCATGTAATCAGATGCGTGCACAAATATTAATGAGTACAAATTTACATTAATAATTGGTTGTTAGCACTTAATTATTGATGCCATTGAGTTCGTTAAGCAATTAATTTGTGTCCACATCTCAGGCACAGGCACTAATTTGGGTGCGCAAATCTAGGCATCATATAAAGAATCCATAGGATGGCGTCTATCATCTGTACCATGAAAGACAGAAGACACTCTAGGATCTATTATATTTTCATATTAAAGAAAATGGAATATGATGGATCTTTTCAGTAGAGAAGTATTACGAATAGTGAGTGTGCAAGATCCAAAGACAACTTCTTCCCAAGGATTGGCACTCTGGGTCTGGGGAAGATTGACCAAGGCTATCCTCTTGTAGCAAGATCATCTTCTTGTATCAGCTGCCTTCTTTTTCTGTTGAACCCTCCTGTGCTCCAGTAGGATAGTATTAGGCAACATTGGAAAAATGAAACCAAGCTCTGACAAGAAAACCTGCAGTACCTGAATTTATATAGAAGTCATGTTCAAATATAAAGAGGAAGAGAGAGTATATATTTATCAGTCATACATAATACCTCCTCTCATAAATATGCAAAGAACTGTTTTTATACTATATATATATATTTCTCTATAGAGTACAAAAAGTATGAAAGGAAAAAAGCCTCAACACTCACGCCTCCACCCAACAGAAACACTTACTGGGTAAAAAGGGCTTAAACAGGGTCAGCTTTCTTCATTGGCATAAATAACCCTTTCACACAAAACTCCACAGAGTGAGTAATTTCAATGGATCCACCCAAAAACGTGACAAGCATAAGAAAAAAGCAAGCACTTAGCATCTTAATATTAGTGAAGATTCAGAAGTGTGTCTTATGAGTCAATCACACTGACTGTTGCCAGAGTTTTTCTATAATGAGCTGTCTCAAGGCATGAACAACCAATCTGTTCATAGCGCACAAACCGTCTTCATGTCACAGGGATCTTTATATAGAAGTTATACAGGAACAAGATGTTCTCTAGAAAGAAAAAAATAACCATGGGGTGAATAGACATGGCCAGCCTGGTTGCTGAGAAACATTGGCACCAACTGGTAGGAGGTCAGAAGTTTAGTTCAGGAACTGAGCCTCCTGTAGGCTGATGGTGGAATCTTATGAAGGGAAGGAGGGAGAGAGCATGGGATATTGGGAATATCATTTTATTTCTAGATCAAACTGTGGTGGAGTGATAACATTGTGATTGAGGGGTAAGAAAAATGAGTGCGAGTGCTGAAAATTCACCTAAATTTACCCAACAAACGTGGCTGGTTAGATTTAGAGGGGTTGCTATTCAGAGTGATTTAACTGGCTAGAAACAGCTGCTGACTAGTTAAATCACTTGCTTGGGATGATCTGCTGATATTCAGTGGCACTTAACCGGTTTCTAATCCACACCAGAACGTTGCACCGGTTCCAGTACTAATCCCTGTGGCACACTACTGTGCACCCTGCTCCATTGAGAGAAATGACCATTTAACCCTACCCTCTGCTTTCTGTCCAATAACCAATTCGTAGTCCATACTAGAACCTTGTCTCCTATCCCTTGACTCTATAATTTTCTCTGGAGTCTCTCATGAGGAACTTTGTCAAAAGGTTTCTGAAAATCTAGATACACTACATCAACCAGCGCACCTTTATCCACACGTTTATTCATGCCTTCAAAGAAATGAAACAAATTGGTGAGACAAGACTTCCCTTGGCTGAACCCAAGCTGACTCTTATCCATTAAACCATGTTTGTCTATGTGTTCTGTAATTGTATTCTTTGTAATAGTTTATACTATTTTGGCTGGCACTGATGTCAGGCTTACCAGTCTGTAATTTCCCGGGTCACCCCCGGAACCCTTTGTAAAAATTGGCATCACATTGGCCACCCTTCAATCTTCAGGTACTATGGACGATTTTAACGACAGGTTACATATTATTAACAGCAAATCAGCAATTTCATGCTTGAGTTCTTTGAGTACTATTGGATGTATGCAAATAATAACTCAGTAAGAGGAAAACTGATGTACCTTTTCCACCTTTTCCTTTTGCTATGAATAGAGAGGTTATCTTAATAGAGAGAAATTGAAGTTCCATAGTTTGGAGTCACCTCTCTGTAGAGGAAAATTTAGAATCCTCTGACATGGGGACAGTCTCATGAGAAAAGGAGCATAACTGACCAACAGTCCCCAAATAATCGACTCAGCCTTAGTCACAGCTGTCTGTATATCATGCAACGAAATATGTTAACAGTCTGAAACAATGTCAGCAGACTTATCAGGAAGCAAAGATAAAGAAACAGGAGTAAGCATTGACATACTAGTGACTTGTCCAATGAGGAAACCATGTCGGACATTATGGCCATATCAAAGGCAGAAACCTGCACCAGATAGAGTTGGCGAACGCCTCTACGGCACCATGTAAGCCACATTGAGCCTGCAAATAGGTGGGAAAATGTGGGATACAAATGCAACAAATAAATAAATAGATCCTGGATAAAAAGACACCTGTGATGAAGGCAGCAGGATTCTCACAGCATAGTTAATACAAGCTCCTTCAGAGGGGGAAAGAAATGATGCAGTTTTGCCATATTCACAACTTGAAGAGTCCAGGAACACAGTGTAAAAGTCCTCCCCTTTCCTTCAGATAAATGGCAGTTATTCTTCCTCATTGAAATCCAGTGGCAGTAATATTACTGTAGATCTTGGTACTGTCTGAATAGTGCTGGGTTAGTACAGGGGTGGATTGAAGGTGGAACCTGAAGTTATATGGTTAGAAGTGATATTCACTCTGCTTTCTAGATAGTTATCCTGAAAAAGTACAGCAAAAAGGCTGTCCTACTTTTATCCATTTAGCTATCCAGAAAGCAGAATAAATATCACCACTGATTGTCGCTAAATCTGGATATTGAGCACCAGCCACTATCCAGATACCAAACTGAATGTCCAGATTTATTGTAGCTGAGGCATCCAGCGTTTTAAAAAGATAATGACTGCTGAGGCTAAATATTGAATGGTAAGGGGTTGATAGTCAAAGCTGTATAACAAGCTAGAAAAGGCTCCTGGTTGGTTGAATCGCTTGTTTGGGGCTATCTGTGATTTGTAGTAGTAGTAATATCTGTTGCTATTTAATGGTATTTAATTGGTTAATGCCACTGAATATCACCACAGACTGCTAAACCTGAAAGCCACCTATTTTGTGGATGGTCCGGGGTGGAGTGTGCACTTGTGCAGTCAAATCCTGATATTCAGCCCTTAACTGCATAAGCGGCCATATCTCAACTACACTAGAAATAGCTGGTCGCATAGACCTGGATATTCAATACCGTGCCCAGACATGGCCCAGTATGGAATATCCTGGAATAAATCTTTATTAAACATGTATTCAGATTTAATAGATTTAAACTAATTGTCTGAAATGTTTATTGTTCCAGGATAGGTTTAACTGTTCTCGCTCAAATATCCATTTGATTGGCCATGGCTTGGGAGCACATGCAGCTGGACAGACTGGGAGAAGAATACCTGGCCTTGGAAGAATTACTGGTAAGTACTGTTCAGGAAGGAGAAGAGAAAACTTCCAGGTATCTTTGGTAATGGTGGAACGTCCAAGATGAGAAACAATTCATTCAGAATTTTCTGTAGCATTGTGAACATGATCTTGTTATACACGCTGCAGTTATTCCTGTCACTACAGTGCTGCTGTAAAACACTGACATTTCACCAGCAAGAAGTCTCTCTGGACAATATTCAAAACTATTTAACTGGCTAGGAACAGCTCCTGGCCAGTTAAGTAGGCTTTAAGCACCTAACCACAAACGTTCAGTGGGAGATAACTGGTTGTCTCGCACAGAGTATCCTGATTAGTGGCTATCTGATAACAGACTATGGCCCAGATGCACAAAACCTAACGAGCCCACAACTTGCGTTTTAAACTGGTTCCAGCCAGTTAAAACGCAAGTAGTTCACCCCGGGCATGCACTAAGGGCATTTTCCCTGCCACGGTAGCGGGCAACGAAAACGGAATGCAAATGATTGAAAAGCTATTATAATGAGATGCACTACCGTTTTTCCGATTCCCTTACCGTAGGAACCCTAACAAGATGTCTGACCTCTTGTTAGGGCTCCTGTGAGGGAATCGGAAAGGAAAAGGGCCCCCAAAAAAGGTAAAAAAGAAAAAAAAAAAAGCAGGGAGCGCACGTGAGGGGCGTCCTTTAAGGACGTACTCTCCCTGCGCTTCTGAGAGACGTCTTTTTTTCGCATTTTTTTTAGCTCTGCCGGCGCTGGTGTTTTTTTCCCCCCTTCTATTTTGTCTTCGCCGCCCCTCCACAGCAAAACTTTTATATTTTCCTGGTTGCCGGAGAATCGGGACGTCCCTTTAGATTAGGCTCCTCTTCCTGGTCTCTTCAGCCAATCAGAGTGCGTTTCGCTGACAACAGCCAGCTAAGCCCGCTTTGATTGGCTGAAGAGACCAGGAAGAGGAGCCTAATCAAAAGGGACGTCCCGATTCTCTGACTCAGGTACCGAAGGACTAGAGAATGCAAGTGAGCTACAACGAATAGCTCATTTGCATTCCCTATCGTTGATGCATTCCCGTTCCCTACCGATTCGCTATGTAAATGACGGCAGATAAAGACCTTTCTCCGAGGACAAGCAGGCTGATTGTTCTCACAACTGGGTTGTCGTCCGCGATGGCCCAGGAGACTGGGAAAAACTTGCATAGCAAAAACAAAGAATTCTCGAGAACGCTCCGTCGCGTGGGCCGAACACACTGTGCGTGCGCAAACGGCTTCTCACCTGCGACTTGAGCGTGCCCTCTTCAGTTTTTTTCTGTCCGAGTCCTGAGTAACATGTTCCTTGACGATGCTCAGCTTTTTCAGCCAGGAGACTTCGTTAGCGTTTTATCGCTCCCCTTTTTTTCTCTTTTTCTTGTTACTAGTTTTTTTAATAAAAAAAAAAGGAGTTTTTCCCTTTGAGTATAGTGTGCAATTCTGGTTGCTGTATCTCAAAACAGACATAGAGGGGCATAATCGAACGTGAACGCCCATCTCCATGGACGGGTACGTGAAGGGGCGGGACAGACTTTATTTTCAAAAAAGATGGGCGTCCATCTTTTGTTTCGATAATACGGTTGGTGCCGGGCAAATGCATCGGATTTGGGTGGATTTGAGATGGGCGTTATCGGTTTTCAGCGATAATGGAAACCAAAGCCGCCCAGCTCAAAAACGAACACACCCAAGGCATTTGGTCGTGGGAGGGGCCAGGATTCGTAGTGCACTGGTCCCCCTCACATGCCAGGACACCAACCGGGCACCCTAGGGCGCACTTCTAAAAAGTAAAAAAAAACATTAAAATACCACCCAAGTCCATAGCTTTCTTACCTTGGGTGCTAAGCCCCCCAAATCCCCCCCAAAACCCACTCCCCACAACTCTACACCATTACCATAGCACTTATGGGTGAAGGGGGGCACCTAGATGTGGGTAAAGTGGGTTTTGAGGAGGTTTGGAGGGCTCCCATTTACCACCACAAGTGTTACAGGTAGGGGGGGTGGGCCTGGGTCCACCTGCCTGAAGTGCACTGCACCCACTAACGACTGCTCCAGGGACCTGCATACTGCTGTGATGGAGCTGGGTATGACATTTGAGGCTGGCATACAGGATGGCAAAAATAAAGTTTTTAAAGTTCTTTTTTTTTGGTGGTGGTGGTGGGGGGGGGGGGTTAGTGACCACTGGGGGAGTCAGGGGAGGTCATCCCCGATTTCCTCCGGTGGTCATCTGGGCAGTTGGGGCACTTTTTGGGGACTTGTTCGTGAAAAAAAGGGTCCAAAAAAGCGGCCCAAATTCTCGCTAGGGCCGCCCTTCTTTTTTCCATTATCGTCCGAGGGCGCCCATCACTCCTCGGCGATAAACACACCCCAGTCCCGCCTTCACCATGCCTCCGACACGCCCTGGTCAACTTTGTCCATTCCCTCGACAGACTGCAGTTGGAGGCGCTCAAAATCGGCTTTCGATTATACCGAATTGGGGGCCTACGGGAGAAGGGCGCCCATCTCCCGATTTGGGTCGGAATATGGGCGCCCTTCTCTTTCGAAAATGAGCTGGATAGTGGAATTAGAAATGTTTCAAAATGATTAAGGGGATGGAACTCCTCTCATACAAGGAAAGTCTTAAGAGGTTAGGGCTCTACAGCTTAGAGACAAGATGGTTGAACGGGGATATAACAACATTAGTATTGCCATACTGGACATTCCAAAGGTCCTTCAAGCCCAGTATTCTCTTTCCAACAGTGGCCATTCCAGGTCCAACTACCTGGCAAGTTCCCAAGTAAAACAGATTTTATGCTGGTCATCCTAGAAATATATATATTGGGGAGGAAGTCACTGAGAATGCTTGCAGTTACGACTAAAACCACCTCCACCCTAATGTTGTAATTGCAATAATATTGACTTATATTGCCACACCATCAAGTGCAAATATATAAATATGCAACAAAAGACACTTAGCTTAAGGAGCGTATAAACTCCATCATTCTGGCTGGCGTGTGTAGAAGCCCCGACAGTGCCTGTTTCGCTATGCTTCTTCTGGGGGAACTCACACCATTTAGCTGAATCATGTCTACACACAGCTTCTTAGCTGTCAATACACGCCAGCCTGAATGATGGAGTTTATACGCTCCTTAAGCTAAGTGTCTTTTGTTGCATATTTATATATTTGCACTTGATGGTGTGGCAATATAAGTCAATATTATTGCAATTACAACATTAGGGTGGAGGTGGTTTTAGTCGTAACTGCAAGCATTCTCAGTGACTTCCTCCCCAATATATATATTTTTTAGTAGCCTACATTCACAATAGGAGTAAGTCAAGCCATACAGTTTTTTGTTTTCATCCTAGAAATAAGCAGTGAATTTTCCCAATTCCATCTTAATAATGGCTTATGAACTTAGGAAAGTGTCCAAACCTTTTTTTTAAACCCTGCTAAGCTAACTGCTTTTACCACATTCTCTGGCAACGGATTCCAGAGTTTAATTACATGTTGAGTGAAGAAGTATTTTCTCTGATTTGTTTTAAATTTACTACTCGATAGCTTCATTGTATGCCCCTTAGTCTTCGTAAAGGTCTACAAAATCCCGTGTGCGGTAGAATATTTATTTATTTATTTGTTACATTTGTATCCCACATTTTCCCACCTATTTGCAGGCTCAATGTGGCTTACATAGTGCTGGAGATGCGATTGTAGACTCCGGTGTAGACAAATACAGAGTGATGTAGAGATAAGATAAAGTTCATGTGGTATTTTGCCACATGAGATAAGGTAGTGTGGGATATCCACATAGGGCATCATACACGGAAGAGTTGTGTTGTGTCCATACCGTATTTTGGTTTTGTTGTGTTGTAGCGGTCAGGCATTTATATTGGGTTGGTAGGGTGCTTTGTAGCACAGTATGCCTTTTTGAACAAATAAGTTTTTAGTGTTCTCGGGAAGTGTAGGTGCTCGTACGTGGTTTTCACGGCTTTAGGGAGTTTGTTCCACAGGTGCGTGCTTATGTAGGAAAAACTGGATGCGTAAGTTGATTTGTATTTGAGTCCTTTGCACCTTGGGTAGTGCAGGTTTAGGTACGTTCTTGATGATTTTGAAGTATTTCTAGTTGGTAGGTCAATCAGGTCTGTCATGTATCCTGGGGTTTCACCGTAGATGATTTTGAGGGGCATAATCGAACGAAAACGTCTATCTCCATGGGCGTTTATCTCCGAGAACGGGTCCGTGAAGGGGCGGACCCAACCGTATTTTCGAAAAAAATAGACGTCCATGTTTTATTCGTCAAGTTGTGAGCTGGGCGTTTTGTTTTTCAGTGATAATGGAAAATGAAAGCGCCCAGCTCAAAAACGAATAAATCCAAGGCATTTGTTCGTGGGAGGGGCCAGGATTCATAGTGCACTGGTCCCCCTCACATGCCAGGACACCAACCGGGCACCATAGGGGGCACTTTTACAAAAACAAAAAAAAAGGTAAAAGAGCTCCCAGGTGCATAGCACCCTTCCCTTGGGTGTTGAGCCCCCCAAATCCCCCTCAAAACCCACCGCCCACAAGTCTACACCATTACTGTAGCCCTAAGGGGTGAAGGGGGGCACCTACATGTGGGTACAGTGGGTTTGGGGGGGGTTGGACGACTAAGCATTAAGCAGCACAATTGTAACAGGTAGGGGGGGATGGGCCTGGGTCCACCTGCCTGAAGTCCACTGCACCCCCTAACAACTGCTCCAGGGACCTGCATACTGCTGCCAGAGAGGTGGGTATGACATTTGAGGGTGAAAATAAACAGTTGTGAAACATCATTTTTTGTGGTGGGAGGGGGTTAGTGACCACTGGGGGAGTCAGGGGAGGTCATCCCCGATTCCCTCCAGTGGTCATCTGGTCATTTAGGGCACTTTTTGGGGCCTTATTCGTGGAAAAACAGGGTCCAGGAAAAGTGCCCTAAATTCTCGCTAAAAACGCATATTTTTTTTCCATTATCGGCGAAAGGCGCCCATCTCTGATCGCCCGATAACCACGCCCCACTTCCGCCTTCACCACGCCTTCGACACGCCCCCATCAACTTTGTCCGCATCCGCGACAGAGTGCAGTTGAAATCGTCCAAATTCGGCTTTCGATTATACCGGTTTATTCGTTTTTGTGAGATAAACGTCTATCTCCCGATTTGGGTCACAATACAGGCGTTTTTCTATTTCGATTATAAGCAGGCATGTGAACCATTGTGCAGATTTTGAAAGTTTTTCGCGGAGGGGTTTTGCACTATGAAATTGGGTTTTTTCCGAAGATGAGACTGGCTGCCGTGTTCTGAGCGGTCTGAAGTTTCTTTAATGTTTGTTCTTTACATCCCGCATAGATTCCATTGCAGTAATCTATGTGACTTAGTACCATTGATTGTATCAGGTTGCGAAATGTGTCGCTTGGGAAGAATTGTTTCACTCGTTTGAGTTCCAACATTGAGTAAAACATTTTCTTGGTTGTGGATGCCACTTGTTTCTGTAGAGTTAGGTTGCGGTCTAGTTTGACGCCGAGGATCTTCAGGCTGTCTGAGATAGGGAGGGTGTGATCTGGGGTGTTGATAATTGTGGGGTAATCCGTGTTGTCTTGGGATGAGACAACGAGGCAGTGTGTTTTTTTCTTTATTAAGTTTTAGTTGAAAAGCATTTGCCCAGGAGTACATGATGTTCAAGCTGTTTTTGATTTCATTGGTGATTTCTGTCAGATTAGATTTGTAAGGAATGTATATTGTGACATCGTCTGCGTATATGAAAGGGTTTAGGCCTTGGTTGGATAGGGTCTTGGCTAGAGGGGTCATCATTATGAATATGAATCAGTTCTTTACTTTTACAAGTACAAAGATTAGGTGGCACTCCATGAAATTATATAGTAAGGGCCTTGTTTACTAAGCTGCGCTGTAGGCACGCTAACTTTTTAGTGCGCTAAAATTTAGCACAAGCTAATGCTAGAGACACCCATATAGTCCTATGGGTGTCTCTAATGTTAGCGCACACTAATTTTTAGCGCACACTAAAAAGTTAGCACATCTACAGCATGGCTTAGTAAACAAGGCCCTTACTACATTTTAAGAGAAATAGAAGAAAATATGTTTTCACCAACGAATAGTTAAGCTCTGGAATTTGTTGCTGGAAGATGTAGGAACAGCAGTTAGCATATCTGGTTCAAAAAAAGGGAATGTACAAGTTTCTGGAGGAAAAATCCATAATCTGCTATTAAAATAGACATGGGGAAAGACGCTACCTATCTCTGAGATTGGTAGCATGAATCTTACTACTGTTTGAGATTCTGCCATGTACTTGTGACCTGGATTGGGCTGGCTGGACCCTCAGTCTGATCCTGTATTTTTTTTTTATTTTTCATTACATTTGTACCCCGCGCTTTCCCACTCCTGGCAGGCTCAATGCGGCAGGCAATGGAGGGTTAAGTGGCTTGCCCAGAGTCACAAGGAGCTGCCTGTGCCTGAAGTGGGAATCAAACTCAGTTCCCCAGGACCAAAGTCCACCACCCTAACCACTAGGCCACTCCTCCACTGTTGCTACTATTTGAGATTCTACATGGAATGTTGCTATTCCACTAGCAACATTCCATGTAGAAGTCAGCCCTTGCAGATCACCAATGTGGCCGCGCAGGCTTCTGCTTCTGTGAGTCTGACGTCCTGCAGGACATCAGACTCACAGAAACAGAAGCCTGCGCAGCCTTCTACATGGAATGTTGCTAGTGGAATAGCAACATTCCATGTAGAATCTCCAATAGTAGCAACATTCCATTTAGAATCTCCAATAGTATCTATTTTATTTTTGTTACATTTGTACCCCGCGCTTTCCCACTCATGGCAGGCTCAATGCGGCTTACATGGGGCAATGGAGGGTTAAGTGACTTGCCCAGAGTCACAAGGAACTGCCTGTGCCTGAAGTGGGAATCAAACTCAGTTCCCCAGGACCAAAGTCCACCACCCTAACCACTAGGCCACTCCTCCACTGTTGCTACTATTTGAGATTCTACATGGAATGTTGCTATTCCACTAGCAACATTCCATGTAGACGTCGGCCCGCAGATCAGCAATGTGGCCGCGCAGGCTTCTGCTTCTGTGAGTCTGATGTAGTGGAATAGCAACATTCCATGTAGAATCTCCAATAGTAGCAACATTCCATGTAGAATCTCCAATAGTATCTATTTTATTTTTGTTACATTTGTACCCTGAGCTTTCCCACTCATGGCAGGCTCAATGCGGCTTACATGGGGCAATGGAGGGTTAAGTGACTTGCCCAGAGTCACAAGGAGCTGCCTGTGCTGGGAATCCAACTCAGTTCCTCAGTTCCCCAGGACCAAAGTCCACCACCCTAACCACTAGGCCACTCCTCCAATCCACTGTATGGTTATGTTCTTATGAAAATAAAAGTAATCATAAATGTATTTTTGCAAGGAAGGGGATTGGAAAGATGAACAGGATGAGATGTCATAATAATATGGTGAAAATAAATGCTCTTTTTCTTAGATGTTCTGCACCGATTTAAGAATTTAGAGAAATCAGAGCTTCTTGTTCATTTTATATGTCTAATTTAGGACTGGATCCAGTTACGAAGTATTTTGAAAAGAAATCAGAAGAGGTACGACTGGATAAATTTGATGCACAAAAGGTTGATGTTATCCATACAGACACCATGTTTTTTGTAACAAATACAAGGATATTCACTGGAGGTAAACAAAAAGCTAAATTCAAATTAAGCTTGGTATATAAATTAGTCAGGGCCTGATATTCAAAACGTTGTACCTGGATAGGAGAGACTCCTGCCCAGTTAAACTCCATTGAGCTGGCTACCTGTCAGTATTCAGAGCACTTAAGTGGGTAGGTGCTGATGAATGTTGTCTGTGACTACCCGGGCACTGTTTAGTTAGTCTGGGGGTGGAGCTTGGGCAGAGCCATCACTTAACTGGTTGGCCTAACTTTATTTGCTGAGCTAACTGGGCACCAGTGTGAATATTTGCCGGTGCCCGGTTAACTTCTTGGCAGCAGCCTGAAGGTTCTCCTAGAGCAGTGGCCACCCCCTGGATTAGTTTCCTCCCTTTATCCTAAACCCCCACCAACCCCCAGAATAGCAGCATACCTACCTTGGATGTGGACCACCCCCTCCTCTGAGCAAGGGGTGCGTAAAGCAGGTATGTGTCTGTCGAATCTGCTGGTCCCCTGCCCCGGAACAGGAAGTTGACATCAGAGGTAGCAGGGGACCAGCAGAGCCGACAGCTGCACGCCTGTGCCACGCACCCCCTTACTGCCTGCACCCGGTGTGGACTGCCCCCACCACCCCACACTTGGTACACTAGAGTGCCAGAGCAATAGGCACGGGCCCTGATTCAGTTCCCTATACATTCTAACCCCCCAAAGCAATGAACAACATTCCTGATTCAGTTCTCCCTCCCAAATCCAATTCCCCTCCCTCCCTAACCCCCACCCCCCACACACAAAGAACAAAGAAAAGACAGTCCTAACAAGAACCCCACCCCTACCCTCTAATCATTATAGACCCCCCTGAGTCTAGTAATAGTAAATGACGGCTAATAATGACCTGTACGGTCCATCCAGTCTGCCCAACAAGACAAACTCATATGTGCTACTTTTTGTGTATACCTTACCTTGATTTGTACCTGTCCTCTTCAGGGCACAGACCGTATAAGTCTGCCCAGCACTATCCCCAACTCCCACCACCGGCTCTGCCACCCAATCTCGGCTAAGCTCCTCAGGATCCATTCCTTTGTGTTTATCCCAGCGCATCAGAAGTGTTGGACCGAGTGGGATGTAACAACCACTATCTATCTGCATACAAAGGTCTTTTGTATGCTTTTTTTGACAACAGGTTTAGGATATATCCCTGCTCACAAAATCTGGAAAACATAGCTGTAGCCTGTATCTTAAACTGCTCTATGGTGGAGCACAAATGTTTCAGCCGGAACGTGACCTTACGAGACTGGGAGTGGGCATCCAAATGGCAGATGACGTTTAATGTAAGCAAGTGCAAAGTGATGCATGTGAGAAAGAGGAACCCAAACTATAACTACGTAATGCAAGGTTCCACATTAGGAGTCACCGACCAGGAAAATGAATCTAGGTGTCATGGTTGACGATATGCTGAAACCCTCTGCTCAGTGTGTGGTGGCGGCTAAGAAGGCAAATAGAATTTCAGGAATTATTAGGAAAGGAATGGAAAACAAGAATAAGGATGTTATAATGCCTTTGCATTGCTCCAAGGTGTGACCGCACCTTCAATATTGTGTGCAATTCTGTTCACTGCATCTCAAAAAGGATATAGTGGAATTAGAAAAGGTACAGAGAATTGCGACAAAAATGATAAAGCTGATGGGACAACTTCCCTATGAGGAAAGGCTAAAGCGACTAGGGCTCTTCAGCTTGGAGAAAGTATGCCTGAGGGGAGATATGAAAGAGGTCTATAAAATAATGAGTGGAGTGGAATGAGTAGACGTGAATCGCTTGTTTACGCTTTCCAAAAAAATCCAGGACTAGGGGGCATGCAATAAAACTACAAAGTAGTAAATTTAAATGAATCAGAGAAAATATTTCTTCACTCATCATGTAATTAAACTCTGGAATTCTTTGCCAGAGAATGTGGTAAAAGCAGTTAGATTAGCAGGGTTTAAAGAAGTTTTGGACAGTTTCCTGAAAGAAAAGTCTATAAGCCATTATTGAAATGGACTTGGAGAAAATCCACTGCTTATTTGGATAAGCAGCATAAAATGTATTGTACTGTTTTGGGATCTTGCAGTTGCCTGTAACCTGGATTGGCCCAGTGGTGTAGCCAGACAGCCAATTTTGGGTGGTCCTCTTTCTCCTCCCTCCCTTTGTGCGGGCACGCTAGGCATACCTTTGCTGGCAACCAATAAATGGACTGCCACCACTCCCAACATCTTGCTCTGAGCAGCATGCTGAAACTTCTCACACATGCTGGAGAAGTCCCAGCCTGCTGCTCAGAGCTGGAAACGAGTGGGGAGCAGCAGCAGTCTATTTACTTGGCTGGCAGGGCTCAGCATCCCCACCAGCAAAGTAAAAGAGAATTCAGCAGGGGGCCCAAGTCCACATTTTGGGAGCCAGTTGTTAAAATAGTCATGGAGGGCCCTACTTTAACAACCGGCTCCCAAAATTCTTAAAAACTTAACAACCGGCTCTTGCGAGCCTGTGAGAGCCTGCTCCAGCACACCACTGGCCCAGGCCCACCCGTGGCTACGCCCCTGGATTGGCCACTGTTGGAAACAGAATGCTGGGCTTGATAGACCTTTGGTCTGTCCCAGTATGGTAAATACTTATATACTTGTGACCTGTAGTTCCTTAATTGCTCTAGCCTAGAAAATGGAGAATCTGAATCATAAAAGAAAATTCCCATGATATTTAGTCTTGCTGGAACCTGAGTAAAGATTATTAATCTGTTGATACAGTTTCTAGGAAAGGCCACGAGGTGGCAGCATAATACGTAAGCATGGTGAACAGAGTCTAAGCTTACAAAATACTGATTTATATAGAGCAGTAATAAAATGAAATATTACTGTTATGACTGGATATACATATATGTATATAGCAAGCTTTTAGGGCTAAAAAGGATAATTTTGGTATGGCAGAAATGCCACATTTACTCATCAGTATAATTAAGGTAATTATAGAGACCTTTCTATTTCTTTACCATATAAACTTCATATTTCAGGTGTAGGAATAGTCTTTCCTATTGGTCATCTCGACTTTTACCCAAATAATGGTTCCAAGATTCCAGGGTGTGAAGCTGACAATCGAAAAAGTGAGTTTAAATGTTTTTACTTTTGCACAATTTATTTATTTTATTTTTGTTACATTTGTATCCCGCGCTTTCCCACTCATGGCAGGCTCAATGCGGCTTACATGGGGCAATGGAGGGTTAAGTGACTTGCCCAAAGTCACAAGGAGCTGCCTGTGCCTGAAGTGGGAATCAAACTCAGTTCCTCAGGACCAAAGTCCACCACCCTAACCACTAGGCCACTCCTCCACTGTTGCTACTATTTGAGATTCTACATGGAATGTTGCTAGTATTCCACTAGCAACATTCCATGTAGAAGTCGGCCCTTGCAGATCACCAATGTGGCCGCGCAGGCTTCTACATCTGTGAGTCTGACGTCCTGCACGTACGTGCAGGACGTCAGACTCACAGAAACAGAAGCCTGCGCAGCCTTCTACATGGAATGTTGCTAGTGGAATAGCAACATTCCATGTAGAATCTCCAATAGTAGCAACATTCCATGTAGAATCTCCAATAGTATCTATTTTACTTTTGTTACATTTGTACCCTGTGCTTTCCCACTCATGGCAGGCTCAATGCGGCTTACATGGGGCAATGGAGGGTTAAGTGACTTGCCCAGAGTCACAAGGAGCTGCCTGTGCCTGAAGTGGGAATCGAACTCAGTTCCTCAGGACCAAAGTCCACCACCCTAACCACTAGGCCACTCCTCCACTGTCACTAGGCCACTCCTCCACTGTTGCTACTATTTCAGATTCTACATGGAATGTTGCTATTCCACTAGCAACATTCCATGTAGAAGTCGGTCCTTTCAGATCACCAATGTGGCCGCGCAGGCTTCTGCTTCTGTGAGTCTGACGTCAGACTCACAGAAACAGAAGCCTGCGCAGCCTTCTACATGGAATGTTGCTAGTGGAATAGCAACGTTCCATGTAGAATCTCCAATAGTAGCAACAGAATCTCAACATTCCATGTAGAATCTCCAATAGTATCTATTTTATTTTTGTTACATTTGTACCCTGCGCTTTCCCACTCATGGCAGGCTCAATGCGGCTTACATGGGGCAATGGAGGGTTAAGTGACTTGCCCAGAGTCACAAGGAGCTGCCTGTGCCTGAAGTGGGAATCAAACTCAGTTCCTCAGGACCAAAGTCCACCACCCTAACCACTAGGCCACTCCTCCACTGTTGCTACTATTTGAGATTCTACATGGAATGTTGCTAGTATTCCACTAGCAACATTCCATGTAGAAGTCGGCCCTTGCAGATCACCAATGTGGCCGCGCAGGCTTCTACATCTGTGAGTCTGACGTCCTGCACGTACGTGCAGGACGTCAGACTCACAGAAACAGAAGCCTGCGCAGCCTTCTACATGGAATGTTGCTAGTGGAATAGCAACATTCCATGTAGAATCTCCAATAGTAGCAACATTCCATGTAGAATCTCCAATAGTATCTATTTTACTTTTGTTACATTTGTACCCTGTGCTTTCCCACTCATGGCAGGCTCAATGCGGCTTACATGGGGCAATGGAGGGTTAAGTGACTTGCCCAGAGTCACAAGGAGCTGCCTGTGCCTGAAGTGGGAATCGAACTCAGTTCCTCAGGACCAAAGTCCACCACCCTAACCACTAGGCCACTCCTCCACTGTCACTAGGCCACTCCTCCACTGTTGCTACTATTTCAGATTCTACATGGAATGTTGCTATTCCACTAGCAACATTCCATGTAGAAGTCGGTCCTTTCAGATCACCAATGTGGCCGCGCAGGCTTCTGCTTCTGTGAGTCTGACGTCAGACTCACAGAAACAGAAGCCTGCGCAGCCTTCTACATGGAATGTTGCTAGTGGAATAGCAACGTTCCATGTAGAATCTCCAATAGTAGCAACAGAATCTCAACATTCCATGTAGAATCTCCAATAGTATCTATTTTATTTTTGTTACATTTGTACCCTGCGCTTTCCCACTCATGGCAGGCTCAATGCGGCTTACATGGGGCAATGGAGGGTTAAGTGACTTGCCCAGAGTCACAAGGAGCTGCCTGTGCCTGAAGTGGGAATCAAACTCAGTTCCTCAGGACCAAAGTCCACCACCCCAACCACTAGGCCACTCCTCCCACTGATGTGCTGTTTATGTGCTGTGCAAAGGAAGGGAGTTGTATATAAAAAGGCACAAGATTTCTATAAATATCATGGCATGCGTAAAATAAACATAAAGCAGTTTCAGGTTTCATGTCCTCTCCTCAAAGGTTTACGGTTTGGTGAAGGTAAAGTGTTTGAGAGTGATGATGTTATTCAGCACAAAAGCTCATAGAAATCAAGGTTCCTTTTCATCAGCAGCAGATGAATCCATTAACTGATGGGTTGTATCCGCCTACCAGCAGGTGGAGATAGAGAACACTGAAAAGACACAGTGACAATGGACGGCTAGCTCCTTCTGCCTTCAGTATATCACTCCCAGCAGGTGTGGACGTCGCTTGATCAGCTCCTGGATCTCTGCCTGGGGTGGCTCCTGTGCTTTGGCAGTAGAGCGGGGGTGTTGTGGCTGGTGGTGCCCACTTTGAAGGCATACTTGGTTTTGTTCCCTGTCCCTGCCTTATCCCATCCCCCATCCTCCCAGAGTCCCTCTTTTGCTGCCTGCCTCCAACTTTCCTCAGTGTAAAAACAAAAAAAAAAGGGCGTTCTTATACAGTATTGCTGTTTTTCAGGCTTTCTCCAGAGATTCTGGTTCAGTGCAGCTTGACCGGAGCTCGTTGACGCGGTCTTCTGAGGTGAGAGTAGTGCCCAGCTCCTCCGGGGAGGTTCCTGCGGACAGCGTTCTGTGCGGGGTAAGTTTTGGTGCGAGGCCGCCATTTTATTTCTATATTTCCGTCCAGTCGGGCGACGGCTGCTGAAGCAGTTAAGCGTTGCTCCTGCTGTGGTAAACGCAGGTCAGCAGCGGGCTTTGCAGTACGTGCTCAGACGCTCATGCTAGTACGGGCATGGCGAGCGGTGATTCGTCCTGCTCGATGGAACTGGCAGCGGGTGCCATTTTGGAAGCGCCGCGTGGCTCAACCCTCGCTGTTGCGGAGGAGTCTGAGTGCAGGGGGACGCCTCGTTCCGAGGCTGCTAGAGGAGCTCCTTCCCCCGCTTCTCCTAATTCAGGGGCGGAGGGCCAGGGTGAGTTCTTCTCCCCTGAATTTGTGCTGCTGATGCATAAGGCCTTTATGTTAGAAAGAGCTCTGCCGGAGGTGTCTGACACCACGATGTGGACTGGATTCCCTCCAGGTTTTGATAGCCCTGTGCTGGCTGCAGAGTTTACTTCTTCCCCCGAGCGTTGGACTGGTGCTAAACGTAGACGGGTAAATTCCCCGTCTGAGGGTGGCACCTCTCCCTTTTCCCCCCTGTAGCCAGGCTGTGGGTAGTCTGAGGGGTCTGGCAGGCCCTCATGGACGGATGATCCAGATGAGGGTGCCTGTTTGCCACAGGACTTGGATGATCCTAAAGCAGTGTGGATTTTCCACTGCGACGAGCTGCCAGCTCTCATTTCTGATGCCTTGCAGGCCCTTTCTATTGAAGATCCGGCCGAGGGCGATGCCTTCTCTGTTAATCCTAGAATGGCTAGTACTAAGAAGCCTTCTCGGGCTTTTCCTGTTCATTACTCCATCCAAGAGCTTATTTCAGCTCAATAGTCTGACCCTGATGGGCCTTTGAACGTAGCCAGTGCGGTGGGTCAGCTTTACCCTCTGAGTGAGGATCACTTGGCCCTTTTTGGGATGCCTAAAGTGGATGCGTTGGTCACGGCTGTGACTAAAAGACCACTCTCCCAGTGAAGGGAGGGGTCGCTTTGAAAGATATGCAGGACCGGCGGCTAGAATCCGCGCTGTAGCGGTCCTTTGAAATCTCGGGCCTTTCCTTACGGGCGGCTGTTTGCAGTTCCTATGCAGCCCAGGCCTGTCTTTACTGGTTACATCAGGCGGTTGATCAGCCCGAGGATGGTGCGGGTGCGCTCTCTGAGGTTGGCCCGCGTATGGAGCCTGCCCTGTCCTTTTTGGCTGATGCCCTTTATGATCTGGTCAGAGCTTCGGCTAAGCAGATGTCTGTAGCAGTTTCTGCCCGCCGTCTTCTTTGGCTGCGGCATTGGGCGGCTGACATGGCCTCTAAGTAAAGGCTAATGAGGTTACCCTTTCAGGGCCTTCTGTTATTTGAAGAGGAATTGGAGAAGATTGTTAAAGACCTAGGGGACTCTAAGTCCCAATGGTTACCTGAGGATAGGCAGAGGCCTTCTTCCAAAAGCCTTGTTTTTCCCTCCTCTTCCAGGCCACGTTTCCGTGAAGCTCGCAGGTATCGCCCGGGGTGCTCTGCTGGGGTTTCTCAACGTGCCCGTTTTCAGCAGAAGAACTCCTTTCGCTCGGACAAACGTTCCGCAGCGGCCCGCCAACGGCCAGAAGTTCAGGGGCATCCTCCACAATAACGGGACGCCGGTCCACTCGTCGATTCCTGCAGTAGGGGGTCGTCTTTCCCTCTTCCTCGAGGAGTGGACCAAGATTTCTTTGGATCAGTGGGTCCTGGACCTGATCAGAGAAGGCTACCGATTGGAATTCGGTGCCCCGGTGAGAGACACTTTTATGGAGTCCCGATGCAGCACTGCCATCAGCGGGCGACGGTAGAGGAGACCTTGCAAGTCTTGCTGCACCTCGGAGCGGTGATTCCAGTGCCTCCCACCGAACGCGGCTGCGGTCACTACTCTATTTACTTTGTGGCCCCTCGAAAAGGCGGGTCTTTCAGACCAATCCTCAACTTACGAAGAGTCAATGAGGCCCTACGAGTGTGACACTTTCGCATGGAAACCCTGCGTTCTGTCATTGCGGCGGTACAGCCAGGAGAGTTTCTCACGTCTCTGGACCTCAAGGAAGCTTACTTGCACATTCCTATTTGGCCTCTGCATCAGCGGTTTGCGGGTTTGGGACAACATTTCCAGTTTCGGGCCTTGCCTTTCGGCCTAGCGACAGCTCCTCGTACCTTTTCCAAGGTGATGGTGGTGGTAGCTGCTTTTCTCAGGTGAGAGGGTATCGGAGTTCACCCGTATCTCGACGACTGCCTCATCAGGGCGGATTTGGCAGACGAGTGCCAACTCGCCACGACCAGAGTTATAACGGTTCTTCAGACTCTGGGCTGGGTGATCAATTTGCCCAAAAGTCACCTGACCCCCTCTCAGTCTCTTGAGTATTTGGAAGTCCGGTTTGACATGGCCTCGGGGTTTGTCTTTCTCCCCGACCACAGGCGATGCAAGCTTCAGAATCAGGTCTGTCTGCTCCTTGCCTTGCCCTCGAGCTTGGGACTTTGTTCAGCTCCTGGGGTCGATGACGGCCACCATGGAGGTGGTTCCCTGGGAGAGAGCTCACATGAGGCCACTGCAGATTGCTCTGCTTCAACAATGGTCTCCGCTATCCCAGGAATATCAACGCAGACTAACATGGCTCCCTGCGGCCTGGCACAGGTGTGGATTGGAGGCTCTCTGACAAGATGCTGCGACAGGGAATTCCGCTTGCGCTTCCTTCCTGGTGCCTAGTGATAACGGATACCAGCCTTTCGGGCTTGGGAGCTCATTGCCAGGGCAGCTATGCTCAGGGTCAGTGGACACCCATGGAAGCGGGGTGGTCCATCAATCGATTGGAACTGAGAGCGATATTCCAGGCTCTTCTGGCCTTCCACAAGATTCTGATGGGGCTTCCTGTCTGAGTTCTGTCAGACAACACGACAGCGTTGGCCTACATCAATTGTCAGGGCGGCATGCGGAGGCTGCTCAGATTTTCCACTGGGCCGAGCTCCACTTGCATCTGCTGTCCGCAGTTCACATAGCAGGTCAGAGCAACGTGCAAGCTGATTTTCTCAGCAGACATCAAATGGACCAGGCAGAATGGGAACTGGCAGAAGAAGTTTTTCTTCAGATTTGTGCCAAATGGGGGACTCCTGGATTGGATCTAATGGTGTCAAGTGCAAACGCCAAAGTCCCTCGCTTTTTCAGCAGAAGGAGAGATCCTCGCTCGGCGGGGTTGAATGCACTGGCTCAACCCTGGCCCTCGGGCTTCCTGTATGTGTTCCTTCCTTGGACCTTGATAGGGCGAGTTCTGCAGATTCGACTGCACCAAGGATTGGTGATTCTCACCGCTCCGGATTGGCCAAGGTGTCCGTGGTACGTGGATCTCCATCGGATGCTGGTGGAGGCTCCAATTCCTTTGCCTCTGGTGCCGAACCTATTGGTTCAGGGTCCGGTGACTATGGAGGATCCCTGACGATTTGGTCTTATGGCCTGGCTCTTGAGAGGGCACAATTGAGAGACAAGGGCTACTCTAACAAGGTTATTTCCACTCTTGCAGGCCTGCAAGAGGTCTACCTCTGCAGCTTATGCTCGGATCTGGCGCAAGTTTGAGGCGTGGTGTGCTTCAAAAGCGGTCACACCCACGCGGGCTTCAGTCTTGCCGATGCTGTACTTTTTGTAGGATGGCTTACAAAAAGGCCTGGCTTACAATTCCCTTCGGGTTCAAGTGGCAGCATTGGCATGCTTCTGAGGGAAAGTCTCTAGCTTGTCCCTTGCTGCTCATCCGGACATTGTCCGATTTCTTAGAGAGGCGCTTTGGCTCCGTCCTCCCGTGCGGTCGCCGTGTTCGGCCTGGAACCTGGGACTGGTGTTGAAGGCTCTTCAGCGTTTGCCTTTCGAGCCGCTTAGGCGAGCTTCTGAGAAGGATGTGACTCTCAAGACAATCTTTTTGGTGGCCATGACATCGGCTAGACGCGTATTTGAGCTTCAGGCGCTTTCCTGTCAGGATGCTTTTCTACAGTTCTCGGAGTCCGGGGTAACGGTACGTACAGTGCCTTCCTGAGCCAGCCCATTTTTCTACCTTTCTTTTCTAGGGAGGACTTTCCGGATTCCTTTGAGCAATTGCGTCTTTTGGATGTCCGCAGGGCTCTGTTGCAGTATCTACAGATGTCAAATGACTTCAGGACTTCTGATCACCTTTTTGTATTGTTGACAGGTCCTCAATGCGGGTGTACGGCGTCTAAGGCCACTGTAGCCCGTTGGCTCAGGGAAGTCATTTTTTCTGTGTATCTGCTTTCAGGACGGTCTCCGCCTGAAGCGTTTAAGGTGCATTCCACGAGAGCGATGTCCTCCTCCTGGGCTGAAACGGGTGTCCTTTCTCTTCAAGAGATCTGTCGTGCGGCTACTTGGGCTTCTCAGCTCTCGTTTGTATGGCATTACAGACTGGATATTGCAGCAAAGCAGGATGCGCATTTTGGAGCGCAGGTGCTTGCTCGTGGAGTTGCCTGTTCCCACCCTATGTAGGGAGTGCTTTTGTACATCCCATCAGTTAATGGATTCATCTGCTGCTGATGACAAAGAAGGGAAAATTAGGTTCTTACCTTGGTGATTTTCTTTCCTTTAATCACAGCAGATGAATCCATGATCTCTTCCTGTCAGGTTTGTTTTTTGTTCAGATCTTTCATGCAGATATTGTATCTCATCGGGAGGAGTTGAAGACCAGTTCTCGGAGTTTCTACATGCTGTTCTTTCACAGGAGGTTGAGATTGTCCCTCCTTTGTTTGGTTATTGCTCCAGTTCTGGGGCGCTTTTTCACTGTGAGTAAAGTTTACATTGTTTTACCTTTCTTATTCACTCTGCTTTGGAAGTTTCATATATTGAAGGCAGAAGGAGCTAGCCGTCCAGGGTCACTGTGTCTTTTCAGTGTTCTCTATCTCCACCTGCTGGTAGGCGGATACAACCCATCAATTAATGGATTCATCTGCTGTGATTAAAGGAAAGAAAATTACCAAGGTAAGAACCTAATTTTCCCATAGTCGTATACTGGACTTATGGAGGCTGGCCAATGTAACACCACTTTATAAAAAAACAGGTTCCAGGGGTGATCCGAGAAATTACAGACCGGTAAGACTGATTTCAGTGCCAGGAACAATAGTGTAAACCAATATAAAGAATAAAATTAAGAAACCCAGCCAAAATGGTTTAATGGGACCGAGTCAGCATGGGTACAGCCAAGGAAAGTCTTGCCTCACCAATTTGCTTCGTTTCTTTGAAGGCGTGAATAAACATGTTGATAAAGGTGAGCCGGTTGATGTAGCGTATCTAAATTTTCTGAAAGCTTTTGACAAAGTTCTCCATAGTAACATAGTAACATAGTAACAGATGACGGCACAAAAAAGACCTGCACGGTCCACCCAGTCTGCCCAAAAAGATAAACTCACATGTGCCATTTTTTGTGTATACCTTCCTCCCTTCCATCATGTCCTCCGAGTCTGTTGAAAAGGCTGTCTCCACCTACAATGCCACTCTGCTCTGGACACCCTTGCACCATCCATCTCCCGTCCCACAAGGTGTACTAATCCCCAGCCCTGGCTGACCCCTTGCACCCGATACCTTCGCTCCTGTGCCCGATCGGCTGAACGCCTCTGGAGGAAATCTCGCACCCATACTGATTTCATTCATTACAAATTCATGCTATCCTCCTTCCAGTCCTCCCTATTCCTCGCCAAACAGGACTATTATACCCAATTGACTCATTCCCTCAGCTCTAACCCTCGTCGTCTCTTCGCCACCCTTAACTCCCTCCTTAAAGTGCCCTCCACTCCCACCCACCCCCACTCTCTCCTCAATCACTGGCTGATTACTTCCGCGACAAGGTGCAGAAGATCAACCTCGAATTCACCACCAAACCATCTCCTCCTCCTCACCCTATAACCCACTCCCTCAACCAACCAACCCAGACCTCCTTCTCCTCTTTTCCTGAGATCACCGAAGAGGAAACCGCCCATCTTCTTTCCTCCTCGAAATGTACCACCTATTCCTCTGACCCCATCCCCACCAACTTACTTAACACCATCTCTCCTACTGTCACCCCCCCATCTGTCATATCCTCAACCTCTCTCCACTGCAACTGTCCCTGACACCTTCAAGCATGCTGTAATCACACCACTCCTCAAAAAACCATCACTTGACCCTACCTGTCCCTCCAACTACCGCCCCATTTCCCCCCTACCCTTCCTCTCCAAGATACTTGACCGTGCCTTTCACAGCCGTTGCCTTGATTTTCTCTCCTCTCATGCCATCCTCGATCCGCTTCAATCCGTCTTTCGCCCCTACACTCGTATAAGTCTGCCCAGCACTATCCCTGCCTCCCACCACCGGCTCTGTCACAGACCGTATAAGTCTGCCCAGCACTATCCCCGCCTCCCAACCACCAGCCCTGCCTCCCACCACCAGCTCTGTCACCCAATCTAGACTAAGCTCCTGAGGATCCATTCCTTCTGAACAGGATTCCTTTATGTTTATCCCACGCATGTTTGAATTCCGTTACCGTTTTCATTTCCACCACCTCCCGCGGGAGGGCATTCCAAGCATCCACCACTCTCTCCGTGAAAAAATACTTCCTGACATTTTTCTTGAGTCTGCCCCCCTTCAATCTCATTTCATGTCCTCTAGTTCTACCGCCTTCCCCTCTTCGGAAAAGGTTCGTTTGCAGATTAATACCTTTCAAATATTTGAACGTCTGTATCATATCACCCCTGTTTCTCCTTTCCTCCAGGGTATACATGTTCAGGTCAACAAGTCTCTCCTCATACGTCTTGTAACGCAAATCCCATACCATTCTCCATGAGAGACTCCTGAGAAAATTAAAAAGTCATGGGATAGGAGGCAATGTCTGTCTGTGAATTAGGAATTAGTTATTGGACAGAAAACGAAGGATAGCGTTTAATGGCCATACTGGAGTGCCGTTGGGATCTATACTAGGACCGGTGCTATTTAACATATTTATAAATGATCTGGAAATTGGAACAATGAGCGAGGTGATTAAATTTGTAGATGACACAACATTATTCAAAGTTGTCAAAACACATGAGGATTGTGAATTCTCCAAGGATAAGCAGGCTGCTTGTTCTCACGACTGGGTTGGTGTCCTCAGTGGCCCGCAAACGGAAATCTTCCATAGCAACAAAAATTTTGCCAGAGGTTTCCAGCGCGCGGGCGCGGTCATCTTCCCGCCCGTCGCGCGAGAGTCTCACTCAGTTGTTTCTTTTCCGCGGTTAGGGAGTGACTGCTTTTCGGTCTCTCTCTGTTTGGGCCCGAAAAGAGCCTTCGTTTTTTGAGAATTTTTCCTCCTTTCTCTCTTTTTTCTTTTGTTTGTCCTATTCCCTTCAAAAGTTTTAAAAAAAACAACAACCCTTTATTTCCTAGATTTCGTTCTTTTAAGTTTCCTTTCGCTTCCGTCGCGGCCCTCTTATGTCACGCGTACGCGGTTTCTCATTTTTGTGCCCTTTACTTTGGCACAATCGAGAATTTTGATTTCACCGCCGCTATTTTTCCATCCATGTCATCGAGGACTCCCAGCGGCTTCAAGAAGTGTACTCGGTGCAACCGGGTGAGCTCAGGTACCGACCCCCACGCATGGTGTCTTCCGTGCCTTGGGCCCGACCATCGCCCAGATGCATGTAAGTTGTGTCTTAGCCTTAAAATGCGGACACAGGCATCGAGAAAAGCTCTTCTGGATCGTCTTTTTGGAGCTTCACCTGGTTCTTCGGTGTCTATGTCGACATCAGTACCGAGGTCGGCGGCGTCGATATCGGCACTGGAGATGGCATCGACTTTAGGAGCACAGGTTCACGCTTTCCAAAAATACTAGGACGGGGCATGTGATAAAACTACAGTGTAGTAAATTTAAAACAAATCGGAGAAAATTCTTCTTCACCCAACGCGCAATTAAACTCTGGAATTCGTTGCCGGAGAACGTGGTGAAGGTAGTTAGCTTGGCAGAGTTTAAAAAGGGGTTAGATGGTTCCTAAAGGACAAGTCCATAAACCGCTACTAAATGGACTTGGGAAAAATCCGCAATTCCAGGAATAACATGTATAGAATGTTTGTACGTTTGGGAAGCTTGCCAGGTGCCCTTGGCCTGGATTGGCCTCTGTCGTGGACAGGATGCTGGGCTCGATGGACCCTTGGTCTTTTCCCAGTGTGGCATTACTTATGTAGGTAATGGCTGTTCGAAGACCACTACATGCTGGGAGCAGTGAGCCATCAAGTGGGTCTCCAGCTACCTCGAAGACTTCTGTTGTGCAGGCCCACCGGGACCGACCACTCTCGGACCCGACCCCAGGAAGCTTGTGGATTCCACATCCTCCTTCTCGGTACCGAGGAGTATCGATGACGTGCATCGAGCAAAGGCAAAGAAGCACCATCATTGGTCTCCTTCTAAGCACGGTACCGTGAGCTCCGGGGCGTCGAGAGATTCGGCACCTGTGAAGCGTCGACACCGGGAGGAACGCTCACCCTCCATCCAAGAGGTGTCGGTGCGTCGGTCTTTGGGCAGCCCAGTACCGCCTCCTCAACCTCCACGGGTTCTGACACCGATTCCTGCACCGACCCCACAGCCTTCTTCAACAGCGACTCTGGGCGAGTGCATCTGAGCCATTCTTCCAGGTCTTGTGGAAGGGTTGCTGCGTCAGTCTGCCCTGGTACCGGGGGTGCTTGCGCCCTCTTTACCGTTGATGGAAGCGACAGCTGGCTCTCCGCCTGTGGTGAGGTCTCTGACACAGGTGTCACCTGTGGCATCGGCCTTGGCTGCCACCCAGGTCGACTCCCCGGTGACATCGCTGGAGGGAGCTTCATCGCTGCTGGCATGGGAATCGACTTCTCGACATCGCCATCGAGGACATGGTTCCTCGGCGTCGAGATGGGCCCGGTTTCGGACTGCAGTTAAGGAACTCTGGTTCGATACCGATGAGGATGCCTCGTGGGATGAAGAGCAAGATCCCAGGAGGAGTCTTGTGGTCTTCCTTCTGATCCTACTCCTTCTCCAGAAAGAAAGCTTTCTCCCCCGGAGAGTCTTTCTTTCTCTTCATTTGTCCGGGAAATGTCTGTGGCTATTCCCTTCCCTGTGGTATCTGAGGATGAGCCCAGGACTGAGATGCTCGAGGTCCTTGACTATCCTTCGCCACCTAAGGAGTCATCCACGGTTCCTTTGCATAATGTGCTCAAGGAGACTGTTATGCGGAACTGGATGAAACCACTAAGTAATCCCACCATTCCCAAGAAAGCTGAGTCCCAATATTGGATTCACGGGTAACCTGAGCTGATGAAGTCGCAGTTACCTCACGACTCTATGGTTGTGGATTCCGCTCTCAAGAGAGCCAGGAGTTCTAGAGACTTTGCCTCGGCGCTCCCGGGGAGAGAATCTAGAACACTGGACTCTTTTGGGAGAAAGGCCCATCAGTCTTCTATGCTCGTAGTCAAAATTCAGTCTTACCAGCTCTACACGAGCATTCACTTGAGGAACACGGTGAAGCAACTGGCGGGCTTGGTCGATAAGTTCCCTCCGGAGCAGGCCAAGCCTTTCCAGGAGGTGGTCAGACAGCAGAAGGCATGTCGTAAATTCCTCTCCAGGGGTGCTTACGATTCTTTTGATGTTGCATCCAGAACCGCTGCCTAAGTTATAGTGATGCGCAGACTCTCATGGCTGCATACCTCTGACCTGGACAATCGAGTCCAGCAGCGGATTGCAGATGTTCCTTGCCGGGGGGATAATATTTTTGGTGAGAAAGTTGAACAAGTGTTTGATCATATCACTCAGCGGAAAACCGCTATGGACAATCTCTCCCACCGGGCGCTTTCTGCTACTACCTCATCAGGTAGACGTTTTTTTCCGGGGAAGAAGGAATGCTCCCTATGCTTATAACAAGCGTAGGTACAATCCTCCTTCTCATCAGCCTTCTCAGGCTCATCCCCAGCGCGCTCGTTCTCATCAACAGCGTGCGCCAAGGCAGGCCCCTGCAGCTCCCCAGCAAAAGCAAGGGACGGGCTTTTGGCTGGCTCCAGTTGAGCATAGCCGCTGTAAAAGTGTCCGTGCCGGAAGGCTTGCCAGTCGGAGGGAGGTTAAAATTTTTTCACCAAAGGTGGCCTCTCATAACCTTCGACCGGTGGGTTCTTCAAATAGTCTGGTTAGGATACTCTCTCAATTTGATATCCAAATCTCTAAATTGCCCACCAGGAGCTCAGTCCTTCAGTTTCCAGCATAGGCAGGTACTTGCAGAGGAACTCTCCGCCCTTCTCAGCGCCAATGCGGTCGAGCCCTTGCCACCGGGGCAGGAAGGGCTGGGATTCTATTCCAGGTGCTTCCTTCTGCAAAAGAAAACAGGAGGGATGCGTCCCATCCTAGACCTAAGGGCCCTGAACAAATTCCTAGTCCGAGAAAAGTTCAGGATGGTTTCCCTGGGCACCCTTCTTCCTATGATTCAGGAAAACGATTGGCTATGCTCTCTGGACTTAAAGGATGCGTACACTCACATCCCGATACTGCCAGCTCACAGGAGGTATCTTTGATTCTGTTTAGGAGTGCAGTACTTCCAGTATTGTGTGCTGCCCTTTGGTCTGGCGTCTGCGCCCAGGGTGTTTACAAAATGCCTGACAGTAGTTGCAGCGTCGCTACCCAGACTGGGAGTGCATGTGTTCCCTTATCTCGACGATTGGCTGGTGAAGAACACCTCGGAGGCAGGAGCTCTACAGTCCATGCAGATGACTGTTCAACTGCTGGAGCTACTCGGGTTTGTTATAAATTACCCCAAGTCCCATCTTCTCCCTGTTCAAAGACTGGAATTTATTGGAGCTCTGCTGGTTTCACAGACGGCTCGCGCCTATCTCCCCCCGAGACGAGAGCAGACAATCTTCTGTCTCTAGTTTCCATGGCCAGAGTGTCTCAGCGGATCACAGCTCAGCAGATGTTGAGGCTTCTAGGCCATATGGCCTCCACGGTTCATGTGGTGCCCATGGCCCGTCTTCATATGAGATCTGCTCAGTGGACCCTAGCTTCCCAGTGGTATCAGGCTGCTGGGAATCTAGAGGATGTAATCCAGCTGTCCACTGAATTTCACAATTCCCTTCAGTAGTGGACAATTCGGACCAATCTGAACTTGGGATGACCTTTTCAAATTCCTCAGCCTCAAAAAGTGCTGACAACAGATGCATCACTCCTAGGGTGGGGAGCTCATGTTGATGGGCTTCACACTCAAATAGTTTGGTCCCTCCAGGAAAAGGATCTTCAGATCAATCTCCTGGAGTTGAGAGCAGTGTGGAAAGCTCTAAAGACTTTCAGAGATCAGCTGTCCAACCAAATTATCCAAATTCAGACAGACAATCAGGTTGCAATGTACTACATTAACAAGCAGGGGGGCACCGGATCTCGCCCCCTGTGTCAGGAAGCTGTCAGGATGTGGCTGTGGGCTCGCCGTTACGGCATGTTTCTCCAGGCCACATACCTGGCAGGCATAAACAACAGTCTGGCCGACAGGTTGAGCAGGATAATGCAACTTCACGAGTGGTCGCTCAATTCGGGCGTTCTACACCAGATCTTCCGAGCGTGGGGCACCCCCTCGTTGGATCTTTTTGCCACTCAGGTCAATCACAAACTCCCTCAGTTCTGTTCCAGACTTCAGGCCCAAGACAGACTAGCATCAGATGCCTTTCTCCTTCATTGGGGGAAGGGCCTTTCTGAGGGTGTCTCCTGAGTCTTGCTTGCTTCCAGGAAAGATTCCACGAAGAGGTGTTACCCTTTTAAATGGAGGAGGTTTGCTGTCTGGTGTGACAGCAATGCCCTAGATCCTTGCTCTTGTCCTAAACAGACCCTGCTTGAATACCTTCTACACTTGTCAGAGTCTGGTCTCAAGACCAGCTCCGTAAGAGTCCATCTTAGTGCAATTAGTGCTTTTCATTATCGTGTAGAGGGTAAGCCTATCTCTAGACAGCCTTTAGTTGTTCGCTTCATGAGAGGTTTGCTTTTGTCAAAGCCCCCTGTCAAACCTCCACCAGTGTCATGGGATCTCAACGTCGTTCTCACCCAGCTCCTTTTGAGCCACTGAATTCCTGACATCTGAAGTACTTGACCTGGAAGGTCATTTTCTTGGTGGCTGTTACTTCAGCTCGTAGAGACAGTGAGCTTTAAGCCTTAGTAGTGCATACACCTTATCTCAAATTTCATCATAACAGAGTAGTCCTCCACACGCACCCTAAGTTGTTGCTGAAGGTGGTGTCAGAGTTCCATCTGAACCAGTCAATTGTCTTGCCAACATTTTTTCCCCGTCGTCATACCCGCCCTGCTGAACTTCAGTTGCACACTGGACTGCAAGTGAGCATTGGCCTTCTATGTGGAGCGGACAAGCCCTTTCAGACATTCCGCCCAAATGTTTGTTTCTTTTGATCCCAACAGAAGAGGAGTCGCAGTCGGGAAACGCACCATTTCCAATTGGCTGGCAGATTGCATTTCCTTTGCTTATGCCCAAGCTGGGTTGACTCTTGAGGGTCATGTCACGGCTCATAGTGTTAGAGCCGTGGCAGCATCAGTGGCCCACATGAAGTCAGCCACTATAGAAGAGATTTGCAAGGCTGTGACGTGGTCATCAATCCACACATTCACATCTTACTACTGCCTTCAGCAGGATACCCGACGCGACAGTCGGTTTGGGAAGTCGGTGCTGCAGAATCTGTTCGGGGTTTAGAATCCAACTCCACCCCCCTAGGCCCATTTTTATTCTGTTCCAGGCTGCACTCTCAGTTAGATGTTCTGCTTCGTAGGTCAATCCTTGTTATGTCCTCGCCGTTGCGAGGCCCAATTGACCTTCTTTGTTGTTTTGAGTGAGCCTGGGTGCTAGGGATTCCCCAGTCATGAGAACAAGCAGCCTGCTTGTCCTCGGAGAAGGCAAAGATACATACCTGTAGCAGATATTCTCCGAGGACAGCAGGCTGATTGTTCTCACAAACCCGCATGCCTCCCCTTTGGAGTTGTCCTTTTCTTTGTTATTGCTTTATAATTTAACTTAGCGGGAGTCTCGCGCGACGGGCGGGAAGATAGCCGCGCGCTTGAAGGCTCTTGCAAACGTTTTGTTGCTAGGAAGATCTCCGTTTCCTGGGGCTGCCGTGGACGTCACCCAGTCGTGAGAACAATCAGCCTGCTGTCCTCGGAGAATACCTGCTACAGGTATGTATCTTCGCCTTCCCAGTTGTATCAAGCTGTGCATGATCTGGAGGATGTGATCCAACTGATTTTCGAAATTCTCTTCAGTGATGGACAATCCGATCCAATTTGACCATGGGACGACCATTCCAAATTCCTCAGGTACAAAAGTGCTTACGACGGATGCATCCCTCCTAGGGTGGGCAGCTCATGTAGATGGGCTTCACACTCAAGGAGCCTGGTCCTTCCGGGAAACAGCTCTTCATATCAATCTCCTGGAATTACGAGCGATCTGGAATGTTCTAAAAGCTTTCAGAGATCGGCTGTCCAACCAAATCATCTTGATTCAAACAGACAATCGGGTTGCAAAGTATTACAGCAACAAGCAGGGGGGGGGGGGACACCGGATCTCGCCCTGTCTGTCAGGAAGCTGTTCAGATGTGGCTTTGGGCACAACGTCACGGCATGTTTCTCCAAGCTGCTTATCTGGCAAGTGTAAACAACAGTCTGGCCAACAGACTGAGCAGGGTAATGCAACCTCACGAGTGGTCATTGAATTTAGGCATAGCCTGTAAGATTTTCCGAGCGTGGGGCACCCCCTCCATGGATCTTTTTGCCACTCAGATCAATTACAAGGTCCCTCAGTTCTGTTCCAGGCTTCAGGCCCACAAAAGACCAGCATCAGATGCCTTTCTTCCTTATATGGGGAACATGCCTTCTGTATGCATATCCTCCCATACCTCTAGTAGGGAAGACTTTGTTGAAACTCAAGCAAGATTATGGAACAATGATCCTGATTGCACCCTTCTGGCCGCGCCAGATTTGGTTCCCTCTTCTTCTGGAGTTGTCCTCCGAGGAACTGTGGAGATTGGAATGTTTTTCAACTCTCTTCACTCAGGACGAGGGGTTGCTTCTACATCCCAACCTCCAGTCTCTGGCTCTCAAGGCCTGGATGTCGAGAGCTTATTATTCGCCTCCTTGGGTCTTTCTGAGGGTGTCTCCCGAGTCTTGCTTGCTCCCAGGAAAGATTCCACGAAGAGGTGTTAGTCTTTTCAAATGGAGGAGGTTTGCCATCTGTTGTGACCGCAAGGCCCTAGATCCTTTCTCTTGTTCTACACAGACCCTGCTTGAATACCTTCTACACTTGTCAGAGTCTGGTCTGAAGTCCAACTCCGTAAGAGTTCACCGCAGTGCAATTAGTGCTTATCATCGGATAGAGGGTAAGCCCATCTCTGGACAGCCTTTAGTTCATTTTATGAGAGATTTGCTTTTGTCAAAGCCCCCAGTTAAACCTCCGCCAGTGTCATGGGATCTCAACATCATTCTCACCCAGCTGATGAAAGCTCCTTTTGAGCCATTGAATTCCTGCCATCTGAAGTACTTGACCCGGAAGGTCATTTTCTTGGTGGCTGTTACTTCAGCTCGTAGGGTCAGTGAGCTTCAGGCTCTAGTGGTAGATACACCTTATACTAAGTTTCATCACAACAGAGTACTCCTCTGCACGCACCCTAAGTTCCTACCGAAGATGGTGTCGGAATTCCGTCTGAGCTAGTCAATTGTCTTGCAAACATTTTTTCCCTGACATGCCCACCCTGGCGAAAGCAGTTTGCACACTTTGGACTGCAAGAGAGCATTGGGCTTTTACATGGAGCGGACGAAGCCCTTCAGACTGTCCACCCAGTTGTTTGTTTCTTTCAATCCCAACAGGAGGGGAGTTGCCATTGGAAAACTCACAATCTCTAATTGGCTAGCAGATTGCATTTCCTTCACTTATGCCCAAGCTGGGCTGACTCTGGAGGGCAATGTCACGGCTCACAATGTTAGAGCCATGGCTGCGTCGGTGGCTCATTTAAAGTCAGCCTCCATTGAAGAGATTTGCAAGACTGCAACGTGGTCATCAGTCCACACATTCACATCTCACTACTGCCTTCAGCTTGATACCTGCCACGACAGTCGGTTTGGGCAGTCAGTGCTGCAGAATCTGTTTGGGGTTTAGAATCCAACTCCACCCCCACCCCACCCTCCCGGCCCATTTTTGTTCTGTTCCAGGCTGCACTCTCAGTTAGTTGTTTATGGTTTTAGGTCAATCTATGTTATGTCCTCGCCATTGCGAGGCCCAATTGACCAAAGTTCATTGTTTTGAGTGAGCATGGGTACTAGGAATACCCCACATATGAGAACAAGCAGCCTGTTTGTCCTCGGAGAAAGCGAAGGTACATACCTGTAGCAGGTATTCTCTTAGGATAGCAGGCTGATTGTTCTCACAAAACCTCCCACCTCCCCTTTGGAGTTGTTATTTCTTATGCTTTTTGCTTTAACTGAGGAGACGTGTCCCGCGGTGGGCAGAAAGTCATTCCGCGCATGCGCGGTGCGAGCGCTACACGCGCACCAGAAGACTGGCAAAACTTTATTTTTGCTTTTGCAAAATACCGATTCCCAGGTCGACACAGATGTGACCCTGCTGTCCTCGGAGAATACCTGCTATGGGTAAGTGTGTTCGCTTTTTCAACAGAGATAGAGAATGGAGGAAGAGAAGAGGTGAGTTTACGGGGAAAGACAAGAAGCTCAGTCTTGGTGATGTAAAGTTTCAGATGGCGGTGAGATAGCCAGGCAACAAAGTCAGACAAGCAGGCTTATACTTGTGCCTGGATTCCTGTTGAAATTTCTGGTGTGGAGAGGTAGATCTGGGAGTCATTAGCATAAAGGTAATACCGAAACCATCTGATGAGATCAGAGCATCAAGGGAAGAAGTATAGATGGAAAAACAAAGAGGTCCAAGATAGAGCCCTGAGGTACACCAACTGATAGTGGGATGGAAGTGGAGGAGGATCCACCAGAGTATACACTGAAAGTGTGATGGAAGAGATAAGAAGAAAACCAGGAAAAACAGAGCCCTTGAATCCAAGTAAGGACAGCGTATCAAGGAGTAGGCGATGATCAATAGTGTCAAAAGCAGCAGATGGATTGAGATGGATGAGGATAGAATAGAGACCTTTGGATTTGGCCAGGAATAGGTCATTGGAGACTTTAGAAAGGGCTGTTTCAGTTGAATGAAAAGGGCGAAAGCACTATTGAAGTGGATGAAGGATAGTTTGAGACGAAAGAAAATCAAGACAATGGCAGTGAACAGCACGTTCCAGTATCTTGGATAGGAAAGGGAGGAGGCAGATAGGGTGCTAGTTGGAACAACAGGTATGGTCCAATGAAGGTTTTTTGAGAAGTGGTATAATTGAAGGCATCAGGAACAGTTGCAGTGGAAAGTGAAAGATTGAGGATATGACAGATAGAAGGGATGACAGTAGAAGAGATAGTGCTAAGTAGATTGGTGGGAATAGAATCAGAGGAACAGGAAGTCAGTTTGGAGGAGGAAAAAATGTGCAGTTTCCTCTTCAGTGATTTTAGAAAAGGGAGAAAAGGAGGCAGGGGATGAAGAAGGGTTGAGAGAATGGACTGAGGGAAGGAGAGGTGGAGGTGACTTGGTTGAGAATTGAAGGTTAATCTTGGGAACCTTATCATGAAAGTACTCAGCCAGAGTCTGGGGAGAAAGTGAAGGGGGAGTTGGAGGTGAAGGCACTTTGAGGAGAGAGTTCAGTGCGGCAAAGAGTCACCAAGGGTTTGAGCCAAGAGTGTTTGTCAACTGGATGTAGTAGTCCTGTTTGGCAAGTGAAAGAGCAGACTGGAAGGAGGTCAGCAAGAATTTGAAATGTATGAAGTCAGCATAGGCACAGGATTTCAGCCATATGCATTTGGCAGATCGGGCACAGGAACGTAGTAGCAGATTCTTGAGGTTAGCCAAGGCTGGGGTTTGATACACCTTACAGAACATAATTATGTAATACTTGTAGACAGGTTTAACTGTCACTTAGAAAAACTGAAAAGAGGAATATTAAAGTAGCCCAGAATGGACTAACAATTGCCTGAACCACACATGTTCAATGAGTTGTTGTTAGATAAGCACATATTTGGCACATCTGCCTTACCCCCTGGTTTACTAAGCCATGCTAGTGGCTGGTGGTGCGCTAATGTCGACACAGCCCTTTGTTTTCATGGGAATTTTCATTTTATTTGGATTTTTTTAGTCATTTTATTATTACAGGAACAATATCGTTGAGTGCTCCTCTTTGCAAAGAGCACTATTATCGGCAGATGAAAAACACAAAATGTGCGTTTTCTGCTTGCTTTCATTTATTAATGACATGCATGTTGTTGCAAATGATCAGCCCATCCCTAATAGATTTATATACTCCCAATAATGTGATTTATTGTGTTTGTGGCTTACCATTGAATATTAGTGGGGGAGTAGCCTAATGGTTAGAGCAGTGAGCTGAGAATCAGGGAACCGAATTCCATTTCCGCTGTGGCTCCTTGTGACCCTGGGCAAGTCACTTAACTTTCTATTTCTTTGGTTGTGCAACAGAAAGACTGTATATAAAATGTATAACCGATGACTAAGCTTGCATCTTTCTACAGAGCTCCAGACTAACATATGTAGTCATTTCCGATCTGTTCGTTATTATTTGGAGAGCATCAGTTTCCCAGATGGATTTCTTGGATATCCTTGTCTTCCATTCAAGTGGTTTCTATCTGTAAGTATCTCCCATGTCACAGATAAGGGCGTCTCCTGGCCTTGTATTTATAATCACTAACTATTCGAGAATTATTGCAGAATTGTCTAGAGATAGCACAGAGGTGTTATTTGACAAAGTAATTGATGTGATCTCCAGAGCTTCTATTCATCATCACTTCTGCATAATTTTTATGTCAGATCACAAACAAAAAAAAGTATATTCTACCAGCAAGCCAGTGTTTTCCAGAGGTTGTACACCTACTAGAAAGTTCAGTGCAAAATCTAATCCATCAGAACCATATTTCTCCGAGGACAAGCAGGCTGATATTCTCACATGTGGGTGATGTCACGTCGGCCCGGAGGATTTTCTAGCAAAATCTCAAAAGTCTCTTCCAGAGCGTTCCGTCGCGCGAGACGATCCCATCGCACATGCGCGCACATGTTTTCCCGCTCGCCGCATGGACACGCTCCTCAGTTATTTCTTTTCCGCGTCTGAGGAGACACGGAGTTCTGTCTTTAGCGCTTCGCGTTTTCCAGGCCTTCGGAGTGGAAGTTCTCTTCTCTTCTTCAAATGAGTTTGTTTTACCCTTTCGGGTGTTGTTTTACAAAAAAAACAAAAACCTTTGGTCTTCGTAGTTTTTTTGTTTTCTAAGTTTCCTTTCTTTTTTCGTGCGACCGGTCTTAGGTCGCTCGATCGGGTATTTTTCCCTTTTTTTGTGTGTCTGTTTTTCTGACACAATCGCGTCCTTTGATTTTGCGGAGGTGATTTTCCCCGCGATGTCATCGAAGACGCCCAGCGGCTTCAAGCCATGCGCCCGCTGCAACCGGACCATTTCTGGCACTGATCCGCACTCCTGGTGCCTTCAATGCCTTGGGCCCGACCATCTTCAGGAAAGTTGTAAGTTGTGCCTAAAAATGAAAAAGCGCACTCAACTTTCTTGAGAGGCCCAAAGAGAAAAGCTTTTTGGGTCCAGTACCTCAACGTCGGCGTCAACATCGGTACCGTCGATGTCGAGGGCAGCGTTGGCATCAGGAGACCGGGTACAGGCAGCCATGAGACTGATGCACGCTGGGAGCAGTGATGCATCGAGCGGGTCTCCACCCGCCTCGGCGCCTCCTGCTTTGCAGGCACCCCGGGACCGACCTCGAGGAAGCGTGTGGATTCCATGTCTTCCTCACCGGTACTGAGGAGTCTCGATGACGGGCGTTGGGTGAAGGCCAAGAAGCACCGTCATCGTTCTCCTTCTCGACACGGTACCGCGAGCTCCGGGTCATCGAGGCATTCGGTACCCAAGAAGCGTCGGTGCCGAGAGGATTGCTCTCCCTCTGTTATGGAGGTATCGACGCGCAGGTCGTCTGGCAGCCCGGTACCGGCTCCCCAGCCTCTGCAGATTCTGCTTCTGACGCCCACACCGGCACCGCAGCCTTCCCCGACAGCTTCTGTAGATGAGCGCATCAAGGCTATTTTTCCAGATTTCATGGAAGTGGTGCTGCATCACTTGCGCCCGGCACCGGAGGTACCGGTACCGATGGTGCCGGATGCTCCTGCGGCACCGTGCCTCTTGCCGGTGGTGAGGTCTCCTTCTCCGGTACCACTTTCAGTATCGGAGCCGGTTGCCTCCCGGGTCGACTCTCCATTGCCTTCGGTGGAGGAAGCTTCACCGGAGTCTCCTGAGGAGTCGACTTCTCGACACCGTCATCGAGGTCACCGCACCTCTATGTCGAGACGGGCTCAGATCCAGGCTACTCTTTCTGAGTTGTTAGCCCCCCTCACCTCAGAGACAGCTCTCCCCTCTGGAGAGCTTGTCTTTTTCATCTTTTGTGCGGGAAATGTCTGAGGCCATTCCCTTCCCTGTGGAGACTGTGGATGAGCCCAGGGCCAAGATGCTCAAGGTCCTGGATTATCCATCTCCACCTAAGTACATAAGTACATAAGTAATGCCTTACTGGGAAAAGACCAAGGGTCCATTGAGCCCAGCATCCTGTCCACGACAGCGGCCAATCCAGGCCAAGGGCACCTGGCAAGCTTCCCAAACGTCTTCTACCACAGCTCCTTTTCACGATACACTCAGGGAAGTGCTGATGAGGAACTGGGAGAAGCCTCTTTCTTGTCCAGCTATCCACAAAAAGGTTGAATCCCAGTATCGGATCCACGGGGAACCCAGTTTTGTCCGGCCTCAGTTGCCTCATAACTCTGCGGTGGTGGATTCCGCTCTCAGAAGAGCTAAGAGTTCTAGGAACTTTGCCTCGGCGCTCCCGGGGCAAGAACATAGAACCCTGGATTCTTTTGGGAGGAAGGCGTATCAGGCTGGCATGCTTGCTTCCAAAATTCAATCCTACCAGTTCTTTACGAGCATTCATTTGCGGAACTCAGTGCGGTAGCTTGAGAGTTTGGTTGATGCACTCCCACCGGAGCAGGCCGATCCTTTTCGACAAGTGGTCAGGCAGCAGAAGGCGTGTCGCAAGTTCCTGTTCAGGGGCATTTACGACACTTGCGATGTGACATCCAGATTTTCTGCTATGGCTATAGTGATGTGCAGACTGTCATGGCTGCGTGCCTCTAACCTGGAGGAGAGAACTCAGCAGAAAATTGCAGATATCCCTTGCCGGGGGGATCATCTTTTCGGTGAGAAGGTCGAAGAGTTGATTGATCATCTCTATCAACGTGATAACACTATGGACTCTCTCTCCCGCTGGGCGCCTTCTGCATCCGCTTCCTCTTCTAGGAAGTTTTTTAAAGGGAAGAGAAGTGCGCCTTACGCCTCTAGGGGCCGTAAGTACACTCCTACTTCTCGACAGCCGGTTCAGGCTCTGCCACAGCACGCTCGTTCTCGTCAACAGCGTGCGCCTAAACAGGCCCCTGCAGCTCCCCATCAAAAACCAGGGACGGGTTTTTGACTGGCTCCAGTTGAGCATAGCCACCATAAATGTATCCGTGCCGGACGATCTGCCTGTCGGGGGGAGGTTAAAATTTTTTCACCAAAGGTGGCCTCTGATAACCTGTGACCGGTGGGTTCTTCAAATAGTCCGGTTAGGATACACCTTAAATCTGGAAACCAAACCTCCAAATTGCCCACCGGGAGTTCAGTCCTTCAGCTCCCAACACAAGCAGGTACTTGCAGAGGAACTCTCCGCCCTTCTCAGCGCCAATGCGGTCAAGCCCGTTCCACCAGGGCAAGAAGGGCTGGGATTCTATTCCAGGTACTTCCTTGTGGAAAAGAAGACAGGGGGGATGCGTCCCATCCTAGACCTAAGGGGCCTGAACAAATATCTGGTTCGAGAAAAGTTCAGGATGCTTTCCCTGGGCACCCTTCTTCTCATGATTCAGGAAAATGATTGGCTATACTCTGTGGACTTAAAGGATGCTTATACTCACATCTTGATACTTCCAGCTCACAGGAAGTATCTGCGGTTTCGGCTGAGAACGCAGCACTTTCAGTACTGTGTGCTGCCTTTTGGCTTGGCATCTGCGCCCAGGGTCTTTACCAAGTGCCTGGCAGTTGTTGCAGCATCTCTACGCAGACTGGGAGTGCATGTGTTCCCTTATCTGGACGATTGGCTGGTGAAGAGCACATCCCATGACGGGGCTTTACAGTCCATGCGGATGACTATTCAAGTGCTGGAGCTTCTAGGGTTTGTCATCAATTACCCAAAGTCCCATCTCAACCCAGTTCAAAAATTGGACTTCATTGGGGCTCTGTTGTGTACGAAGACAGCTTGTGCCTACCTTCCCGAGCCAAGACAGGACAACCTTCTCTCTCTAGTCTCCAGGGTTCAAGCGTCTCAGCAGATCACAGCTCGGCAGATGTTGAGACTTCTGGGGCACAAGGCTTCCACAGTTCATGTAACTCCCATGGCACGTCTTCACATGAGATCGGCTCAGTGGACCCTAGCTTCCCAGTGGTTTTAAGCTGCAGGGAATCTAGAAGATGTGATTCAGCTGTCCATCGCTTTCGGAATTCACTTCAGTGGTGGACAATTCGATCCAATCTGGTTTTGGGGCGCCCATTCCAAATTCCTCAGCCACAAAAAGTGCTGACGACGGATGCATCCCTCCTAGGGTGGGGAGCGCTTGTAGATGGGCTTCATACTCAAGGAGCTTGGTCCCTTCAGGAAAAGCGTCTTCAGCTCAATCTCCTGGAGTTACGAGCGATCTGGAACGCTCTAAAGGCTTTCAGAGATCGGCTATCAAACCAAATTATTCTGATTCAAACAGACAATCAGGTTGCGATGTACTACACAAACAAGCAAGGGGGCACCGGATCTCGCCCTCTGTGTCAAGAAGCCGTACAATGTGGCTTTGGGCTCGCCAACACGGCATGTCTCTCCAAGCCGTTTATCTGGCTGGCGTAAAAAACAGTCTGGCCGACAGGTTGAGCAGGATAATGCAACCTCACGAGTGGTCGCTGAACATGGCTGTAGCCAGAAAGATCTTCCGAGCATGGGGCACTCCCTTGGTGGATCTTTTTGTCACTCAATTCAATCACAAGGTCCCTCAGTTCTGTTCCAGACTTCAGGCCCACAGCAGGCTAGCGTCGGATGCCTTCCTCCTTCATTGGGGGACAGGCCTTCTGTATGCTTATCCTCCCATACCACTGGTGGGGAAGACTTTGCTGAAACTCAAGCAAGATCGTGAAACCATGATTCTGATTGCTCCCTTCTGGCCGCGTCAGATCTGGTTCCGTCTACTTCTGGAGTTGTCCTCTGAAGAACCGTGGAGATTGGAGTGTTTTCCAACTCTCATTACTCAGAACGAGGGGATGCTTCTACACCCCAACCTCCAGTCTCTGGCTCTCACGGCCTGGATGTTGAAGGCTTAGAATTTGCCTCCTTGGGTCTTTCTGAGGGAGTCTCCTGACGCTTGCTTCCAGGAAAGATTCCACTAAAAGATGTTACTCTTTTAAATGGAAGAGGTTTGCCATCTGGTGTGACAGCAGGGCCCTAGATCCCTTTTCTTGTCCTACACAGACCTTGCTTGAGTACCTTCTGCATTTATCAGAGTCTGGGCTCAAGACCAACTCCGTAAGAGTTCACCTTAGTGCAATTAGTGCTTACCATCAACGTGTAGAAGGTCAGCCTATCTCTGGACAGCCTTTAGTTGTTCACTTCATGAGAGGTTTGCTTATGTCAAAGCCCCCTGTCAAACCTCCTCCTGTGTCATGGGATCTCAATTTCATTCTCACCCAGCTGATGAAACCCCCTTTTGAGCCACTGAATTCCTGCCATCTGAAGTACTTGACCTGGAAGGTAATTTTCTTGGTGGCTGTTACTTCAGCTCGTAGGGTCAGTGAGCTTCAGGCCCTAGTGGTTCATGCTCCTTACTTTAAATTTCATCATAACAGAGTAGTGCTCCGCACGCACCCTAGGTTCTTGCCAAAGATGGTGTCAGAGTTCCATCTGAACCAGTCAATTGTCTTGCCAACATTTTTTTCCCCGTCCTCATACAAGTCCTGGCGAAAGCAAGCTGCATACTTTGGACTGCGAAAGAGCATTGGCCTTTTACATGGAGCGGACAAGCCCCCACAGACAGTCCAGATGCCCAGTTGTTTATTTCTTTTAATCCCAACAAGAGGGGAGTTGCTGTCGGGAAACATACCATATCTAATTGGCTAGCAGATTGCATTTCCTTCACTTATGCCCAAGCTGGGCTGACTTTAGAGGGCCATGTCACGGCTCATAATGTTAGAGCCATGGCTGCGTCAGTGGCTCATCTGAGGTCAGCCACTATTGAAGAGATTTGCAAGGCTGCGACGTGGTCATCAGTCCACACATTCACATCTCACTACTGCCTTCAGCAGGATAGCTGACGCGACAGTCGGTTTGGGCAGTCAGTGCTGCAGAATCTGTTTGGGGTTTAGAATCCAACTCCAACCCTCCTAGGCCCATTTTTATTCTGTTCCAGGCTGCACTCTCAGTTAGATATTTCTTGTTTCAGGTCAATTTTTGTTATGTCTTCGCCGTTGCGAGGCCCAATTAACCAGTGTTTCTTGTTTTGAGTGAGCCTGGGGGCTAGGGATACCCCACATGTGAGAATATCAGCCTGCTTGTCCTCAGAGAAAGCGAAGTTTCTTACCTAAAGCAGGTATTCTCCGAGGACAGCAGGCTGCATATTCTCACAAACCCTCCCACCTCCCCTTTGGAGTTGCTTTTCTTTCATCTTTTGGATTCAACTGAGGAGTGTGTCCGCGCGGCGAGCGGGAAAACGTGCGCGCGCATGCGCGATGGGATCGTCTCGTGCAACGGAGCGCTCTGGAAGAGACTTCAGATTTTGCTAGAAAATCCTCCGGGCCGACGTGACGTCACCCAAATGTGAGAATATGCAGCCTGCTGTCCTCGGAGAATACCTGCTTCAGGTAAGAAACTTCGCTTTACGCACCCCTTGCATACAAAAATGTATTGAACACTAGTACTTATACACGTAAATGTATATTTACCCACAAAAGTGCTTGTTCATGCTTAAACGCTATTCTGCAACAGTGCACATAAGAAGCAGAGCATGTAAATGCAAGGGGGGGGGGTATATCCGTGGGTAGCGTAGGGGTGGAACATGGGTAGGGCTCCTATTTGCACATGTAAATTACAGAATACTGTCATTTACACATATCCCTACCATATTTATGGGTCCACAATTACACTAGTTCTATGACTGGTGTAACTGTAGGCATGTAAATATTAGACAGATCAATACCAGGTTACACTAGTATTAAACAGCCAAATCTGGGTGCCCAGCACTGTTCCCTCTAAGCTGAGTGGGAGTGCTGCAACTGCATTGCTGCCAATGGGGGGCAGTGCTTCAATATTTTGTTTTCAATTGCTAGGGACAGACATGTTCCCTGGAGTCCTGTAGAGCTTGATAGTGAAACAGCTCCCCCCACTGGCAGGTCTGTAGGTGGAGGACTGCAGCTCAGCTTAGAGGGAACAATGGTATCCACCTGTCATTATAGAATGAACTCTCAGTTATACTTGCCACCCTGAGCCGACGTTGACCAGCGTTTCGCTGCTTCTTCAGGGTCTCAGGCTGCAACTGGCGGAAAACAACAAATAGTCACAATCCATCGCAACCAGTATCCACAGAATAACAAAAAAAATCAAAGAAAAGCTTAAAACAGCACAATACATGGAACCACCGCACAGCACTCCACGGCAGCGTACTACATCTGAACAGCCGTTGCGGCATGCTGTGATGTAGTCGATGTGACGTCAGACACCAATGTCCGGATGACCAATCAGAAAGCTTAAAAAATTGACATCATTCTAGGCGGGCATTCAAACCAGATGGTTCCAGAGAAACGCTGGCCAACGTCGGCTCAGGGTGGCAAGTGAGGTACCGCATAGCGGAGAGCAGCATCCGACGAGCACCACTTTATAAAAGATAAGTGGATAGCGTGTTTTGCTCCAGTAGTGATCTACAGATTGATGATTCACCATTATGATTTAGATTATTGATCATGGATAAAATTCCCTAATTCTGTGACATTGCAGGGTTTTTGGCCTATGATGAAGAGAAGACTATTGAGTCTGCTAAGCCCCATGAGAGTACATTTTGATCTCGGAGCTCTTTGAGGCCATTTCCCTGTAAACTGAGTCATTTTTCATTTAGTGGATTATTTGATTGTTTTAAAAATAATAACAGCATAAAGAATGTGAAGTCAAATGCAAAGCGCTGATAAGGAAGGCAAAGAGGACTTTGAAAAAAAGATTGCATTGGAAGCAAAAACACATAGCAAAATTTATTTTAGGTATATTATAAGCAGGAAGCCGGCAAAAGAATCGGTTGGACCACTAGATGAGAGAGGGGTGAAAGGGACAATCAGGGGAAGACAAAGCCAAAGTGGAGAGATTAAATGAATTCTTTCCTTTGGATTTCACCAAGGAAGATTTGAGAGAGATACCGGTGCCAGAAATAGTATTCAAAGCTGACGAGACAGAGAAACTGATTGAATTCTCTATAAACCTGGAGGATGTAATGGTGCCATTTGACAAATTGAAGAGTGGCAAATCTCCTGAACCAGATAGTATTCATCCCAGAATATTGATAGAATTGAAAAATTAACTTGCGAAACTATTGTTAGTAAAATGTAATTTATCTTTAAAATCAAGCATTGAACCAAAAGATTGGAGGGTGTCCAAAGTAACGCCGATTTTTTAAAAAGGTTCCAGAGGAGATCTGATAAATTATAGACCGGTGAGCTTGATGTTGGTGCCGGGTAAAATGGTGGAGACTATTATAAAGAATAAAATTACAGAGCATATTCAAAAGCATGGATTAATGAGACAAAGCCAACATGAGTTTAGTGAAGGGAAATCTTGCCTCACCAATCTATTACATTTCTTTGAAGGGGTGAACAAACGTGGATAAAGGTGACCCGGTTGATATTGTGTAACTGGATTTTCAAATGGCGTTTGACAAAGTACCTCATGAAAGACTCCAGAAGAAATTGGAGAATCATGCGATAGAAGGTAATGTCCTATTGTGGATTAAAAACTGGTTAAACAGAGAGTAGGGTTAAATGGTCAGTGTTCTCAGTGGGGTTCCCCAGGGGTCTGTGCTGGGACTGCTGCTTTTTAACATATTTATAAATTATCTAGAGATGGGACTAACTAGTGAAGTACTTAAATTTGCTGATGACACAAAGTTATTCAAAGTTGTTAAATCGAAAGAGGATTGTGAAAAATTACCAGAGGACATTACGAGACTGGGTGTCTGGGCATCTAAATGGCATGTGATGTTTAATGTGAGCAAGTGCAAAGTGATGCATGTGAGAAAGAGGAACCCAAATTATAGCTATGTAATGCAAGGTTCCACGTTAGGAGTCGTCAACCAAGAAAGGGATATAGGCATCATTGTTGATGATACGTTGAAACCCTCTGCTCAGTGTGCTGCTGCGGCTAAGAAAGCAAATAGAATGTTAGGTATTATTAGGAAATGAATGGAAAACAAAAATGAGGATGTTATAATGCCTTCGTATCACTTCGTGGTGCGACCGCACCTCGAATATTGTGTTCAGTTATGGTCACCGCATCTCAAAAAAGATATAGGGGAATTTGAAAAGTTGCAGAGAAGGGCAACGAAAATGATAAATGGGATGGGATGACTTCCCTATGAGGAAAGGCTGAAGAGAGTAGGGCTGTTCAGCTTGGACAAAATATGGCTGAGGGGAGATATGATAGAGGTCTATAAAATAATGAGTGGAGTGTAACAGGAAGACGTGAATCGTTTGTTTACTCTTTCCAAAAATACTAGAAAGCGGGGGCATGTGATGAAGCTACAAAGTAGTAAATTTAAAACAAGTTAGAAAACATGTTTCTTCACTCAACGTGTAATTAAACTCTGGAATTCATTGCCAGGGAATGTGGTAAAGGCGGTTAGCTTAGCGGGGTCGAGAAAAGGTTTGGACGGCTTTCTAAAGGAAAAGTCCATAGACCATTATTAAAATGACTTGGGGGAAAAATCCACTGCTTATTTCTGAGATAAGCAGCATAAAATGTATTGAATTTTTTTTAGATTTGCTCACACTTTTTTCAGTAGTAACTCAAGGTGAGTTACATTCAGGTACACTGGATATTTCTCTGTTTCAGAAGGGCTCAGAATCTAAGTCTGTACCTGAGGCAATGGAGGGTTAAGTGATTTGCCCAAGATCACAAGGAGCAGCAGTGGGATTTGAACTGGCCACCTCTGGATTGCAAGACCAGTGCTCAAACTACTAGGCCACTCCTCCACTCTTCTGGGATTTTACCAGGTATTTGTGACCTGGATTGGTCACTGTTGGAAACAGGATGCTGGGCTTGATGGACAATTGGTCTGTCCCAGTGTGGCAATACTTATGTACCTATCTAGATATGGGATTAACTAGTGATATAATTAAATTTGCCAACAATGCAGTTATTCAAAGTTGTTAATTCGCAAGAGGATTGTGAGAAATTGCAAGATGACCTTACAAGACTGGGCATCCAAATGGCAGATGATGTTTCATGAGGGCAAGTGCAAAGTGATGCATGTGGGGAAGAGGAACCCAAACTATAGCTATATGATGCAAGGTCCCGCATTAGGAGTCACCGACCAGCAAAACGATCATTGATGATACTTTGAAACCCTCTGCTCATTGTGCTGCAACAGCAAAGAAAGCAAATAGAATGTCAGGTATCATTAGGAAAGGAATGGAAAATACAAACGAGGATATTGTATCGCTCCATCGCTTGAATACTGTGTGCAATTCTGGTCATCGCATCTCAAAAAAGATGTAGTGGAATTAGAAAATATCTGGTCCGAGAAAAATTCAGGATGCTTTCCCTGGGCACCCTTCTTCCCCTGATTCAGAAAAACGACTGGCTATGCTCCCTGGATGCTTATACTCAAATCCCGATACTACCAGCTCACAGGCAGTATCTGCGATTCCGTCTGGGAACAAAGCATTTCCAGTATTGTGTGCTGCCCTTTGGGCTCGCCTCTGCGCCACGGGTGTTCACAAAATGCCTGGTGGTGGTTGCGGCGTCGCTACGCAAGCTGGGGGTGCATGTGTTCCCTTATCTCAACGATTGGCTGGTGAAAAGCACCTCGGAGGCAGGAGCTCTTCAGTCCATGCAGGTGACTATTCAACTTCTGGAGCTACTGGGGGTTGTGATAAATTACCCAAAGTCCCATCTCTGCCCAGTCCAGCCACTCGAATTCATTGGAGCTCTGTTGAATTCACAGACAGCTCATGCCTATCTCCCCAAGGCGAGGGCGCAGAATCTTCTGTCCCTCGCCTCCCGAGCAAGAGCGTCCCAGCAGCTCACAGCTCGGCAGATGTTGAGACTCCTGGGCCATATGGCCTCTACAGTCCATGTGACTCCCATGGCTCGTCTTCACATGAGATCAGCTCAATGGACCCTAGCCTCCCAGTGGTATCAGGCTGCGGGGAATCTAGAGGATGCAATCCGACTGCCCACCAGTTTCCGCAATTCATTCCACTGGTGGACAATTCAGTCCAATTTGACTTTGGGACGTCCTTTCCAAATTCCTCAGCCGCAAAAGGTGCTGACGACGGATGCATCTCTCCTGGGGTGGGGAGCCCATGTCGATGGGCTTCACACTTAAGAGACTGTGGTCCCTCCAGGAATCAGGTCTGCAGATCAACCTCCTGGAGTTGAGAGCGGTCTGGAACGCGCTCAAGGCTTTCAGAGATCGGCTGTCCTTTCAAGTTATCCAAATTCGGACAGACAATCAGGTTGCGATGTATTACATCAACACGGGGGCACCAGATCTCGTCCCTTGTGTCAGGAAGCCGTCAGGATGTGGCGCTGGGCTCGCCGGCAAGGCATGCTTCTCCAGAGGCGTAAACAACAGTCTGGCCGACAAGCTGAGCAGACTTATGCAACTGCACGAATGGTCGCTCAATTCGAGTATGGTACGCAAGATCTTCCGGGAGTGGGGCACCCCCTAGGTGGATCTTTTCGCCATGCAGATCAACCACAAGCTGCCTCAATTCTGTTCCAGGCTACAGGCCCACGACAGGCTAGCGTCGGACGCCTTCCTCCTGCATTGTGGGACCCGGCCTCCTGTATGCATATCCTCCCATACCTTTGGTGGGGAAGACTTTACTGAAACTCAAGCAAGACTGTGGCACCATGATTCTGATCGCGCCCTTTTGGCCCCCGTCAGATCTGGTTCCCTCTTCTTCTGGAGTTGTCTTCCGAAGAACCATGGAGATTGGAGTGTTTTCCAACCCTCATCACTCAGAACGAGGGGGCGCTTCTGCATCCTAACCTTCAGTCTCTGGCCCTCACGGCCGGGATGTTGCGGGCGTAGATTTCGCCGCCTTGGGTCTTTCTGAGGGTGTCTCCCGAGTCTTGCTTGCTTCCAGGAAATATTCCACTAAGAAGAGTTACTTTTTCAAGTGGAGAAGGTTTGCCGTCTGGTGTGACAGCAAGGCCTTAGATCCTCGCTCTTGTCCTACACAGACCCTGCTTGAATACCTTCTACACTTATCGGAGTCTGGTCTCAAAACCAACTCAGTAAGGAACCATCTTAGTACGATTAGTGCTTACCATTCCTGTGTAGAGGGTAAGCCTATCTCTGGACAGTCTTTAGTCGTTCGATTCATGAGAGGTTTGCTTTTGTCAAAGCCCCCTGTCAAGCCTTCTGCGGTGTCATGGGATCTCAACGTCGTCCTCACCCAGCTGATGAAGCCTCCTTTTGAGCCACTGAATTCCTGCCATCTGAAGTACTTGTCCTGGAAGGTCATTTTCTTGGTAGCAGTTACTTCAGCTCGTAGGGTCAATGAGCTTCAAGCGTTGGTAGCTCATGCTCGCTATACCAAATTCCATCAACAGAGTAGTCCTCCGCACTCACCCTAAGTTCCTGCCGAAGGTGGTGTCAGAGTTCCCTCTGAACCAGTCAATTGTCTTGCCAACATTCTTCCCCCGTCTGCATACCCGCCCTGCTGAACGTCAGTTGCACACATTAGACTGCAAGAGAACATTGGCCTTCTACCTGGAGCGGACAAGCCCCTTTAGACAGTCCACCCAAATGCTTGTTTCTTTTGACCCCAATAGGAAGGGGATTGCTGTTGGGAAACGCACCATCTCCAGTTGGCTAGCAGATTGCATTTCCTTCACTTATGCCCAGGCTGGGCTGACTCTTGAGGGTCATATCATGGCTCATAGTGTTAGAGCCATGGCGGCGTCAGTGACCCACTTGAAGTCAGCCACTATTGAAGAGATTTGCAAGGCTGCGACGTGGTCATCAGTCCATACATTCACATCTCATTACTGCCTCCAGCAGGATACCTGACATGACAGTCGGTTTGGGCAGTCGGTGCTGCAGAATCTGTTCAGGGTTTAGAATCCAACTCCACCCCCCTAGGCTCAGTTTTATTCTGTTCAGTCTGCACTCTCAGTTAGTTGTTCTTCGTAGGTCAATTTTTGTTATGTCCTCACAGTTGCGAGGCCCAATTGACCCTCTTTTTTTGAGTGAGCCTGGGAGCTAGGGATACCCCAAATATGAGAACAAGCAGCCTGCTTGTCCTCGTAGAAAGTGAAAGATACATACCTGTCGCAGGTATTCTCCGAGGACAGCAGGCTGATTGTTCTCACCAACCCTCCCTCCTCCCCTTTGGAGTTCTTTTCATTTCTTTGCTCTTTCATTTAACTGAGCGGGAGCGGTCGCACACAGGCAGGAAGACGGCCGCGCATGCGCGGTGGGCGTGCACCGCGCGCAGGACCTCCCGCAAGACCTTTTGAGTTTGTTAGTGAAACTCTCCGGTTGGAGGGGGCTGCCCTGGACGTCACTCAGATGTGAGAACAATCAGCCTGCTGTCCTCGGAGAATACCTGCTACAGGTATGTATCTTTCGCTCACTATGAACTGGGGCTCCCCCTCACCCATATAGTTTGCAGTATCCTGTGATTAACTCCTTGTAAGCCTTCCAGATTGACTGTTAGCTCTGTGCTAGGGCCAGCTCTCCCACTTTGCCCTTGGGGGCTGTGTGAGAGAGTCCCAGTTTTTCCTAGCATGCCTCCTGAATCTACCGTGATTCCATCAAAATTCTTCACCGTTTACCAAGTCCATGTTTCCCTCATTTTCCCAGGTCATTTTCCCCTTTGAGAATTACAGCTTTACCTCTCAGCTGGGCTGAGGTTCTGGCCATCTCGTTGCCTCTGAGGTGGCTAGATATAGACTCTGTGTGCAGAAGGCAACAATTCTGTTCAAACAAATGAACTATAAGTTGATTTTCTTTATTTGTTATGATTGCTACATTAAAGAGAAATGGGACTTGGTATACCACCTTTCTGAGGTTTTTGCAACTACATTCAAAGCAGTTTACATATATTCAGGTACTTATTTTGTACCAGGGGCAATGGAGGGTTAAGTGACTTGCTTGCCCAGAGTCACAAGGAGCTGCAGTGGGAATTGAACTCAGTTCCCCAGGATCATAGTCCACTGCACTAACTACTGGGCCACTCCTATTGGTAAAGTTTTTACTTGGGAATGGTTTATCTGACTGTTGAAGCTTTGACACCTCACCTAGCCTAAAAGAGCACAGTGAAGAATTTTGGAATTGACCAGTTGATATTACTAATAAAGAGTTTGGTGGACATTCTCAAAGTATCACATGTATGGATAAAAGAGTATGTTCCAGTTTAAGTGCATATGTGTATGCAGAGTAATTACAAGTATTACAGTGCCTCATAATGTTCTTAATATGAAAGTAAAGCAAATTAAAAGTGCATTGCTTTAAAGCTTCTAATGTTTTACCTCAGTGAAATTTTGATGCAGTGAAAACTTGAGGAAAAGTGCAAGTTGCAGAATAGTTCAAGTAAAAAGAATTGAAGCAGTGCAAAGAAAAGCTACGAGAATGGTATGGGATTTGCGTTACAAGACGTATGAGGAGAGGCTTGCTGAACTAAACATGTATACTCTGGAGGAAAGAAGAAACAGGGGTGATATGATACAGACGTTCAAATATTTGAAAGGTATTAATCCGCAAACGAACCTTTTCCGGAGATGGGAAGGTGGTAGAACGAGAGGACATGAAATGAGATTGAAGGGGGGCAGACTCAAGAACAATGTCAGGAAGTATTTTTTCACGGAGAGAGTAGTGGATGCTTGGAATGCCCTCCCGCGGGAGGTGGTAGAAATGAAAACGGTAACGGAATTCAAACATGCGTAGGATAAGCATAAAGGAATCCTGTGCCGAAGGAATGGATCCTCAGGAGCTTAGTCAAGATCGGGAGGCGGGGCTGGTGGTTGGGAGGCGGGGATAGTGCTGGGCAGACTTATACGGTCTGTGCCAGAGCTGGTGGTGGGCAGCGGGACTGGTGGTTGGGAGGCGGGGATAGTGCTGGACAGACTTGTACGGTCTGTGCCAGAGCCGGTGGTTGGGAGGAGGGGCTGGTGGTTGGGAGGCGGGGATAGTGCTGGGCAGGCTTATACGGTCTGTGCCCTGAAGAGCACAGGTACAAATCAAAGTAGGGTATACACAAAAAGCAGCAAATATGAGTTATCTTGTTGGGCAGACCGGATGGACCGTGTAGGTCTTTTTCTGCCGTCATCTACTATGTTACTATGTTACTATATACTGCCTCAGAGTTGCTTTGCCATAAGAATATTAGAAAGTAGACATTTGTGGGATTGGTGCTGGTCATCTTTGCAAACAGGAGACAGCTTGGAGCCATAACTCCCTTCAGAGCTATAGTTAAAACCTGAATAATTAATTAGCTGAAAGAAAGCTATACACCCTGCCAACTTAATGTTTGATGTACCTGAAGCAGGCAAGACAGGCTACTTGCTGAGTTTAAGGCCAGTCAAGAAGTATGTCAACACCAGGAAACCTTTAGCTGTATATATGACAGATGTCACCCACAGCAACCGCACCAACGGATCATCTTTCTACTACAGAGAAAGTAGAGGATCCAGACAGTGTCCTAACCATAAGAAATCTCATTCTTGCAAGAAATGTAGTGGATTTAGGGAGAAACCTTTAAGAGAATTTAAAGATCTGTTGAAAAGGCACAGAATCTGCTACAGATGTTGTCCTTCAATCACATGGCTAAAGATTGTAAAGCAGCCATCAAATGTACGGAGTGCAATGGAGACCAGAATATCAGTGCATTATGGCCTGAAAACAGTAAGCCTGTTCTATAGGAATCCCAACCTCAAGAGTCAGGCCACAGAGCAAGCATCACCACCAAATGTTACTCCAAACTGTACACAAGTGTGTGGAGGAGACCGCAGTGGACGGTTATGCACAAAGATATGTGTACCTAAAGTATATCCAAAAGAGCAACCAGAAAAAGCTGTAAAGATGTATGTTATCTTAGATGAGCAGAGTAACCAATACCTTGGGAAGGACAGAGAACTTTAACATATTTGACAACCAGAGAGATCACTATCCCTACCACCTCAAGACCTGTACAGAGATAACAAAGAGGACAGGGAGAAGAACAAGTGGATTCATTACACAACGCAACAATGATTTTGCTACTGAGAGAAAAACATGTGATTTATACTAAATTTATCCCGCCAATTCCAAATATGAACTCCGAATTTGCCTGACACATCTAGATTTTAAGTTATACATGCAAAGCCTATTCACTTATAATATTAATGCTTGGGATGCATTTGTGCTAGTAGTGCAGAACGTCCTTGGGAACAGACGAGCTGAAAACTGGGCTGAACTAGTAGACAACATGCTTAAAGCGTATGAACAACTTGGCTGCCGAATGTCATTGAAAATGCATTTCTTACATTCCCATCTTGACTTTTTCCCACCCAATTTGGGACACGTAAGTGACGAACATGGAGAGAGGTTCCATAAAGACATTTCTACAATGGAGAACGGATCTCAAGGCCGCTGGAATCCTAACATGATGGGGGACTACTGCTGGTTTTTGCAACGGGAAAATATGACCGGTCACAAACGCAAAAGTAGATGCCTGAAGCACTTTTAACAGTACTGGGCCTTGCTGAAGTAAGACTTTTAAACTGGAATACGAGACTTTTTTGAAATTTTGTTATTCCATTACATTTTCATATACTGTTTACTATGAAAACTTTGATGTAGATCAGGTAATTGTTGGAGTAAAACTCATTCTGTAAAAAATTATTCAATGCTTTCCAAGTGCTTAATTCATTTGGGCAAACTTATGCATAACAAAATTTCCTGACGTGTTACAACAATTCTGACTTTGGATTTGGAATACGCACACTGAATTTAGTATAGGACAAATGGTTTTTGCCCAGTAGCACACAAAATTTTTTTTTTGTTGTGCTTTGTTATAGACAAGATAGATGGTAGCAACAAGGCCCATCTACTAACTCTTATGGTAACCGAGAAGCAATTCCCACACCAGAGTTTACACAACACCATCGTCATCTGCAGCCTATAGCTGAATATCTGCAGCCATTGGATCCAAGTGCCAAGATCTTACTCTTGTTGGGAAGAGATGCACCAACATTGATCAGAGTTTATGAGTCAAATGCAGGACCATCTGACACTACATATGCCTTCCAACTCATCCTGAGATGGGTGGTAGGTGATACCTGCCTTAACAGGCATCTTAGAGAATGGGTGCACCACCTTGTTGAAGCCTTGTCATAACCATCTGCATATAAAGGAAGTTTACAGCTGGGAAGAGCCAGACCTCAGCTCAACCATCTGTCAGAACACATCTCCACCAGATTTAGGAGAACGTTTGGGAAACTCAGTGTTCCAAGTCACCAAGGATGATGACAAACTGACTTTGTCAGTAGAAGATAGAGAATTCTTGAGAATCACGGACAAGGAATTATACTAGGATGAGTAAAAAATTTGGGTAGCCCCTCTACCATACCGGACACCCACAACATGACTACCTAACAACAGAGAGCAAGCTCTCTCTCATCTCACTTCATTGCAAAAGACTCTGAGAAGGAAACCAGAGAGAGAGAGAGTATTTTACAACATTCATTCAGAACATGCTGGATAATGGCCATGCAGAGCCAGCTACTCACCCCAATTCCCAAAGACGCAAAGAAAAAGACAAGTGAACTCACTAATTACCGCCCAGTAGCATCTATTCCACTAGCAGTCAAACTGATGGAAAGCATGGTAACCAAACAACTCGGTGATTACATAAACAAATTCTCAATCTTACATGAATCACAGTCAGGATTTCGCCCCCTCCATAGCACTGAAACAGTACTCATTACACTCCTGGCCAAATTCAAGCAGGAAATAGCAACAGGTAAAAGCATACTCCTCCTTCAATTCGACATGTCTAGTGCATTCGACATGGTAAACTATAATATATTACTAAGACTTCTAGATTACTTTGGTATTGGTGGAAACATACTTAGTTGGATCAAGGGTTTTCTAACCACTAGGACATACCAAGTGAAATCAAATTCAAACATATCATCACCGTGGAAAGCAGACTGCGGAGTACCTCAAGGGTCACCACTATCACTGATCCTCTTCAACCTAATGATGACACCACTAGCTAAGTCCTTATCCAAACAAGACCTCAACCCATTCATCTGTGCAGACGACGTCACAATATACACACCTTACAAACATGACCTGACAGAAATCACCAATGAAATCAAGCTCAGCCTAAACATCATGGAGTCATGGGCAAATGCATTCCAATTAAAACTCAATACAGATAAAACCCACTGTCTCATCCTCTCATCCCAATACAATACGAACAAACCCACTAATATAAACACCCCAGACTACACCCTCCCTATCTCAGACAGCCTGAAAATCCTCAGCATTACCATTGACCGCAACCTAAAACTTGAGAGCCAATTTAATTCCACAACTAAGAAAATGTTCCACTCAATGTGGAAACTCAAACGCGTGAAACCATTCTTCCAGAGAAACCATTCTTCCCATTTCGCAGCTTGATACAATCAATGGTACTAAGCCATGCAGACTACTGCAATGGAATTTATGCGGGATGCAAAGAACAACTCATAAAGAAACTTCAGACCGCTCAAAACACAGCAACCAGACTTATATTTGGAAAAACGAGATTCGAAAGCGCCAAACCCCTCCGAGAAAAACTACACTGCCTACCTATCAATGAACGTATAACTTTCAAAATCTGCACCCTGGTCCATAAAATTATCTATGGCGAAGCCCCGTGATACATGACAGACCTCATAGACCTACCAACAAGAAACACAATCGGATCATCACGAACATACCTAAATCTCCACTACCCAAGCTGCAAAGGACTCAAATACAAATCAACTTATGCATCCAGTTTCTCCTACATAAGCACACAGTTGTGGAATGCACTACCAAAAGCCGTGAAAACAATGTATGACCACCTAAACGTCCGGAAATCACTAAAAACCAACCTGTTCAAAAAGGCATACCCCATCGACCCAACTTAAGTGCCTAAACCCTGCAACACAACGAAACCAAAGCTTGTAATAGACTATGCATAACTCTTCCTTCCTTCGATTCTCCAATGTGTCTGTAACACATGAACCTTATCTGACCACATCAACTCCATGTATCTGTTTCTCTACTGGAGGTGGCGAACGCCTCTACGGTACAATGTAAGCCACATTGAACCTGCAAATAGGTGGGAAAATGTGGGATACAAATGTAACAAATAAATAAATAAAGCTCAACCATTAAGAGATTTTTTGGACCAGCTACCCAGGAATGAGAGTCACAGCTCCCATAGGCAGGAGGAGAAAACTGCCTGTCCAACACCTTGGTGGGCTTCCGTGCATGCTGGAAAAGGACATGCTGGAAAAGCTCTGCCCACCACATTCTGAGGTCAGATGCCGTGGAACTTTTTGAATCAGTTACTTTCAAGGAACCCTGGGGAAACACTGAGCAGAGGCAAACCAGGCACTGAATACAAAGAGGATACCAGACAAAGCAAATAGACAGAGCACACTCGAGGTGCGGTTGCACCATGGAGCGCTACAATGGCAGAATAATATCCTTATTTTTGTTTTCAATCCCTTTCCTAATAATATCTAACATTCTATTTGCTTCCCTAGCTGCAGCAGCACATTGAGCAGAAGGTTTCAACGTATCATCAACGATGACACCTAGATCCCTTTCTCGGTCCATGACTCCCAACGCTGAACCTTGCATGACGTAGTTATAGTTTGGGTTCCTCTTTCCCACATGCATCACTTTGCACTTGTTCACATTAAACGTCATCTGCCATTTAGACACCTAAGTATAGTCTCCCAGTCTCGTAAGGTCCTCTTGTAGTTTTTCACAATCTTCCCGCGATTTGACAACTTTGAATAACTTTGTGTCATCGGCAAATTTGATTACCTCACTAGTTACCCCCATCTCTAGGTCATTTATGAATATGTTAAAAAGCAGAGGTCCCAGCACAGATCCCTGAGGGACCCCACTAACTACCCTTCTCCATTGTGAATATTGACCTTTTAATCCTACTGTTTCCTATCTTTCAACCAGTTTTTAATCCACAGTAAGACACTACCTCCGATCCCATGTCCCTCTAGTTTCCTCTGTAGTCTTCATGAGGGACTTTATCAAACGCCTTCTGAAAATCTAGATACACAATATCAACCGACTCACCTTTGTCCACATGTTTGTTTACTCCTTCAAAGAAATGCAGCAGATTGGTGAGGCAAGACTTCCCTTCACTAAATCCATGTTGACTTTGTACCATTAGTCCATGCTTTTGAATGTGCTCTGTAATTCTGTTCTTGATAATAGTCTCTACCATTTTGCCCAGCACAGATGTCAGACTCACCGGTCTATAATTTCCCATGTCTCCTCTGGAACCTTTCTTAAATATCAACGTTATATTGGCCACCCTCCAATCTTCCGGTACCACACTCGATTTTAAGGATAAATTACAAATCAATAGCAGTAGCTTTGCCAGCTGTAGACAGATCCCCCTTTCACTCTTTGGTCCAGGTCAACCCTGTTTAGCAGATATGCTGAAAGGGTTCCTGTCCCTCGTAGTATTGGCCTTACTCCTGTTCTCCGTTCTGCACAGCCTGGTTACCTTGAATCGCTATCCAGCTTATTTTCGAAAGTCAAAGGTGTCCAAAAAGTGACCCAAAAGGCATATGGGCGTCCCCGTGAACAAAGGGTGCCCAAACCTAATAATCAAAACAGGACTTTAAGGATGCTCTCAGCACGCGTACGCCCATCTACGGGCGCCCTCACAAGGGGCCTGTTAGGGGCGGCGTTACGAGATGGCTGCCTCCAACGTATAACAGATAGCAAAATGGTTTTGCATGGGTGGGAACATGGGCGGCATTAGTTAGACCACAAATAAAAGCGACCAAAGTAGCGATTGTGTGGAGTTGGAGAGTGGCGAGATCGTTGTTGGGAGAGCTGAATTGTTGTTTGCAGAGAAAGCTGAGAGTTTGTTGAGTACCTGTTACCTTTGTATGTGTGCCCTAGTCGTAACGTTTTCACCCTTACCTGCCTCTTTTGTGTTTTACCTTGTCACCTTTCCCTACCCCTTCTAGCCCCCAAACCCAGATACCACTACTCCTTCCTCTATCGGCCCCTTCCCTTCACCGTTCACTGTTCCCAAGTCCATAATTGCATTCCCTTACCCCTCTGTACTGCTGCAGCTGTGTGTGTGAACACAGTCATTTCCTGTTTGGTGAGTGAGTGGCCAGAGAGTTTATAAGGGGTCAGTGAGAGTGCTTGCAATTGCAGCGTGTTTGTCGGTGGTGGAAGTGAGGTTCTGTTTGTTGCTGTTGTTTCACGTGAAGTCGGTAGGGAGAGGTGAGCACTGGTGGGGAAATGGAGGCACTAAATTCACTGGTGGCTTGCATGTTGGAGGAAGAGGCCAGACACCGCAGGAGGTACTCACGGCCCAGAGTGTTCAGGGCCCGCACCACTTTCCTAGACCTCACTGACCAGCACTATCTCACAAGGTACCGTTTCGATAGGGCTACCATTCAGCAGCTGTGTGAGCAGCTCCAACCCCTCCTTCAGCCCAGGACCCATAGAAACAACCCCATCCCTGTCTACCTCAAAATCACTGCATCTCTCTCTGTTTTGGCCACTGGGAGTTTTCAGTCTGTACTAGCTGTTAACACAGGTCTCACCCAGGCTTCTATTTCAAACTGTCTCACCCAGTTTCTTGATGCCTTCCTTACCCACACCTCTCAATACATCACCTTCCCCAGCACCCCCCAGGCCCTGCAGAACAACATGGCTGTTTTCTACGCTGTAGCTCACTTCCCCTCAGTCCTAGGTGTCATTGACTGCACACATTGACATGCACACATGAGAGCCCCCCCCCCCCCCCCCCCCCCCCCCCAGGCACGAGAGGCCACTTACAGAAACCGAAAAGCATTTCACTCGATGAATATGCAAGTTGTGTGTGACGCCCAGGGGGAGATCATAGACGTGTGTGCCCGTTACCCAGGTTCCACCCATGATGCCTATGTACTGCAACACTCGGGCATCTTCTGGAGGTTTGAGTGAGGGGAGATCACCGGTGGATGGCTACTAGGTAAGTGCTAAACCAATATAACAAAAATAATCCCAGCGTTATGCCTAGGTACTTATCAAATAACTACTCTTCTACCAAGAGACCAGGCTGATGGATACGGGAGTACTATTAAAGAAGGACTGCTCTTTTAAACTATTGTTTGATAAAGTACTCCTTGGATGGTTATTAATTTTTTTGAATTTTTGGAGGGCTGTCAGAGTATTAACTCACCCTATAACACGAGAATTTGCCCAACATCTGTGCATGTCGTTGGGTGGTTGAGCATCTCAATCATAGAGCCTCTCCGTGGTTTTTTATTCTTTTTTTGTTTTAATACATGTTCCCTTCACGAAAACCACAATAGTGCTCAAACACTTCAAAAAATGTATTAAAAGTAACAGTCCAGCAAGTATCTCTCGTGCTACTATCCCTCTTGTAAGGTTTTATTGACTAATTCATAGTTCATATATTTGAGAGGCACTGAAAAGAATATTTAAATTCACTTATCTAATCGTGAGCTTCTTCAGTAATTCTATTAAATCCCCATCCACTGTTTAAGTGGATCCAGTGTGGGTTATTTCCAATTATTATATTCCACCACAAGCGCCACGCCGAGGTGAAAATCTTCACACCCCGGTTAAGCTGTATTGCTATCTTCAAAACATCAAGAGTCCGACACTGCAGGGTTTCGTTGGAAAACTTCCTCAGGAACTCCAAATGTTTACAACTGTTGAAACGTGGAACATAGATCAGTCCCTCTTTCTTTTCCTAATGGAGCTTACAATCTAATTAAGACAGACAGACAGGACAAGTAAGAGGTAAGAGAATTACTAAGGTGGGGATAGTGAGTAAGGGTACTGAGCAAGTGAGTAGTGGTTAGGAGTTAAAGGCAGCATCATAAAGGTGGGCTTTTTAGTCTAGATTTGAAGACAGAGACACACATTGCTGAAACTCCTCCCCCACCTCCCTCCTCCTGTCCCCCACTTGTGTAACACAGAGTGTAGTGCAGCACAACAGATACCCCAGCTTCATAATGGTCAACCTACCTGAGCCCTCAGGCTGTGTTGAGGTGTCAAGGGACCCGATCCCGTGGATCCCCTCCTGGGGTAAGAGGCCGTGAATCATGCACTCCAAGGGGGTGAGGTTAGCGGTGTCATCTGCTGGGGGGTTGGCACCAGCCTTCCTCCTCATATCACGCCTCAGCTTGCACCACTTGCATTTGCAGTCTTCCACGTGTCTCCCACAATGGAAGACTGCATTCACCCGGTCCCTAACCTCCTCCCATTTTCGCTGCTTTGTAGTAGCAGCCAACCTCTGGCCTGTGGGAGCGAAGAGATTGCTATGTTTTCTCTCAATCTCCTGCACCAGTAGCTCAATTTCCGGATCACTGAAATTACCCTTGCGGGTCAGGGGCTGCCTTGGTGCCATTGTACCAATGCAATTCGAAAATACGGAGAGGGGCGCCTAAATACTCGCCAGGAATGCCCATGTAGGAATGGGATGGGCGGGCCTGAGATGGGCGGACTAATTTCAATTATACACAAAATCCCTAAACGTCCCCAGCTGCTCTAGCAATTTGGCCGGCGTGATTTCGATTATGGGTGGAGAACTATGGGCGTCCCCCGCTGCATTCCCTTTATTGATGGCCCTTTAAAACGGCATTCTCTGTGCTTGCACCTTTGCGTTTTTTCTTTACATTATGCAGTGGTATTTCAAAGCGTTTTAGCTTCACTTATAGTAACCTTGGTTTTTGCCACTGTATGCTTTTGTACACCTGTTTATTTTGGGGGTTGGTATTTTTGGTTGCCCTCAGCCGGCACCACTTCCATTTGCAGTCTTCCATATCCGTTGAGTCGCTCCCTTACTGTCTCCCATTCTCTCTGCCTGGTTGTAGCAGCCAGTCTATGGGAGCGAAGAGATTGGTACAATGGCACCAAAGCAAGCAACCTCCGGTAAGGGTCATTTCACTGATCCGCAAATTGAGCTACTGGTCCAGGAGATAGAAGACACACCAATCATGTACACAATCTTGAAACACAAGTTCAAGGTAAGCTCATACTTCTCAGCCACCTCTTCTCTTTCTGCTCATGATCAAGGACTCTTCATTCACTGTATGTACTCTGCATTCAACTCTTACCTCTATTTTCACCGGGTTGTTGTTTGCCGTGCAGTGGTTGGAGCAGTGATGGTTGGAGACCATCAGGGCTGTACTGTGTGGTTTTACTGTAGGTCCTCAATGCTGTTGGAGCTGCTGTACCACTTCCCGGTAGGTTCCAGCCTTCTTTATATGGTGAACCCCAGTCCCCATTTAAGAAGTGGCCACCCATTCTCAAGGTTGCTGGGAGGGGGATGGGGGAATAATATATGCAATGAATGTCTTTACCACATTATTGAACACAGTCCTACAATCCTCCATAGTTATGGAACAACAACATTTCTAACATCTAGCCTGCAAACTAGTTTCAAGGTGGCCACAGGTACTACCTACTGAGCCCTTAAGTCATGGTGAGGGAGAGGGTTTGTGGTTACAGGTCCAAACCCAAATTACCTGTAGGTGGCTACAGCCTGGTGGCTGCAGCGGCCTAGTGGTTAGAGCACCAGTCTTGCAATCCAAAGATTGCCAGTTTAAATCCCACTGCTGCTCCTTGTGATCTTGGGCAAGTCACTTAACCCTCCATTGCCTCAGGTACAAACTTAGAGCCCTCCTGGGGCCGAGAAATATCCAGAACACCGGAATGTAACTCACCTTGAGCTACTACTGAAAAAAGTGTGAGCAAAATCAAAATAATTAAAAACTTATTTATTTATGTCCCCTAGCCTGTGCCCTTCTGTACCTGTTGTATTATATTGCAATTGTGCTGAAGTAACCATCCATCTAATGCTTTTACCATTGTTTTCCCTTTTCTCCTCAGCACTATATACCATTGCTGATGCATTGAATGTGAAAAGATGACCCAGCTGTTTGTAGCTCCTTCATGGCCCCCACTAATGTGGTGTGGTTGTGGGTAAGGGTGTCTGGTGATCAGAGAGCAAACATCGTCTATGTGCTACCTATGGTTATCTCTAAGTTTCTACTTGGCAGATCACTAGTGCTAGACAACAAATCTATTATTTACACCACTCTGTGCTGTGGGGCTGTATGGTAAGGGGAGGGGAGAGGTTGGATGGGCATTTCTGTTCCTCAACAAAAATGGCCACCCAGCCTCTCCCCCCCCCCCCCCCCCCCCCCACACACACACACATACAACCATGCAGGTTGGAATGAACAGGTGGCCTTCTGTATGGCCACACTTATCACAGATATGTACCAAATTTTCTCTTTCATAGTTCACATTTCATGCAATCCATATTCCTGCCTCCTCTCACATCAACACCAGCCTTTGATAATATGTAATGCACAAGGTACAGACACACACACCCTGTTATATGAAATGTATAAAACTTATATTTAACCAAAACTGTGTACAAATTCCCCCCCCCCCCCACAAGTCTTTCAAGGGCAGCCACGCCATCTTTGAAAAGCCCTTTGTAGCAGGGTAATGAGCAGCACCACAAGCACCCTCAGTGGCCTGTGGAGCTGCTGATTACCCTGCCTTATGGCAGCGACCTCCTGCAGCAACTGGTTCTGCCCATCTACCAGCTGCTGCAGGAGGCGCAGGGCGGAGGATGGGGCTGGAGCAGGGGATGGGGATGGAGCTGGGGTTGGGGAAGGGGATGGTACTGCAGATGGTGGGGCCTCCTCCATCACGGCCTCCTCCTCGGCCACCTCCTCCTGCTGCTGTGTATGTAAAAGGATTGCGGTTGAGATCAGCACATCCAACATAGCTTGCATAGTGCAGGAGCTGGCTGGCCTGAGGCGGGGGATGGGGAAAGGTGTGGTGAGCCCCGGGCTATACCCATGGGGTGTGAGATGCCTGAGATGACATGGCAGGGAACCCTGGAAGCTGGTCTGACACAGAACACACAGGATATGTTGGCAGACCACACTCATTGGTCACCAGCATGTTTGCATTATGATTTGTGACTAGGGTTGGCTGACCTGTTTTTGTTCTTTGTATTGTTTTTTTGGGGGGAGGGGGGTTAGCACATAACTTTAATATGAGGCAATGACATCCACTAAGAGTAGGACCTCAGGCAGGACTACCAGGAAACAGTATCCACCCACCCCAAAAAGGGGGATACAGAAGTGAAGCCTGTCATCTCATTCATCTCAGAGGAGGTTAGTTGGAAGTTGCAGCCACACTCATGGGAGGACAGCTGCAACCTCAGGCCTTGATCTGGGACAGAGGTGTTATGACTTACTAGTTGCCTATTAGCCACATGGAAACTGATATTGTACAGGACTTTTGCATTATTAACTAAATACATTTACAAATGAGTACAGGTGTCCTGTTTTTAATACTTACGCCGAGCCCTCAGGCGCTGTCCGTACTGCCCTGATCGTGTCAGGGCTCTCCCGCCTTACATGGCGGAACCTCCTGCGGAGGGACTCCAGGTCCCTGTGAATGCCGAATCTTCTGCAAGATATAAGTTTGTACAGCAGGAGTCAGGGGATGGCCCTTCTTGCCTTCAGCACACAAATTCATTTGGAAATCAAATATTTTATTTATTTTAGTTACATTTGTACCCCGCGCTTTCCCACTCATGGCAGGCTCAATGCGGCAGGCAATGGAGGGTTAAGTGACTTGCCCAGAGTCACAAGGAGCTGCATGTGCCGGGAATTGAACGCAGTTCCTCAGGACCAAAGTCCACTAGGCCACTCCTCCTAGGCACAGACACACAACACTGATTGGGGGGGGGGGGGGATGGGGGGACATTACATTGGTACAGGTGATGCCATAGAGGTGGCCATGAGGCCAGAGAGTACTGTTTGTATGCATTATTGTAGGGATGTAGGAATGGTTTTCCTTTCTAGTACATACATTTTATTAATGATTGTGCATGTACACATATTACTCATTATCCTTGAATGCAGACTCAAGTTAGTGCTTACATTGATGACGGAGTTCTTATATGTGTAGCTACAGGAGGGGGACCTGATAGCTATTGGGAGGGGGGGAGCAAACACTTACCTTTCCAGCCTATCCCTGATGTGAGACCAGGCTCTAATAGAGTCAATCCTGGGGGGGCAGGTGGTGGTGGGGGAGGAAGAGCCTGTGGCGCTGCCGTAGGCACAGCTGTACGAGCAGCAGGCTCTCCGCCTCACTATAATTTGGCTCCCTACAGAGCTCCATGTTTCTTAGTGAATAACAGATGGAAAACATGGCGTCGCCTTATATGGATGGCCATGCGTGATGGACGAGCTTTCGTGCACAAGTCCATAAATGGATTACCATCCCATATATTATTATTTATTATTATTTATTGCATTTGTACCCCACAGTTTCCCACCTTTTTCCAGGCTCACTGTGGCTTACAGAGTGTTGTTATGATATAGTCGTTACATGATCTTAAATACAATCGATAATAAGCTGAAGGTAGATGAGGATTTAAATGGAAAGGTGTTAGGTAAGTTCGTGTGAGAGGTGTTTTTTGATGCACTTGGGTGTTCCCGCCCGTAACCTCCGCTCACAGGACAAAGCCCTTCTCTCAGTACCCTTCTCCACCACTGCCAACTCCAGGCTCCGCTCATTCTGCCTTGCTTCACCCTATGCCTGGAACAATCTTCCTTTACCCATACGCCATGCCCCCTCCCTACCCATCTTCAAATCTCTGCTTAAAACTCACCTCTTCTATGCTGCCTTCGGCGCCTAACCGCTCTAGATAGACAGAATGCCCCTATCTATCCACTCTATCAGATTAACTGTTCACTCGTCCTCTAGATTGTTCACTTGTCTTTAGATTGTTCTCTTGTCTTTTAGATTGTAAGCTCTTTGAGCAGGGACCGTCCTTCTATGTCTAAATTGTACAGCGCTGCGTAACCCTAGTAGCGCTTTAGAAATGCTAGTTAGTTAGTTAGTTAGTTAGTTAGTTTAAGGGATGATTTGTTTCATTAAGGATGTCTTTTGTAGGCTTTGTTGAAGAGATGTGTCTTCAAAGATTTGCAAAAGCTGGTTAGATTGTTCATGGTTTTCAGGGCCATGGGTAATGCATTCCATAACTGTGTGCTTTTGTACGCAAAGGTAGTAGCATAAGCCTGTTTGTATTTAATTCCTTTACAGCTGGGGAAGTTCAGATTGAGGAATTTGCGGGCCGATCGTTTGGCGTTTCTGGGTGGTAAGTCCACTAGGTTTAACATATAGAGTGGGGCATCTGCGTGGATGATTTTGTGTACGGTCGTGCAGATCTTGAACTCAATTCGTTCCTTGAGCGGGATCCAGTGCAGTTTCTCAGGGGCCTCGCACTTTCGTATTTAGGTTTTCCAAAAATGAGTCTCGCTGCGGTGTTCTGGGCTGTTTGGAGTTTTTTAATGGTCTGTTCTTTACAGCCTGCTTACAGAGCGTTACAGTAGTCCAAGTGACTTATCACTAAAACCTGTACTAGGGTGCGGAAGATGTTTCTTGGGAAAAAAGGTTTTATTCTTTTGAGTTTCCACATCGAGTAGAACATTTTTTTTGTTGTGTTCTTCACGGGGATATCGAGTGTGAGGTTTCGATCAATAGTGACTCCAAGAATTTTCAGATTTTCTGAGATAGGAAGTGTGCAGTATGGTGTGGTTATAGTGGGGTAGTTGTTTGTGTTATATTGGGAAGTGAGAACTAGACATTGAGTTTTTTCTGTGTTATATTGGGAAGTGAGAACTAGACATTGAGTTTTTTCTGCGTTAAGTTTTAACTGGAATGAGTCCGCCCAAGAGTGCATGATTTGGAAGCTCTGGTTGATCTCGTTCGTTATTTCGTTTAAATCCCTTTTGAACAGAATATAGATCGTGACGTCATCAGCATAAATGTAGGGGTTAAGGTTTCGATTGGCTAGGAGTTTGGCTAATGGTATCATCATTAGGTTGAAAATAGTTGGTGAAAGGGGGGATCCTTGAGGAACTCCACATTCCGGTATCCAAGGTGGTGATCTGTCAGTATTCGTTGTTACTTGGTAGGATCTGATGGTGAGGAATCCTTCGAACCATTTGAGAACTGGGCCTCCAATTCCGAAGTATTCTATTAGGTATAGTAATATTCCATGATCCACCATGTCGAAAGCACTAGACATGTCGAATTGTAGTATGAGTATGTTCTTGCCGGTTGCCGTTGTTTTTTTGAATGAATTCATTGCAGACACTAGTACAGTTTCAGTGCTATGATTTGATCGGAATCCTGATTGAGACTCGTGTAGAATTGAGTGTTTGGTTGGGTATTCCGTGAGTTGTTTCGTCACTATGCCTTCCATCAATTTTGTTGTGAGCGGGATAGAAGCAACTGGTTGGTAGTTGTTTAGGTCCATTGTGCTTTTCTTAGCATCTTTTGGCAGCGGAGTGAGTAGGATATTTCCATTTTCTGTGGGGAAGAGACCATTTAGGAGTCTATGGTTTATTTGGTACGTGAGGTCTTTTTTGAATTGTTTGGGTGCGGCTTTTATGAGGCCGGTAGGGCAAATGTCAAGTTTCCATTGAGATTTGGCATATTTTCTGAGCCAGTGTGTGAGTTCATCTACTGAAATCAAGTCAAAATTGGTCCATGATCGATCGGCTGGGTATTCCCCTGGTTTTGGGTTTAAGCATTCAAGGATGCTTGTGTACTCAATAGTGTTACTTGGTATCATGCGTTGGAGCTTTATGATTTTTTCATTGAAATAGTTCGCTAGGTTGGTTGCCGATGGGGTGTCTATGCTATTCGAGGTGACCCGTGTGGTGTTTAGGAGGTTGTTTACAAGTGAGAAGAGTTTGTGCGTGTCCTTGTAATTTGGTCCTATTATAGTTTTGTAGTATGTTCTTTTGGTTTGTCTGATGTTGTATTTGTATTTTCTTTGTAATTGCTTCCACTGTTTGAGTGTGTGTTCGTCTTTTTTTTTGCTCCATGCTCTTTCTAGTCTTCTGACCTGTGTTTTTAGTTCTTTCAGTTCTTCGTTAAACCATGGGATTGAGCTTTTCCTATGTGAGGTTCTAGTTTGGAGTGGTGCTATCTTGTCTAGAACTGTTCTGCATCTGTTGTCCCATTCTTGTAGAAATTGGGGTGATTCTGTAGTTGTTGCCAGAATGTTTGAGGGTCTATTTTGCCTCTTGTAGTATAGGTTCTTTTTTCTTGTCTTTGTTGTGTCTCTTTTGTTTTCCAGAGGAGGAAAGTGTTTGCCTTGTAGTGGTCTGACCATGGTGTGGCTGTCCATTTAGTGTCTCTGATTGTGAGGTTCGCTTCTGATGAAAATTTGTGAATTATGATGTCTAGTGTGTGTTCTTTATTGTGGGTAGGTTGCATGTTAGGCCAGTGGATCGCCCATAGTTGGAGGAATTCCTTGCATTCGTGGGGAGAGGTGACTAAGTGGGAGGCCAGCAAGAAGCAGATTGCAGTAGTCTAAACGAGAGGTGACAAGGGAGTCTCAGCCAAGGCTCCATCAGCCAGTATCAAGCAAGGGAGTTCTACTTTGGGAGCAGGAATCTGGGTAGCTCTGCCCCTTCAGTATGATGGCAACCGCAGAACATGCCGAGGGTTCCTGAACCAGTCTTTGGTAATAGTCCATTATCTGCAGTAGCAACCTATGGGCTTAGAAGGACAGCCCAAGGGAGAGATTCCAAGATGGCGCTCTGAACGCACGCACCTGTAGTGGCTCCGAGTGTTTGTTGCAGATTGCTGTTTCCTCCGGGACCCTCGATTCCTCGTTATCGATGGGGAAGCGAAGGGGGAAGGTAAAGGAGGTCCCCTCGACTCCTGGACCATCGTCGGGTTTGAAACAATCTACTCTGCAATTCCCCACGGCGCTACCGGGTCCTCTCTGTACATCGACTCCCTCTGTAAACGTCGACGTATTGACGTCGATGGGAAGCGGGGACGGGGCTTCCCTGAGCCCCGTGGAACGCAGGGCTCCACCACAGCCGGGGAGTGAGTTATTTTCAGCAGCCCGAGCAGAAACGGACACCGGAGTGTTGAATCCGCAACTGTTAGAGGGGAGGACTGTTGTCAATCGGACTGGGACACAGGAGCAGGCGTTTTCAGCCGATTTGGCCTTAAAGGTATTACCACAACATATTGTGAATAGGTTAACACGTACTGAGCCCCCGTCCCACACCTCGGTACCAGCAGGTGGAATAGCTAAGCCCTTAAATGTGACGCTTGAGTCACTGTGGGATATGATCTATAGCACTCCTCTATGCAAAAAATGTTGCAAGAAAATACTAATGATATTAGAACTCTTTCTGATGCCGTTCTGATACAGGCACAAGTGACTGCGCAGCAGACCTGTAAGATTGAAAGTTTGGACACTAAAATTCAAGAAATGGGGACTGTCGAATCTGTTTTGGTTAAAGACAGTAATTTTCTACATAAACGTTTAGAATACCTAGAAAATCAAGCTCGAAGACTTAACCTTCGGTTCCTTAATTTCCCCAAATCTCCTTTAATTTCCCCAATGGACATGGTGAAAAAATACATGACTGATTTTACTAGGAATGGATAAAGACTCATTGCCTCCTATAACTCGGGCCTATTATATCTGGAACACTAAGGGGACAATAGGAGAACCCCCTATACGAGGGACGGAGGCAGAAATGAATCTTACTTCCTTCCTGGAAAGCACTTTGGAAGTAATCACTCACAGGACGTCTATGCTGGTCACTTTTGTGCTGGAACCAGACCGGAATGCAGTACTAAGGCTTTCCTTGAGACATTTAGATAGCATGTTTATGGGTTCCAAGGTTAGGATATTTCCAGATTTATCTAGGCCAACACAAATGAGACGCAGGGCCTTTTTGGAACTGCGTCCCAGAGTTGAGGCCATTAAAGCAAATTTTGTTTTACGTTTTCCTTGTATTTGTAATGTTATGTTTGATGGTAAACAGTTCCAATTTGTGGACCCTAAACAGCTTAAAGATTTCCTTGATGCAAGAGGTGAAGTGAATGTCATATGCCTTCCTACATAACAGGCTGGAGTATGAACAGAGAGGTAGCGATTGCGTATTAATTTAATACTTTGTTAAAAGGAAAAAAAAAAAAAAATTCCTTTCTTGGAATCAATTTCTTTCTTTTAAGTGGACAAAAAAAAATGTTCTCATTGTTTCCTTATGTGTTAAATGAAATGTTTTTCTGTTTATGGATTTAATGTGAATTGCATGGTCACATTGTATTGTGTATCATTGAAAATATTAAAAAAAAAAAAAAAAAAAAAAAGAAGGACAGCCCAAGAAGGTGAAAGAGAATATTACATAGATGCCAGACACTTCATTGAGAGAGACATTAGTGTAGACGATGGTTTGAAATACTTACCTACCATTAGAGAAGCCATTGACTTGCTAAAGAAAACACAAGCAATGCTGGCAGAGGCCAATCTGAGACTTCATAAAATTGCCTCCAACAGTCCAGAAGTAATGAGAGAATTTCCTGCAGAGGATCATGCCAAAGATTTAAAGGATCTAGATCTAAGAGTAAACACCCCTCCCCTTCAGAGAAACCTTAGAATACATTGGGATTTAAAGAGAGACATTTTTAGCTTTCAAGTCTCCACCCAAGAGAAACCATATACACACAGAAGTATCTTGTTTACAGTCGAAAGTCTATATGACCCACTATGGTTTGTGGCTCCAGTCACCAGTCAAGTAAGTTCCCTATTGAGGAAGCTTTCCCAAAGTGCTGATGAGTGGGATGTTCCACTGCCACAACAAATGCAACAAGAGTGGGAAAAATGGAAATACTCTTTAAAGACTTTTGAGCAGCTGCAAATCCCATGCACTTGCATCCTTGCAGCGCTCAGTACTGCCTGTCACAAAAAGATTGTATCTTTACTTCATCAACCAGCTGATGAACAAATGGACACTTATCATCAAAGTGCCATCAGAGATGCAGAAATACAGATCATCAATGACAACTTGGCACCACTTGAGAACTTCAACAAAACACCTCCCTGGAAAACAAGGAACTTCTTCAGCAGAGCCATCACTGAGCCAGTGATCTACACCACAAAGAGATGAGGACCATTGTCCACTCCAGAAACTCAGAGACTTTTCTCTGTTTTTTGTGTTGTTGGTGTTGTCCATCTCTCATTTCAGCTCCTGCAAGACTGCAAGAGAGAATTTACCAGAGCAACAATGTACTGGAGACAAGCAAGACATTGCCAAGTGTAAGATTCAGATATAAATGGACTTTTGCATGCTTATAATGGTTATAGTTTAAGAAATTAAATAGTAGTATCTACCAGTACCATGTGGGATGTGTTCTGCCCCCATATTCTTGGAGGCAAGGGTGTATTGTTATGTATATTTTGTGTGAATATTGTTTGTATTCAATTGAATTGTCTGTGTAATAGATAGCACTGTATACTGGGGCTCCTCCCTTAGTTTGCAGTATCCTGTGATTGACTCCTTGTAAGTTTTCCCTATTGGCTGTTAATTCTGGGCTACGGACATTCCTTTCTCTCTGCCCCTGGGGGCTGTTTGAGAGAGTACCAGTTTTTCCTAACATGCCTTTGTGATCAGCAGCTGTTCTAGAGGCTGATCTCTCCTGAATCTACTGTGATTCCATCACAATTCTTTACCATTTGACCAAATCCACATTTTCCATAGTTTCCCAGGTCATTTTCCCCTTTGAGTATTACCTCTCAGCTGGGCTGAGGTTCTGACCATCCCCTTGCCTCTGAGGTGGTTATATACAGACTCTATGTGCAGAAGGCAACAATTCTGTTCAAGCAACTGAACTGTAAGTTGATTTTATTTATTTGTTATGATTGCTACATTAAAGAATTGGATTAAGAATTGAGAGTCTACTGGTAAAGTTTTTACTTGGGAATGGTTTAGTTGGCTGTTGAAGCTTTGTCACCTCACAAGAGCAGTCACCCAAACATTTTCAGAAAGGAAAATACTCATCCTACAGGTGTCTTTGTTTCTTGCAGGAATGCTTCCCATGCTCAAAAGGAGGATGTCCAATGATGGGACACTTTGCTAGTTTGTATCCTGGTATCACAAGTCAGAACAATTCAAAATTCTTCTTACTTACTGGACAGACTGAACCTTTTTCTCGTAAGTGTTTACTCAGTTTACTTTATTTTTGATATATATTTTGCATAAACTGCTATTCTTACCAAACTCCATAGCATAAGGAGGTTTTAAAACAGAAACATGGCTGTGCAGCTGGTTCTGAAAGCACTTCTCAGCACTGTTTGTGTATTGGTACTGAATATCCAACTCTAAGGCTTGTAAGAGAAGTATGTATTGAACCAGCCATTACATCTAAAGTCAGGTTTTCATATTTGAGCAATAATTTTATAGAAGAAGATGTAGTACTCATGGGGAAGGTACAGTGTTATCTGCAATAAATATAGACACTTCTATTCCTTATATACTGAATTTTTCAAAAAGGAGCCCCATGGGGTGTTTTCCTTCTGAAAAATAGTAAATGCCCAGTACATGTACTACAACTGTCTGCACACTTTACTATCTGCTATTTATGTGGGCAGATGAAGAGTAAAATACCATCACGTACATGTCTTATCTCACTGCTGCAGTCTAAACACAGCACCTCAAAATGTCTCTTTTTAATCTAGAGAATTGCATGGGGACAGAAATTTCACTCATTCCCACCTGCCTCACTGGAATCTGACTGGTCTTCACTGGAATCTACTCCATCCCTGCCCGTCTAAGCAATTAATCTCCTCCATCCCCACAAGTAATTTCCTCCATCCCCACCTGTACTCGTTACTAAAATAGCCTAGTTTAATAGTAGTCCATGCTTATGGAATTTCAATGCAGTCAACCATATCCATTCATTTTTTAATGCTATTGTAATTGTTAATCTAATCTAGAAAGAAACTAATGGTGATTGGTGAGCGCGACCTCCCAGTCTCACCCCTAATCAATGAGGTGACGGTGGCCATGGCACAAGGAAAGGATAGGTAGATTGGCACTACACTTCCATGGGAACGCCACAGGACCTGTGTCCATCCCTGAAGGATCCCCATGAGATTCCTGTTAACTATGTTCCTGTGCAGCTCTCTATTCTAATCCCGCTAAAGCGGTATTAAAACTGCATACTCTGGCAGCCTGTGTACTTCTAGCCATTTACAGGCAGGCGTTGTGACGCGAGGGCGGGGCACACACTCATGTGGGAATAGCGATCTACACCAGCACGGAAGTTGGACAGTTTGCAGCTTCCGGCTTCGTTATAACGTTGGGGTTGTGAATTATGTGTGGATGGGGCGTGGCTGAGGGCAGGTCTATGAGTGAGAGAGAGTGATGCTGACATCCTAGCCTACCAACAGTACAGGGCTTCAGTGTTTCCGTGCCACACAGTGAGCTTCAGAACGTTGGAGGTGAGAATTATTTATATAAATAAGTGCATTCACTCTGCAGCTCCTCAGCACCTCTACAGTCCTCCCCGGGAACTCCGTTCACTGGGTAAATCTCTTATCTGCACCCTTCTCCTCCACCGCTAACTCCAGACTCCGTTCCTTTTACCTTACTGCACCATGTGCCTGGAATAGACTTCCTGTGCCAGTACGTCAAGCTCCATCTCTGGCCTCTTCAAATCTATGCTAAAACTCACCTTTTTGATGCTGCTTTTAACTCCTAACCCTTACTCACTTGTTCATTACCCTTATTTTATCATCCCCACCTTAGTAATTCCCTTATCTCTTATTTGTCCTACGTTCTCTTCCTACCTCTCCCTCTGCACCTTTAGTGTTCACTCTGGTGGATCCTCTTCTACTTCTATCCCTCTGCCTGTCGGCGTACCTCAGGGTTCTGTTCTTGGTCCCCTCCTCTTTTCTATCTACACGTCTTCCCTTGGTTCATTAATCTCATCCCATGGCTTTTCCTACCATCTCTATGCTGATGACTCCCAAATCTACCTTTCTACCCCTGATATCTCACCTTGCATCCAAACCAAAGTTTCAGCATGCTTGTCTGACATTGCTGTCTGGATGTCTCAACGCCACCTGAAATTAAATATGACCAAAACCGAGCTTCTCATTTTCCCCCCCAAACCCACCTCCCCGCTCCCCCCGTTTTCTGTTTCTGTTGATGGCTCTCTCATTCTCCCCGTCTCCTCAGCTCGAAACCTTGGGGTCATCTTTGACTCTTCTCTCTCCTTCTCTGCTCATATCCAGCAGATTGCCAAGACCTGTCGTTTCTTTCTTTACAACATCCGTAAAATCTGCCCCTTTCTTTCCGAGCACTCTACCAAAACCCTCATCCACACCCTTGTCACCTCTCGTTTAGACTACTGCAATCTGCTTCTTGCTGGCCTCCCACTTAGTCACCTCTCCCCTCTCCAGTCGGTTCAAAACTCTGCTGCCCGACTCAACTTCCGCCAGGGTCGCTTTACTCATACTACCCCTCTCCTCAAGACCCTTCACTGGCTGCCTATCCGTTTTCGCATCCTGTACTCACTCTGCTGCTCCCCAGTATCTCTCCACACTCGTCCTTCCCTACACCCCTTCCCATGCACTCCGCTCCATGGATAAATCCTTCTTATCTGTTCCCTTCTCCACTACTGCCAACTCCAGACTTCGTGCCTTCTGTCTCGCTGCACCCTACGCCTGAAATAAACTTCCTGAGCCCCTACGTCTTGCCCCATCCTTGGCCACCTTTAAATCTAGACTGAAAGCCCACCTCTTTAACATTGCTTTTGACTCGTAACCACTTGTAACCACTTGCTTCCACCTACCCTCCTCTCTTCCTTCCCGTTCACATTAATTGATTTGATTTGCTTACTTTATTTATTTTTTGTCTATTAGATTGTAAGCTCTTTGAGCAGGGACTGTCTTTCTTCTATGTTTGTGCAGCGCTGCGTACACCTTGTAGCACTATAGAAATGCTAAATAGTAGTAGTAGTAGTAGTAGTTTGTCTGTCCTCATTAGATTGTAAACTCTGTTGAGCAGGGATTGTCTCTTCATGTTCAAGTGTATGGCGCTGCGTACGTCTAGTAGCTCTATAGAAATGCTAAGTAGTAGGCTCTGGTGTGCATGGGTTCCACTTCGGCCTTCTGGCCTACTTGAGTGCCTTTCTTCTAGATTTACTTGGCTCTGCTCCTGTGTACTCTGTTCCTGCCTAACCAAGCTCTGTTCCTGTGACCCTGTTCCTGCGTACTCTGTTCCTGCCGGGCCAAGCTCTGCTTCTGTGTACCCTGTTCCTGTCTGTCTAAGTTCTGTTCCTGTGTACCCTTTTCCTGCCTAGCCAACTGCTTTTTATTTGTATTGCCTGTGTGCTTTTGCACTTGTAGTCTGTTCCAGTCCTGCCTGTTCAGTCCAGTCCTGGTTGGAAGGTTCAACTGCTGCCCAAGAGCTCACTTTTCCCTAAGCTTGTGACATATTTCCAATATCCAGATGGGTGCCCACCTATGTAATAGTGATCATCACACGCTATGGTTTGATATAAGGGTGGAGTGCAGATGCACAAAACTCAAAGTACTGGATTTCAGATACACTGATTTTTATAAAATGGGGGAATACCTGAAGAAGTTACTGTTGGCATGGGAAGGCATCGGAGAAGTGGAAAATCAGTGGTCCAAGCTAAAGGCTGCTATAAATATGGCAACTGACCTTTATGCAAGGAAAGTAAACAAAAACAAGAGAAACAGGAAGAAGCCTATATAGTTCTCCAAACAAGTAGCTGAAAAAATAAGAGCAAAAGAGGTTTTGTTCAAGAAATACAGACGAACGCAATGAAAGAATCATGGAAAAGATTATCGGATTAAACACAAAGAAGCGAAGAGGGAAATACAGCTAGCAAAAGCAGAAGAAAAATTACTAAAGATGTAAAGAGAGGTGACAACATTTTTCCGATATACTGGAGAATTGAAAAAACATAGGAATGGAATTGCAAGACTAAAAGTTAATGAGAAGGGCTATGTGGAGACTGATGAGGATAAAGCGAAAGTGCTAAACAGTTGCTTCTCTTCGGAGTTCACGGAGGAAAATTCAGGAGAAGGACCGCAGTTGTCTGCCGAGGGAATATCTGGGAAGGTAGTGGATATTGCCCCATTTACGTAAGAAAGTGTTTATAAACAGCTTGAGACTCTGAAGGTGGACAAAGCTATGGGGCCGGATGGGATACATCCCAGGATATGGAGTGAGCTCAGAAAGGTCCTGGCGGGACCTCTTAAAGATTTATTTAATAGATCTTTAGAGACGGGAGAGGTTCCGTGGGATTGGAGACGAGTGGATGTGGTCCCTCTTCACAAAAATGGAGACAGGGAAGAAGTGGGAAACTACAGACTGGTAAGTCTAACGTCGGTGGTAGGAAAAACAATGGAGTCGCTGCTGAGAGAAAGGATAGTTAACTTTCTAGTAGCCAACGGGTTACAGGATCTGTGGCAACATGGCTTTACCAAAGGAAAATCCTGTCAAATGAATGTTATTGACTTCTTTGACTGGTGACTAAAGAACTGGATGAAGGATGTGTATTAGATGTAATCTACTTGTATTTTAGCACTGTTCCAGCCTGTCTGCCTACCTTTTTTAAAAGAGCGTATAGATGAAAATCACAGTGGGTAGAATATTGTAAGTAGGAGTAGCACTTATCTTTTAGGCGTATTCTGTCCAGTGCAGGGTCTTGTTGCACTGTTGCTGATCAATACACACCCATGTGTTGGTGCTCAACGAGTTTAAAATCAATTTCACATTGTTATTCCCGACGTGGGGCCACGTTTCACCGTGACGGCGTCTTCAAGGGAACGTATCTACAAAACTGCAGAAAGAGGTAGGCAGGCAGGCTGGAACAGTGCTGTGATGGTTTAGGGTTGTTGTGCTGCATGCTGTTGCCGTAGATCACGGTAATTTGGCACAATAGCAAACACTGAGCACTGCATATTAAAAAACAAAAAATAGCAAATACTTGAAGAGTAGAAGGTGTGGCATTATATACTGGTGTGAATACTATACCTACCTAAGTTAAAATTTAATGCCAAGAAGTGTAGAGTGATGCACTTGGGGTGCAGAAACCCAAAAGAGAGATACCGAATAGGAGGGGAGAGATTAGTAAGCTCGACTCAGGAGAGAGGGTGTTGGTGTCTGAGGATCTGAAGGTGAAGAAACGATGTGACAAGGCGACGGCCGTGGCCAGAAGGATGCTAGGCTGTGTAGAGAGGGGCATAACCAGCAGAAGAAAGGAAGTGTTGATGCCCCTCTACAAGTCGTTGGTGAGGCCCCACTTGGAGTATTGTGTTCAGTTTTGGAGGCCGAATCTTGCTAAAGATGTAAAAAAAACTGGAAGTGGTGCAAAGAAAAGCTACTAAAATGGTATTTATTTACTTATTTATTTGTTGCATTTGTATCCCATATTTTCCCACCTATTTGCAGACTCAATGTGGCTTACAATAATACATCATAACAAGCGCCAATCAAGAGTAGATAAACAATTGGTTACATAAAGAACAAGTGTAACATAATGGATATAATCAATTCAATAAATCGGGAAATAGGTTATGGGATTGTAATACATGGGATTGAAGGTCAGCTGGGGATGGAATGAGTGGAATGTTTTGGCTGTAATTATGTGTTGATATTCTCTGTTATGGGAAACAGGGAAACAGGCTAGTTGTTTAAGGGATGCCAGCACCTCTGGGAAAGGCACCTTCACCTCTAGGAAAGGCACCTTCAACCTGTGCAGGTCTGGGAGAGTTATTCTCTGTTATGGGAAACAGGCTGGTTGTTTAAGGGATGCCAGCTTGTGCAAGTCTGGGAAAGGCACCTCTGTTTCACACTATAAAAGAGGGTGGAGCACTGACCTTCTTTAGAAGCCTGCCTGAACGTAAGGGACGCCTGGTTCAGTGATGGTCCCTGCAATCTCTGAGGAAGAGCTAGTGCTTCCCTGGTGGTCTTCCCAGATGCTGACTGAATTGCGGGTGCTGTAAGTATCTTGGTGTATGTGTTCACATATGTATCACCAATAAAAGCGATATACCGCATATTGTGTCTGGTGGCTTTTGTGTTGTCATAAGCACAGCGCCCCCTAGTGTTACAATTTGGCGTAGTCGGCAGGATATCGCATTGTTGATACGGTGATTACATTTGTGAATATATACTTGTTTTTTGTTTTATTGTTTTGTGAATATGTTGAAGAAAGGGAAGAAGAGCAAATCTCATCAGGAGGCTGTGCAGGCACAGCTTCCGCAGCTGTTTGCAATTCCTGGATGGGATAAATACCCATATCAGGCATTGGCAACAGAATGGGCGACAGATACGGGGTTGAGTGAGAATTGGGAGGTATGTTTAGGAGAGGGAACGTGTGAGGATGTGTTGAAATGTTTACAAAATGCCCCTGTGGTTAAAGGGAAAGAGTTAAGAACAGTGGGTCGGAGAGGGTGGATTTTGTTGTCGGCATATCGCCTGATGCACCAGCAGAATCTGGTATTACAACAGAAGCTGTTGGAATCACAGGCTGAGATTCTGACATTGAAAAGCGACTTGGTAATGTCACAGTGTCAGGGCAAATTGATGATGGATAAGTGTACGGGGTACCAGCAAATTGCTGAGCGGGCGGCGGTGCGAGTAGCGCAGTATAAGTATCGGAAAAGGAGAGGGCGTGTGAGTAAGGTAAAGGTTGCAAAGGTGATGGCTACTGCCACACAGAATCCTAACGGATGGGATCCTGAGACGTGGGATGGGGATATCTGGTCTTCCACACCCGAGAGTGAGTCAGGGGGTGAGGAAAGTGCTGCTCCGGAAATGAAGCCGATAATTCGGCGACGAGCACAGTTGGGTGGGGCAGCACCAGTGCGCATGGATTTAGCAGAAGACTATACACAACAAGAAATTCTCAATATCATGCAGCAATTCCAGCAGCGTCCAAATGAATCCCTTATTGCTTGGTGTGTAAGGCTGCATGATACTGGGGCAATGGGGATAATGATGGACAATGAGGACTGTTTGAAATTTATACCTTTATCTCGAGATGCTATAATTCAAAGTGCATTTCGGGAACATAGTTTAGCAATGCCTGATGGGAATGGGTCAGAGGCTACTACTCTGATTGAGTTAGTGGGAACAGGGTGTCGTAGAAAGTACCCTTTAGAATCAGATTGGCCTGGGGATGACAAGCCTTGGTATACTTTGAAAGATTGTATCCAGCGATTAAAGGAAGAGGCAATGAAAGTGTGTATTGTCACAGGACAGATGGATACACTTACCCAAGTGCCTATGTCAGCGGCAATTAGAAACAAAGTAATTAAAGGGTCTCCTCCAATGTATAAACAAGTTATTTTGACACTGTTGATGAATGAAACAGATAACCCGTTGGAGGGCATTATGGATAAAATCGAGCAATTAGGAGATTTGGGGGATTGGAGTCTGAAGCTGACAGATAGGAAAAATAATGAGGGGCAGAGAATTGGGGAAGGGCCAAAGGGGCAAGGTTCAGAGGTAGAGCGAGTATCTCGTAAGGATATGTTTGCCGCTCTACTACAAGCGGGGGTGGCTCGGGAGAAAATAGATGGAATTCCCACTGGAGAGTTATGGCAGCAATATAAAAAATTAGGATTGGATAAGAGAGGGATGAAACCGGTTCAGAAAACCCGGACAGTGGGAAAAGAAAAACTTCCTTCAGCCCCACCTGTGGAGGGTCCGGACTATTCAGATTTGTAACATGAGGTCCGTACTCTCCTGCAGAGAATGACATTTCCATCCACTACTACTCTGCCCCCATCTAAAGCAGAAACCAATCCATTTAGAGAGGATTGACTAGTACGGGGATGCAATGTAAAAATTGATCCACGTCCCTATATTGATGTTGTAATACAATGGAGTCCGGGAAATTTTCAACAAGTACGAGCTTTGATAGATACTGGAGCAGAAGCAACGATTATAGCTGGTAACCCTTCTAAGTTTAAAGGACCAAAGTGTAATATTGTAGGACTAGGGGGGAAGAGTATTCCTGCAGTGGAAACACAATTGGCTATGCAAATTGGGGATTTACAGCTCCAAAAGTATGCTGTAATGATTACGCCAGTGCCAGAATATATAATTGGTATGGATATTCTGAGAGGTTTAAAACTTACTATTGATGGGGGAAGTTGGCAATTTGGAACATCTCCCGCAGTTCCCCGGCGTTTGAAGTATATTTCCACTTATAATATTCACGCAGTATTAGTGGAAAAAATTGTTGATGAGCCTCTCACCATACCAGCCGCCACTCAATTAGTTGCACAAAAGCAATATCGGATTCCTGGTGGTATTGCAGAAATTACGCGAACAATACAGGAATTACAAGAGGTAGGGGTTATTGTCCCAGTTACTACCAAATGGAATAATCCAGTATGGCCAGTGAAGAAATCTGATGGATCCTGGCGGATGACAGTAGATTACCGTCAATTGAATAAGGTTACACCCCCGTTGCATGCTGCAGTCCCCGACATTGTAACTTTAATTGAGAACATACAAAATAGAAAAGGAAAATGGTATGCAGTGATAGATTTAGCAAATGCCTTCTTTACAATAGCCTTAAAAGAGGAATTTTGGGAGCAATTTGCATTTACGTGGCAGGGAAGGCAGTACACTTTTACACGGTTGCCACAGGGATGGTTGAACAACCTGGTTACCTACATGGAAACAGAATGATTGGTATATTCATACTAAACTGGTTTGGGGATCACAGTTATGGCAAGAAATTAGTGAATTTCTGCAATCTACTTCTGCCTATGTCTATCATGTTGATGCACATGTTTCCCCTATAACCTCTGATCATATTTTTAATCAGACAGCAGATTCCTTAGCTACCATTCACACGAATGTCATCACTGGAACAGATGATTCTACTATTCATCGGGGTGAAGAAGAGACTGGTATTGCAAGCTGGGCACATCAAAAATGTGGACATCTCGGAAAGCAAGCCACCTATTGTTGATAATTCCTGTCAATTCCTCCTCTTTTACTCAAATTTCTGATTTTGTGGGAGTCACTGAGCGAGGTACACAGGGGTTTGGGTCTACTGGGAGGGGTGTGGGTGGTCAAGTATGGCATCAGGACCCTGCACACCCAGGTCCTCCTCAACCTGCCGAAATTATAGCCCGAGGGGAGGACAATACTGTTACAGTAGTTCAGCAAGGACAACAGAGTTGGACGAATGTTCCTGCTGATCATTGTTATTTAAGGGAATAGGATTTATATGTGTTTCTCCATTTCTTTTTGTTTCAGGGCATACTGTTTCTCTGTTTGGGTTGGGAACTCGATGCCCGTACTCCCGGCGAGCGGGTGCTGCGAGTGACCTCGCGTGTCCACTATTGGTGGAGCAACAAAAATAACTCGACCTTACAGCAAGATAATTATACATGTCATACTGCATGTCCGGTATTGAACATAACTGCTTCCCAAGCTGTGTTTCATAAAACTGAACAGCGCTTTGTAGTTGTTTCATCCAGTTTTGTGAATGTGACTATCCATAATGCTACGTCCTGGGTTATGTGCATCCAGCCTATGGGATTCCGGGACCAGATATGGAGACTATGGAATCGGACACGCAAAATGCAGTTCCTCCAAACTTGTAACAGCTCTATAGTAAATATTACTTTGAATCGAACTGCTGAATGGATTTTCACTAATGCTACACCAATTGCAAACCGTTTTACACCCTGGATGGACTTCTTGCATGTGTTGCTTGCTGTTAGTAATATGACTAATCCTGCTCCACTGTCACGCATTCCCACTACAAGCAAAAACATGTCTATGCAGTATAGAAAGACAGTATTAACTTACAATGTTACATTTCCACACTTGCCTCGCTGTACTAGGATACAGCGAGCATGGTATGATACTATTTTGGGGGGTGCGGGAACTGGACTGGGAATTCTGAATACTGTAGATACAGATACTCTGTTTAGTAAACTACACTATCTAGGTAAGGACTTGCATACTGAACTGAATATTTTAGCCAATTGGTTACCTGCCATTCCAGGAACAGGACAATTAATGGTGCCTGCGATAGCAGACATTAATAATTTATTAGCCCAAACTTTTAAGTTTGAAAATTATACTGACACTACTTTGACAAAAGCACTGAATTATACTTGGTGTTCATTACAGACGTTGTACGCTTTGCATCAGCGGGACAGAGTCCAGATGGCTCTACAATTGGGGATGCATACCCAGTTGCAGACCCTTTTCGCTGGATATATTCCGGTTGATGAGTGGTTGTTCCCACATTCAGAGAGTACAGTCTGTACTGATCGATTCTGTACAGGGGTTTTATCTTCATATAAGATTTTCCATACTCATATAGTATGTAAGTATTATATATCTCCAGTATTAGTAAATGTTTCTGGTATCGTAACCTTTTGGGCCCCGCATATGAATGGGGAGTATATAACTGTATATAATGAGACATATAAATTGGATATGTGTAATGAGCAGGGAAATCACATGATTTGTCCTTTCCAGCCACCACAATTTGAACCTTGCTTATCCCCACGTTTTGGGGAATACACATTTACTGTTTTCCCTGCCAACTATGAGTTCTTTGTAGAAATTAGTCCGCGGACATTATGTATTTCCACTGCTAATTTCACAACTTTGTCAAATAATACCTTCCTGACCGATCTGTCAGGAGTCAGTTCCTGTTTTACTAGCATATCAGTATTTTGGTGGAAAGGACAAAAGTATGTATTATATCCGGATTTATTTAATTCTGCTTTCATTCAGTACAATTATACCTTCTTTACGGAGCCAATTTTAGCTGTAAATTATAGTAAGTTGACCCACATGTTGCATATATCCTCTCTTATTAATGAGTATATTCAAGGTGTGAATCACACCTTAAGAGTCATGCAAGTAGATGCTCAATTTGACAATCACACTGTTCGTATAGTGGCGGAAAATATTCAAAGTAAATTACATCATAATTGGTGGGATCCATTATTGGGACATTCTCCTAGTGCAGATGCTTTCCTAAAATGGATCACTCATCCTTTACTTGTAGTACTATTAGTTAGCATCCTGCTAGTGATTTGGAATTGTATTTTGACTTGTAAAATTTGGAAACGACCTACGGTGGTCCATAATACTATGTATACTTCTGTCTCCTCATAAGCAGAGAATATCAAGGGGTGGAATGTAATACATGGGATTGAAGGTCAGCTGGGGATGGAATGAGTGGAATGTTTTGGCTGTAATTATGTGTTGATATTCTCTGTTATGGGAAACAGGGAAACAGGCTAGTTGTTTAAGGGATGCCAGCACCTCTGGGAAAGGCACCTTCACCTCTAGGAAAGGCACCTTCAACCTGTGCAGGTCTGGGAGAGTTATTCTCTGTTATGGGAAACAGGCTGGTTGTTTAAGGGATGCCAGCTTGTGCAAGTCTGGGAAAGGCACCTCTGTTTCACACTATAAAAGAGGGTGGAGCACTGACCTTCTTTAGAAGCCTGCCTGAACGTAAGGGACGCCTGGTTCAGTGATGGTCCCTGCAATCTCTGAGGAAGAGCTAGTGCTTCCCTGGTGGTCTTCCCAGATGCTGACTGAATTGCGGGTGCTGTAAGTATCTTGGTGTATGTGTTCACATATGTATCACCAATAAAAGCGATATACCTCATATTGTGTCTGGTGGCTTTTGTGTTGTCATAAGCACAGCGCCCCCTAGTGTTACAGGGATTTACGTTGCAAACCGTACAAGGAGAGACTTGCTGACCTGAACATGTTTACCTTGGAATATAGGAGAAACAAGGGTGACATGATACAGACATTCAAATATTTGAAAGGTATTAATCCGCAAACAAACCTTTTCCAGAGACAGGAAGGTGGTAGAACTAGAGGGCATGAATTGAGGTTGAAGGGGGGCAGACTCAGGAGTAATGTCAGGAAGTATTTTTTCACGAAGAGGGTGCTGGATACATGGCATACCCTCCGGCAGGAGGTGGTGAAGATTTAAACGGTAAAGGAATTCAAACATGCATAGGATAAACACGAATCTTGTTTAGGAGGAATGGAACCACGGAATTTTAGTGGAGATTGGGTGGCAATTCACTTAACCCTCCATTGCCCCATGTAAGCCGCATTGAGCCTGCCATGAGTGGGAAAGCGCGGGGTACAAATATAATTAAAAATAAAATAAATGGGAAACAAAACCAGTTCTGGGCAGACTTTTACGGTCTACGCCCTGATCATGACTGAATAGATATGGATGGGCTGGAGTGTAAATTTTAAGGGGCTTCAACGTTAGCTTCAGGACTTAGAACAAGAAAAGTGCTGGGCAGACTTCTATGGTCTTTACCCTGAGAATGGCAAGGACAAATCAAAATACCATGTAAAATGAGTTTATCTTGTTGGGCAGACTGGATGGACTATACAGGTCTTTATCTGCTGTTTTTACTATGGTACTGTGTTGTCATTATTTTCAAAACCTATTTTTAGACGTTGTTTGTCCAAATTTCAAGGGGGCATGTTCAGGCAGAACTTGGGCGTTCCTAAAATTTAGACGTTTTTCAGCCATAATGGAATAAATCAAAAACGTCCAGGACTTAAACAGACGTTTTGAGCTAGACCTGTTTTTTTATAACGAATAAGGCACAAAAAGGTTCCCTAAATACCCAGATGACCACTGTAGGGAATCAGGGATGACCCCCCCTTATTTCCTCAGTGGTCACTAACCCCCTCCCACCCCCCAAAAATGTGATGAAAAACATTACTTGCAAGTCTCCCTGCCAGCCTCAGATGTTATATTCAGGTTCATTAGAACAGCTTGTAGGTCCCTGGAATAGTCTAGTGGTGGGTGCAGTGAATTGCAGACAGGTGGACCCAGGCTCCTACCTCCCCTACCTGTTACACTTGTGGATGAAACTGTGAGCCCTCCAAAACTCACCAGAAACCACTGTACCCACATATAAGTGCCCCCTTTAGTGGTGTACAGTTGGGGGTAGTAGGTTTTGGGGAGCTCAACACACAAGGTAAGGGAGCAATGGTCAGATGTGTACCTGGGAGCAGTTTATGAAGTCCACTGCAGTGCCTCCTAGGGTGCTCTATTGCTGTCTTGGGATGTCAGGGGGACCAGTCTACTAAAAAGGCTGGCTCCTCCCACAACCCAATGGTTTGATTTTGTGCGTTTTGCACTTGGACATTTTTTTTTCCGAAAATGGACCAAAAAGCAAAGCGTCCAAATCAAAAAACGTTGATAGTATTTTTGAAAAAAAAAGATAGACGTTTTTCTTTTTCGAAAATGACCTTTTTTCTGTTCAGAATTTGGATGTTTTGTGTAAAGCATCCAAATTCAGATTTAGATATCATATCGAAAATGCCCCTCTTGGTATTTCACAAAAGACTGAAACGTTCCTCTTTGAGAGGTTTCTACCCATTATGTATAGAATGTTTGTACGTTTGGAAAGCTTGCCAGGTGCCCTTGGCCTGGATTGGCCGCTGTCGTGGACAGGATGCTGGGCTCGATGGACCCTTGGTCTTTTCCCAGTGTGGCATTACTTATGTACTTATGTCCTCTACTTGGCTCACTTTTATTACATAGAGCAGTGATTTAGCTATTGTGATGTCATAGTGGCTCATTCCACCAATAAGAGCCAACCTCATTAGTGATGTCACAATGGCTTGATTGTATAGAATGTTTGTACGTTTGGGAAGCTCACCAGGTGCCCTTGGCCTGGATTGGCCGCTGTCGTGGACAGGATGCTGGGCTCGATGGACCCTTGGTCTTTTCCCAGTGTGGCATTACTTATGTACTTATGTCCTCTACTTGGCTCACTTTTATTACATAGAGCAGTGATTTAGCTATTGTGATGTCATAGTGGCTCATTCCACCAATAAGAGCCAACCTCATTAGTGATGTCACAATGGCTTGATTGTATAGAATGTTTGTACGTTTGGGAAGCTCACCAGGTGCCCTGGGCCTGGATTGGCCGCTGTCGTGGACAGGATGCTGGGCTCGATGGACCCTTGGTCTTTTCCCAGTGTGGCATTACTTATGTACTTATGTCCTCTACTTGGCTCACTTTTATTACATAGAGCAGTGATTTAACCTATTGTGATGTCATAGTGGCTCATTCCACCAATAAGAGCCAACCTCATTAGTGATGTCACAATGGCTTGATTGTATAGAATGTTTGTACGTTTGGGAAGCTCGCCAGGTGCCCTTGGCCTGGATTGCCTGCTGTTGTGGACAGGATGCTGGGCTCGATGGACCCTTGGTCTTTTCCCAGTGTGGCATTACTTATGTACTTATGTCCTCTACTTGGCTCACTTTTATTACATAGAGCAGTGATTTAACCTATTGTGATGTCATAGTGGCTCATTCCACCAATAAGAACCAACCTCATTAGTGATGTCACAATGGCTTGATTGTATAGAATGTTTGTACGTTTGGGAAGTTTGCCAGGTGCCCTTGGCCTGGATTGGCCGCTGTCGGGGACAGGATGCTGGGCTCGATGGACCCTTGGTCTTTTCCCAGTATGGCATTACTTATGTACTTATGTACATTAATGGATTGTATTAGATTGTAACTGGCATCAATGGTTTATTATTTAGTTCTTATTTGTATCTTGTTTGTTTTACCCTGCTCTTACTTGACATTTTCTTTATGGTATTGCAAACCTTGCCTGTTGTTTTATTTATTGTAAGCCACATTGAACTTGAATATGTTTGGGATAATTTGGGGTATACGTGTCATGTTAAATATCTTTAAATACATAAATTATACCCAGCTTCTCTCATGCATGGAGAGAGAGCTGGTTGGAAATAGACTCCAGTTTGCAAGACAAAACTCTTGTCCAGCACATCTGAACTGTAAGTTGTTTTTTGGTTTTTTTTTGTTGTTGTTTTGATTGCTGCATTATAGAAAATTTTGGTTCAAGAGTTCTGAGTCTTATCCAAGTGATGTTCTATATTCTGGTTTAGACTGCATTCTAATCACCCTGGCGAAAGAGCAGAACAATGTCTACAGGGGTGGTGTTGACAGGCTTAAAAAAAAAAAGATAGAGACACTGGATGGAGGGGGGAGGGGGACAGATACTGGATGGAGAGGAGTGAAGAGGGGGAACAGATTCCGGATGGATGGAAGAGAGGAAAAATAGGACAGATGCTGGGTGGAGTTGAGAGAGAGGTCAGATGCTGGATGAGGGGACAGATGTCAGATGGAAAGAGGGAGAGGAGGGACAGACACTGGATGAGGGAGAGCGAGGGGATAGATGTTGAATGGAAGGGAGAGAGAGGATACAGATATTGGATGGAACTGGGGAGAGAGAGGGGCCAGATGCTGGATGGAGGAGGGAGAAAAAGAGGAGAGACTCTGGATGGAAGTGAAGAGAGAGAAGAATCAGATGCTGGATGGAAAGGAGGGGGGAGATAGAGCAGGCAGACGCTGGATAGAAAGTGGGGGGAGAGAGGGGCAGATGCTGGATGGAGGAGGGAGAAAAAGAGGAGAGACTCTGGATGGAAGTGAAGAGAGAGAAGAATCAGATGCTGGATGGAAAGGAGGGGGGAGATAGAGCAGGCAGACGCTGGATAGAAAGTGGGGGGAGAGAGGGGCAGATGCTGGATGGAGGAGGGAGAAAAAGAGAGACTCTGGATGGAAGTGAAGAGAGAGAAGAATCAGATGCTGGATGGAAAGGAGGGGGGAGATAGAGCAGGCAGACGCTGGATAGAAAGTGGGGGGAGAGAGGGGCAGATGCTGGATGGAGGAGGGAGAAAAAGAGGAGAGACTCTGGATGGAAGTGAAGAGATAGAAGAATCAGATGCTGGATGGAAAGGAGGGGGGAGATAGAGCAGGCAGACGCTGGATAGAAAGTGGGGGGAGAGAGGGGCAGATGCTGGATGGAGGAGGGAGAAAAAGAGGAGAGACTCTGGATGGAAGTGAAGAGAGAGAAGAATCAGATGCTGGATGGAAAGGAGGGGGGAGATAGAGCAGGCAGACGCTGGATAGAAAGTGGGGGGAGAGAGGGGCAGATGCTGGATGGAGGAGGGAGAAAAAGAGGAGAGACTCTGGATGGAAGTGAAGAGAGAGAAGAATCAGATGCTGGATGGAAAGGAGGGGGGAGATAGAGCAGGCAGACGCTGGATAGAAAGTGGGGGGGAGAGAGGGGCAGATGCTGGATGGAGGAGGGAGAAAAAGAGGAGAGACTCTGGATGGAAGTGAAGAGAGAGAAGAATCAGATGCTGGATGGAAAGGAGGGGGGAGATAGAGCAGGCAGACGCTGGATAGAAAGTGGGGGGGAGAGAGGGGCAGATGCTGGCAAGAGTTAAGTGATCGAGGAAAGAAGAAACAAGAGACTGTGACAACACAATTAGAAAAATTAAATGGCCAGACAACAAAGGTAGAAAAAATTAATGTATTTTTAATTTAGGTTAAAGTAGTGTGGTAGCTGTGTTAATCAATACAGAAAATGGAAATAAGGTGATATCTTTATTGGACTAATTTTAATACATTTTTGCTAATGTTTGGAGACCCAACCCTCCTTTCCCATGTCAGAACAGAATATCTTAACAGCAGTATACTGTCCTGACCTGAGGATAGAGGTTTTGGCCTCTGAAAGCTAATTGAAAAATATATTTAGTCCAATAAAATGATAAAACATCATATTTTCCATTTTTTAACCTATAGTGATTGAAATATGTCAGTTTTGCAATTTGCATCTGCAGGCGGGGGAATAGCGGCAGCACAGCGGGCAGGAAAGAACCGAGATGGCGAGGGCATTGGCTGCGGTGATAGGGGGGCAGGCGGCGGTACGGGGGGGGGGTGGGTATCAGGCAGCGATCGGGCGGGGGGCCCAAACCACTCTCAGTCTGCCTCTGAATGTCTATGATTCTGCCCCCAACTGCCTTTCGCCTTGCCCTGAAATTCCCAAGGGCCGCTCTGTCTCTGGGCCCCCTTTTCTTCCTGGTGGGCCAGTCTACTGTCTTCAGGAGGATTTTCCAGGGGTCCCTTCCCTGTCAGGTCCATAGCTCTTAGCTCTTTTGTAAGTCTGTCTCTGATTCCAGCCTTTTTGGTGATGGTTCAAAATTCCAGGGAGGTAATGGCTAGATTCCCCCAATTATATTCAGGTGAGTTTTCCCTAACCCCCTAACCAGCTTTATTTACCTTTATTGAGTGTGTTATATTAATCCAACTTTATTCACCAGTTTTAATAACCATCTCCAAAGTGTGTTAATGTTGATCATTTGTCTGCCTTTCCTTTCAGTGAGCAATTTACATATCCAGCCCACTGTGCTGTTCTGTTTACTGAATGTATCATAATTTTATTTTTTTAGAGGCTGATGCCACAGGAGGACATCAGTTATAAAGCTCTCTTTCTCTCTCAGATAATTTACCTGTGCCAGAGAGAGAAAGTGTGCCTTCCAAAATTATTTTAACCAAAGATTTCATTTGCCTTCTGTTTCTCAAAACTCCCTTCATGAGGGGGGAGGGATTAATTCTCCCCCTCCTAACCTTCTTGCCCATTTTAAATGGTCTTTGAGGGACTATTTGTTTTGCTTGTTATTTGGGGGTCTTCTGACTCGTCTCATTAATTTTTAGGACTTATTTTAAGTTGATTTGCTGCTGCCGCTGCTTTTGTTTTTCACTGTTTTGAAGTTCTTGTTGTATTTTATTATGAATGTTTTGGGGGTTTTTTGTATCCCCGCCTTGGATAAAGGAGGTATATAAATAAAATTCTATTCTTGTTGCCACCAACAAGATACCATAATTAGATTTATTACCACTTACACTGGAGTTTCCAGACATTTCTTTGTCTTATTCAGTAAGCAAACAATTGCTTATGTGTTACTTCCAAAGGCACTTGGGTTGGGTTTCTAAGGCAACCTTAGGCCCAGATGCACTAAGCATAGGTGGTCAGTGGCCCAACTGTTTGGGGAGGCTAAAGGAGGCGGGGTTAGGGGTGAGGCTTACATCCATAATTCTCTAACAACACAGAAAAAGAATAAGTAAAATAGTCACAAGTAATACTTTTTATTAAATTTAGATATTAGATATGTATCATATGTCAAAGAATAAAGTGGTTGCTCAAACTTTCTGAGAGCTTGGTGGCTGAACAGTATAGTTGGAAGGAAAGTACATTCCTACAGAATAGGCAGCCAGAACTTTTGGATGCCACTAAATGACCAGTGCCAAGGTCCAATTTCTAGGCACCATTTCAACCTGTCACTCAAGATTTGTCAAACCTCCTCACCCAAAGCACAACATGACTAATGATTGTACTGGACAGCACACAATCTTCATCCCTTCGAACCCTCACATATACCTCATTCGATCACTATACAACTTTGTATTTGTTATCAACCGACTGGGCAAACGCCTAACGGTACTATGTAAGCCGCATTGAGCCTGCGAATAGGTGGGAAAGTGTGGGATACAAATGCAACAAATAAATAAATTGAGGAACTTATGTATTCTAACATTTATGTTATAAACATACAAATGCACATAGTCATAGTTATCAGCAAAAGACAAAAGCACATATTAACCAATGTATACTATTCAAAATTGTTATCAATTATTAAACACTGCTATTTCCATCCATGGAAAATTAAAATGTGCACAATGCTATTATAGGAAACCTATCTAGCCCATTATATGGGCTGAAGCTAGTAGACATAGCTTGCCACCATTTTCACTCACCCCAAACAATAGCAAAAGATTATTAGACGTGAGGAACTACCTATCCGTGGTCCATCTGTAAAAAGTCAAAAGCTGTTCCAATTGGATAGGCAGTGCTTTAAAAGATGGCGGACACTAGCCAGCTTATTTTCGAAGGAGATCGCTGGCCATCTTCCGACACAAATCAGGAGATGGCCGGCGATCTCCTCAACCCGGCCAAATCGGTATAATCGAAAGCCGATTTAGGCCGGCGCCAACTGCTTTCCGTCACGGAGCCGGCCAAACTTCAAGGGGGCGTGTTGGTAGGGTAGCGAAGGCGAGATGGGGGCTTGCTCACGAGATGGCCGGCTTCGCCCGATAATGGAAAAAAGAAAGCTGGCCCTGACGAGCATTTCGCCGGCTTCACTTGGTCCCTTTTTTTTCAGGACCAAGCTTCAAAAAGGTGCCCCAAATGACCACCGGAGGGAATCGGGGATGACCTCCCCTTACTCCCCCAGTGGCCACCAACCCCCTCCCACCTCAAAAAAAAAAAATATTTTTTTGCCAGCCTCTATGCCAGCCTGAAATGTCATACCCAGCTCCCTGACAGCAGTATGCAGGTCCCTGGAGCATTATTTAGTGGGTGCAGTGCACTTCAGGGAGGTGGACCCAGGCCCACCCCCCCATCTGTTACTCTTGTGGTGGTAAATGTGAAGCCCTCCAAAACCCCCAAAAACCCATTGTACCCACATGTATTTATTTATTTATTTATTGCATTTGTACCCCACATTTTCCCACCTCTTTGCAGGCTCAATGTGGCTTACAATACATCATGGATAATGGAAATAAGAAGAGAATATACATTTGGTGTTACAGAAGGATTTTGGGTTGAATGGTAATAGAATGCCTGATAGTAACATAACAGAAGACATTATTAAACATTTTTGGATATATGTGTGGAGTTTTACATATGTTGATCTTTGTGGTGTATCTTGTCAAAGAGATGGGTCTTCAGTAGTTTGCGGATGTTGGTCAGTTCATAGATCGCTTTTAGGTTGTGTGGCAACGCATTCCAGAATTGCGTACTCATATAGGAAAAGGTTGATGCGTGCATTAATTTGTAGGTGCCCCCTTCATCCCTAAGGGCTATGGTAGTGGTGTTCAGTTGTGGGGAGTGGGTTTTGTGGGGGGTTGGGGGGCTCAGCACCCAAGATAAGGGAGCTATGCACCTGGAAGCTATTTTTGAAGTCCCCCTAGGTTGCACTGGTCCCCCTAGGTTGCCCGGTTGGTGTCCTGGCATGTGAGGGGGACCAGTGCACTACAAATGCTGGCTCCTCCCATGACCAAATGCCTTGGATTTGGCCGGGTTTGAGATCGCCGGCATTAGTTTCCTTTATCGGCGAAAACTGATGCCGGCCATCTCAAAACTGGCCTCTCTGACATTTGGCCGGACCGAAAACCCTCATCCACACCCTTGTCACCTCTCGTTTAGACTACTGCAATCTGCTTCTTGCTGGCCTCCCACTTAGTCACCTCTCCCCTCTCCAGTCGGTTCAAAACTCTGCTGCCCATCTCGTCTTCCGCCAGGGTCGCTTTACTCATACTACCCCTCTCCTCAAGTCGTTTCACTGGCTCCCTATCCGTTTTCGCATCCTGTTCAAACTTCTTCTACTAACCTATAAATGTACTCACTCTGCTGCTCCCCAGTATCTCTCCACACTCGTCCTTCCCTACACCCCTTCCTGTGCACTCTGCTCCATGGATAAATCCTTCTTATCTGTTCCCTTCTCCACTACTGCCAACTCCAGACTTCGCGCCTTCTGTCTCGCTGCACCCTACGCCTGGAATAAACTTCCTGAGCCCCTACGTCTTGCCCCATCCTTGGCCACCTTTAAATCTAGACTGAAAGCCCACCTCTTTAACATTGCTTTTGACTCGTAACCACTCGCCTCCACCTACCCTCCTCTCTTCCTTCCCGTTCACATTAATTGATTTGATTTGCTTACTTTATTTTTTGTCTATTAGATTGTAAGCTCTTTGAGCAGGGACTGTCTTTCTTCTATGTTTGTGCAGCGCTGCGTACGCCTTGTAGCGCTATAGAAATGCTAAATAGTAGTAGTAGTAGTTAATGGGACAGAGTCAGCACGGTTTCAGCCAAGGGAAGTCTTGGCTTACCAATTTGCTTCATTTCTTTGAAGGTGTGAATAAACATGTGGATAAAGGTGAGCTGGTTCATGTAGTGTATTTAGATTTTCAGAAAACTTTTAACAAAGTTCCTCATGAGACTCCTGAGAAAATTAAACATTTATGGGATAGGATAGTGCTGGGCAGGCTTATACGGTCTGTGCCAGAGCCAGTGGTGGGAGGCAGGGATAGTGCTGGGCAGACTTATACAGCTTGTGCCAGAGCCAGTGGTGGGAGGCGGGGCTGATGGTTGGGAGGCGGGGATAGTGCTGGGCAGACTTATATGGTCTGCCAGAGCCGGTGGTTGGGAGGTGGGGCTGGTGGTTGGGAGGCGGGGATAGTGCTGGGCAGACTTATACGGTCTGTGCCCTGAAGAGCAAAGGTACAAATCAAAGTAACTATGTTACTGCTTTTGACCCCTAACCACTACTCACTTGCCCTGTCCTTTATCCTCACCTATGTATTCCCTTACCCTTAATTGTTCTGCCTGTTTAACTGTCTTATCTAGATTGTAAGCTCTTTGAGCAGGGACTGTCTTTTTGTGTATGGTGTACAGCGCTACGTATGCCTTGTAGCTCTATAGAAACGATAAATAGTAGTAGTAGTAGGGAAAGAGGAGAATTGCTGGACATGGATGGATGGAGGGGGCAGGGGAGAGAGCAAATTTGCTGGATATGGATGGATGGAGGAGAGGGCAGGGGAGAATAGAGAGTTTATTTATTTATTTATTTATTTATTGCATTTGTATCCCACATTTTCCCACCTCTTTGCAGGCTCAATGTGGCTTACAATACATTATGAATGGTGGAAATATATAAGAAAATAGACATTTAGTATTATAGAAGGATCTTGGGTAACATGATAATGATAAAACTTGATAGTAGTGTAACAAGCAAATGTTATACGACAATTCTGGTTATTTATTTGTTGCATTTGTATCCCACGTTTTCCCACCTCTTTGCAGGCACAATGTGGCTTACAATACATCATGAGTAACAGAAATACATGAAAAAGTATGCATGTAGTGATAACTGCAGGATTTTGGGTAGTATGATAGTGTTTCAGCAAACAAACATATTAAGAAGTATCAAAGAAATATATAAGAATTGTATAAGAAAGTATATATTTAGTAGTAGTAGGTTATCTGTGTGGAGTTTACCTTTGTTGATCTTTGTGGTATGCCTTGTTAAAGAGATGGGTCTTCAGTAGTTTGCGGAAGTTAGTTCGTTCATGGATTGTTTTTAAGTTGCGCGGCAGCGCGTTCCAGAATTGTGTGCTCAGGTAGGAAAAGGTTGACGCATGCGTTAGTTTGTATTTTAGACCTTTACAGTTGGGGAAGTGAAGATTAAGGAATGTGCAGGATGATTTTTTAGCATTCCTGGGTGGTAAGTCTATCAGGTCTGATATGTAGGCTGGGGCATCTCCGTGAATGATTTTGTGAACTAGGGTACATATTTTGATTGTGATGCATTCTTTAAGTGGGAGCCAATGTAGCTTTTCTCGTAGGGGTTTAGCACTTTCATATTTTGTTTTACCGAATATGAGTCTAGCTGCAGTGTTCTGGGCTGTCTGAAGTTTCTTGATTATTTGCTCTTTGCAGCCAGCGTAGAGTGCGTTGCAGTAGTCTAGATGACTAACTACCATTGATTGTACCAGGTTGCGGAAGACGGTCCTTGGGAGGAAAGGTCTTACTCTTTTTAATTTCCACATTGAGTGGAACATCTTCTTGGTTATGTTTTTCACGTGACTCTCAAATGTTAGGTGTCGGTCAATGGTAACTCCAAGAATTTTTAGGGTATCCGAGATTGGAAAACTCAGAGTTGGTGTATTAATGGTGGTGAATTTGTTCATGTTATGTTGAGAGGTAAGTATTAGGCATTCATTTTTTTCTGCATTGAGTTTCAGCTGGAATGCATCGGCCCACGAGTGCATTATATGTACAGTAGGCTTTGGTTGATGTCATTGGAGATTTCCTTTAAATCTTGTTTAAATGGGATGTAGATCGTTACGTCATCTGCGTATATGTATGGGTTGAGGTTTTGGTTTGATAGTAGTTTGGCCAAGGGTATCATCATTAAGTTGAATAAGGTCGGTGAGATGGGGGATCCCTGTGGAACTCTGCATTCAGGTATCCATTTGACTGATGTAGTCGAATTGGATGTCACTTGGTATGATCGTGTGGTTAGGAACCCCTTGAACCAGTTGAGAACGTTGCCTTCAATTCCGAAGTACTCGAGGATATGTAGTAGTATTCCATGATCAACCATGTTGAAGGCGCTAGACATGTCAAATTGTAGAAGTAGTATGTTCTTGCCAGTTGCAATCGTTTGTTTGAATTTATTCTGAGAGTAACTAGTACTGGTTAGTCCGAAATCCTGACTGGGAGTCGTGTAGTATTGAGAATTTGTTTAAGTAGTTTGTGAGTTGTTTGGTCACCATCCCTTCTGTTAGTTTGGTTATTAAGGGAATGAATGCTACTGGCCTGTAGTTGGTTAGTTCACTAGCACTTTTCTTTGCGTCTTTGGGTATGGGGGTAAGTAGAATGTTTCCTTTCTCCTTCGGGAAGAGTCCATTTTGTAACATATAGTTCACGTGATTCGTTAGGTCTGTTATAAATTGTTGAGGGGCAGATGTCATAAGGTTGTTTGGGCATGTGTCTAATTTGCAATGAGATCTGGCGAATCTTTTCAGTGTTTGGGAGATGAGCTCTTCTGATAATGTCTTGAAGTTGATCCAGGTTCTATCTGCTGGGTATATTCCAGGGTCTGGATCTAGCATGAAAAGGGATCTGAGGAAGCTAGAAGAATGGTCTAAGGTTTGGCAATTAAAATTCAATGCGAAGAAATGCAAAGTGATGCATTTAGGGAGTAGAAACCCACGAGAGACTTATGTGTTAGGCGGGGAGAGTCTGATAGGTACTGAGGGGGAGAGGGATCTTGGGGTGATAGTATCCGAAGATGTGAAGGCGACGAAACAGTGTGACAAGGCAGTGGCCGTAGCGAGAAGGTTGCTAGGCTGTATAGAGAGAGGTGTGATCAGCAGAAGAAAGGAAGTGTTCACACCCCTGTACAAGTCGTTGGTGAGGCCCCACCTGGAGTATTGTGTTCAGTTTTGGAGGCCGCACCTTGCGAAGGATGTTAAAAAAATGGAAGCGGTGCAGAGAAAAGCTACGAGAATGGTATGGGATTTGCGTTCCAAGACGTATGAGCAGAGACTTGCTGACCTGAACATGTATACCCTGGAGGAAAGGAGGAACAGGGGTGATATGATACAGTCGTTCAAATACTTGAAAGGTATTAATCCGCGAAAAAATCTTTTCCGGAGATGGGAAGGCGGTAGAATGAGAGGACATGAAATGAGATTGAAGGGGGGCAGACTCAAAAAAGATGTCAGGAAGTATTTTTTCACGGAGAGGGTGGTGGATGCTTGGAATGCCCTCCCACGGGAGGTGGTGGAGATGAAAATGGTAACGGAATTCAAACATGCGTGGGATATGCATAAAGGAATCCTGTGCAGTAGGAATGGATTCTCAGAAGCTTAGCCAAAATTGGGTGGCGGAGCAGGTGGGGGAAGAGAGGTTGGTGGTTGGGAGGCGAGGATAGTGGAGGGCAGACTTATACGGTCTGTACCAGAGCCGGTGATGGGAGGCGGGACTGGTGGTTGGGAGGCGGGAAATACTGCTGGGCAGACTTATACGGTCTGTGCCCTGAAAAAGGCAGGTACAAATCAAGGTAAGGTATACACATATGAGTTTATCTTGTTGGGCAGACTGGATGGACCATGCAGGTCTTTTTCTGCCGTCATCTACTATGTTACTATATTATGTAGGCAGTCGAGGAGTATGGTGTAATCGATGGTACTGACAGGTATTTTAAGTTGCAATTGTACGATCTTCTCATTGAAGTATTTTGCGAGATTATCTGCTCCTGGTGTGTCTTTACTGTTGGTTGTGATTGGTGTGATATCTAGTAGTTTGTTCACGAGTTGGAAGAGTTTATGTGTGTCCTTGTAGTTTGGTCCAATTACAGTTTTGTAATATAATCTTTTAGTTTGTCTTTTGGTATATTTATATTTTCTTTGGAGTTGTTTCCAAGCGTTAAGTGTGGGGTCATCTTTCTTTTTATTCCACGCACGTTCTAACCTTCTATCTTGTGTTTTAAGTTTTTTCAGTTCTTCGTTTAACCATGGTGTTGAGTTCTTTCTGTGTGAAGTTCTGGTTTGGGTTGGTGCAATATTGTCTAATATTGATCTACATCTATCGTCCCATTCTAGGAGGAATTGGTTTGTATCTGCCTTTATTGTCCATCCGTTGTGGTAGATCTGTTGCCAGAATATTATCGGGTCTATTTTTCCTCTCGTAGTGTAGGTTTTTCGTTCTTGTTTGTTGATTGTGTCTTCCATTCGCCGTTGGAGGGAGATATATGCTTTATAGTGGTCTGACCACGGTGCGGGTGTCCAGTTTGTATCTGTTAGTATAAGGTTTGAGTCGGAATCAAATTTGTGTGTGATAATGTCTAGTGTGTGTCCTTTAGTGTGAGTTGGTTTTGTGTTTGGTCCGTATAGGTCCCACAGTTGTAGGAACTCTTTGCATTCTTGAGTGCTTGTTGAGGTAGAATCTTCAAGGTGCAGGTTGATATCTCCTACTATGCTAAGGTTTGAGGTAGAGACACAAGTGTTCGAGATGAAGTCCATGAAGTGTGTTTGGGAGTCTTGCCAGTTGCCTGGTGGTCTATAGAGTAGGACTGCGTTAAGGTGATCCTGCAAATTTGGGTGATTGATTCTTACCAAGGCGATTTCAAGTTGTGGTAGAATGGATTCAGCTGTGGTTGTGATGATGAACTCGGATTTGTATATTATGGCTATTCCTCCTCCTCTTTTTCCGTTTCTTGTCCAGTGGGTAATTTTGTAGCCTGGTGGGCATAGATCTAGGATTATGGGGTCTTTAAGGTCGTGATTCCAGGTTTCAGTGATGAATAACAGATCTAGATTGTCTGCTGTGATCCAGTCTGTTATAATTTCTGTTTTATTAACTACTGATCTGGCGTTTACATATCCCAGTTGGATTAGTTGATAGGGTTCATTTTGGGGCGTAGATGTGTTAATCTCTATTAGTTGTCTGTTATCTTGGTGTTTGATTCTGTTGTGTCCTTTCTTCCCTTTTTGTTGGTTGTTTCCGTGTGTGTTTGTTTTTCCTCTTAGTTGGTTATTGTTCTTCTGGTCCAGTGTGTTGTAATTAGGTTGTCTGTAGGATTTGTGTTCTGTGGGTAGGTTATTGTCTATGTGGGGAGTTGTCCATGCTTAATGGATTAGAGGAAGAATGTAAATTATTAAAAGTAGTCCACTGGTGTTCATGTTGGCTATGGTTAGTGTTGATTGGTGGTGTTAGGTGGTGTTAGTAAATGAGATTTAGTGTGAACATCGATTATTATCAACATCAGGCATCAGAGAGAGCAGATGATTTGCATGTCACAGATAAGCATGAACATTATAGCACTGTATAAGAAAACGTTTTAAAGAGAGGTAGATTACTTACATGCAACGTTATTGTTTATCCCTTATGACTATGCTATGTTACTTAGTATAGTTTAGGCAAAAAAGGAGGTAAAAAATCCTCACGACACCGTGAGGATGAAACAAAAAAGTGAGGAGAATGGATGAGGATACCAACTGTTTTATATTTATTCACTTAAAAATTTTTCAGCATTTTCACAATTTGCCGATAACTCTTAGGAGAGGAGTATTTAGATGCTCGGTTTAAAAAAAAAAAATATATCTTATATATATTATTTTGAAGAGAGGAGACCAGAGAGATTTGTTTCCTGTTATTTCCCTTGGAACATATATTCTAAACTACATCATTCAAGGTTATAAAGACCCCTGAAGCAGGCCATTGTGCCGAAACACGGCCGTGTCGGGTCGCTGTTATGTACATATAAATTTTTAAGTGAATAAATATAAAACAGTTGGTATCCTCATCCATTCTCCTCACTTTTTTGTTTCATCCTCACTTAGTATAGTTTACCATCTTATCGAAGGTATTAGAGATAGCAGATGATTTACATGTCACAAATAAGCATGAGCATTACAGCACTATGTAAGAAAAGTTCCTAAGAGAGGTAAGTAGTTTACAGCTGAGCGTGAATATTAGAGATCTGTAATTGCAGTTTTGTTATAGTTATACAATGCTAGATATGCATATTAACAGTTATACGTACGTAAGAGATTTAATAGACTGGAGTGGAAGTGAACCTGTCCAGTTCACTGTAGGCAGGGAAGCCAGTCGGCTTAATCTTTGTTTCCCCTATCCTGCGCAGCCGTCATCCAGTGCACTCAAAACAAGTATGCAAGCCTATGAGCTGCTGCAGGGGTTTGATAGACAGGAGTGGAGTGAGTCTGTCTGGTCATTGTTGGCTATGAAGCCAATTTGTTCATTTTCTATTTCTACTTCCCTTAGCAGCCGTCATGCAGTTCACTCAGACAAAGTATGTAAACCTCGGTCTCCTCTGGGCTGGGGCACCTCAGCCTGCAGTCGATATGTACCACGTGTGTAGGGTTTGTTTCTGGAGCGGCTCCGTTAGCAATGTGGCAATGGCACGATTAAGGTTGGTTCTCGTTGCCGGTCCGTGGCCACGAGGGTTGCTGGACATGTATGGATGGAGGAGGGGGCAGGGGAGAATGGAGAGTTGCTGGACATGGATGGATGGAGGGGAGGGCAGGGGAGAGAGCAAATTTGCTGGATATGGGTGAATGGAGGAGAGGGCAGGGGAGAATGGAGAGGGGAGGGAAGTCAGGAAGGAGATGCACGTGGATGGAGGAGAGGGAAGAGAGGAGAAATGCTGGACATGGATTGAGGGGATGGAAGAGAGGAGAAATGCTGGACATGGATAGAGTCTGCGTACTCTTTATCTTTTAAAAAATACTGTAAATAAAAATCACAAAAAAGAAAGATTAAAATACAAAAATAACATAGATAAAACAATCTGTATCTCATACCCCTGGAGCATATTACTCATTATACACCCTTCCCAATTATTACTTATCCTGACAGAACATTTCTCCTAATGGTTCCCTTAAAAACATAAGCGCCATTACATGAAAACCTTGCTAGCGCCCGTTTCATCTGTGTGAGAAACGGGCCTTTTTTTACTAGTATATATATATTTATACTAGTAAAAAAGGCCCATTTTGCACTCAAATGAAACGGACGCTAGCAAGGGTATCCTCAGAGTTCCAGCCTGGCCCCCTCCCTCCTCCCTCTGATCTGAGTTCCAGACCCCCCTCCCTTCTTTTAAAACAACATTCTTCTGTTTACCTTAGTCTCCTTCCCAGGCCCGCTTGCCTGCCCCCTAAGGGTATCATAAATTCCAGAGATCATGCAGGCTCATCAATCTTTAACAGACTTCAGAGTCATACATCTCTGACAGACTCCAGAGTTATACAGACTTTATCAATCTCTGACCTTTTAACCCATTCCATAATGCATAACTTGTGCTCATAATTTCTCCAGTGGTTCAGAGGAAGATGACAAAAATGGTATGGGGCTTTTGCCAAAACATGTATAACTTCCATCTGTTGCAGCCAAGTCCAAAATAGAGATGAACCACCATTCACAGTTTGTATGTTACACTTCAGAATATCTGCTCTGCTTAACTGTGGTCTATGTTTGATTTTGTTTTATAGGCTGGGTGTATAAATTAGTTCTCCGTGCACCTGTAGACTACTTGATTGAATTCTATGTCATTTTGCACACAAGTAATGGGCCAACACAGGAATATCGTATTGAAAGGTAAGTGTTAGAGGGCAGTGGGGAATGTGAATCTTGCCATGTAGAGTGGTTAATCCAGATCTTCTCAGCGTGATAATTACCTAATCAGAAACTTGCATCATCATTCCATTTGTTTGAAAAATTGGTCAGCAATCTCTGTCATAAAACATATAGGGACAGGCTCAAGAACTTCAACATGTATATGCTGGAAGAGAGGCAGGAGAGAGGGGATATGATAGAGACATTTAAATACCTCAGTGGCATTAATGTACAAGAGTTGAGCCTTTTTCAAATGAAGGAAACCTCTGGAATAAGAGGGCATAAGATGAAGTTAAGAGGAAATAGGCTTAGGACAAATCTGGGGAAATACTCTTTCATGGAAAGGGAGGTAGATGCGTGGAATGGCCTCCCGGTGGAGGTTGTGGAGACGAAAACTGTGTCAGAGTTTAAGAAGGCATGGGACAGATACGTGGGATCTCTAAGGGAAAGGAGGAATTAGTGGTTACTGAGGATGGACAGACTGGATGGGCCATGTGGCCCTTATCTGCCATCATATTTCTATGTTTCGGTCAGGTATACATACGCAGGAGATCTAGAAGTTCTGTCTCGGTGGGTTTCAGCAACCCCTTTTGTTCTCACCTGTCGGGTGGAGAATTGAACACCTCCCTTTCCAAAGGAGAGCAAGGTAAATTGCATACAGCAGTACATTTCCAAATGAGAGCAACGTAAATTGCATACAGCAGTATTTTCAGGAATTTAGTCTGTGTTCAGTTGTGTTGATCCAGGGTACTGAGGTTCTTTCTGCTGTATTGCCAGTCAGAGGTAGGGATCCCTTTAAGACATCTGCAGTGCAGGGCTGTGGATGTGTGCCTGGGATGGTAATTGTCGGCCATGAGGTCGGGCTGGCTGCAGGGCTGTGGATGTGTGCCTGGGATGGTAATAGTCGGCCACAAGGTCGGGCTGGCTGCAGGGTCTCCGTCTGGGTTGTGATTCATGTTGTTCTTCCGATGTTTTGTATTCCTCTGTTCCGTGGAGTCGCGGTGGATGGTGGGTTGTTTGGCGCTCTTCGGCTTCCAACGAGCGGAGGCCGGGCTCCACCTGTAGCCTGTGGTGTCGGGGTCAAAGGAGGATGTCGTTGTCCGAGCTGCGCTGCTGTTGTCCGAGTCGTTCTGCGTTTATCTGAGCCGCTCCGCAATCCCAGCTGGGGGAGTCGTCTCTGGCGTCGGTTCACCTGGGAAGGGCTGTCCCGAAGTTTTCGGCCGTTCGACCTACGGACTGCAGGTGAGGCCTTCTGTTCGAGCGAGTGGGGTTTAAGTCTGTCTAGGGTCGTGCCTCTAAACATAAGGAGTTAGGAAGACTGGGGATTCCTAATCTCAAAGGATATTACACTGTGGCTCAAACATATGTCATATCTAGGACTGGGGGGGTTGTTTACAATTCACTCAGACTGAACACTATTTTAATCATGTTCCACTTTCAGGGTACCCTGGGGATTTATTTATTTACTTATTTGTTACATTTGTATCCCACATTTTCCCACCTATTTGCAGGTTCAATGTGGCTTACATAGTACCGGAGAGGCGTACGCCGACTTCAGTATGAACAATTACAAGGTGATGTTGTGGTAGAATAAGGATCATTGGAACAGACACATAGGGAATTGTTGAACGGAAGAGTTATGTTATGCCATTACTTGGGTATGCCTTTTTGAACAGGCTAGTTTTTAGTGATTTCCGGAAGTTTAGGTGGCCGTACGTTTTTTTCACGGCTTTAGGTAATGCGTTCCATAGTTGTGTGCTCAAGTAGGAAAAACTGGATGCATAAGTTGATTTGTATTTAAGTCCTTTGCAGCTTGGGTAGTGGAGATTTAGGTATGCTCATGTTGAACCAGATGTGTTTCTTGTTGGTAGGTCTATAAGGTCTGTCATGTATCCCGGGGCTTCGCTACAGATAATTTTATGAACCATGGTGCAGATTTTGAAAGTAATACGTTCTTTGATTGGCAGCCAGTGCAGTTTTTCACGTAGGGGTTTTTGCGTTCAAATCGCATTTTTCCAAATATGAGCCTGGCTGCCGTGTTTTGAGCGGTCTGAAGTTTCTTTAGGATTTGTACTTTGCATCCCGCATAAATTCCATTGCAGTAATCTGCGTGGCTTAGTACCATTGATTGTATCAAGTTGCGAAATGTTTCCTTCGGAAAGAATGGTTTCACGCATTTGAGTTTCCACATTGAGTGGAGCATTTTCTTAGTTGTGGATTTCACTTGGCTCTCTAGTGAAAGGTTACGGTCCAATGTAACTCCAAGGATTTTCAGGCTGTCTGATATAAGGAGGGTATAATCTGGTGTGCTTATACTTGTGGGGTTTTCCGCATTGTATTGGGATGAGAGGATAAGATAGTGTGTTTTTTCTGTGTTGAGTTTTAGTTGGAATGCATTTGCCCATGAATCCATGATGTTCAGGCTGAGCTTGATTTTGTTGGTGATTTCCGTCAGTTCAGATTTGTAGGGAATGTGTATAGTGACATTGTCTGCATGAATGAAAGGGTTGAGGCCTTGGTTGGATAAGGACTTGGCTAGTGGGGTCACCATTAGGTTGAAGAGGATCGGTGATAGTGGTGAACCTTGAGGTACTCCGCAGTCTGCTTTCCACTGTGGTGATATGTTTGAATTTGACTTCACTTGGTATGTTCTGTTGGTCAGGAAACCCTTGATCCAACTGAGTATGTTTCCACCGATCCCAAAGTAGTCTAGTAGTCTTAGTAGTATGTTATTGTTTACCATGTCGAATGCACTAGACATGTCGAATTGGAAGAGTAGTATGCTTTTACCTGTTGATATTTCGTTCTTGACTTTGGCTAGGAGGATTATTAGTACTGTTTCAGTGCTGTGGAGGGTGCGAAATCCTGATTGTGATTCATGTAGTATTGAGAATTTACTTATGTAATCAGTAAGTTGTTTGGTTACCATGCTTTCCATCAGTTTGATTGCCAATGGGATTGATGCTACTGGGCGGTAGTTGGTGATTTTGTTTGTTTTTTTATTGGTGTCTTTTGGTATTGGGGTAAGTAGGATACTGCCATTTTCCTTAGGGAAGAGGCCTTGCTGAAGCATGTAGTTTAGGTGGGAAGTGATGTCAGCGATGAAGCGGTCAGGGGCGGATTTTATTAGGTAGCTGGGACAGGTATCCAATTTACAGTGAGTGTTGGAGAACCTACTAAGCGCCTGGCTGACTGTTTCAACGGTGAAGAGTGTGAAATTTGACCAGGTTCGGTCAGCTGGATATTCTCCAGTGGTTGGGTCCCAACCATTAAGGAAGTTTTCAATATCGGTAGTGTCATGAGGTAGCATGTTGTGTATGTTTGCATAGGATCTTGGGCATTGGTTGTGGGTATCTAAGTTACCGAACCCATGTACCAGACAGAAATCTATTGCAACTTTACAGACTGAATTTCAATTGAAACAATCTTTTTTAAATCAATACTTTCAAATTAGACATTGTTTATCCACTGCGTTGTATAGAGGGGTGTTAAGATGAGGCTTCTCCTCCTGCTCACCAGCAGGCCTCACTGGCCTGTGGCTCCTGAGCAGGACTCCGGCCGGTCTCTTCCCAGCACCCTGAACACACCAACCTTCAGGATCCTAGGTCCCTTGTTCTTCTTAATATGCAAATTAGATGTAGATTAGACAGTTCTCAACAACAGCATATTCATCAGGCAGCTCTTTATTCCACACTTCTTCCAGCTTAAACACCTTCACAGGTCTTCCCACTGAGCCCTCACACACAGACACCTGGGCCCAGTGCTAACAGCCCCTCTGGCCTGAACAGGATGTTCTTCCCTCACTCTGTATCTACACACAGTCCACCAAAAGTCCACAGGGTTCAGCCAGTACTTTCAAAGGGATCATCTTCTTCCAGCTGCGAGGTCTCCAGCTCCTTTCTCTTCTCTCTCCTTTCCAAACTCAGGTAGGTATAATGTGGTTGATTAGCTTATCCACCCCTTTAGGCTCTTTCCCCTAATTCCAGGCAGGACCCAGCCCATAACAACTTCCACCTGTTTCCACCCCAGGACTCTCCCTGGTCCTAGTAACTTCTATCTGGACATTCCCCTACTGGCTCCCTCTAGTGACTCATCCTGGAATTTTCCCCCCATTTCTATGGGAACAGCACCACCTAGTGGCCTACCCAGGATAGGACAGCCCCTTATTCTTCACAGGGGTTATGAGTCAACAGATGCTCCCTATGAAGGGCTTGTGAGTGTACAATCAGCAGTCTAGGAGCTTAGTATCAGCACTTTATAACGTAGTAAAATATTATAGGTTTCATAAACTTAATTATTTAGAGGTATATGAGTGGGACTTAATGACAGAATATTCAGAGAAAGAGTGGGAGGACATTTTTTTCTATTTCAGCTAGATATCTAGGGGGTTACTACAGAAGTACTTGGACTTGAATTCATGATATTAAAGGGGGAATTTGGGGGGGGGTTGTTATATTTCTGGAGGGCTTTGTTTTGTTATTGGTATGCTTCAAAACTTTAATAAAGCTTCAAATTAAAAAAAAGGTACAATGATATGTAAAACATTAATATAAATAACTAAAATAAGAAATAATCTGAATGATTTTGGCATCTCTTCTCCTATCCTTGATGTCAACATGATATGATTCTTACTAAATTCTTTTCCTCTTTTTCATGGGATTACCTTATATTACAGGCTGTGATGTTTCAGCCAATACAGTTCTAGAGAGCTGAAACCAGTTGGCCTAATATTTTAAAGGAATTTAACGGGATATAAAGGCTCTCACCTGATTAAATTGAATTTGATAGCCCTGCTTCTAATATTCACAGTCTCTTAACTGGATAGTGTGGCCAAATATCAGCACAGACCACTGTGGTAGATTTCGGGCCTAGCTGTGATTTAACCAATTAACATCATATTTAGTCCACTAACCAGGTAAGTGCCTGGATAAAGCTGAGGCAGCAGAAATGCCATGCTAACTTTATTCGAATACATATCAGCCAATACCTGGATAAGTCCCAGCAGCCGGCCATACCCAGATATTCAGTGCCAGAATCTGGATAAGATCCAGCACTGAATATCCAGTTATATAAAGCCCTGGCAACTGACATTTAAAGGAAAAATGCCAATTGCTGATGGCTGAATATTGACCTCAGTAATTCTTGTCTAGTTATAAAACAGAAAGCACTGTGATCCCTTTTCTGATTGTTCTTTATGCTTTTCTATTTACAGAAAAAGAAGCTTTCAAGATGACACTGAAGGTAAAATCTTCATTAATTCACAAGAATTCCTTGGGACAATTTATGAAGTTACACTTCGCTGGAAATTTACCATCCCCGGAGCTCCTCACGCTTTCGGAGCAGATTCTGTGACTGTTCAATTTGGGAATGATGAATTTCCGTATGTATATTTCTCAATCCTGGTTTTTATTTTTCAGCATATAAAATGCCACCTTACCAGCTTCTCTGTCAGTGTCCGACTCCTCCTCTTTCGAATTCATTCACTACTACTGTATCACAGTTTGTGAGGAGGAGGAGAAGGCCAGTGTGGTGTCTCAGGATGCCTCCTCCTACCGTGCTTCTTGGAGCTAGCATCAAGCTTTGAACCACAAGGTATAATGTATTCTCCGAGGACAAACAGGCTGCTTGTTCTCACGACTGGGTTGACATCCATGGCAGCCCCTCAAACCGGAGGAAAAAAATCTAGCGGGAGGTCCCGCACGCGTAGCACGCCCACCGCGCATGCGTGGCCATCTTCCCGCCCGTGCGCGACCGTTCCCGCTCAGTTTTTTTCGCTTTCCGTGCTGGAGAGAGACGCGTCTTCGTCCCTCTCTGTGTCAGCCCCGGAAAACCGATTTGCGGCCTAGTCCGCGATTTTCTTTATTGTTTTTTGTTTTCCGCGCATTCGCGCACCCCTTTAAAAAAAAAAAAAGGACTTTCCTTTCCTTTCCATCGAGTTTCATCCACTGTTCTTTATTTTGTGGTGTGCCCTTTTACCGCCACCATCGACGATTTTGACCTCGCCGACGCGATTTTTACGTCAATGTCCTCGAAGGTCCCAAGCGGATTCAAAAAGTGTGGTCCGTGCGGCCGGTAGATCTCGCAGACCGATCCTCATGCTTGGTGTCTCCAGTGCCTCGGCCCGGAGCATAATTTCCCAAGAAGCGCCAACATCGGGAGGAGCGCTCCCCCTCTATCGAAGAGGTGTCGATGCGCAGGTCGTCGGGTACCCCGGTACCGTCTCCTGGACCCGGGCAGCTTCCAGCACCGAAGCCCGCACAGGCCCCCAAGCCCCTCCCGACAGCGGGCCTAGACGAGTGCCTCCGAGCCATCCTCCCGGGGATCCTGGAGGGGCTGATGCGCCAGGCCTTGCCGTCACTGGGGGTGCTTGCGCCCACGGTGCCGTTGATGGAAGCGCCGGCTAGCTCTGGCCCTGTGATGCGGTCTTTGACACCCGGTCTCGAGCGCCACTCAGGTGGAATCCCCGTCGACGTCGATGGAGGGAGCTTCGTCCCCGCCGGCGCGGGAGTCCACCTCTTGATACCATCGTCGAGGACATGGTTCCTCGGGATCGAGATGGGCCCGGTTGCAGTCTGAGCTGAGAGAGCTCATGTCCGACACCGAGGAGGAGGCCTCTTGGGAGGAGGCGGCAGACCCCAGATATTTCTCCTCCGAGGAGTTTGTGGGTCTTCCCTCCGACCCCACGCCTTCACCGGAGAGGAAGCTCTCGCCTCCAGAGAGCCTCTCCTTTGCCTCTTTTGTCAGGGACATGTCTATTAGCATTCCCTTCCTAGTGGTCACCGTGGATGAGCCACGGGCTGAGATGCTCGGAGTTGATGCGGCCTCAGCTGCCACATAACTCAGCGGTCGTGGACTCTGCTCTCAAAAGGGCAAGGAGTTCGAGGGATACCGCCTCGGCGCCCCCAGGGCGGGAGTCTCGCACTCTGTACTCGTTTGGGAGGAAGGCCTACCATTCTTCCATGCTCGTGAATAGGATCCCATCATACCAGCTCTACACGAGCATCCACATGCGGAACAATGTGAGGCAACTGGCGGACCTGGTTGACAAGCTCCCCCCGGAGCAGTCCAGGCCCTTTCAGGAGGTGGTCAGGCAGCTGAAGGCGTGCAGAAAATTCCTGTCCAGGGGTATCTATGACACCTGTGATGTGGCATCCAGAGCCGCGGCCCAGGGTATAGTGATGCGCAGACTCTCATGGCTGCGTGCCTTTGACCTGGACAACTGCACCCAGCCAAGGCTGACGGATGTCTCTTGCTGGGGGGGGGGGGGGGGATAACATTTTTGGCGAGAAGGTCGAGCAGTTGGTGGACCAACTACACTAGCGGGAAACCGTTCTCGACAAGCTCTCCCACCGGGTGCCTTCAGCATCCGCCCCCACTGGTGGACGTTTTTCCCAGACCAGGCAGGCTGCACCTTACGCTTACAGCAAGCGTAGGTACAACCAGCCGGCCCGAAGGCCTCCTCAGGCACAGGGACAGTCCCAGCGCGCTCGTTCCCGTCAACAGCGTGCGCCTAAGCAGCCCCCTGCGCCTCCATAGCAAAAGCAGGGGATGGGCTTTTGACTGGATCCATGGGAACATAGCCGCCATCAAAGTAGCCGTGCCGGATGGCCTGCCGGTCGGGGGGAGGCTGACAGTTTTTCACAAAAGGTGGCCTCTCATAACCTCCGACCAGTGGGTTCTCCAAATAGTGCGGTGCGGATACGCCCTAAATTTGGTCTCCACCCCACCAAATTGTCCACCGGGAGCTCAATCCTTCAACTCCCACCACAAGCAGGTACTTGCAGAGGAGCTCTCTGCCCTTCTCAGCGCCAATGCGGTCGAGCCCGTGCCACCCGGGCAGGAAGGGCAGGGATTCTATTCCAGGTACTTCCGTGTGGAAAAGAAAACAGGGGGGATGCGCCCCATCCTAGACCTGAGAGGCCTGAACAGGTATCTGGTGCGAGAAAAGTTCAGGATGCTTTCCTTGGGCACCCTTCTCCCCATGATTCAGAAAGACGATTGGTTTTGTTCCCTGGATTTAAAGGATGCTTATACTCACATCCCAATACTGCCAGCTCACAGACAGTATCTGCGATTCCGTCTGGGGACACGTCACTTCCAGTATTGTGTGCTGCCCTTTGGGCTCGCCTCTGCCCCACGAGTGTTTACCAAGTGTCTCGTGGTGGTGCACGTGTTCCTGTATCTCGATGATTGGCTGGTGAAGAGCACCTCAGAGGCAGGAGCTCTTTGGTCCATGCAGTGCACTATTCAACTACTGGAGCTGCTGGGGTTTGTGATAAATTACAAGAGAAGATGTCATCCGCCTGCCCACCAGTTGTCGCAATTCGCTGCGCTGGTGGACGATTCGGACCAATTTTACCCTGGGACGCCCGTTCCAAATTCCTCAGCCGCAAAAAGTGCTGTCGACGGATGCATCTCTCCTGGGGTGGGGAGCTCGTGTCAATGGGCTCCACACCCAAGGGGTGTGGTCCCTCCAGGAACACGGTCTTCAGATCAATCTCCTGGAGCTCTGAGCGGTCTGGAACGCGCTGAAGGCCTTCAGGGATTGGCTGTCCTTCCAATTTATCCAAATTCGGACAATCAGGTTGCAATGTACTACATCAACAAGCAGGGGGGCACCGGATCTCACCCCTTATGTCAGGAAGCCGTCAGGATGTGGCGATGGGCAGGCCAGCACAGCATGCTTCTCCAGGCCACGTACCTGGCAGGCGTAAACAACAGTCTGGCCGACAGGCTGAGCAGACTCATGCAACCGCACGAGTGGTCGCTCCATTCCAGGGTGGTACGCAAGATCTTCCGAGAGTGGGGCACTCCCTCGGTGGACCTTTTCGCCTCCCAGACCAATCACAAGCTGCCTCAGTTCTGTTCCAGACTTCAGGCACACGGCAGACTAGCGTCGGATGCTTTTCTCCTCCATTGGGGGAAGGGCCTCCTGTATGCATATCCTCCCATACCTTTGGTGGGGAAGACCTTACTGAAGCTCAAGCAAGACCGCGGCACCATGATACTGATTGCGCCCTTTTGGCCCCGTCAGATCTGATTCCCTCTTCTTCTGGAGTTGTCCTCTGAAGAACCGTGGAGATTGGAGTGTTTTCCAACTCTCATTTCGCAGAACGACGGAGCGCTTCTGCACCCCAACCTTCAGTCTCTGGCTCTCATGGTCTGGATGTTGAGGGCGTAGATTTTGCATCGTTGGGTTTGTCTGAGGGTGTCTCCCGGGTCTTGCTTGCCTCTAGAAGGGATTCCACTAAAAAGAGTTATTTTTCAAGTGGAGGAGTCTGGTGGCCCTAGAACCTCGTTCTTGCCCTGCACAGAACCTGCTTGAATACCTTCTGCACTTATCAGAGTCTGGCCTCAAGACCAACTCAGTAAGGAATCACCTTAGTGCAATTAATGCTTACCATCATCGTGTAGAGGGTAAAGCCATCTCTGGAGAGCCTTTAGTCGTTCGATTCATGAGAGGCTTGCTTTTGTCAAGGCCCCCTGTCAAGCCTCCTGCAGTGTCATGGGATCTCAACGTCATCCTCACTCAGCTGATGAAACCTCCTTTTGAGCCACTGAATTCATGCCATCTGAAGTACTTGACCTGGAAGGTCATTTTCTTGGTGGCAGTTACTTCAGCTCGTAGAGTCAGTGAGCTGCAGGCCCTGGTAGCTCATGCTCCTTATACCAAATTTCATCATAACAGAGTAGTCCTCCGCACTCACCCTAAGTTTCTGCCAAAGGTGGTGTAGGAGTTCCATGTTAACCAGTCAATTGTCTTGCCAACTTTCTTTCCCAGACCACATACCCGCCCTGCTGAACGTCAGTTGCACACATTGGACTGCAAGTGAGCGTTGGCCTTCTATCTGGAGCGGACACAGCCCCACAGACAGTCCGCCCAAATGTTTGTTTCTTTCGACCCCAATAGGAAAGGGGTCGCTGTCGGGAAACGCACCATCTCCAACTGGCTAGCAGATTGCATTTCCTTCACTTACGCCCAGGCTGGGCTGGCTCTTGAGGGTCATGTCACGGCTCATAGTGTTAGAGCCATGGCAGCGTCAGTGGCCCACTTGAAGTCAGCCACTATTGAAGAGATCTGCAAGGCTGCGACGTGGTCATCTGTCCACACATTCACATCGCATTACTGCCATCAGCAGGATACCCGACGCGACAGTCGATTCGGGCAGTCGGTGCTACAGAATCTGTTCGGGGTCTAGAATCCAACTCCACCCCCCTAGACCCAATTTTTTGTCTGTTCCAGGCTGCACTCTCAGTTAGTTGGGTAAGTTTAGGTCAATCTCAGTTATGTCCTCGCTGTTGTGAGGCCCATTTGACTCTGTTTGTTGTTTTGAGTGAGCCTGTGGGCTAGGGATACCCCACATGTGAAAACAAGCAGCCTGCTTGTCCTCGGAGAAAGCGAAAGCCACATACCTGTAGAAGGTATTCTCCGAGGACAGCAGGCTGATTGTTCTCACCAACCCGCCCGCCTCCCCTTTGGAGTTGTGTCTTCCCTTGTCTTTGCTTTTTACTGGACTGACGAACACGCTCGCATTTGGGTGGGAAGACGGTCGCACATGCGCACTGTGCATGCGCACGTGAGGGCTAGCAAACGTTGTTGCTAGTGAAGATCTCCGATCGGAGGGGCTGCCTTGGACGTCATCCTACATGTGAAAACAATCAGCCTGCTGTCCTCGGAGAATACCTTCTACAGGTATGTAGCTTTCACTTTGCGGGTTCGTCAGTTCCGCATGGAGACTTTAAGTGCAGGTATTGCTCCTGTTCAACCAGGCGAGTTTTTAACGGCTCTTGATTTGAGGGAAGCTTACCTGCACATTCCCATTTTGCAGCTCCATCAGAGATTTCTCAGATTTGCGGTGCTGGGTCAGCACTTCCAGTTTCGGGCCCTTCCTTTCGGAATGGCCACTGCCCCATGCACTTTTTCCAAGGTCATGATGGTGGTGGCGGCGTTCCTGCGGAAGGAGGAGATTCGAGTGCATCCATATCTCGAAGACTGGCTGATTCGGGCGATGACAGCAGAGGAGAGTCGAGTGGTCACCGCCCAAGTGATTGCGGTGTTGCATTCCTTAGGTTGGGTGGTCAATATGGACAAGAGTCATCTGGTTCCTACTCAGAGTCTGGAGTATCTTGGAGTGCAATTTGATACAAAGCGGGGGAAGGTGTTTCTCCCCGAGGGGCGATGGATCAAATTGCTTTCTCAGGTACGGACCTTATTGAGTCGTCGCGCTCCCCGAGTGTGGGACTATGTTCAGCTCCTCGGTTCCATGACAGTGACCTTGGAGGCCATTCCATGGGCAAGGGCTCACATGCGGCCTCTTCAGAATTTCCTTTTGAGTAGATGGTTGCCAACGTCGCTGGATTATCAACGATACCTTCCTTGGTCGAGCCGGGAGTCTAGAGTTGCAAGCAGTCGTGAATGCGCTGCAGAGTTTTCAGGACTTTCTGCAGGGGCAGGCGGTTCGTGTATTCTTGGACAACACCACGACGGTGACTTACATCAATCGGCAGAGGGGCACTCACAGTCTTCCCTTGGCAATAGAAGGGTCTTGTCTTCTAGTATGAGCGGAAGCGCATGTTCAGAGTCTGTTGGCAGCGCACATTGCGGGTCAAGACAATGTTCAAGCAGATTTTCTCAGCCGGACTCTTTTGGACACAGCGGAATGGACTGTCAGGCCCCGGAGTAGAATAGTGAGTCCCTGTGTCAGACAAAGTCCAACAGCCGAACAACCCTGACCTTACCTTGGGGAATGGAGATGACGAACCAAGGTACCATGGCACCGTCCAGGTCCAGGCAAAGACAGGCGAAGCACAGTCCAGGTCTAGGCAAGGCTCAAAGGCAGGCTGCTAGCAGAAGCACAGTTCAGGCCCCAGCAAGGATACAAAGCTAGGCAGCCAGCAACACACAGTCCAGGTCCAGGCAAAGGTTCCAAGGCAGGCGGCAAGCAAAACACAGTCCAGGTCCAGGCAAAGGTTCCAAGGCAGGCAAAAGTCCAGGTTCAAGCAAAGGGGCCAGTCTTCCCTCTCTACCCCTAGGGGCTGTGTGAGAGAGCTCCAGGTCTTCTAAGCATGCCTTTGTGACCAGCAGCTGTTCTAGGGGGCTGATCCCTCCTTAATCTACTGTATGTCCATCAAGATTTTTCATCATCTCCCCATGTCTTTCCCTATTAATTTATCCTAAGTTTCTTCCCCTTATTTCATAGTAACATAGTAGATGACGGCAGAAAAAAGACCTGCACGGTCCATCCAGTCTGCCCAACAAGACAACTCATGTGTGCTACTTTTTGTGTATACCCTACTTTGATTTGTACCTATGCTCTTCAGGGCACAGACCGTATAAGTCTGCCCAGCACTATCCCTGCCTCCCAACCACCAGCCCCGCCTCCCAACCACCGGCTCTGGCACAGACCGTATAAGTCTGCCCAGCACTATCCCCGCCTCCCACCATCGGCTCTGGCACAGACCGTATAAGTCTGCCCAGCACTATCCCCGCCTCCCACCACCGGCTCTGGCACAGACCGTATAAGTCTGCCCAGCACTATCCCCGCCTCCCACCACCGGCTCTGGCACAGACCGTATAAGTCTGCCCAGCACTATCCCTGCCTCCCAACCTCCAGTCCCGCCTCCCACCACTGGCTCTGGCACAGACTGTATAAGTCTGCCCAGCACTATCCCTGCCTCCCAACCTCCAGTCCCGCCTCCCACCACTGGCTCTGGCACAGACCGTATAAGTCTGCCCAGCACTATCTCTGCCTCCCACTACCGGCTCTGCTATCCAATCTCGGTTAAGCTCCTGAGGATCCATTCCTTCTGAACAGGATTCCTTTACGTTTATCCCACGCATGTTTGAATTCCATTACCGTTTTCATCTCCACCACCTCCCGCGGGAGGGCATTCCAAGCATCCACCACTCTCTCCGTGAAGAAATACTTCCTGACATTTTTCTTGAGTCTGCCCCCCTTCAATCTCATTTCATGTCCTCTCGTTCTACTGCCTTCGTATCTCCGGAAAAGGTTTGTTTGCGGATTAATACCTTTCAAATATTTGAACGTTTGTATCATATCACCCCTGTTTCTCCTTTCTTCCAGGGTATACATGTTCAGGTCAGCAAGTCTCTCCTCATACGTCTTGTAACGCAAATCCCATACCATTCTCGTAGTTTTTCTTTGCACCGCTTCGATTCTTTTTACATCCTTAGCGAGATACGGCCTCCAAAACTGAACACAGTACTCCAGATGGGGTCTCACCAACGACTTACACAGGGGCATCAACACTCCCTTTCTTCTGCTGGTCACACCTCTCTCTATACAGCCCAACAACCTTCTAGATACAGCCACCGCCTTGTCACACTGTTTCGTCGCCTTCAAATCCTCAGATACTATCACCCCAAGATCCCTCTCCCCGTCCGTACCTATCAGACTCTCGCCGCCTAACACATACGTCTCCCGTGGATTTCTATTCCCTAAGTGCATCACTTTGCATTTCTTGCCATTGAATTTTAATTGCCAAACCTTAAACCATTCTTCTAGCTTCTTCAGATCCTTTTTCATGTTTTCCACTCCCTCCCTTAAGCTTTTCTGTTAGCATGGCTGAAGTTCTGGCCATCTCCTTGCCTTTGGGGTGGCTAGATGCAGACTCTATTGCAGAAGGCAAGAATTCTGTCTAAGCAACTGAACTATAAATTGGACTTTCTTTGTTTTAATATTAGTACTACAATAAAAAAGATTTGCTTAAGAATTGAGAGTCTACTGGTAAAACTTCAACTTGGGGATAGTTTAGCTGGCTGTTTCAGCTACACTATACTTTGCCTAGAGCAGAACACTCTCATTTTGAAGAAACGTTTGATATTCATTCCTGATTATTGTATTTATATCAGATTGATAACATCAATAGTTGTGTTGAGTCCTGTGTTATGATAGTATCATTACTAATAAACTGATGTGACTTTTACACCTTGGAGTCTTATTTTTGTTGGACCTCAGTCCGTTTTGTTCCTTTATGCACCCATTAGGGTTTTGTATCTCCTTGGTTTATTTTTTATATTTTTAGTTTACATACCCAAACTGGTATATATTAACTGCAAAAAACAAGCTTAATGTAATTTATTTATGAAATTTATAACCTGCCTATTAACTAGGGGCCTCTTTTACCAAACCACACTAGTGATTCCCATCGCGACAATGCCGACAAAGCCCATTCACTTTGAATGGACCTCGTTGGCATTGCCATGCGGAAATCACTACCGTGGTTTGGTAAAAGTAGCACTAGGTGAGGAAGAAAAGAATACATGTATTAAAATATATAAAACATAACAAACAACATATTACAAATCGTAAAGCAAATCTAAAACTAAAAACATAATTCAAAATAACAAATCCTTTTTACAGATTTTAATATTACTACTACTACTACTACTTAACATTTCTAAAGCGCTACTAGGGTTACGCAGCGCTGTACAATTTAACATGGAAGGACAGTCCCTGCTCAAAGAGCTTACAATCTAGGAGACAAGTGTACAGTCAATCTGATAGGTCAGGCAGATTGGGGCAGTCTATATGTTCAAAAGGTTAGGTTCCAAAAGCAGCATTGAAAAGGTGAGTTTTAAGCAAGGATTTGAAGATGGATAGGGAGGGGGCTTGGCGTAGGGGTTCAGGAAGATTGTTCCAGGCATAGGGTGAGGCAAGGTAAAATGGGCGGAGCCTGGAGTTGGCAGTGGTGGAGAAGGGTACTGAGAGGAGGGATTTGTCATGTGAGCGGAGGTTACGGGCAGGAACGTAGGGGGAGATGAGAGTAGAGAGGTAATGAGGAGCAGCAGAGTGAGTGCATTTGTAAGTAAGGAGGAGAAGCTTGAATTGTATGCGGTATCTTATCGGAAGCCAGTGGAGTGACCTGAGGAGAGGGGTGATATGAGAATAACGGTTTTGGCGGAATATAAGACGTGCGGCAGAGTTCTGAACGGATTGAAGGGGGGATAGATGGCTGAGTGGGAGGCCAGTGAGGAGTAGGTTGCAGTAGTCGAGGCGAGAGGTAATGAGGGCGTGGACGAGGGTTCGGGTGGTGTGCTCAGTGAGGAAAGGGCGAATTTTGTTGATGTTGAAGAGGAAGAAGCGACAGGTTTTGGCAGTCTGCTGGATATGCGCAGAGAAGGAGAGGGAGGAGTCGAAGATGACTCCGAGGTTGCGGGCAGAAGAGACGGGGAGGATGAGGGTGCCATCAACCAAGATAGAGAGTGGAGGAAGAGGAGAAGTAGGTTTAGGTGGAAAGATGAGGAGCTCGGTCTTGGACATGTTCAGCTTCAGGTGGCGGTTGGACATCCAGGCAGCAATGTCAGATAGGCAGGCCGATACCTTTTTACAGATTTTAATATAACAGCATCCTAGAACCAGTCCCTAGCCTTCTTACTCCATAAAATTTTGAACAAATAGAAGGGTTTTCAACCTTCATTTAAATTCAATAACAGATGTTATCATCTGAATACTTCCATGCAGTTTATTCCATAGGCCTGGACCAGCCAAGGAGAAAACATATCGAACCTTTACTAAAGAAGGCTGCACAAATAGCCAAATTTCTGTTGATCTCAGGGAGTGATCTTGGTTCATAGAGCTTCAGAGAATGCTTCAAAAATTCAGGAACACCACTGGTCAAAGTCTTAAAAGTAATCATCAGTACTTTAAACGTTATCTTGAAGCTTCTTCCTTCTCTCCTTTCCAAAGTGGCTCCTCAGGTTCTGGCCACATAGCCCTCATTGCCAAAACAAAATGACACAAATGAGGATTCAAATCATTTCAGCTCCCCAGTCATTCAGTTCCTCAGTCGTTCAGTTCATTTAAGAAGACACACACTAAAAATGGCCTCACCTATTTCTTCTGAATTTGATTTTAAAAAGAATGCCTGTCCCAAGAGTTTACACTTAACTATCTTGTTTCTTCTCAGGTCTAAATTCTGTAGCGACAAGAATGTGAATGAGGGTGAAATACAGACTCTTACTCCTTGCTGAGAAATGCAGATACGAAGGATTTCAGGTAAAAATCCTTTAGTGGGGCATGGAGAATTCTGAGGTTGAGTCTAGGGTTGTACAACCCAAAAATGTTCATGTTGGTTTATGGGAATTTTTTTGTGTTTTTGTCATTTCTGGAGCAATAACAGCAATATTGTACCATATATTATAGGCTCATTTACTAAAGTGCAGTAAACTCTGGCATTAAGGCATTCTAACAAGGGCTTTACCATACCCTAAGCCCAGATTTAATGTGTCATTTTGTAGGGGCATGTGCTAATGTTCCTATTATCACACACAAGCTGCAAAAACAATTAACATGGGAACACTAAACCTTCTGTTTTGGAGGTACGATAAATGCTCCATTAACCCTGTGCTATGCAGTTAGTGCAAGCTAATAGTAACATAGTAGATGACGGCAGAAAAAGACCTGCACGGTCCATCCAGTCTGCCCAACAAGACAACTCATGTTTGCTACTTTTGTGTATACCCTACTTTGATTTGTACCTGTGCTCTTCAGGGCACAGACCGTATAAGTCTGCCCAGCACTATCCCCACCTCCCAACCACCAGCCCCGCCTCTCAACCACTGGCTCTGGCATAGACCGTATAAGTCTGCCCAGCACTATCCCCGCCTCCCACCACCGGCTCTGGCACAGACCGTATAAGTCTGCCCAGCACTATCCTCGCCTCCCAACCACCGGCTCTGGCATAGACCGTATAAGTCTGCCCAGCACTATCCCCGCCTCCCACCACCGGCTCTGGCACAGACCGTATAAGTCTGCCCAGCGCTATCCCTGCCTCCCAACCTCCAGTCCCGCCTCCCACCACTGGCTCTGGCACAGACCGTATAAATCTGCCCCGCACTATCCCCGCCTCCCAACCTCCAGCCCCGCCTCCCACTACCGGCTCTAATCCTAATGTAATAGCTGGATAATGAAAGAATAGCCACTTTCCACTCATGACACACCCCTTCCAAAAATATTGTTTAAAAAAATCAGTAATGTGCAGAGTAGCGCATACCAACAGGCAAAATACCACAAAATAGCCTCTTAGAATGCACTAACCATGAGTAAAGGGTTGAACGCCCTTAAGTAAAAGGGCTGCTAAGAAAAACTGTACACTCCTCTGAAAATATATACATTATTCACGTAGAATTCACGTTCTTTCTAAAACAGTGTGCACCCTTCACAAATGCAGCACACTCCCCCGGATTTTAAATAGCGCACCTAGCGTTCAGTACCAAAATCCAAGCGTATTCTATAACAATGTGCATAACTTAATTGGCTTAACAAGCTAATCAGTGTTAACAGCACTTAACAAGCAATAATGAGCAGCAATTAACAATTAGAATTTATGCACACAACTCACTGAGCGTATTCTGTAATAAACTGTGTCTAACTTCTAACATGCGTAGGCAAAAGGGGGCATGGTTATGGGTGGAGAAATGGGCATTTTGTAGGCGTTCTAAAATTCATGTGCACTGTTATACAATATGGTCCTCTGTGCCTAAATCTATGCGTTGGGATTTATGCCATATTTTCATTGGTGTAAATGGAGGCGTGTAGATTTAGGTGCTACGATTTACACCTAAGCGTATTCTATATACCGTATCTAAATCTACGCATTGCTTACAGAATACGCTTAGGTGGAAATGTTTTACACATGGATTTTTTAGGTGCCATATATAGATTCCTCCCCCCCCCCCCCCCCCCCCACTATGAATAGTCTGCAGTTTTTCAGAAATGTGAGCAATTTTTTTGGAAGAGTGTGCGCTTTTAACAACACATTTATAAACCTAAACATTTGGGGGTTTCCCTGTTGTTGGACCAAAAAGAAATGACATGAGAAATCTTGTTTCAAATGAATGAACCAAAATAAATAAATAAAAAGAAAATCCTTAAATGAAGCCAAAATAATAATAATAAACATGTGAGAGGGATGAGTCTTAGACTGTCAGAATTACCATACTGACTGCAACACTTTATAGCAAGCTAAGTAGCAAGTATGATCTTAATCGTTGACCACATAAGCATTGCCGTACTGGGAAAGCCTAAAGGTCCATCAAGCTCAGCATCCTGTTTCCAACAGTGGCCAATCCAGGTCACAAATACCTGGCAAGATCCCCAAAAAGTACAGAACATTCTATACTGCTTATCCCACTTATATCATTCCAAATCAATCTGATTGAATTCTTTGACTGGGTGACCAGAGAACTGGATCAAGGACAAGTGCTAAATGTAATCTACTTCGATTTCAGCAAAGCCTTTGACACAGTTCCTCATAGGAGGCTCTTGAATAAACTTGACAGACTGAAGTTAGGACGCTAACTGGTGAACAGGATTAGGGATTGGTTGACAAGACAGACACCAGAGTGTGGTGGTTAATGAAGTCACTTGGAGGAAGGAAAGATGTGTAGTTGAGTGCCTCAAGGATTGGTGCTGGGGCCGATTCTGTTCAATATATTTGTGAGTTACATTGCTGAAGGATTAGAAGGTAAGGTTGTACAGTTTGTTTGTTTTTGCAGATTATACCAAGATTTGTAACAGAGTGGCAATTAAAATTCAATGCAAAGTGATGCACTTAGGGAGTAGGAATCCAAGGGAGACATATATTCTAGGTGAATAGAGGCTGATATGCACAGACATAGAGAGGGAGCTTGGCCATAGCCAGAAGGATGCTAGACTTCATAGAGAGAGGTGTAACCAGCAGAAAAAAGGAGGTACTGGTGAGGCCCCACCTGGAGTATTGTGTTCAGTTTTGGAGGCCATATCTTGCTTAAGATGTAAGAAGAATTGAAGCAGTCCAGAGGAAGACAACAAGAATGATATGAGCCTTGCGCCAAAGGACATATGAGAAAATAGAAGATCTGAATATGTATATCCTAGAGGAGAGGAGGGACAGGGGCGATATGAATCAGACGTTTCAATACTTGAAAGGTATTAATATAGAAACAAATATTTTCCAGAGAAGGCAAAGTGGTAAAACTAGAGGGGATGAATTGAGGTTGTAGGGTGGTATACTTAACAGTATTGTCAGAAAATTATTTTTCAAGGAGAGGTGGTTGGTAACTGGAATGCCCTCCCGATGGAGGTGGTGGGAAAAAAATCTGGTAGAATTCAAAAAGACATGGGATGAACGCAGGGGATCTCTAATTAGAAAATAAGTGATATAAAAAAACAGAACTTAAAGGGTTTCATATGTGTTTGCATGTCAAGTGGTGCTTAGATGGCGACTCTGGCTGCATCAACTAAGGCCGGTGCTGGGCTGGTTTCTACGGTCTGAGTCCAGCATATAGCAATCTGGTTTAGGATGGGCTGGAGAGAGCTTCCACAGAAACTCCAATAATTTGGAACGTGAGGACAGTGCCAGGCAGACTTTTACAGTCTTTGTCCCTCAAATGGCAAGACAGATTCAGATAAGCTAGTGTAGGCTTGGACAGCAACTACAGTAGTTGGAACACAAGGACAGAGCTAGGTGGACTTCTATTGTCTATGTCCCAGAAACACCAAAGAAAGACCATGATCAATTATATAATATCACGTTCATTGTTTTTGTCATTATAAATCTTGAATTGATAATGAATGTGACGGGCAGATGGATGGACAATTCAGGTCTTTATCTGCCAATATGTAATTTATCCTTAAAATCGAGCGTGGTACCGGAAGATTGGAGGGTAGCCAATGTAACGCCGATTTTTTTAAAAGGTTCCAGAGGAGATCCGGGAAATTATAGACCGGTGAGTCTGACATCGGTGCCAGGCAAAATGGTAGAGACTACTACAAAGAACAAAATTCCAGAGCATATTCAAAAGCATGGATTAATGAGACAAAGTCAACATGGATTTAGTGAAGGGAAATCTTGTCTCACCAATCTACTACGTTTCTTTGAAGGGGTGACAAACATGTGGATAAAGGTGAGCCGGTTGATATTGTGTATCTGGATTTTCAGAAGGCATTTGACAAAGTACCTCATGAAAGACTCCCGAGGAAATTGGAGAGTCATGGGATAGGAGGTAGTGTTCTATTGTGGATTAAAAACTGGTTACAAGATAGAAAACAGAGAGTAGGGTTAAATGGTCAGTTTTCTCAATGTAGAAGGGTAGTTAGTGGGGTTCCCCAGGGGTCTGTGCTGGGACCGCTGCTTTTTAACATATTTATAAATGACCTAGAGATGGGGGTAACTAGTGAGGTAATTACATTTTGCTGATGACACAAAGTTATTCAAAGTCGTTAAATCGCGGGAGGATTGTGAAAAATTTCAAGAGGACCTTACGAGCCTGGGAGACTGGGCGTCTAAATGGCAGATGACGTTTAATGTGAGCAAGTACAAAGTGATGCATGAGGGAAAGAGGAACCCGAATTATAGTCATGTCATGCAAGGTTCCACGTTAGGAGTTACAGACCAAGAAAGGGATCTAGGTGTCGTCGTCAATGATACGTTGAAACCTTCTGCTCAGAGTACTGCTGCAGCTAAGAAAGCAAATAGAATGTTAGGTATTATTAGGAAAGGAATGGAAAACAAAACTGAGGATGTTATAAGGCCTTTGTATCGCACCATGGTGCGACCGCACCTCGAATATTGTATTCAATTCTGGTCGCTGTATCTCAAAAAAAATATAGTGGAGTTAGAAAAGGTGCAGAGAAGGCCAATGAAAATGATAAAGGGGAAGAGACGACTTCCCTATGAGGAAAGGCTAAAGCATCTAGGGCTCTTCAGCTTGGAGAAAAGGCGGCTGAGGGGGAGATATGATAGAGGTCTATAAAATAATGAGTGGAGTGGAACGGGTGGATGTGAAGCATCTGTTTATGCTTTCTGGAAATACTAGGACTAGGGGGCATGCAATGAAACTACAATGTAGTAAATTTAAAACGAATCGGAGAAAAGTTTTCTTCACTCAACATGTAATTAAACTCTGGAATTTGTTGCCAGAGAATGTGGTAAAGGCAGTTAGCTTAGCGGAGTTTAAAAAAGGTTTGGACGGCTTCCTAAAGAAAAAGTCCATAGACCATTATTAAATGGACTTGGGGAGAATCCACTGTTTCTGGGATAAGCAATATAGAATGTTTTGTAATTTTTTGGGATCTTGCCAGGTACTTGTGACCTAGATTGGCCACTGTTGGAAACGGGATGCTGGGCTTGATGGACCCTTGAACTTTCCCAGTATTTCTAACAATAGCTCCCCTTTTGGCAAGGGGGTGTGGTTTAGGCATGTTGTTGGACGGGACTAGGTAAGGGCCAAAATATGAATGTCCAAATCAGATTTCAGAAAAGGAAGGGGTGTCTATGTCTAAAAAAAAATGGTTATTGGTATTTAGGCGTGGTATCTGGCATGTCCAGTTTACAAAAAGGTACTCCAATTGAGCAGCTCTCCAGTGGAGGGAGTAAAGAAAGTCACAGTAGGTATTTTTCTGGTCCTGGATGGCTCACAAAAGAAATAAATACAATTTTTAAATAATAAATTTACAAAGAGCTGCAGTGAGATTTGAACTGGGGTCCTATAGTTCTGTGCCTTGATTCTCACCAGGCTGCTCCAACCACATGGATGTTTACTTGGCCATTTTATAACATGGATGGCCCTTTTTTGCTGCAATAATGTCCATGCTCCTTGTCTTGCCCTATTCATAGTTTGGAACACTGTTCCCTTTAAGCTGAGCAGGAGTCCTCCACATACAATCTTGCCAGTGGGAGGTGCTGTTTCACTATCACATTTTCAATAGTGAGGGACAGACAAGCTCTGCAATATTCCAGGGAACCTGCCTACTACTACTACTATTTAACATTTCTAGAGCGCTACTAGGGTTACGCAGCGCTGTACAATTTAACATAGAAGAACAGTCCCTGCTCAAAGAGCTTACAATCTAAAGGACAAATGTACAGTCAGTCAAGTAGGGGCAGTCAAATTGGGGCAGTCTAGATTTCCTGAAAGGTATAAAGGTTAGGTGCCGAAGGCAACATTGAAGAGGTGGGCTTTGAGCAAGGATTTGAAGATGGGTAGGGAGGGGGCTTGGCGTAGGGGCTCAGGAAGTTTATTCCAAGCATAGGGTAAGGCGAGGCAGAATGGGCGGAGCCTGGAGTTGGCGGTGGTGGAGAAGAGTACAGAGAGGAGGGATTTGTCTTGTGAGCGGAGTTTTTGGGTGGGGATGTAAGGGGAAATGAGGGTAGAGAGGTAATGAGGGGCTGCAGACTGAGTGCATTTGTAGGTAAGAAGGAGAAGCTTGAACTGTATGCGGTATCTGATCGGAAGCCAGTGAAGTGACCTGAGGAGAGGGGTGATATGAGTATATTGGTTCAGGCGGAATATAAGACGTGCAGCAGAGTTCTGAACGGATTGAAGGTGGGATAGATGGTTAAGTGGGAGGCCAGTGAGGAGTAGGTTGCAGTAGTCAAGGCGAGAGGTAATGAGAGCGTGGATGAGAGTTCGGGTGGTGTGCTCAGAGAGGAAAGGGCGAATTTGCTGATGTTAAAGAGGAAGAAGCGACAGGTCTTGGCTGTCTGCTGGATATGCGCAGAGAAAGAGAGGGAGGAGTTGAAGATGACTCCGAGGTTGCGGGCAGATGAGACGGTGAGGATGAGGGTGTTATCAACTGAGATCGAGAGTGGAGGAAGAGGAGAAGTAGGTTTTGGTGGAAAGACGATAAGCTCGGTCTTGGCCATGTTCAGTTTCAGGTGGCGGTTGGACATCCAGGCAGCAATGTCGGATAAGCAGGCTGATACCTTGGCCTGGGTCTCCAATGGTGATGTCTGGTGTGGAGAGATACAGCTGGGTGTCATCAGCATAAAGATGGTACTGGAAACCATGAGATGAGATCAGTGAGCCCAGGGAAGAGGTGTAGATTGAAAAAAGAAGGGGTCCAAGGACAGACCCCTGGGGAACTCCAACAGAGAGCGGGATGGGGGTGGAGGAAGATCCATGAGAGTGTACTCTGAAGGTGCGGTGGGAGAGCTAGGAGGAGAACCAGGAGAGGACAGAGCCCTGGAACCCAAATGAGGACAGTGTGGCAAGAAGTAAATCATGATTGACAGTGTCAAAAGCGGCGGATAGATCGAGGAGGATGCGGATGGAGTAGTGGCCTTTGGATTTAGCAAGGAACAGGTCAGTACAGACTTTAGAGAGTGCTGTTTCTGTCGAGTGTAGAGGGCAAAAACCAGATTGAAGTGGATCGAGGATGGCCTGAGAGGAGAGAAAATCAAGGCAGCGGCTGTGAACGGCGCGCTCAAGCAGGGGCGTAGCTACGGGTGGGCCTGGCTGGGCCCAGGCCCACCCAATTTTCGGCCCAGGCCCGCCCAGCGCCCGCCCCAGCACCCATTGCTGGCCACTGCTGCTTTTCCTGTTGAGCAGCAGGGCCGGCGCTACAAAAAGAAGAAGCGCTAACGGCGCTAAGGAAGACGAAAAATGTTTAAAAAAAAAAAAAAGCGCGGCACCGGCACTGGCAGGCACTGTCTAATAGGCAGCCTTGAGGCATTGGCTGCTGGCTCGCAGGCTCCTCCCCTCTCTACGTCACTGCAGTGACGTAGGAGACGGGAGGAGCCTGCGAGCCAGCAGCCAATGCCTCAAGGCTGCCTAGACAGTGCCTGCCGGTGCCGCGCTTTTTTTTCTTTTAAACATTTTTTGTCTTCCTTAGCGCCATTAGCGCTTCTTCTTTTTGTAGCGCCGGCCCTGCTGCTCAACAGGAAAAGCAGCAGTGGCCGGCAATGGGAGCTGGGGCGGGCGCTGGCATGCAGGGCGGGCCTCGTCGAAGAAAAGAGGGAAAACATGGAAGAATGGGGAGAAAAAGAGGGAAAACAGATGGAAGGATGGGGAGAAAAAGAGGGAAAACAGATGGAAGGATGGCAGAGAATGAGGTAAAACATGGAAGGATGGCAGAGAATGAGGGAAAACATGGAAGGATGGCAGAGAAAGAGGGAAAACATGGAAGGATGGGGAGAAAGAGGGAAAACATGGAAGGATGGGGAGAAAAGAGGGAAAACAGATGGAAGGATGGCAGAGAATGAGGGAAAACATGGAAGGATGGCAGAGAAAGAGGGAAAACATGGAAGGATGGGGAGAAAGAGGGAAAACATGGAAGGATGGGGAGAAAAGAGGGAAAACAGATGGAAGGATGGCAGAGAATGAGGGAAAACATGGAAGGATGGCAGAGAATGAGGGAAAACATGGAAGGATGGCAGAGAATGAGGGAAAACAGATGGAAGGATGTCAGAGAATGAGGGAAAACATGGAAGGATGGGGAGAAAAGAGGGAAAACAGATGGAAGGATGGCAGAGAAAGAGGGAAAACATGGAAGGATGGGGAGAAAGAGGGAAAATAGATGGAAGGATGGCAGAGAAAGAGGGAAAACAGATGGAAGGATGGCAGAGAATGAGGGAAAACATGGAAGGATGGCAGAGAAAGAGGGAAAACATGGAAGGATGGGGAGAAAGAGGGAAAACATGGAAGGATGGGGAGAAAAGAGGGAAAACAGATGGAAGGATGGCAGAGAATGAGGGAAAACATGGAAGGATGGCAGAGAAAGAGGGAAAACATGGAAGGATGGGGAGAAAGAGGGAAAATAGATGGAAGGATGGCAGAGAAAGAGGGAAAACAGATGGAAGGATGGCAGAGAATGAGGGAAAACAGATGGAAGGATGGCAGAGAATGAGGGAAAACATGGAAGGATGGGGAGAAAGAGGGAAAACATGGAAGGATGGGGAGAAAAGAGGGAAAACAGATGGAAGGATGGCAGAGAATGAGGGAAAACATGGAAGGATGGCAGAGAAAGAGGGAAAACATGGAAGGATGGGGAGAAAGAGGGAAAACATGGAAGGATGGGGAGAAAAGAGGGAAAACAGATGGAAGGATGGCAGAGAATGAGGGAAACATGGAAGGATGGCAGAGAATGAGGGAAAACAGATGGAAGGATGGCAGAGAATGAGGGGAAACATGGAAGGATGGCAGAGAAAGAGGGAAAACATGGAAGGATGGGGAGAAAGAGGGAAAATAGATGGAAGGATTGCAGAGAAAGAGGGAAAACAGATGGAAGGATGGCAGAGAATGAGGGAAAACATGGAAGGATGGCAGAGAAAGAGGGAAAACATGGAAGGATGGGGAGAAAGAGGGAAAACATGGAAGGATGGGAAGAAAAGAGGGAAAACAGATGGAAGGATGGCAGAGAATGAGGGAAAACATGGAAGGATGGCAGGAAAGAGGGAAAACATGGAAGGATGGGGATAAAGAGGGAAAACAGATGGAAGGATGGCAGAGAATGAGGGAAAACAGATGGAAGGATGGCAGAGAATGAGGGAAAACATGGAAGGATGGGGAGAAAGAGGGAAAACATGGAAGGATGGGGAGAAAAGAGGGAAAACAGATGGAAGGATTGCAGAGAATGAGGGAAAACATGGAAGGATGGCAGAGAAAGAGGGAAAACATGGAAGGATGGGGAGAAAGAGGGAAAATAGATGGAAGGATGGCAGAGAAAGAGGGAAAACAGATGGAAGGATGGGGAGAGAAAGAGGGAAAACGGATGGATGGGGAGAGAGACTCTGGATGGAAGGATGGGGAGAGAAAGGGGAGAGACTGGAAGGATGCAGAGAGAAAGGTGAGAGACTGGAAGGATGTGGAGAGAAGGGACACTGAACAGAAAAGGGTAGAGTGATACAGAGACACTGGTTAGAAAGAGGGAGAGAGAGACATTAGATGGAAGGATCAGGAGAGAGGGTAGATGGATGGAAGGATGGGGAGAGAAAGAGGGAAGACGCTGGATGGAAGGGTAGGGAGAAAGAGGTGACATTGGACGGGAGGATGCAGAAAGAAAGAGGGGAGACTACTGGAAGGATGGGGAGAGAGAGGGGAGACTGGAAGGATGGGGAGAGAAAGAAGAGAGCTGCTGGATGGAAAAGGAGAGTAGTGAAAGACTGGAGAATAAGAGGAAGGGACATGGGGAGAACAAGGGTGAGAAAAAGATGAAAAGCCATAAGTAGATGAAGGAAATTAAAGAATGGATAGAAAGAATGAATTAAATCAGGACAGAGAGAGAGAGAGGCAGAAAAATATTGAAGAAAGCAAAGAAAAAGGAGAGAAAAATGAGAAATGGCCAGGAAACTGTGTCAGAAGAGTTAAGTGAAAACGAAGGAAAGCAGAATCTAGAGACTGGGAGCGACACAATGAGAAAAAGTAAATGGCCATACAAGAAAGGTAAAGAAAATAATTTTATTTTTAATTTAGGATAAAGTAATATGGTACCTGTGTTAATGAAGTTTCAGAGACCAATACTTCCTTCCTTAGGTCAGGCGAGGATACCGTAACAGCATTATACTGACCTGAGGCAGGAGGTTTTGGCCTCTGAAAGTTCACTGAAAAGGGTGTTAGGCTATTAAATAAATTTTCTGAAATCTGATGCACTGAAAAGCAGCACTTTACCCTGTGTGACAAATGCATCTGATTAGCGTGACTAAATTTTGCTGGGGGAGGGGGGTAGAGAGAAAATTTTGTGCCCACCCGCTTTGGGTTCAGGCCCATCCAAAATTGGCAGTCTGGCTACGCCACTGCGCTCAAGTAATTTGGAGAGGAAGGGTAGGAGGGAGATGGGGTGGTAGTTGGAGGGACAGGTAGGGTCAAGAGATGTTTTTTTGAGGAGAGGTGTGACTACGGCGTGCTTGAAGGTGTCAGGGACAGTTGCAGTGGAGAGAGAGAGGTTGAGGATATGACAGATGGAGGGGGTGACAGTATGAGAGATGGTGTTAAGTAAGTTGGTGGGGATGGGATCAGAGGAACAGGTGGTGCATTTTGAGGAGGAAAGAAGGCGGGCAGTTTTCTCCTTGGTGATATCAGGAAAGGAGGAGAAAGAGTTGGTTGGTTGGTTGAGGGAGAGGGTTGAAGGGTGAAGGGGAAGAGGTAACATAGTAACATATAACATAACATAGTAGATGACGGCAGAAAAAGACCTGCACGGTCCATCCAGTCTGCCCAACAAGATAAACTCATATGTGCTAGTTTTTTGTGTATACCTTACCTTGATTTGTACCTGTCTTTTTCAGGGCACAGACCGTATAAGTCCGCCCAGTACTATCCCCCACCTCCCAACCACCAGCCCCGCCTCCCACCACCGGCTCTGGCACAGACCGTATAAGTCTACCCAGCACTATCCCCGCCTCCCAACCACCAGCCCTGGCACAGACCGTATAAGTCTGCCCAGCACTAGCCCCGCCTCCCAACCGTCTCTGCCACCCATTCAAAGCTAAGCTCCTTAGGATCCATTCCTTCTGAACAGGATTCCTTTATGTTTATTCCACGCATGTTTGAATTCCGTTACCGTTTTCCTCTCCACCACCTCCGGCGGGAGGTGGCTTGGTAGTGAATTCAAGGTTGATCTTTTGCACCTTGTCGCAGAAGTAGTCAGCCAGTGATTGAGGAGAGAGTGAGGGGGGGGGGGGGTGGGAGTGGAAGGCACTTTGAGGAGGGAGTTAAGGGTGGCGAAGAGACAACGAGGGTTGGAGCTGAGAGAATTGCTCAATTGGGTGTAGTAGTCCTGTTTGGCAAGGAATAGGGAGGACTGGAAGGAGGATAGCATGAATTTGTAATGAAGGAAATCTGAATAGGTGCGAGATTTCCTCTAGAGGCGTTCAGCAGATCGGGCGCAGGAGCGAAGGTAACGGATGCAAGGGGTCAATCAGGGCTGGGGTTTAGTGCGCCTTGAGGGACGGGAGATGGATGGTGCGAGGGTGTCCAGAGCAGAGGAGAGAGTGGCATTGTAAGCGGAGACAGCCTCGTCGACAGACTCGGAGGACATGATGGAGGGGAGGAGATTAGAAATACTAGAGGATAAGGTGGGAGGGTCAATAGCCTGGAGATTCCTGGAAGTAGTGGTTAATGTTGGGCGGGGCTGGGGGGGTGAAGAAGTGTGAAGGTGTTCAGGTGATGATCAGAGAGAGGAAGAGCTGAGGCGTGGAAATTGGAGGGTGAGCCGGAAAAGGAGAGGACGAGGTCAAGACAATGGCCATTTTGGTGAGTAGGGGTGGTGGAGCTCAGCTGGAGGTTGAAGGAGGATGTTAGAGTGAGGAACTGAGAAGCGTGAGAGTCGGATGGGTCATCAGCGTGTATGTTAAAGTCTCCGAGAATGAGAGATGGAGATGAGAGATCAAGAAAAACAGAAAGCCAGGCATCGAAGTCAGTGAGGAAGGAAGAGTGAGATTTATCAGGGGGGCGGTAAATGACTGCAACTCTGAGTGGCAGCGGGTAGAATAGACGGATGGAGTGAACTTCAAAGGATGAGAAGCAGTGAGATTGCGGTAGGAGGAGGGGTTGAAAACTACAGGCGGGTGAGAGTAGTAACCCGACACCTCCTCCGCGGCTGACTGGGCGGGGAGTGTGGGAGAAAAGATAACCTCCATTGCATAGGGCTGCGACTGAGGCCGAGTCATCGGGGGTGAGCCAGGTTTCAGTTAGGGCGAGCAGATGAAGGGAGCGGGAAATGAAGAGATCATGGGTGAAGGAAAGTTTGTTGCACACGGAGCGGGCATTCCACAGGGCGCACGAGAAGGGGAGGGAAGAAGGGGGAAGGAGGGGAACAGAAATGAGATTGGAGATATCTCGGAAGCGTTTGCATGGATAGGACGAGGGCAAGTGTGGGGGGCCTGGATTGGGATTGATGTCTCCGGCGGATAGTAGGAGAAGGAGCAAGAGAGAGCGGAGGAGGGTGGGGGAGGTAGGGCGACGAAGACGGGATGAGCTTAGTAGGAATGGGGATGGGCTAATGGCAGGAAGGAAGTGTTGAAGGTTGAGCGCTAGGAGGGAGGGGGGATAGGAGAGATGGTGAGGTGGTGAGGGACGGGGGTGGGTAGGGTAATGCAGTAGTGAGTAGGACGGGAGAGGACATGGATGGGCAATGAATACCTGCGGTGGACAGCGGTGGGGGGAGGGAGGAAAGATTAGGAAGGGACAGGGCGATGAAGAGAATGTGTATAGGGGCCATGGTCAGGGAGGCAGGCAGGTGATAGGTGAGCTGGTAGGCTCACAGGTGGGTCAGCAGTTAGCTAGTTGTGCAGGCTTGAAGGCAGGCGGGGAGGCAGTTAGGTAGTTGAGCAGGCTAGATGGCAGGCAGGTAGTTGATGGGTTGATAAATAGGCAAGTTGATGGTCTGGCAAGCAGGCAGGTTGGTTGTTGATCAGCAAGCAAATTGATGGACTGACAGCATGCAGGTTGGTTGCTGGCAGGCAGGCAGGCATGCAGGTAGGCTGGAGTGGATGCGATGGGACTGGAACAGGCTGGACGAAGGACTGGAGACAAGCTGGAACAGATGGACAGACGGATGGACTGGAGCAGTAGGACTGGAACGAGCTGGAGCAGATGGATGGACTGGAACAGTAGGACTGGAACGAGCTGGAACAGACGGATTGGAGCCAACTGGGACAGACGGACAGGAATAGGCTGGAATAGATGGATTGGAACAGGCTGGGACAACCGGAATGGGTGAGCTGGAACAGATGGACTGGAACAAGCTGGAACAGACGGATTGGAACAGGCTGGAGCAGATGGACTGGAACAAGCTGGAACAGACGGTTTGGATCAGGCTGGAGCAGATGAGCAGAAACAAGCTGGAAGGGCTGGAAAAGCTGGAATGGGCTGGAACAAGCTGGAACAAACTGGAACAGACGGATTGGAACAGGCTGGAGCAGAAGAGCAGGAACAAGCTGGAACAAGCTGGAACAGACGGAGCAGATGAGCAGGAACAAGCTGGAATGGGCTGGAACAAGCCGGAACAAGCTGGAACAGGTGGATTTGAACAAGCAGGTGCAGATGGTTACCAGGCAGCGGAATGAGGGAGACGGCTGCCACGTGGATGCGCGGTCCCGGGCTGCACAGCCTCGATCGCCCCGCTACCGCTGCTTTCGACTTCTCACTCACATCGCCTGCCCGTCCGCCGATACAGCCCACGCCGATTTCGTCCAGCCAATCCGGACAGCGACACGAAGCAGCAGGAGGCGCTGATTCCGTGAGCGATTCCCGTGTTTAGTGTCCTCCTGGGGTTCACACTGCGACTGCGAGACGCTGGAAAACCGATCTTCTGATCGATTCTCAGCGGAGTACTACTGTACTACCTATGAAAAGTTATTCCGTTATTATACTTCCTCTGTGTACATCCATATGCTGCACAAGCCAGTTTGTTTGAAAATATAGGTGAGATTAAATACAAATGCTACCAATAATAAAGAGAGACAACGTGGATGCAGCAGTTCATAGGTCTGCTCGCTTTGTTTTGAGAGTACGGCCTGTCCCTAGTGATTGAAAACACAATATTGAAGCACCACCCCGAACTGGCAGCAATGCAGTTGGAGGACTCCTGCTCAGCTTAGAGGGAACAACGGTGGGGAGGATTCTGAAAAATTAAATTTTTTTTTGTTACATTTGTACCCTGCGCTTTCCCACTCATGGCAGGCTCAATGTGGCAGGCTGGGGGGTTAAGTGACTTGCCTAGAGTCACAAGGAGCTGCCTGTGCCAGGAATCAAACTCAGTTCCTCAGGACCAAAGTCCACCACCCTAACCACTAGGCCACTCCTCCACTACATGCTGGATGTAGCTGTTGTGTATTTTAGAACAAGCTGTATTGTTTTGAGATCCTGTACTAAAATACATGCGAAATGGACATCCATATGCGATGTTCTGACTTGAATGTCCTTATTCTGAGTTGGACCTTCTTTCTAAAATCTGCAACCGCATGTCAAAATAGTATGTGTTATTGCAAACAATGTTCACTGTTCTAGTTTTTAGCACACAAACCTTCTTTTTTTTCCTGAAAATTTTCACTGATTGGTATATCAGCTTCTAAAAGTAATTTGGTTGACCCAAATATGTAATACGTAAGAAAATATAGTTTCATAATAAATTACACTTTTTAAATTTATTAATACTTACATTTCTCCTCTCCTTTCAGCTCTACAATCTCCATCATTGCCACTGTAGAAGAATCATTTTCCAGACAAGTTACCCTTTGCTAAAAGATGCTTAAAACTACTTTTGCACTTATTGAAAAATAAAGTGTAGTCATTACCATGCTTGTTGTGACAATATCAATAAAATCTTTACATGCATCAATACAGAATGTCGTCTTCTTTATAAGAACTCACATCACTGAATTCTGGCTAATAAAGATTCATTTCTGAAATCAACTCACTTGAAAACGATTAACGAAATAACTAACTTTTGCAAATCGTTGAAAACCTATCTCTTCAACAAAGCCTACCAATAGAATCCATAACTAACCACAACAAATCACCACTCCTCCCTTATTCCGACTGTCTTCTTTCCATAATTACTTGATTAGATCGACTTGTTAGCCTTGACATCTTTGTAACATCAATTGTATCTCTTGTACCCTGAAATGGTGATGCCATAACAGGTCTTTGTAAGCCACCTTGAGCCTGCAAACAGGTGGGAAAATGTGGGATACAAGTGCAATAAATAAAATAAATAAACATTAGATACATTAGACTATGATTTCCTTTTGGAACCTATGTACAATTGAGACTTTGGCAGTATTTTCTTTTAATGGTTTACCTGAGGACAGCTGTTCAGTTCGCTGGATACTGAATTGTGGGGAACCTGGATTGGCCACTGTTGGAAGCAGGATACTGGGCTAGATGGGACCATGTGCCTGACCTAGCATAGCAATTCTTCCTCTGGGAAATCAGTTCGATACCAATCACAGTTTCTAGTCTGATTATATCCAAATGTACACTGCTATAGATAATTCTCCTGTAGGAAAATAAATTGAAGCCGTTGCCTTTAATGGTACCCAGTTGGTTGCAGGAAGAGAAGCTGAGGTTAAATCTAAATCCAAAATGTTATCAATTAGTGAAATAAAAGGTTTTCTTACCTTTTTTTTTTGTTTGTTTTGTTGCTCTAGTTCTGCTACATTTTCTTTTACTTATTTTAAAATGGCTTTAATGCACACTACTACTACTACTACTATTTAACATTTCTAAAGCGCTACCAGGGTTGCGCAGCGCTGTACAATTAACAAAGAAGGACAGTCCCTGCTCAAAGGAGCTTACAATCTAAAGGACAAAAAGTGTAGTCAATCAAGATTGAGGCAGTCTAGATTTCCTGGATAGAGTTACAATGGTTAGGTGCCGAAAGCGACATTGAAGAGGTGGGCTTTGAGTAAGGATTTGAAGATGAGCAGGGAGGGGGCTTGGCGTATGGGCTCAGGGAGTTTATTCCACGCATAGGGTGAGGCGAGGCAGAAAGGGCGGAGTCTGGAGTTGGCGGTGGTGGAGAAGGGTACTGAGAGGAGGGATTTGTCCTGTGAGCGGAGGTTACGGGTAGGAGCTTAAGGGGAGATGAGGGTAGAGAGGTAAGGAGGGCCTGCAGATTGAGTGCATTTGTAGGTTAGTAGGAGAAGCTTGAACTGTATGCGGTACCTGATTGGAAGCCAGTGAAGTGACTTGAGGAGACGGGTGATATGAGCATATCGGTCTAGGCAGACGATAAGATGCGCAGCAGAGTTCTGAATGGATTGAAGGGTGGATAGATGGTTAAGTGGGAGGCCAGTGAGGAGTAGGTTGCAGTAGTCAAGTCGAGACGTAATGAGAGAGCGGATGAGAGTTCGTGTGGTGTGCTCAGAGAGGAAAGGGCAAATTTTGCTGATGTTATAGAGAAAGAAGCGACAGGTCTTGGCTGTCTGCTGGATATGGGCAGAGAAGGAGAGGGAGGAGTCGAAGGTGACTCCGAGGTTGCGGGCAGATGAGATGGGGAGGATGAGGGTGTTATTGACTGAAATAGAGAGTGGAAGGAAAGGAGAAGAGCAGGCTGGGAGGTCAGCAAGAATTTGACATGTATGAAATCAGCATGGGCACGGGATTTCAGCCAAAGGCATTCGGCAGTGCTGGCACAGGAACGTAGGTATCTGATTCTAGAGGTCAGCCAAGGCTGAGGTTTGGTACATTTTACAGAACGGGGAATGGGAGGGGCGAGAGTATCCAGAGCAGAGGAGAGAATAGTATTATAGGACTTGCCTGCCTGGTGCGAAGGTGGTGGACCTCACGTGCCACCTAGATAGGATTTTTGATAGTGCTGGAGAGGAGTCAGCTGTCTTGCTACATGTGGGTACCAATGACATGTGGGAGAGAGGTTCTGGAAGGCAAATTTAGGCTCTTAGGTAGAAAGCTGAAATCCAGATCCTGTAGGGTAGCATTTTCTGAAATTCTACCTGTTCCACGCGCAGGGCCCAAGAGACAGGCAGAGCTCCGGAGTCTCAATGTGTGGATGAGGCGATGGTGCAGGGAGGAGGGTTTTAGATTTGTTAGGAACTGGGCAACATTCTGGGGAATGGGGAGTCTATTCCGAAAGGATGGGCTCCACCTTAACCAGGGTGGGAGCAGGCTGCTGGCATTGGCATTTAAAAAGGAGATAGAGCAGCTTTTAAACTAGAAACGGGGGGAAGGCCGACAGTCGCTCAAAAGCGCATGGTTCGGGATAAGGTATCTTTCAAAGATATCACCAAAACAGGGAAGATAGGGTATCCTGATAGTGAGGTTGCATAAGAGACCGTAGTAGATCAGGTGTCCTTAAATAAAAATAAGACAAAAGATTGCAAATTAATACTGTCAAGTACTGAGTATGTTGTAAATAGGAACAACAAACATAGTTTGAAATATCTATATGCGAATGCCAGGAGCCTAAGAAATAAGATGGGAAAGTTAGAATAGTTAGTGATAGACATCACTGCGGAGACCCAGGCCAAAGTATCGGCCTGCTTATCCGACATTGCTGCCTGGATGTCCAACCGCCACCTGAAACTAAACATGGCCAAGACCGATCTTATCGTCTTTCCACCAAAACCCACCTCTCCTCTTCCTTCACTCTCTATCTCAGTCGATAACACCCTCATCCTGCCCGTCTCATCTGCCTGCAACCTCGGAGTCATCTTCGACTCCTCCCTCTCCTTCTCCGCGCATATCCAGCAGATAGCCAAGACCTGTCGCTTCTTTCTCTTTAACATCAGCAAAATTCGCCCTTTCCTCTCTGAGCACACCACCCGAACTCTCATCCACTCTCTCATTACCTCTCGCCTTGACTACTGCAACCTACTCCTCACTGGCCTCCCACTTAACCATCTATCCCCCTTCAATCCATTCAGAACTCTGCTGCATGTCTTATATTCCACCTGGACCGATATGCTCATATCACCCCTCTCCTCAGGTCACTTCACTGGTTCCCGATCAGATACCGCATACAGTTCAAACTTCTTCTTCTTACCTACAAATGCACTCAGTCTGCAGCCCCTCATTACCTCTCTACCCTCATCTTCCCTTACGTTCCCACCCGAAACCTCCGCTAACAGGACAAATCCCTCCTCTCAGTACCCTTCTCCACCACCGCCAACTCCAGACTCCATCCTTTCTGCCTCATCTCACCCTATGCTTGGAATAAACTCCCTGAGCCCATACGCCAAGCCCCCTCCCAACCCATCTTCAAATCCTTGCTCAAAGCCCACCTCTTCAATGTCGCCTTCGGCACCTAACCATTATACCTCCATTCAGGAAATCTAGACTGCCCCAATTTGATTGACTGCACTTTTTGTCCTTTAGATTGTAAGCTCCTTTGAGCAAGGACTGTCCTTCTTTGTTAAACTGTACAGCGCTGCATAACCCGGGCAGCGCTTTAGAAATGTTAAGTAGTTGTAGTAGTAGTACCAGGCTTTGAGCCAGCTATTGAAATTTTCAGTACTTTGCAATCTTTTCTCTCCCTTTCCAAAGGTAGGCAGTAATTCAGAAAAAGCTATTGTTTGTATCAAAAGTTTTAATCCCTCTGTACTGCAAGTGGTATATTACTGGACAAGTCATTTGTTCCCAGGTGGATAACAACATCGTATTTGACTCCTTAGTTTCTTCTCTGATAATAGAGATTATTTGCTTGGTACTCCTGGTAGCTGAGGAGCCTGGAAGGCATTTCACTTTGCATGGCCCCTTGAGCTGTGTTTCAAAGTTAATGCCTCTGATAATGGAATCCCCTAGTAGCAACGGTTTCCTGGTATGAGTTTCAATATTAGTGCTATGGGGGTGACTTTTATTCTTTGGGCACCTTCATTGCTTTTTGTTCCACCTTCACCACTTTTTGTTCTGCCTCAGTCCTATTTTCAGGGACATCACAGTGCTGTAATGGAGCAAATGAATTCTGTAGGGGCAACACTTGTACTTCTGAGCTACATAACATAGTCTTCCTGAGCCTACTGTGACCCATCTATTCTTAGCAAGGTTGCCAGCTGGGAAAAATTTTCCCAGCCCAAAACCAGCCGTAAACCCGCCCAAAAACCACCCGCAGCCAACCCCCGCTTCCCGCGTCACTGAACCCCGCCCCCGCGTCACCTAGCCCCGCCTCCCGCATCACTAGCCCCGCCCCCGACGTCACCCCTGACGTCAACCCCGCCCCTGAAAGGCTTCTATTGGTCCAAATTGGACCAATAGAAGCCCCGGAAAAGCTTCAATTGGACCAATAGAAGCCCCGGCAGCGGGAAAACCGGCCAATCGGCGGCCGCGAAAACCCACCCAATCCCGCACCGCGGCCGCTCAAAAACCCACCCAAATCCCTGCAACCCACGCGATTAGGAAATTCCCCGCAGCCATTTCCGAAAAGCCACCCAATTCGGCGGCTTAACCGCAACCCTGGCAAGTTTGATTCTTAGGTGGTTTTATCCTTTGAGGCAGTGGTGAGAAGTTGGTATGATTCTGTGCAGTCTTAGAAGCTGCTTTAAGTGCATCCAATTCCTGCTTTAGTTTACTGAGCTCCTGTTTTAAACTAGCAAGCTGAAGACAGATAGGACAAGCCTTAAGTCTCCAGATGGTTCTAGCACTGCCACCAGCACTGTAGTTCATCACTTATTTACAACCATGCTTTGCTACACAGTGACATTTACTCCATGAATTCACGAGTCATTTGACTTTCATGGACATTTACTGTAACCTATTCAGTTTTAAGTCACTTAGTTACATTTCACATGATTTGCATAGTTGTGTGGTCAAGTATTCTTCATTTTCATGCTTGTATATATGTTACTATTGTGAGCTATGGTTTGACGCTTGGACACATTATTATCTGCAACCCATTTATTAAGCCTACCTAGATGTATAAATGTAGTTGTCATTCTTAGCTTTGTTTCATTATGTGAAACATTGTTAATGGCATTTTATAGTAAGTGAGTAAACGCACTCTGTTATTCTTTAACTAGTGTTTCAAGCATTTCAGCTCCTTTTAGAGCTGAATCCCTTGAAACAAGAGGGGCACATGGGGCAAAGGGCCCATGCTTAAAGCACTATCCCCCAGATTCTATATATAGCACAGAGATTTCCATGAGGAAATCGAAGCATATTCCATAACAATGCATATAACGAAATTGGTAAGCTAATCAGCATTGATAATTGGACATTAACAAACTAATATTCAGCGCTGATTGGCATTAATTTGAATTTACGCGCACTCCTTGCTAAGCGTATTCTGTAACGTGGTGAGCATAAATTCTAAGTCACATAGTTAATAAGGGGCATGGTCATGGGTGTGGAATGAGTGGGTCGTGGGCATTTCTAAAATCTATACATGTTGTTGTGGAATACACCTGATCCTTGCCTAAGTTAGGAGATGGCATTTATACCAAGTTTTGTTTGGTGTAACTGCCCATGACTAAATGTAGTCACACAGATGGACACTCAGCGTATTCTATAAACCACATAGAAATTTAGGCCTATTCTATAAAATTTAAGCATACTTTTGAGAATACGCCAAGGCATAATTTTTGTTCTGCGTGGATTTTTCAGGTGCCATAAATAGAATCTACTTTTATATGCAGTGCTACATGCTACTATATAAAAAAAAGTTATAAATAGGTGTATTTTCAAAGCACTTAGACTTACAAAGCTCCGTAGGCTACTATAGAACTTTGTAAGTCTAAGTGCTTTGAAAATGAGCCCCATAGTGGCATGTAGTGCTACATATAGTGTTTTATGCAGGGGTCCTTTGCCCCCACATAGCAGTTTGTTTTTTCTGCAAAATTTGATAGGGTTACACCATTATTGATTAGAGCTCACTGGCTTCCAATTTAAGCTAGGACGTATTTTAAAGTCTGCACTATCATATTTAAGACATTACATGGTCTTGCTCCTGGGTATGTATTATCATTATTAACTTCTCCCTGTTATGATGTTACTATACAATTAAGAAATAGTCTAGCATTATGTTTACCTTCTTTTAAAGTTGTTAGATACATGTCCTTTCAATCTTCATTTTCTTTCATAGGAATTAAGCTTTGGAATGATCTCCCTGCTGTAATTAGATTTTCTGTTGATCTTTTACAATTTAGGAAATATTTGAAAACATGGCTGTTTGAGAAGTTCTTATACTGAGAGTTGTGATGGATGATATTTTATATTACTGATTTTTATTATATTTCCCAGGTATGCCTGGTCCTCTTTTTTTATCTGTAAACTTCACAGATCCTACAAGGTTATTGCAGTATAAAAACATTTTTTTTTAAAGTTTAGTTTAAGCTAGGGAAAAAGGCGGAGAGACAGAGTCTACTGTATGGACCATATAGGCCCAGTATGAGAGGTAAGGAGAACCATGCCAATGTGAAGTCTTTTAAACCTGTCAGAGTCAGTGAAGGAGGCGGGGATGGTCTCCTAAAGCAAAGGTGACAGCAAGATCAACAGAGGGAAGAAAAGACTGAGCTCTGTCTAGATGATACCAAATATTGGTGCTGAGAACTAAGAGGCTAATTTCCGTACTATGATGTGGATGGAAACCAATCTGGTTTCCATGAGGTGAGGAGCACCAGTAGTGGTAAGGAAATTAAGTAACTGGGCATCAACAATGGACTCTAGAATCTTAGTCACAAATGGGAGCTTGGAAATTAGGCAATAATTATTATAGTCCATTATCAATTTAGCAGGGTCCTTTAGCTTGGGTCTTCCTTCCAGGCTGAAGATACATAGCCAGTCTCAAAATTCTATCAGTCCGAATTTAGTGGAGGACCAGGAGAAATAGAAGCTTTTCTCTCCCCTCTATTGCATCCTAAATGGTCACAAGCAGATAGTAAATTATTATCTAATTTGATTGAAATGAAGGAATTATTGACTGCTCTATCTGATCTTCCATCTGGGAAAGCTCCCGGTCCAGATGGATAGCCAGTTGAGATGTATAAAATCCTCAAAAATTCTTTATCTCCAATTTTGTTGAGTCTATTCAATAATTTATCTCCTAATGAAAGTAGTTTCAACCGCTTTTCTGAAGCTTTAATAACAGTAATACCCAAACCAAATAAGGACCCCCAACTTGTCCAAAATTATAGACCTATATCTCTTCTCAACTCAGATTATAAACTATTTGCTAAAATTCTCTCTAATAGGCTAAAAAAATTATTGGTAAAATAATATCACTCTCACAAGTGGGTTTTATGCCGAATAGGCTCATTACAGATAACTCAAGATTATTTTTTTCATATCGCTCAATTAGCTAAAAATTGCCCAGTCCCTGCCATGGCCATGTCTCTAGATGCAGAGAAGGCCTTTGACAGGGTCGAATGGCTTTTCTTGTTCGCAGTGCATAAATGGTTTGGAGCCCCAGACAGTTATATTGATAAAGTCAGAGTATTGTATACTAATCCATCCGCAAGAATTATTGCAAATAATACCTTGTCAGAATCCTTCACATTATATCGAGGTACCCGACAAGGATGCCCACTCTATTTATTTATTTATGGCATTTGTATCCCACATTATCCCACCTCTTTGCAGGCTCAATGTGGCTTACAATTCGTCATGGATACTGGAAATAGCAGTGAAGATACATTTGGTTTACAGAGGGTTTTGTGTTACATGGTGGAGAAATACATGAAGGTGTCAAGCAGAAAGACATTATAAGACAGTCTGGAAGTTTTAAAGATTATACAGTTACACATGTTGATCTTTGTGATATATCTTGTCGAAGAGATAGGTTTTCAATAGTTTGCGGAAATTGGTCAGTTCATAGACCGTTTTCAGGTTACGTGGCAACGCGTTCCAGAGCTGCGTGCTCGTATAGGAAAAGGTAGATGCATGCATTGATTTGTATTTCAGGCCCTTGCACTTGGGAGGATGAAGATTAAGGAATGTGCGAGAGGATCTTTTTGCGTTCCTGGGTGGTAGATCTATCAGGTCTGACATGTAGGCTGGGGCGTTACCATGGATGATTTTGTGGACTAGGGTGCAAAGTTTGAACGTGATGCGTTCCTTTAGTGGGAGCCAGTGTAGTTTTTCCCGCAGGGGTTTCACGCTTTCATATTTTGGTGTGCCGAATATTAGTCTGGCTGCCATATTCTGGGCTGGGCTCTCACGTATGATTCTAGCTAATGGGAAAACCTCCTCAGTGCTCAATGAACATTTTTGGTGGCAATCTGTTTTAATGTACCACAAACTTGAATTGGCCTCCGCCAGTTTTCACTGGATCAATAATTAAAACAAATATTGTATCTTGAAAAAATAATTATATTTGTATAATTTCCTTGGCACACCTTTCACTACTATGTATTTCCATATTTTACCTTTTTTTGGTTATTGTTATGTACTATATGCATTATATTAAAACCAATAAAAAATCTTGGGGGAAAAAAAAAGGAAAGAGTACATCCAGAAAGCACATGATAAAACTAGATGGGATGGCATCATGAGGAGCAATGATAAATTTCATAGACTGAATAGTTTGTGATAGTTGGCCACATGAGGGGGGATGAAGTGAGAAAGAGAGCCAGTGGGTGTTGTTGAAGCACTAGCCAGATCTTGGCCATTTGGGTGCAGACTACTTGGAAGGGCCTGATGCAGAGCAAGGGATTTTTCCTCAAAATGTCCAGCTAACAGGGAAGCAGAAAGGATGAGTACAAGGTTATCCTTATAGGCAACGGGGGTTGTAAGAGTTCTAAGCACTGAATAGCTGTGTTTGGTGCCTTTATGGTCTTAGTGGTATAGAACTTCTCTGCACCTATGAAGTCTGACGTTTGTATGCAGCAGCAGTACTTTTGTATACAAAAAGGGCTATGGGAGTGCGGAAGCATCTCTGTCTATTCTCAGACTGCCGCAGTTGATGCCTAAGGAGATTCAGGCTGGTAGAAAACCAAGGTTCTTTGTAGGAAATGGGAAGTTAGATAAAACCAGAGATACGGGGGCAAGAGTGGTAAGTGTTGAAGACAAGGAAGTATTTCATGCATCTAACTGTTATCTAAAGATAATGCAGCAAAAGTGGAGAGATCTAATTTAGATTCAGCAAGAAAAGAATTCCCAGTCACCTTACTAAAGTCTCTAGAGGGGAGAGGAGTAAGCTTTTGAGAAAAAAAAAGTCTACGAAGGTATAGTGTAAGTAAACGTAGGAAGAAAGTGGTCCATCCAGGGTATAGGGATGGTAGAGAAATTCAGGGACTATATTTCATCTGCTGGATAGATAGGTATGTGGGACCTGATTGGTCTAGAAAAGTCACCTGAAGACGGGACAAAGCCAATACCGGGCCTAGTGAAGAAGTTTGATTTTGGGTGGGAGAAGAGAAGGAGAGTGGAGAACAAACTGATTTTTCTCTGCAGAGAGGGACTGTCTTATCGGTATCTCCTATGAACGTCACCTCTATATATTTATTTATGTATTGCATTTGTATCCCACATTTTCCCACCTATTTGCAGGCTCAATGTGGCTTACATAGTCTTGTTAACATTGTCATTCCAGGATATCAGATACAGTTAGTATTGTGCAGAGATTAAGTAAGGGAAAAGAGGAGAAGGAAGGAAGGGAGTGATTAGGGTAGTTACAGAGGAGCTTTAGATGATTTTTATGGCTTGTAACACTGTGAGAGCCCAGTGACCTGGAACGTGACTGATAATTCTCTGATACTATCCAGCTTCTAGCTGGTCGACTTGCTGAGACACAGCTGAGCCTGAAAGGAAGGATTCTGTCCATCACTGAGTGACTTGGCTATTAACGACCCTGCTAGCCTCAATGGTGAGAAAAGGGTTCACTCCCATTGTCTTGTGGGAAAGTTAGTTGCTATTGTTAGTCTGCAGAGGATGTGGTATTTGCTCAGGTGCTTGGTCTATGAGACCTATATATTTCTCAGGAATAATCATTCCAGGCTCCGCCCTTTCTGCCTCGCCTCACCCCATGCCTGGAATAAACTCCCTGAGCCCATACGCCAGGCCCCCTCCCTGCCCATCTTCAAAGCCTTGCTCAAAGCCCACCTCTTCAATGTCGCCTTCGGCACCTAATCACTACATCTCAGGAAATCTGGACTGCCCCTACTTGACATTTCGCCCATTAGATTGTAAACTCCTTGGAGCAGGGACTGTCCTTTTTGTTAATCTGTACAGTGCTGCATAACCCTAGTAGCGCTCTAGAAATGTTAAATAGTAGTAGTACTATAACAGAATATATACAGATATCTATTTTCTATAATACTTAGCCATATCTTTGGTATAACCCTTAGTATTTTTGCCAACTTTGTTAATTATCATTATTATCCTATTTTCTCTCTCTATGTATGTATGTATGCATGTCTATATCTTTATTCACATGGGTATATTCCTTCTTTGAGGACAGCCGGGGCTGAACTATAACAGTCTATAATAGTGCCTTCATGCCCATAGCAAAATATGTCCAGAGTAAGTAATTGCTGATCAAAATGGTTTTCTATTTCTGTCCTGCACTATTACTACAGAACCTTACTGTAATTGAGAAATGTGAATTCAGGGCTCATTCCAATGTTGAACAGAACTTTCTGAATGAGGGGGGTGGGGGGGGGGGGGATGTAGATACAAGTAAAGAATCCAGCCAAACTGTTAAACTGCAGACTGCTTCTTTGGGCTGAAGCTGTACTTCTTCCAGTGAGAGATTGCTCGGCACCTAACCACCACACCTCTACTCAAGAAATCTAGACTGCATCAACTTGACATTTCGTCCTTTAGATTGTAAGCTCCTCTGAGCAGGGACCGTCCTTCTTTGTTGATCTGTACAGCGCTGCGTAACCCTAGTAGCGCTCTAGAAATGTTAAGTAGTAGTAGTAGTATTGTAATCTATGGTTGTGATTTTTTTTTTTTTTACAGAGAAACAATAATGATGTGTTTTGTCATGGCCGGTCAAACCCAGTAAGCAGGGTAAGTGCCGTAGGGAGGCACCTGCCTTCAAGGGCGCCGCTGCGGCGCCATACCGCGCCGCCCTTGGTGCTTTAAATCTTTAATTTACCTCCGTTCCAGCAGCCGCATCATTTGAAAGCCCTGTCCCATCTCTAGCCTTCCCTCCCTTTGTGAGTTCATTTCGCAGTCCCGCCTTCTGATGTCATTTCCTCGAGGGCGGGACTGCAGAACGAACTCACGAAGGGAGGGAAGGCTAGAGACGGGGCAAGGCTTTCAAATGACGCGGCTGCTGGAACGGAGGTAAATTAAAGATTTAAAGCATCAAGGGCGGCGGGGGATGGGGCGAAGGAGAATCGCTGGACAGGGGCAGGGTGGGAGAAGAGAGAAAGGAGATGCTGGGGGGGGGGGGGGGGTCACGCGGGCACCAACTCATAGTCTGCAGGGGGGCGCCAGAGACCCTAGGACCGGCCCTGTGTTTTGTTTTTCAAATTGAATGAACAGAATTTAAATAGACATTTGTTTCATTTCATTTTCTGTTTTAAAGTAAAACCATATAATAAGCACTAGAATTAAAACTAAAGTATAAAACTCCAGCAATGAATCAAACAGGTGTGGGGTATGCACAGCAGGTCCTTATATAGAAAGAGGATGGAATAAAAGTATGAAATATTTTCACTCAAAATTAAACACAAGTAAAAGAAAAAAAAGAGAGAACATAGGGGGGGGGGGGGGGGGGGGGGGAGTTTAACCATAGGGGCAACATAAGCACTATGAAGTACTATGTGCTGACCTGCATTTACCTATATGGCCAAATATATGGTTTCATAAACATTTGGCATGATCCAGCATTAACAACCTGATTACAACATGCAAACTCAGAGGCTCAGCTCTAGGACAATACAAAGACATCCAGTCTGACAACAGCAAAACAACCATTTTTAACAACTACTTTTGTTTACTGTACTTGGGATAGAACATTGCGGACAAGGTTCCCAATGTTCCAGGGAACCTTGTTATCAGAATTGACATCATGGCTGGGACAGCCAAGGACAGAAAATACATCAGGAGTACAGACTATGGCTTCTGATTTCCCTATAAAGAGGGACTCATCAGTGATAGGGACTACAGTGTCAACATCCCATCCTAAAGAGCAGACCTGAATTGGACTCGCCTGACCATCTGAGGGACACTGACATCTGAAGGACTGCATCAGTTTATCTGTCACGTATCTTTGTATTAGTGCAGTGGGTTAGAGTGACTCTTTGCATGTCAGAATCTAGTTAGGGATTTATGCCTGTTTACTCTAAATTATTTCTGTCATAGGATTGGCTTTGTTTTCATTTCTATCTTTCTTATACCATGTTTGCTGCTATTGTAACTACAATAATGCTTGATTGTGGAGTTAACTCCTTCTAGTATTTTGAAGCAGTGTGCATGGATCTAAGGATAAGGGGAATATATTTGCATCTGACATTTCCCTCACCAATGTTAGTCTTGTTTGGGACACATTTCTTTCAGAATTTACACATAGAGGGGCATAATCGAAAGGGGCACCCAAGTTTTCCTGAAGACGTCCTCGCAGGACGTCCCGGTAAAGGGGCAGGGAAACCCGTATTATCGAAACCAGATGGGTGTCCATCTTTCATTTCGATAATACGGTCGGGGACGCCCAAATCTTGACATTTAGGTTGTCCCTAGAGATGATCGTCCTTAGACTTGGTCATTTCTGATTTTCGGCGATAATGGAAACCGAGGACGCCCATCTCAGAAACTACCAAATCCAAGCCCTTTGGTCATGGGAGGAGCCAGCATTTAAAGTACACTTGTCCCCCTGACATGCCAGGACAGCAACCGGGCACCCTAGGGGGCACTGCAGTGGACTTAAGAAATTGCTCCCTTACCTTGTGTGCTGAGCCCCCCAAAACCCACTACCCACAACTGTACACCAATACAATAGCCCTTACAGGTGAAGGGGGCACCTAGATGTGGGTACAGTGGGTTTGTGGTGGGTTTTGGAGGGCTCACATTTACCATCATAAGTGTAACAGGTAGGGGGGGGGCCTGGGTCTGCCTGCCTGAAGTGCACTGCACCCACTAAAACTGCTCCAGGGACCTGCATACTGCTGCGATGGACCTGAGTATGACATTTGAGGCTGGCAAAAAATATTTTTAAACTATTTTTTGAGGATGGGAGGGGGTTAGTGACCACTGGGGGAGTAAGGTGGTCATCTGGTCAGTTCAGGCACCTTTTCGTGGTTTGGTCATAACAAAAAAAGGACCAAGTAAAGTCGTCCAAGTGCTCGTCAGGGATGACCTTTTTTTAGATTATGGTTCGAGGACGTCCATGTGTTAGGCACACCCAAGTCCCGCCTTTGCTACGCCTCCGACATGCCCTCAGGAACGTTGGTCATCCCTGCGACGGAAAGCAGTTGGGGACGCCCAAAATCGGCTTTCGATTATGCCGATTTCGGCGACCCTGTGAGAAGGACACCCATCTTCCGATTTGTGTTGAAAGGGCATCCTTCTCTTTTGAAAATAAGCCTGACAGTGTCAGGTACTCCAATAACACCCCAAAAAGAGTGTACCTGTATTGCGCCTACAGGTACAATGCAAAGGAGAATGGTAACCTGCACAGAATCACAGGTACAATGCAAAAGAGGGAGGTTACCACCACAGAGTGGCAGGCACAACGCAAAGGAGGGAGGGTAATAAAATGTAATTCCCATCACTCAATTTGGGTGCACATCCCCGTTATTCTATAACACTGTGTGCAAATTTTAGGAATATTCCTGACCTGTCCATGCACTTACCATGGCCATGCTGCTTTTTAGGTTGCCATCTATGGGTTTTGGCACACATTGGTATAGAATAGTCTATAGAAAGATGTGCTCCCAAATTGCAATTGATGCAAATTAACACCAATTATTGGCACTAATTGACTCATTAGCCAGTTTAGTTGGGTTTACATCATGGATTGGTGCCCAATTTTGGATGCCATATATCGAATCTGGGGGCAAGGCCTCCTTTAGTATTTAGATCTCTCACAATCAATTGTTCTTAAGTTAAAAGGTGTTGTCTCAGAGTTTCTGGAAGTTCCTCCAAGAGAACCCTTGTTAACGTAAGAACAATTGATTGTGAGGGATGTAAATACTACAGGAGGCATTGTATAACAGAATCTGTTGCTGGCAATATGTTGAAACATGGTCTGTGTCAGGTCCTTGGCAAAGTTGCTTTCTTCATTCATTTATTTATTTATTGCATTTGTTGTATCCCACATTTTCCCACCTCTTTGCAGGCTTAATGTGGCTTACAATACATCATGAATAGTGGAAATATGTAAGAAAATAGACATTTAGTACTGCAAAAAATCTTGGGTAAACATGATAATGATAAAGCATGATAATAGTATAACAAGCAAATATCGTAAGGCAGTACTGGATATATGTGTAGGAGTTCACATTTGTTGATCTTTGTGGTATGCCTTGTTAAAGAGATGGGTCTTCAGTAGTTTGCGGAAGTTAGTTAGTTCATAGATCATTTTTAGGTTGCGCAGCAGTACGTTCAAAAATTGTGTGCTCAAGTAGGAAAAGGTTGATGCATGCGTTAGTTTATATTTTAGACCTTTGCAGTTGGGGAAGTGAAGATTAAGGAGTGTGCGGGATGTTTTTTTAGCGTTCCTGGGTGGTAAGTCTATCAGGTCTGACATGTAGGCTGGGGCATCTCCATGAATGATTTTGTGAACTAGGGTACATATTTTGAACGTGATGCGTTCTTTGAGTGGGAGCCAGTGTAGCTTTTCTTGTAGGGGTTTAGCACTTTCATATTTTGTTTTGCCGAATATAAGTCTAGCTGCAGTGTTCTGGGCTGTCTGAAGTTTCTTGATTATTTGCTCTTTGCAGCCAGCATATAATGCGTTGCAATAGTCTAGATGGCTGAGTACCATTGATTGTACCAGGTTGCGGAAGACGGTCCTTGGGAAGAAAGGTCTTACCCTTTTTAATTTCCACATTGAGTGGAACATCTTCTTGGTTGTATTTTTCGTGTGATTTTCAAGTGTTAGGTGACAATCAATGGTAACTCCAAGAATTTTTAGGGTGTCCGAAATTGGAAGATTCAGTTTTGGTGTGTCAATGGTAGTGAATTTGTTTGTGTTATAGCCAACTTCACTTTTTGATGTACTGTTGATACTGTGTTGTTGATTCCCTCTGATCTTGGTAGATTGTACTATTGATTCCTAAATTGCTCAAGGGTTCTAGTGGGATAATGGTCTAATGTGTATGAAATGTTGACTTCAGCATGGAATCATTAGCAACTAAAATTCAGTAGTGTGAGACACTCTGAAGAAGCAGCAGTTTTATATGGATGCATTGAGAGATTTTATTGATAGTATCAAGACACAGCACTGTAATTACTAGATGAATTTCAATCAATGTTGAAGCGGTTTTAACATCAATTTGCAAGGCGTAACGCGGCAGGAGGGCGCTTCTTCCACAGTGTCACTGAAGGAGATTAAACAGCTGCAAAGAGATGAGATATGTAAGTATAAAAACACTTTCAGAAATTAATATGTATTGTAAAGATGCATATTCTAATAAATTTCCTTTTATTAAGAGCTATCAGCTTGCTTTCAGACACTGATGTACTTCCTGCTTCCGGTTCTCACAAACGGTTCCTTGAGTGGTAAAAGTTGGAATAATGCACATTAGAATCAATTTACTAAAGTGTGTTTAATGTGAGATGTGAAGGGCTATTCCAAAAACAGAGCCTAAACTTATACACCAACTATACGCTAAGGGCCAATATTCATCCTGAAGGAGGCAGGCCACATATGTGCTACGATTGGCGCTGACCCCATATATTCAATGCCGGGCCAATTCCTGTGACCGACATTGAATATTCAGGGGTTTTATGGTCACTAAAATGTTAACCAGCTATGCTGATATTCAGCGCTAACCGGTTAACTTTGTAGTTGTCATAGTAGATGACAGCAGACAAAGACCTTTGCGGTCCATCCAGTCTGTCCAACAAGATAAACTCATATGTGCTACTTTATGTGTATACCTGACCTTGATTTGTCTCTGCCATTTTCAGGGCACAGACCGTAGAAGTCTGCCCAGCACTAGCCCCGCCTCCCCCACCGGCTCTGCCACCCAATCTCCGCTAAGCTTCTGAGGATCCTGCTATTTAAGCAGTCTATCTTGAGCACTCAATATAGCTGGTTAGGTACTGAATATCTGCGCCTAACCGGCTATATCGAGCGATATAGCCGGTTACCAGCTAGTTGCTAACTGGGATATTCAGCAGGAGATAACTAGTTATCTCTCACTGAATATCCACTGTTAGGCACTTATACTCTATTTACCCAGCACAAGTTAAAGCCTGTTATTGATAGCTATCACCAGTTCAGTGCCAGTTGAGCCAATTCGTTTATGCGCATAAGTGACCCAATTCTATAACTGCACGCCCAATTGCATGTTTAACTTTGAGTTCCATTTGTAGAATTTGAGGTTACTTTTCTGTATATGTAGAGCTGGCGCAAATGCCCGTGCCTAGATTGGGGAAATCCATGTGTACATTATTCTAATTATTCTAGTTTACCCATGTGAGTGACCTACCCACACTCTGCCCATACTCCTGCCCACATGAATGCCCTCCTGCAAAGTATGTGCCATCAAAGAGAGCCGCATAATCAGAGAATAGCATTTAGCTGGATTATCATCATGGATGTATTTCTCTGTTCACATACATGTGGAAATGACTAGAGTACTGGCATTTCTTTGGCATACATTATTATTATTATTTATTTATTATTATTATTTATTGCACTTGTATCCCACATTTTCCCACCTCTTTGCAGGCGCAATGTGACTTACAAAACATCATGGCTAATGGAAATGAAAAGAGAATAGGCATTTGGTGTTACAGAAGGATGTTGGATTGCATGGTAATGGAATACACGATAGTAATATAATAGAAGGCATTATTAACATTTCTGGAAATATGTAAGAATTTCACATGACTTGATCTTTGTGGTATATCTTGTCGAAGAGAGGGGTCTTTAGTAGTTTACGGAAGTTGGTCAGTTCATAGGTCGCTTTTAGGTTGCGTGGCAATGCATTCCAGAATTGCGTGCTCATATAGGAAAAGGTTGATGCGTGCATCAGGGGCATATCTGGACTCTGGCAGTAGGGGGGGCCAGGGCCAGAGGGAGGGGGCACATTTAGCCCCCCCCCCCGGCACCACCGACCCCCCCCCACCATTGCCAGAGCCCCCCTGCCACCAACGACTCCCCCCCCCCGCCATTGGCAGAGCCCCCCCCTGCCACCAACGACTCTCTCCACCTCCTCTCCCGCCGCCAACCCTCCCCCGCTGACGTTGTTTACCCTTGCTGGCGGGGACCCCAACCCCCGCCAGCCGCCGAGGTCTTCAAAGTTCTTGTTCGTCGTCCTCCTCCGTGGCCATATGCTGTACGCTGCTGATTCGGAGTCTGTCTGATGTCGCACCACGTTGTACACACGTACAACATGGTGCGACATCAGACAGACTCCGAATCAACAGGGTACAGCATGGCCACGGAGGATGACGAACAAGAACTTTGAAGACCTCGGCGGCTGGCGGGGGTTGGGGTCCCCCGCCAGCTGAAGAATTATTTTAAAAGCAGGCAGAAGCGGACCTCGGCTGGTGGGGGTTGGGGTCCCCCGCCAGCAAAGGTAAACAACATTAGCGGGGGAGGGTTGGCGGCGGGAGGGGGTCCAGGGCGAAATCTGCGGGGCCCAGGCCCCTGTGGCCCCACACAGATACGCCCCTGGCGTGCATTAATTTGTATTTTAGACCTGTCACCTAAATCTACACAACTCATTACAGAATTACACCTTAGCCCTGAAATTCTATAAATGGTTCTTAAGTTGCATGTGCAAATTTAAACGTATACCCAACTTGCGTATGCAATTAACTTGAATGAGCCAATTAGCACCAATAACTGGATGCTAATTATCAATTATTGACACCCCAAATGGTATTAATTGAAATTTACATGAGCATTTTTAGTCACGTGGATCTGCGCGGCTCTGAAAAGAGGCCACAGCCATGGGAGGGTCATGGGCAGATCAAGACGTTCCTAGAATTTATGGTACTGTTATAGAATAAGGGGGATCCATGCATGATTTAGATGTGAGGATTTATACCAGGGATTACTTAATTTAAATCTTTGTGCCTAAAGTTAGGTGCTAAAGGGCCACCTAATACAATCTGCCCCCCCACGGCTTCATAATAGATCTCACATCCCACTTAAACTTCATGCTTCAACAGGTTATCTACCCTCAAGAAAAAGGCAACATCCTGCTCACCCCAATACCAAAAGACACCAAGAAAAAAACAAACGACATTACCAACTACCGCCCAGTAGCATCTATCCCATTAGTAGTCAAACTAATGGAAGAACCGGTGACCAAACAACTCAACGACTACATAAACAAATTCACTATACTACATGAGTCACAATCAGGATTTCGACCCCTACACAGCACCGAAACATTACTACCCACTCTCCTAACCAAATTCAAGCAGGAAATGGCAATAGGCAAGAGCATTCTCCTCCTCTAATTTGACATGTCAAGTGCATTCGACATGGTTAACCATAACATATTGCTAAGACTCCTAGAATACTTCGGAATCAGTGGTGGCACTCTCAATTGGATTAAGGGTTTTCTAACCACAAGAACATATCAAGTGAAATAAAAAATAAACATATCGTCACCGTGAAAACCAGGCTGCGGAGTACCGCAAGGATCACCACTATCACCGATCCTTTTCAACCTCATGATGACTCCACCCAAGGCCTCAACCCATTTATCTACGCTGATGACGTTACATTATACATCCCATACAAATGTGATCTGGTGGAAATCACCAATGAAATCAAGCTAAGCTTAAACATCATGAACTCATGGGCAAATGCATTCCAACTAAAACTCAATACAGAAAAAACACACTGTCTCATCATCTCATCCCAATACAATACATACAAACCCACAAACATTAATACCCCAGGATACACCCTCCCTGTCTCAGACAGCCTGAAAATTCTCGGAGTAACAATCGACCGTAACCTATCACTAGAGACCCAAGCGAAATCCACCATAAAGAAAATGTTTCTCTCAATGTGGAAACTCAAATGCATAAAATCATTCTTCCCGAGGGAAATATTTTGTAATCTGGTACAGTCCATGGTACTAAGCCACGCAGATTACTGTAATGGAATCTATGCGGGATGCAAGGATCAAATCATAAAGAAACTTCAGACTGCCCAAAACACAGCAGCCAGGCTTGTATTTGGAAAAACACGTTTTGACAGCGCCAATCCACTCCGAGAAAAATTGCATTGGCTACCAATCAAAGAACGTATCACTTTCAAAATCTGCACGACTGTTCATAAAATTATTTATGGCGAGGCACTGGGATACATGACAGACCTCATCAACCTGCCTACCAGAAACACCACAAAATCTGCATGATCATAACTAAACCTCTACTATCCAAGCAGCAAGGACTCAAATACAAATCCACCTATGCAACCAGCTTTTCCTACCTAAGTGCACAACTATGGAACGCATTGCCGAAAGCAGTAAAAACTACGCTCGACCACCTAAATTTTCAGAAAGCACTAAAGGCAGACCTGTTCAGAAGAGCATACCCCACCAACCCATCATAAAAATACCCGGTCTCTTGCGACACAATGTAACCAAAGACCGTAACGGACATTACCTGACTCTTCTTCCCCCTTTTCCTCTCTAAGTTCTCCCCAATTGTACCTACCATACATGTACCTCATTCTACCACAATATCACTTTGTATTCATTCATACAAAGTATTTGTTCAGACCGGAATCGGCTAACACCGTTAATGGTTATATGTAAGCCACATTGAGCCTGCAAAAGGTGGGAAAATGTAGGATACAAATGTAATAAATAATAATAATAAAGTATTTAAAAATCCACACAATAAAAATTTCCACCTAAGCGTATATTATAAGTGGCACCTAGATTTAGGCACAATATATAGAATATGCTTTGTTGATATCCCAGTGCCTAAAACTTTGCACCTCCATTTATACCAATGAAAATGTGGCGTAAATCTCCGCACATAGATTTACACATACTGGGCTATATTCTATAACTACACGTGTAAATTTGGGAATCCCCATTTCCCCATTCATAGCCACGCCCCATTTGAACTGCATGCAATAGAATTTTAAGTGCAGTTCATCACAGAATACACTTAGCAAGTTGTGCATGTAAATTCTAATTATTCAAGGTAATAACTAAGTTCTCTAACGTGGGTAACACATGAAAGGGATCTAAAACTGGCTTACAAAAATGGCCACTACCTCATGGACTACCGGAAACAAAACAGGGCACACTCTGACCCAGTTAGCAGGGGGAAAAGCACCATGGGAGTAGAGCCCACTACCCTACACCCACCACAATGCATTCCTGATGTGACTCTGTAGTGCGCATAACAGAAAAGGTGTCACACTCACCCGAGAGCCACATCACAACCAGGGAAAGGCTGTCAGAGGATAGAACACATTCTGCTTTCATGGAGGTGGGTACGGCATTTGAGGCTGGCATACAGGCTGGCAAAAAAGGTTTTTATTTTTATTTTTTTGTATGGGAGGGGGTTGGTGACCACTGGGGGAGTATGGGGAGGTCATCCCCCATTCCCTCCAGTGGTCATCTGGTGACTTGGGGCACCTTTTTGAGGCTTGGTCGTGAAAATAAAAGGACCAAGTCAGTGGCAATCCTAGCCGGCATGACACCCGGGGCGGAGCGCCGATGCGCCCCCCCCCCCCCCCCCCCCCCCGGTGAAATGACCCCCCCCCCCCGGGTGCACGCCACTGGGGGGGGGGGGGTGCCGCGGCGCGCGCCTGTCAGCTGAGTTTGCTGACTTTGCTAACTTCGCTGCAGCTCCCTCTGCCCCGGCTGGAACAGGAAGTAACCTGTTCCGGGGCAGAGGGAGCTGCAGCGAAGTCAGCTGACAGGCGCGCGCCGCGGCACCCCCCCAGCGGTGTGCACCCGGGGCGGACCGCCCCCCCCTTGGTACGCCGGTCAAACCTGGCGAAATACTGCTCTACACCGCTTTTTTTTTTCCATTATCACCAAAAGCCGGCCATCTGGTAGCCACGCCCATGCCCGCCCATGTCCCGCCTTCGCTTTGCCGCCGGCACGCCCCTTTCAACTTTCGACGGCTAGGCGACGGGAAAGCGGTGATGCTGTCAAAAAAGCAGCTTTCGATTATACCGATTTTGCCGCTTTTCCGAGATTGCCGGCCATCTCCCGATTTATGTCGGAAGATGGCCGGCGATCACTTTCGAAAATGAGCTGGATAGTAACATAGTGAATGACGGCATCCAGTCTGCCCAACAAGATAAACTCATTTTACATGGTATGTGATACTTTATATGTATACCTGAGTTTGATTTGTCCCTGCCTTTCTCAGGGCACAGACCGTAGAAGTCTGCCCAGCTCCCATTTTGTTTCCCAATTACCGGCGTCGCCACCCAATCTCCGCTAAGATAATATCCGCACCTTCAATCTATTATCTAGGTGAGATTTCTACAGGTTTTACGCTAGAATTTTATAAAGACACATTGGTGCCTATATATTTTTAAAAATTAGCCCCCAGATAGGAACCTATTTACCCTTCCTACTGAGGCACCCGGTTATAAAATTAGCAGCCCTTCATGTGGAATTTTATGTTAACGATGGAAGTTTCAGGGATAGGGCAGGGAGGGAGGGAGGGAAAGCAGTTAACACGTCTTACGATAATGCGCATTAATTGCAAGGCAGGCTGCGACCACAGGATTAAATTATACCAACTCCTTTCTGTGGCTATTGGCTCCTTCCTTCCCTCTTTCTTTCTGCTTGACTTGACTATGGGAGCATTTTTTTTTCCTTCTGGGTGTTGGACTCTTTGGGCCCTGTTTACTAAGCAGCGTTATAGGTGCGTTAACCGTGTATGTGCCTACAATATTTATTTATTTATTTATTGTGAACATTTATATCCCACATAATCCCACCTAGGCAGGCTCTATGTGGCTTACAACGTTGAAGGAAGAGTACAATACTATAAGTCATATGCAAGGTGGAGTAGAGAGTAGAGGAGGGGAAGAGAGGGGGACAACAGGGGGGAGGAATGAGGGAATGCAGGGGATCAAGCAGGAGTGGAATAAGAACGATAACACAGATAAGTCTTGAGAGATTTCTTGAATAGGCTGTGGTCGGCTGTCTCTTTTAACGGTGATGGTAGAGCGTTCCAGAAATGGGGGCAGGTGTAGCTATAGGCGCCTACATGGTTAATGCGCGATAGTCAAGCAGAAAGAAAGAGGGAAGGAAGGAGCCAATAGCCACAAGTCAGGATGTAAAAATCAGGCTCACTTTATTAACACAGTGCTATGTTTAAACCCAGAAATTCAATGTGGGAGCCTGGATATGGTCTGGCAGTTAATTTCCAGGCATAACGCCAGCGGCGGTCAGCAAAACACTGAGCGTTGCTGGTTGAATATCAACCCAATATGTTTTAAGAAGCAGCTGGGGTAAGGGTTAAGTGATTTACTTAGAGTCACAATGAGCTACAGTGGGATTTGAACCCAGTTCCCCAAGATCAAAGTCTTCTGCACTAATCACCAGGCTACTCTTAAGGGGATGATATTTGGGGAGGTGGGGGGGAAGAGTAGCTACAACTTTAATACATGTTACCACACATGAATGCAGTGGTTGTTATTGAGAAAGGAGTTGGTGTAATTTAATCCTGTGGTCGCAGCCTGCCTTGCAATTAATGCGCATTATCGTAAGACGTGAACTGCTTTCTTGAATAGGCTGTGGTCGGCTGTCTCTTTTAACGGTGATGGTAGAGCGTTCCAGAAATGGGGGCAGGTGTAGCTATAGGTGCCTACATGGTTAGTGCGCGATAAGTGTAGGCGCGCTAAAAACACTAACGCACCTTCGTAAACATGGCACTTTGTTTCCCATTGTATCCAGCCTCGATGCTTTATATTATTATCCCATTTTAGTCTGTCTTTCTGAAAATGATCAAGTTGGCTCACAATATTATAAGTCATTTAAATCATTTGAACTGCTGCAAAACATAGTTTAAGAGGTTGGTTCATCCCTGTTTAAGACTGAGATTCATTCATGTCATGATATGTGCAAAAAATGGAGCATAGTATGGGGCTCATTTTCGAAAGATAAAAACGTCCAAAAAGTGTCATAAAGGAACATTAGGATGTTTTTCTACTCAAAACGTTCAATTCGGTATTTTCAAAACCTATTTTGCAGATGTTTATCTATGCGATTTGTCCGCAGCGTGTCCAGATTACAAGGGGGGCATGTTGGGGGTGTTTCAGGGCTGGGATGAGGGTGGGCATAGGGTGTTCCTAACACTTGTACATTTTACAGCCCTAACGGAATAAAACAAGAACGTCTAGGGTTGAAACGTCAACGTTTTGGTCTAGACCTGTTATCAAAATGAATAAAGCACAAAAGGTGCCCTAAATGACCAGATGACCATTAGAAGGAATCAGGGGTGACCCCTCTTACTCCCCCAGTGGTCACTGACCCCCCTTCCACTCCCCTAAAGTGTGATTAAAAATATTACGTACCAGCCTCTATGACGGCCTCAGATGTTATAGCCAGATCCATTAGAGCAGCAAGCAGGTCACTAGAGTAGTCTAGTGGTGGGTGCAGTGCACTATAGACAGGTGGACCCAGGCCCATACCTCCCCCTACCTGTTATTCATGTGGTAGAAACCGTGAGTACTTCCAAACTCACCAAACCCTACTGTACCCACATATAGGTGCCCCTTTCACCCATAAAGGCTACTGTAGTGGTGTACAGTTGGGGGCAGTGGGTTTTAGGTGGGTTTTGTAGGGCTCAGCAGATAGGATAAGGAAGCAATGGTGAGATGTGTAACATAGTAACATAGTAGATGACGGCAGAAAAAGACCTGCATGGTCCATCCAGTCTGCCCAACAAGACAACTCATGTGTGCTACTTTTTGTGTATACCCTACTTTGATTTGTACCTATGCTCTTCAGGGCACAGACCGTATAAGTCTGCCCAGCACTATCCCCGCCTCCCAACCACCAGCCCCGGCACAGACCGTATAAGTCTGCCCAGCACTGTCCCCGCCTCCCAACCACCAACCCCGCCTCCCAACCACCGGCTCTGGCACAGACCGTATAAGTCTGCCCAGCACTATCCCCGCCTCCCACCACCAGCTCTGGCACAGACCGTATAAGTCTGCCCAGCACTATCCCCGCCTCCCAACCTCCAGCCCCGCCTCCCACTACCGGCTCTGCTATCCAATCTCGGTTAAGCTCCTGAGGATCCATTCCTTCTGAACAGGATTCCTTTATGTTTATCCCACACATGTTTGAATTCCGTTACCGTTTTCAAACATGCGTGGGATAAACATAAAGGAATCCTGTTCAGAAGGAATGGATCCTCAGGAGCTTAACCGAGATTGGATAGCAGAGCCGGTATTAAGTCCACTGCAGTGCCCCCTTGGGTGCCCCAGTGCTCTCCTGGGATGTCTGGGGGACCAGTGTACTAAAAATGCTGGCCCCCTCCTACATCCCAGTGGCTGATTTTCTACATTTTTCACTTGGACATTTTTGTTTCGAATATGGCCTAAAAAGATAAGCTCAAACAGCACAAAACCTTGTTACAAATGGTATTTTCGAAGAAAAAAGATAGACGTTTTGCTATATTTGGCAGTCGGCGTCTGGATGTTTTGAGCAATGATTTTGAGCATGCTCAATATGGTGGCTAAGTCAGACTTAGATATCATATCGAAAATGCCCTTCCACATACATCTACCCTAGAGACAAAAATCAGTTCAAGTATATCGCTTCCTTCCTAAAATAATCATTAAATCTTTTATTACTGGATTTTTACCTGAAGTCTTTCTTGTAAGCATCTTTAGCAGGGAAGAAAAGTCTGGAGAACAGCCATGCCCACCCCTTCATGGTTAGTGTTACAGAATTTATTACTAAGAAGAGACAAAGCAGAGAAGGACAATATGTAGTGTAAATACGTATTTGCTAACATTTTCTGTCATAACGAACAGGCAGCCTGATCTGGTTTCCCTTCATTACATATTATGGACTTGTGATCCTTCCTTACATATAGCAACAAATTCCTCCATGCACGGAGGTAAAAGCAGACCTGATTCAGCCTCTCCCATATGACTGAGGTCACCATAAGAAACAATACAAGACCCCATCTGCTATGAATACTGCCCTGTACATTGCAAACAGTGCTTCTATGATTTTGTCATTCTTCCCTCCCTCCCTCCCTCCCTCTCTCCTTCATCCCATTCACTATATAGAAGGAAGTCCAGTCTGTTGATGTCTGGGTGATGGATGGGAGCTCTCCCAAACTCAGAACTCAGTGTTTCTTGAATCACTCATGATTCTGTACGTACCAGCTGTTCCCGGGCGCTCCTGCAGATCAATACTGCCGTATTGCTAAATGTCGATCTTAAATGCATGCAGTGGAGTGGCCTAGTGGTTAGAGTGGTGGACTTTGGTCCTGGGGAACTGGGTTCGATTCCCACTGCAGGCACAGGCAGCTCCTTGTGACTCCGGGGGAAGTCACTTAACCCTCCATTGCTCCAGGTACAAATAAGTACCTCAGCCGCATTGAGCCTGCCATGAGTGGGGAAAGCGCGGGGTGCAAATGTAACAAAAATAAAATAGATACTATTGGAAATTCTACATGGAATGTTGCTACTATTGGAAATTCTACATGGAATGTTGCTATTCCACTAGCAACATTCCATGTAGAAGGCTGCGCAGGCTTCTGTTTCTGTGAGTCTGACGTCCTGCACGTACACATTGGTGATCTGCAAGGGCTGACTTCTGACTTCTACATGGAATGTTGCTAGTGGAATAGCAACATTCCATGTAGAATCTCAAATCATAGCAACAGTGGAGGAGTGGCCTAGAATGATTTCCCGGCAAGCACTGTAGCTAGTTGCTAAGGAGACAGAGAGCGGCCGCTGGCGCCGAAGTTTCAGTTAGTTTGGCCCTGTTCTCGATCAGTCAGCGGATTATGTTTTGGCATCTCTGATGTTTTTTTCAGATCAAATCAATCCTCCGTATTTTTATTGACAGGACATTCTCCATTTGCCTCATATTTGGTAGCAAAGGACTCTTGTATAGCCCCTGAAGCAGCCCAGTTGGGCGAAACACGGCCTGTGTCGGGCTGTTTGTATTTATATAAGTATTGCTATACTGTTTAAAAATAAATTACATTTTAAACAATCTGCTCTTTTTGTTTTCCACCTTGGAGTTTGCAGACCGTCTGCCTTTGTGCTTTCTTGGGTTAAGTGACTTGCCCAGAGTCACAAGGAGCTGCCTGTGCCGGGAATCAAACTCAGTTCCCCAAGACCAAAGTCCACCACCCTAACCACTAGGCCACTCCTCCACTACTATAGTTTTCCCATTTTTCATCATTTCCTCATTATTTCTTTTCACAATATAACCAAAATGACTGCTTTATCGACATTTCATTGGCATTTTCAACTAAAAATTGAATAAAGCTTGGACACTTAGCATTTTGAATTACTCCGCTTTGCTTAACAGAGCGCCTCTGTTTCATGTCACGCTTCCTCAAAAGCAAAGCCAACTTCCATCACACTAGAGTGTCCTACAACAAATTGATAAATTTAGAGTAGCTTCAAAAATCATAGATGCCAATAATACCATTTTTAGAATTTAATTCCGCCCTTAAACCTACCACACCATCCTGCTTCTTTCCAAGTCTTGGCTTGGCAACCAAGATGGCTTCTCTTTTCAAATTGACACCAGCATGGATAACCAATCAAAGTCTTTACTGAAAATAACACAACGATTTTTAAGGAATGCCTTTTTTGAAAAACAAAATCCCAATTCAGAGAAATACTTTCCAGTCTATTCGGATATTCAAACCCTTGGGGCCCTCAAAATATAATTTGTTGATCCACTGTTGTTCTAATCGTACCAATTGTTGACCCCTATCCCCACCTCTTATTGAAGCCAAAAAATTGAAACTACTGAAATCTTCAAATGTATAAATTTGTTTTATACAATGAATCAGTAGCGGAGCTTCCAATTTCTGATGTAGAGAGGTGTGGTAGCCATGTTAGTCCACTTTTAAAGGTAATCAATAGAAATAAAACATGGAAAAGAAAAGATGATAACTTTTTATTGGACATAACGATACATTTCTTGATTAGCTTTCGAAGGTTGCCCTTCTTCGTCAGGTCGGAAATAAGCAAATGTTGGTAGATGACAGTATATATAAGTGAAACATCAAAGCATTTCAGTGGCAGTCTAACAGGATGGGGGTGGATAGGTGAGAGACAGGGAGATATGCATGGAGACAGGAGGATGGCAAACAAAGCAGTACAATTTTATAGTTTATAATGGGCTAGAAAACCCAGGATTAGGGGAAAACAAGGTTAAGAAATGCACCAGAAATGCCCAAAACCACAGCTCTAAGGTAGGGATAACCAGAAATACCAGAACAAGTCTTATCTGTGAGCTTTCAGCACTTGAGGCAGGAGTCAATAGACCTAGTGGTAGCCCTGGGCTCCCTCAAAGCAGAAGTTTTAGCCACACCTAAGCTATACAAAGCTGTCTACAAGAAACCAGGAGGGGGAGGGCTCAACACACTTTAATGAAAAAAAAAGATCTAATACAGAGTTATAGCAGTGTTTAAATCTAGTGCTCAGATTAACAGATGTCAAATAAAAATAGTCAATAAAACTTGTTAGAAAACACAGCAAAGCAGAGCACAAGCTTAGCAGAGCAGATAAAACAGGTTTTTTGTTTTGTTTTTAGTGGCTGATATAAAATCTAGGGTTACCTTACTTCCGGATTTACCCGGACATGTCCTCTTTTTGAGGACATGTCCAGGTGTCTGGACAGGTTTTGGCCAGCCTGCCCATTTGTCCGGATTTCTGGACAAATGGGCGGGCTGATGTGCGTGTGGGCGGCGGACCTCCCCTCCCCTTACGATCTTCCCTGGTGGTCTATTGACTTCGGGGCAGGAAAGAGCCCCCTCTTTCCTGCCCGGCGCGCTGCTCTGCATCCTGTATGCTGCCTGTAACGATCTTGGCGAGATTCAAAATGGCCGCCGAGAATTGAAGTCTTGTGAGGCTGCTTCAATTCTCGGCGGCCATTTTGAATCTCGCCGAGACCGTCACAGGCAGCATACAGGATGCAGAGCAGCACGACAGGCAGGAAAGAGGGGGCTCTTTCCTGCCCCGAAGTGACTAGACCACCAGGGAAGAACGTAAGGGGAGAGGTGGTGACAGGGCCGGGGGGAGGTGAGGTGAGGGGGTGACCAGGGGGAGGGGAAAATGCGACAGGGGGCGGGGCGAGGTGCCACAAGGGGCGGGGCGAGGTGCAACAAGGGGTGGGGTGAGGTGTGGAAAGGGGCAGGGAGAGGGCGTGAAATGGGGCGTGGCATGGGCGGGGCAAGTGTCCTCTTTTTTTAAGGACAAAAAATGGTAACCCTAATAAAATCTTCTATTAGAGATTTAGAAGTCAGGGCAAAATCTATGCAAGAGAAGGTACGATGAATTGAAGAAACAAAGGTGTAATCCTTCTCTTCTGGATTCAGCAACCACCAGGGGTCTACCAAACCCAGAGTGGAAGCGAAGGATCTAGCCTCATTAAGGTACACCCGTGACTTAGATGTATTAGTGACATGAAGGATTGGACCTAGAACTTGATTATAGTCCCCAATTATAATAACCTCACTCAGGGCCAGAGAGGCTACTAATGTGGTCAGTTCTGTGAAAAATTGTGTGGCAGAACGAGTGGGTGCATATATATTCACCAAAGCCAGTTCTCTAGTCCCCGCTTTAAATTTAATGAGAACCCATCTGCCCTTGACATCAAAGGTAGAATCCAGGACTTTTAAAGTATTGGACTTGTTAATCAATATGGCCTACTCCACAGCACCTACCACCAACAGGAGCAGCAAAGCATTCCTTCACCCATCCCTCTTTCAGCTTAACGGCCTCAGCAAGAGAAGCAGGTCTCTTGCAAATAGCAAATATCAGCCTTGGACTTTTTTTTTAGAAATGCCAATGTATGTTTTCACTTGATGGGATGCCTAAATCCATTAATATTTAACAATATGTTTTTCAACCCAGTCATAATTTAGTAATATATTGAACACAAATATGTACATTAGAAAAATAGATATTGCATACATTTGCAGTATATAGAATCAGTGCAAAGTCACCCTCAACAATCAAAAGAAACAGCTCACCTGAAAATCCCATACAATCACATTATACTGCCATCCGCTACCCCATACAAACATTCACTCTCACTCATATCCTCAGACATACGCTAGGCAATATACTTTCATGCTCTCTAGGAGAAATGAAACAGGTAAACATTCCTGCAATCTTGAAACAAGAAAGTAGAAGGAAAACATCAGTATAACAAAATCTCTGAAATACCATTGTGCAACTAAGCGATATGCAAGAGCAGACCCGAGTAACCAGTCTTTGATAATACAATATATGAAACCTGAAAGTACACAAAAGAAACCAGGCTCTGTGGCATTGGGCACGGCTCATAGAGGTGTTCACAGCGATAAACAGAGTGAGCCAACCTCAGCAAAAAGGAAGCAAAGAATTCGGGAACCCTAGAAGGGTCTAGGCAGTTGCTTAACCATTATCCTGGAGAAACTTTTGAAGAGCCTGAGGGATCTCGAAATTATGGGTATGGTTGGTGTATGTAACCCAGAGTCTCGCCAGATAAAGCATTCCATACTGTGCCCTGAGGGCCATAATCTGTGGCCTGAGCGCTAGCATTTCCTTCCGTTTCCTTGCAGTGAGGGGAGCGAGATCTGGTAGAATAGTCAGCTGTGCTCCATTCCAAGAGATGTTATTAAGGGATTTAGCTTTAGACAGAATAGCCAAGGCTTGCAGATATCTCAGGATCTTCAATAGAAACAGTCTTGGATCTTGTATAGTGGTGGCTGGCATACGATGTGCTCTTACCACTTCCAAAGTTTGCTGAAATGTGACGCCCAACAGAGTTGGTAGCATTCGCTCAATAAATAATAGTAATCTACGCAGACGATGTCACAATATATATCCCTTACAAACATGATCCAATAGAAATCATCAATGACATCAAACTCAGCTTGAATATCATGAACTCATGGGCGAATGCATTCCAACTAAAACTTAACACAGAAAAAACACACTTCCTCACCCTCTCATCCCAATACAACACAAATAAACCCACCAACAACACCACCCCAGACTACACCCTCCCGAACTCAGACAGCCTGAAAATTCTCGGAGTCATAATCGACTGAAAACTTACGCTAGAGACCCAAGTGAAAGCTACAACAAGAAAATGTTCCACTCAATGTGGAAGCTCAAACGAGTGAAACCTTTTTTCCCCGAGAGAAATATTTCACAACTTGGTACAATCTATGGTACTAAGCCACCTAGACTACTGCAACGGAATCTATGCGGGATGCATAGAACAAATCATTAAAAACTCCAAACTGCTCAAAACACAGCAGCCAGGCTTATATTTGGAAAAGCGAGGTTCAAAAGCACCAAACTCCTAAGAGAAAAACTGCACTGGCTCCCAATCAAAGAACGTATTGCGTTCAAAATCTACACCCTGGTTCACAAAATCATCTACGGCGAAGCCCTGGGATACATGACAGACCTCATAGACCTACCAACTAGAAACACTTCAAGATTAACACGAACACATCTAAATCTCCACCACCCAAGCTACAAATCAACCTATGCATCCAGCTTCTCCTATATAAGCACACAACTATGGAACGCACTACCAAACGCCGTGAAAGCAACATATGACCACCTAAACTTCCGGAAATTACTAAAAACTAACCTATTCAAAAAAACATACCCTAACAATCCAACTTAAATGGCTTATCTCTGCAACACAACGTAACCAAAGCTCATGCACGACATAACTTAACTCTTCTTCCTTACGATTCCTCAATGTGTCTGTCACACATGAACTCTACTCTGCCAACACATTACTCTGTATTTGTTCATACCGATATTGGCGATCGCCTTTACGGTGCCATGTAAGCCACATTGAGCCTGCAAATAGGTGGGAAAATGTGGGATACAAATAAATAAAGGCTACAGGATCCTGTCCTTCAACACCTTCAGGGAACCCTAATATGTGTACGTTATTGCATGACTTCTATTGTTAGCGTCTTCCAGGTCTGTCTGAATCTGAATCATCATTTTGCATCGTTGTTGTAGGGCTACAATAGCTTGCTTAGACTGCGTGATGCACCCCTCCAGAAATTCCTGATGTTCTCTGATAGAATCAAGTTTTTCTTTAATATTGCTGACATCCGTTTTAAGGTCAGTGATTGCCAGCACGCTATCCCCAGATCATATTTTTAATTTGTGCTAGTTCAGAAAGATTAGGCTCCAATAATTTGTTTACCTCCCTTGGCATTGCCATGCTTATAGGCGTCGAGATATCCTGCTTAGGTCTTTTACTGCTGTTGGCAGGTAGAAATACCGCATCAATTTAATTTTGTTTCACAGTTGACATCTTTCCAGATAAGAATATACCCTTCGAAAACAAGCAAAGTACTCACTGTGAGCAATATGCAGGAGAAATCAGAAGCAGGGCCGCCGAGAGGGGGGGGGGGGCAGGGGGGACAAAATTCCCCGGGCCCGAGCCTCTGAGGGGGGGGGGGGGGGCGGCACCGCCGCCGCAGTCCGGCCCGCCCGCCCTCCGTTGCACCCGGAACTGACCTTAAGCACCTCCCTCACCTTCGCAGCAAGTAGCGGCAGACCACTCCTTCCTTTCGTGTCCCGCCCTCACCTGATGTAACTTCCGCGAGGGCGGGACACGGAAAGAAGGAGAGGTCTGCCGGCGCTTGCTGCGAAGGTGAGGGAGGCACCTAAGGTTAGTGCAGAGGGCCCGGGGGTGGAGAGAGGGCCTGGCGACCTCAGGTGGGGGGGCCCGGGGGCAGCCTTGTCCCGGGCCTGGCCCAGTCTCTCGGCGGCCCTGATCAGAAGTGATCAGCACAGAGCACACATTCTAGGCCATCTTGGTGAGAGCCGAAACTAGAAGTCTGAATTATGTTAAATAAACCAACATTCTAAAAGAAGCTTAAAAATTTTTTTTTCCCATTTATGTTGACTGATTGGTTGATCTATCAGACCATTTGAAGTATAAGGCTAGTGTGATATAATTTAAAAGGTCTTGTACATTTGGTTGTACAAGACAACAGAACAATATAAATCTTTTGTTAAATAAGAAAAGGAGTAAAGTCAAATTTTTCATTTTAATTAAATGAATATATAACAGTAGTAAAGAAGGCCCGTTTCTGAGAGCAATGAAACGGGCGCTGGCAAGGTTCCCGGCTCCCTGCCTCCCTCTGCCATGTTGAAGCTGCTTGCCTCCCTCCCTCCGTCGTGCACGCTGCCTGCCTCCGTCCCTACCTCTGTCGTTGAGGCTTGCTCGCAGTCTCCCTCATTGTCCCGTTCAGGCTGGCTTGCGTCTTCGATTTCTCCCGAGTGTCACTTTTGTTTTGTGATGCGGGGGCGGCCCGATGTAACTACTCCTGGTGCTGCAGGTTTTTCGTGTTGTTTGTGACGTGATGTTGTTTTGGACGTCGCGATTTGTAGATTGTATTTGCTCCGCCCTCGACGTCATCACGTTGGACGCGAGGGCGGGGCAAGCGCTCATGGGCAAGTTCTGGTTTCACCACCATGCATTAGAACATTGGGACTTGTGGAGGCTTCATTAGAACTTTGGGGTTGCGAATTTTGTGAGGAAGGGGCGTGGCTGAGGGCAGGTCTATGAGTGAGAGTGAGTGGTGCACGAGTGACAGTGAGTGGTAGTGCAGGGCTTCAGTGTTTCCCTGCCACAGAGTGAGCTGCAGAATGTTGGAGGTGAGAATTATTTATATAGATGAACCAAAAAAAAAAAAAAAGCAAGAAAATAAGGAAAATTTTGAGAAAATCTGAGACAACCAAACATTTTTATGCCATGGACATTCCCATTATGTAGTGAAAATACAAGCTCAAGAGTGAGAAATATACTTACGCATGTGAATATTGCGTAAACTGCAGAGTCACAGATTCCACTCTGAAGGTCTTAGGTGCTGAAAAGGATGTGTACCCCCATTGAACTGTCACTTTATATACAGTTCCAATGTATTCTTCTGCATATATGAGGGAATCATAGAACAGTGGAGCATTTCTATAATCAGAAAAAAACACAAGGGAAAGTGACATTGTTAGCTGTGAAAACCAGCGGGATCATAATAGTAACATAGTAGATGACGGCAGAAAAAGACCTGCACGGTCCATCCAGTCTGCCCAAGAAGAAAAATTCATATGTGCTACTTTTTTTATTTGTACTGTCTTCTTCAGTGCACAGACCGTATAAGTCTGGCCAGCCCTATCCCCGCCTCCCAACCACCAACCCCGCCTCCCAACCACCAGCTCTGGCACAGACCGTATAAGTCTGCCCAGCACTATCCCTGCCACCCACCACTGGCTCTGGCACAGACCGTATAAGTCTGCCCAGCACTATCCCCGCCTCCCAACCACCAACCCCACCTCCCAACCACCAGCTCTGGCACAGACCGTATAAGTCTGCCCAGCACTATCCCCGCCTCCCAACCACCAGCTCTGGCACAGACCGTATAAGTCTGCCCAGCACTACCCCCGCTTCCCAACCACCAACCCCGCCTCCCAACCACCAGCTCTGGCTCAGACCGTATAAGTCTGCCCAGCACTATCCCTGCCACCCACCACTGGCTCTGGCACAGACCGTATAAGTCTGCCCAGCACTATCCCCGCCTCCCAACCACCAACCCCACCTCCCAACCACCAGCTCTGGCACAGACCGTATAAGTCTGCCCAGCACTATCCCCGCCTCCCAACCACCAACCCCGCCTCCCAACCACCAGCTCTGGCATAGACCGTATAAGTCTGCCCAGCACTACCCCCGCTTCCCAACCACCAACCCCGCCTCCCAACCACCAGCTCTGGCACAGACCGTATAAGTCTGCCCAGCACTATCCCCGCCTCCCAACCACCAACCCCACCTCCCAACCACCAGCTCTGGCACAGACCGTATAAGTCTGCCCAGCACTATCCCCGCCTCCCAACCACCAACCCCGCCTCCCAACCACCAGCTCTGGCACAGACCGTATAAGTCTGCCCAGCACTATCCCTGCCACCCACCACTGGCTCTGGCACAGACCATATAAGTCTGCCCAGCACTAGTCCCGCCTCCCAACCACCAGCCCCAGCACAGACCGTATATGTCTGCCCACACTAGCCCCGCCTCCCAACCACCAGCTCTGCCACCCATTCTAGGCTAAGCTCCTGAGGATCCCTTTCTTTTAGAATTGCAGCCTGGCGAGTGAGTTACTGGTTTAGAACATTGTCTACTATAATTGAATGAAACAGAGGAAAGGAAATCCTATCAGGCTATCTTAAAGGAGAGAAGAGGCTCTGATATCACTCAGACACAGTCCAGTTCATGCAGAAGGCAGGGGTAAAGTTGGGAGAAGTTGCTGTTGTGGAACCTTCCAGAGCAGCTAGAGTCATGAGAAGGCGGCAGTGGGGTTATTGTTGGAAAAGACGGGTTCACGGCCAGCTACCACTGCTGCAGACCTCAGAAGCTTAGCCATCTCTCTCCTCTTCAATCAGTCCAAAACTCTGCTGCACGACTCATTTTCCGCCAAAGCCGCTATGCTCACATTAGCCCTCTCCTCAAGTCACTTCACTGCCTCCCTATCTGTTTCCGCGTTCAATTCAAACTTCTCTTACTGACCTATAAGTGCAGTAACTGTGTCGGCTCCCCAGTACCTCTCCACTCTTGTCTCTTCCTATGCCCCCCCCCCCTCAGGTACTCTGCTCTGTAGATAACTCTCTCTTGTCTGTCCCCTTCTCCTCTATTGCTAATTCCAGACTCCATTCCTTTTATCTTGCTGCACTCATGCCTGGAATAGACTTCCTGAGCCTGTACGTCAAGCCCCGTCTTTAACCGTTTTCAAGTCCAGGCTAAAAGCCCACCTCTTTCACACTGCTTTTGACTCCTAACCTCTACTCACTTGCCCTGTACCCCACCTCTTTAATTCCCTTACCTCTTTGTTGTTCTGTCTGTTTACCTGTCTTATTTAGATTGTGAGCTCTTTGAGCAGGGACTGTGTTTTCGTGTATGGTGTACAGCGCTGCGTATGCCTTGTAGTGCTATAGAAGTGATAAGCAGTAGTAGTAGTAGTGATGTAGAAGCCTGCCCTTACAGATCAGCAACGCGGCCACGCAGGCTTCTGTTTCTGTACGTGCAGGACGTCAGACTCACAGAAACAGAAGCCTGCGCGGCCGCGTTGCTGATCTGCAAGGGCAGGCTTCTAGATGGAATGTTGCTAGTGGAGGAGTAGCTTAGTGGTTAGTGCAGTGGAACATGGGATGTTGTTACTACTTGAGATTCTGGAATGTTGCTATTACTTGAGATTCTAGATGGAATGTTGCTACTATTGGAGATTCTGTTGCTACTATTTGAGATTCTAGATGGAATGTTGCTACTATTGGAGATTCTGTTGCTACTATTTGACATTCTACATGGAATGTTGCTATTCCACTAGCAACAATACATTTTTAGATTGTGAGCTCTTTGAGCAGGGACTGTCTTTTTGTGTATGGTGTACAGCGCTGCGTATGCCTTGTAGCGCTATAGAAGTGATAAGTAGTAGTAGTAGTAGAAGCAATGGCACAGAATACACATGGCAAGGTGGCTGATGGTAGTATTGGAACTGATCATGTGAAGAAGAATGGTGATGGAGAAGTGCACTTTTTAATATTAGGTCTGTGCAGATGTCACAAAAGCAATTTATTTACTTTATTAGTGTCTTCATAAGAATAAATACAGAAACATAAAAAATGACAGCAGATTAAGACCATACGGCCTATTGAGTGTGCCCATTCATGTCATCTGCTATGCCTGCCTCTTCCTGAGAGATCCTATGTGCTTGTCCCATGCTTTCTTCAATTCTGAAACAGTCTTCATCTCCACCACCTCCACTGGGAGGCCATTCCACACATCCGTCGTCATTTCCATGAAGAAGTATTTATCCCCTCACCTTCATCCTAAGCCCTCATTCCTGATCTTCTTTTCACTTGAAAGGGACTTGCTTCCTTGTATTTATGCCATGGAAATATTTAAATTTCTGTATCAAAAACTCCCCTCTCCAGTCTTTCTTCCACATATACATATTGGTGGTGGTGAGATAACACCAGTATCCTGCAGGCTGGTCCGGAGGTGAGGAAGAGGTGGCCTGGAGTAACCAGAGATGGATTTCCCTTAGAACTCTGGGACAGCTGCATAGGTACTCTGGAAATGCAGCTGGCCTCTCCATAACTGGTCCTCAGCTGTGATGGCTCACAGTCCTTTAAGCAATACCCAGAGACGTCATATCCTTTGCAACTTCTATTGTAAACATTAACACTGACCAGGCACATTAGATTATATTAGCCAGGAATTGCCCACAAAGACAATGCCTGCCCACACTGGAGGAGTGCTATTCTCAAAAGTCTGCTAATAACTCACTGGTAGAACATATAGTACTGTCCACCGTTCCTGGGGTTCCAGTGCTAGCATTTGATCTTAGCCACAAATGTCCCCAAATGCAGTTCACAAATAAATCCTAGCTCTACTTTCTCAATGCTTTCCAGCAGTCTTTCCAGATGGGAAGAAATTTCCCAGCCCAACTCGCACCCAAAGGGAGCCCAAAAATAGCCTAAGCTGCCCCCCACCCCCACCCCGCTCGCCAATGTACTCTGCCTCTGTCCTTCGATATGGCCATGTGCTCACTCTCGTCTCCTCTCATTACTCCTCTCAGTGCGCTCACTGCTCCAGCATGAAGTGATGAGTCATCATCATCAGCTGATGACCCCATCACCCACCTCACCTTCTAGTGATCAAATTTGGAGCCGGAATGAGGCCTCAGATAAAGCGAGCCTCATTCCGGCTCCAAATTTGACCAATAGGGTGGGCACAGCACTAGAGACAGAGCCAACCAGCGTGGGCTGTGCGGCCGCTGGACCATCTCAAAGCTGCCCAGAAAATCGCAACCCACAACTTGGAAAAAGTGCCCGCGGCCAACTAGAAAAAGCTGCCCAACCCTGCGGGAAAAATGCAGAGTTGGCATATTTGCTCTCCAGTCTTCTTAGGAACACAAGGCTCTGGTCATTCCTGTAAGTTGTTCTCTTCCTACATGGAGCACCAGTCAAACAGACCTCACCCAGCAGGTCTCTTCTCCATAGTTACCTGTCTGCTTGCACAGCTGGGTTGATCAATGCAGAGCAGCCCTCTCAATCAGCCCTGTGCTACTCACTGTGGCATAACAACTCTCTGCTCTTCTTGACTTACATTAAGGGACCCTTTTACTAAGCTGCGTAAGCGTCTACACGTGCCCAATGCACCACAAAATGGAGTTATTGCTCAACTACCTTGTGGCTCTTGTGGTGATTTCATTTTTGGTGCGCGTCTGATACGCATGTCTGAAAAATATTTTGGCTGTGCGTAACAGACGTGCGCCAAGTGGCATTTGACACGCGTAGGTCATTAACTTCTGGATTCTTTACCACTAGAATGGCTGGTGGTAAGGTCTCAGACCCAAAATGGACGCGCGGCAATTTTGATTTTACTGCATGTCCAATTTCTGCAAAAAAAAGACCTTTTTTTTTTACAAACACACTAAAAAATGGATCAGTGTGCGACCAAAACCCATGATTACACTACCGCAAGCCATTTTTCAGCGCACCTTTGTAAAAGGACCCCTAAATGTTTTGCACTGTATGAGGGAGGGAGTGGTATAGTGGTAGGTGTCCCTCACTTTGGAACATTACCTAATCCACTTATAATCCACTTATAGTTATAATTCTAAATCTTCTGGCCTTGGGCACGTTTCCATAGAAATGGGTCAAATTACCCTTACTCCCATTCACAAATCTCAAGATTTGGATTTGTCCTAGTCCACGTGGGTGTTGTCTACAGACCCCCGACACAATTAGAGGAACTAGATAAAGATCTGATCCAGGGGCGTAGCTACAGGTGGGCCTGGATGTGCCCAGGCCCACCCAGTTTCGTCTCAGGCCCATCCTCACCTTCTCCCACCCCCGCCGTAGCGCTGCCTCCTCTCCTGCACTTCGCGGTGTCTGTCTCCCACCCTCACGGCAGCGCTTTCAATTTGCTATCAGCGCTGCCTGCCTGACAGCTGACAGACGCGACGCGATGTCCTCCTGCTCCGGGGCCTTCCCTCTGCCGCGTTGATTCAACTTCCTGTTTACGCAGGGTGGATTGCATGCGGCAGAGGGAAGGTCCCGGAGCAGGACGTCGTCGCGCCGCGTCTGTCAGCTGTCAGGCAGGCAGCGTCGATAGACCGCTGCCGCGGCAGTGGGAGACGGAGACCATGAAGTGCAGGAGACGAGTCAGCGCCACGGTGGGAGAAGGTGAGTGGAGGCAGCGTCGATAACTTTAAAGGTGCTGTGCGCTGCGTGTGTGTGTGTGTGGGGGGGGGGTTGGGGTTGTAGTGCCCACCCATCCAACCCGCTGGCCCACCCAAAAATTGTCTTCTGGCTACGCCACTGATCTGATCGCAGATATTCAAAAATTAGTAACGAAAAAAGAGGTTCTGTTGATGGGAGATTTCAATCTGCCGGATGTAGATTGGAAGGTTCCGTCTGCCAAATCGGAAAGAAGTAGAGAGATCGTGGATGCTTTCCAAAGTGCTCTGCTCAGACAAATGGTGACGGAACCCACGAGGGAGGGAGCGACGCTGGATCTGGTGCTCACAAATGGGGATAGTGTGTCAAATGTCTGAGTGGGTGCACACCTGGGAAGCAGTGACCATCAAACGGTTTGGTTTGATATAACGGCTGAAGTGGAGGGCGGCCACTCTAAACTCAAAGTCCTGGATTTTAAGCGTGCTGACTTTAGTAAAATGGGGGAATACCTGAGGAAGGAGATGATGGGCTGGGAGGACGTACAAGAAGTGGAAGGGCAGTGGTACAGGCTGAAAGAAGTAATAAATAGGGCCACAGACCTTTATGTAAGGAGAGTAAATAAAAGCAAGAGAAAAAGGAAACCGATATGGTTCTCCAAGCAAGTGGCTGAGAAAATAAATGCTAAAGAGTTAGCGTTCCAGAAATATAGAAAATCTCAAGAAGAGGTACACGGGGAGGAATACCGGATGAAACTGAAAGAAACCAAGAGAGAGATACGTCTGGCGAAGGCGCAAGCAGAAGAACAAATGGCTAGAAATGTAAGGAGGGGCGACAAAAATTTCTTCAGGTATATTAGTGAAAGGAAAATGACTAAAAAGGGAATTGTGAGACTAAAAGATACAGCGAAACGCTATGTAGATAATGATGAACAAAAAGCCAATTTGCTAAATAGATACTTTTGTTCTGTTTTCACTGAAGAAAATCCTGGAGAAGGACTGCGAGGGACTGGCAAAAGTACACCTGAGAACAGAATGGATAGAGCACCGTTCACGGAAGAGAGTGTGTATCAACAACTTGGAAAGCTAAAGGTGGACAAAGCCATGGGACCGGACGGGATCCACCCCAGAATATTGAGGGAGCTCAGAGAGGTTCTGGCGGGTCCTCTTAAAGATTTGTTTAATAAATCCTTGGAGACGGGAGAGGTTCCAAGGGACTGGAGAACGGCGGAGGTGGTCCCTCTTCACAAAAGTGGTGATAGGGAAGAAGCTGGAAACTACAGGTCGGTAAGCCTCACTTCAGTTATTGGAAAAGTAATGGAAGCGATGCTGAAGGAAAGGATAGTGAATTTCCTGGAAACCACCGGCCATTTCCCGACACAAATAGGGAGATGGCCGGCGATTTTGGAAAAGCAGCGAAATCGGTATAATCGAAAGCTGCCTTTTTGACAGCATCGCCGCTTTCCCGTCGTCTCGCCGGCGAAAGTTGAAAGGGGCGTGTCGCTGGCGAAGCAAAGGCGGGACATGGGCGGGCGTGGGCGTGGCTACCAGATGGGCGGCTTTCGCGGATAATGAAAAAAAAAACGGCGATAAGCAGTATTTCGCCAGGTTTACTTGGTTCTTTTATTTTCACAACCAAGCCTCAAAAAGGTGCCCCAACTGATCAGATGACCACTGGAGGGAATGGGGGATGACCTCCCCATACTCCCCCAGTGGTCACCAACCCCCTCCCACACTAAAAAAAAATCAAATTAAAAACCTTTTTTGTCAGCCTGTATGCCAGCCTCAAATGCTGTACCCACCTCCATGACAGCAGAATGTGTTCTATCCTCCAACAGCCTTTCCCTGGTTGTGAGTGTGACACCTTTTCTGTTAGGTGTACTGCAGAGTCACATCAGCAATGCATTGTGGTGGGTGTAGGGTAGTGGGCTCTACTCCCATGGCGGTCTTTCCCCTGCTAACTGGGTCAGAGTGTGCCCTGTTTTTTTTCCGGTAGTCCATGAGGTAGTGGCCATTTTTGTGAGCCAGTTTTAGATCCCTTTCATGTGTTAGCCACATTACAGCACTTAGTTCTTACCTTGAATGTTGCTGAAAGAGGGCATTGTACACCATTCTGCCAGCTCTGACCTACTGCTAATTTCAGTACCAGGGAGACTCTTTGCCAGTGGGGCCCAACCTCTGATCTGCAGTTAACTGTGAGTAAACGTGCTTATTCAAATAAAGGACGTTTTCAGCGACATTAGTCTTCAGGTGTCAACTGGTGTGGCAAGCTTATACAGCAGCAACAAGTCCTGTCCCTGGAGCACTTTTAGTGGGTACTGCAGTGCACTTAAGGCAGGCGGACCCAGACCCTTCCCCCCCCTACCTGTAACACTTGTGCTGGTAATGGGAGCCCTCCAAAACCCACTGTACCCACATGTCTAGGGTGCCCAGTTGGTGTCCTGGCATGTCAGGGGGACCAGTGCGTTACAAATGCTGGCTCCTCCCATGACCAAATGGCTTGGATTTCGCCGGGTTGGAGATGGCCGGCATTTGTTTTCCATTATCGCTGAATAACAAAACCGGCCATGTCAAACCCGGTGAAATCCAAGCTATTTGGCCGGGCTAAACCGTATTCTCGAAAAAAAAATGGCCGGCCATCTTTTTCGATAATACGGTTCTGGCCAGCTGTAGCACCGCCGCCACAATAGATCGCCGTCGACGTTTGATTATGCGCCTCCACGTGTTATGTAAATTATTCCACAGACCTATCTTCCTTAATTCTTACATAGTAATATGTTAATTTAGAACAAACCTCTTACTCTGTTCACAACTATATCTTTTCTAATATAATGTAAGCCACATTGAACCTGCAAATAGGTGGGAAAATGTGGGGTACAAATGTAGCAAATAAAATAAATAAATAAATAAATATTTTGTTCAATTCTGGTCGCCACATCTCAAAAAAGATATAGTGGAATTAGAAAAGGTACAGAGAAGGGTGAGGAAAATGATAAAGGGAATGGGATGACTTCCATATGAGGAAATTCTGAAGTGGCTAGGGCTCTTCAGCTTGGTGAAGAGACAGCTGAGGGGAGATATGATAGAGGTCTATAAAATAATGAGTGGAGTGGAATGGGTAGACGTGAATAGCATATTTACTCTTTCCAAAAATATTAGGACTAGTGGGCATGGAATGAAGCTACAAAGTAGTAAATTTAAAATGAACTGGAGAAAATGTTTCTTCACTCAACATGTAATTAAACTCTGGAATTCGTTGCCAGAGAATGTAGTAAAAGCAGTTAGCTTAGCAGGGTTACAAAAATGTTTGGATGGCTTCTTAAAAGGAAAAATTCATAGACCATTATTAAAATGGACTTGGGCAAAATCCACTGCTTATTTCTAGGATAAGCAACCTAAAATGTATTGTACTTATTTGGGATCTTGCCAGGTACTTCTGACCTGAATTGGCCACTGTTGGAAACAGGATGGTGGGCTTAATGGACCTTCGATCTGTCCCAGTATGGCAACACTTATGTAAATCTGACAATTTTTTTGTTCCTTTCTGTTCCCTGTGCAGAATTCAGCGAGGCAAATACAGAATTCTGCACAAATTCTGCATTGCGCAGTGGCACAGAATTCCCTCAGAAGTAACCTATAAATAGGCTGCACTACAAATATTACACTGGACCCAAAAACATCAAAACATATATAGAAGTAACACAGAACAAGTAGGACAGATCTCAACACAGAAACTATATGCAAATGAATATCACACTTCAGTCACATGCAAAACACAGACGGACCCTTCACTAAATACAGAACAAGGGATCCCAAATTGGAGATAGAGCTATGAAGACAAGAAAATAAACTAGGAAACCCAAGACGTTAAGCTCAGCATATACTGCCACACTGGAGAAACAAATGCCATTTCCTTTTGTACTGAACACAATACACAAACATCTGTGATGCAAATTTCCCAAAGCTAGCATATTTCAATTAATAAATTAAAAATAAAACTCTTTCTTCTACCTGTGTGTGTCTGGCCGTTTTATTTTTCAATCACATTGGTCCCAGTTTCTCTTTTCTGCTTTCTTATCTTCTGTAAATTCTGTTTCCAGTGACCGCTGTCCATTTGTAATTTCTCCTTTCTCCTCCTGTCTTGTTATATTCACTACACCTATCTCTGACATATCAATATTTCTCTCTTAACGCTCTCTCCTCTGACTACGGCACACAGACAAAGGTAACAGGTACTGAATAAACTCTTAGCTTTCTCTGCAAACACGACCGTAGATGGGCGTCCTCGCGCTGAGGACGTCCTTATGGCCCTGTTTCGATTATTGGATTTGGGCGACCTTCTTTCATGGGGATGCCCATGTGCCTTTTTGTTGCTTTTTGGATGCCCTTCTCTTTCGAAAATGAGCCCGATGGTCTGTTTCTGCTGTCATTTTTTACATTTCTATAAGTTGGTCCATATTGATCTTGTAAGGAGTTACATGGGAACCAATATAGACTTTTAGAAGATCTTCTTCCCTAAATGCTCTAAAAGTTTGCATCTTTTCTCTGGGGAACTGAGGAGACACTCCTTAACATCATGGTCTTTTTTCATGACAAATTGTATAACTAAAGACCGGTGTGATAATTTGGTCTTCATGAATCCTGAAGCCCACAGGATAAGATGTTTGAGCAGCTTCATTTTACTTGGAGATTAAGAAAATGAGGTTTTCCATATCTATTTCTTTAAAACCAAGACAAGTTGATTCATGGCATAATCATAAGCTTCTTATGTGCCTCAAGGTACTGAAGGAGTTCAAAAAGAAGTGACTAGGGTTAACTTTCTTCTTGCAATGCAGTCAGAATGACTTTTGTTATTTTCTGAACAAAGAATGGGCAGGTATGGAGTTGCACCTAGCCTAAAGAGGAAAGAGATATGGTGGGAGCCCTGAAGACTCTTGGTTCAGATCCCTTGATGGCACAGAACATATCCCAGGAGTCACTGACTTAGATTCCAAGATCAAAAGTGGATCTGCAGTGCCAACTTCTTCTTCAGTCCTGACTCCATCAGATGCCACAGAATAAAGTTTCTGGAAGCTAATAGTCTTAGTTCTATTTTTGAGCAGATTTCAAGACTAAAGACATCATATGGGTCCAGGAATGATCCCATCCTGGTCCTGTGAGATTGTCACTAAAGGTTATGACAGCCATTTTGAACGCACTGCCACAATGGACAGGAGTGAGTGAGTGAGCATCGCTCCTGCCTGTTCCTCCACTAGACTACCAGTCCTTGTGTATCTCTTTGGAATTCCTTCCCTCTGTGTCTTAGAATAGAACAAAGCTATTTGAAATTTTGGAAAAAGGTCATGACCTTTCTGTTTAACAGATTACATTATATTATCTGAGTGAACATAATGTAAGCCACATAGAACTGAGTCCCTGACTCAGACGTATGTGGAGTGTAAATCCAATAAGATAAAGTAAAGATTATAATTATATTGATTTTATCATTATGCTGATGAATGCTTTTGAATTTTGCTGTAGATTTTATTTTTTATTTTATTTTGAGGTAGATCTGTATTTTGCACATCACTTTTTAAACTTGTACATCATGTTGAACCCTTATAGGGGAAATAGCAGTCAATAAGAACCATATTGATATTGAATAACCAAAGCTAATTTTGCCCGCAGCAGCATTTTAAAAAAACCCACTGACCACTGCAGGCTGAGTATTGATTGGTAAAACTTTTTAAAAAGAAAAAAAGTTATATTCTAAACTTCTCACTGAGGAGGAAGATTGTAGCAGAGGGCTACTTAGTCTGGTCCTTGAGTTCAACAGGCAGGTCATGTTTTCAGGATCTCAATGAGAGAGATTTGCATACCAACTGAGTAGCCCTGTTGCAGCAGAAACATTTCTTAGAAGAGATGCAGAGGAGTCTGCAGCTGTCAAATGGTGGAAGCATACACAGCTTGCAGATCGCAGCTGTCAAATGGTGGAAGCATACACAGCTTGCAGATCGCAGCTGTCAAATGGTGGAAGCATACACAGCTTGCAGATCGCAGCTGTCAAATGGTGGAAACATACACAGCTTGCAGATCGCAGCTGTCAAATGGTGGAAGCATACACAGCTTGCAGATCGCAGCTGTCAAATGGTGGAAGCATACTCAGCTTGCAGATCGCAGCTGTCAAATGGCGGAAGCATACACAGCTTGCAGATCGCAGCTGTCAAATGGCGGAAGCATACACAGCTTGCAGATCGCAGCTGTCAAATGGTGGAAGCATACACAGCTTGCAGATTGCAGCTGTCAAATGAAGCATACACAGCTTGCAGATCGCAGCTGTCAAATGGCGGAAGCATACACAGCTTGCAGATCGCAGCTGTCAAATGGTGGAAACATACACAGCTTGCAGATCGCAGCTGTCAAATGGTGGAAGCATACACAGCTTGCAGATCGCAGCTGTCAAATGGTGGAAGCATACTCAGCTTGCAGATCGCAGCTGTCAAATGGTGGAAGCATACACAGCTTGCAGATCGCAGCTGTCAAATGGTGGAAACATACTCAGCTTGCAGATCGCAGCTGTCAAATGGTGGAAGCATACACAGCTTGCAGATCGCAGCTGTCAAATGGTGGAAGCATACACAGCTTGCAGATCGCAGCTGTCAAATGGCGGAAGCATACACAGCTTGCAGATCTTCCCTGGAAAAAGGAAGGGAGGGTCCTACCCTCTAAGAAGAAGGTACCTAATTTCAGATCTATGTCCATGGAAGTGAAAGAAGTCTCAGATTTCAGTTCACCTCTAGAAAAAAAGAACTTTCAGAAAGAAAAGTGAACAAAAGTAGAGGAGAGAAATGAAGCGCGGCATAGTCCAAGAAAGTTCAGCCTTTAAGATTGGTGTAAGAAAAGAGAAATGAACATAGACCCAGACCAAGGGATTCTATATACGGTGACTCAAGTTATGCGTGCAATTTTAGCCAAATTGCACACTAAATTAATTAACAATCTAATTATCAGCACTAATTAGCATTTACGCTCACTACTTGCTAAGCGTATTCTATAAAGTAGAGCATGTAAATTCTACCATATGGATCTCAAAAGCGGGCATGGCCATGGGAAGAGCATAGACAGGTCTTGAGCATTCCTAAAATTTACATGCAGTGCTATAGAATATACCCAGTTTGCGCCTAAGTTAGGGGTGGACATTTAGTTGGTGTAAGTGGCTGTGCCTAAATTTTGGTCACAGGGATGGGTGCTACACATATTCTGTAGACCACGTCTAACTTTAGGCAAGGTTTATAGAATAGTGCTAAGTGCATTTTTTTGTGGTCTCAATTTTTTTAGGCGTCATGTATAGAATTCCCTCCAGAATGTGTAATGTTCATCTAAAGCCTGCAAGAAAGAGGGAAAAAAAGAATGTCATTCTGAATCTGAGCCAACATTTCAAAATGATTGAGGGTACTAAACTGTTACACTCTACACAAATGACTTCTCTCTGAACATCGTGAAAGAGTTTGCGCAGTACTGAGAGCGCTCAAGCAGCCACTGCACCCACAGAGCTGGCACCCACATCGTGCAGTTATGTTCCATCAATAACATCTGCAGAAGGCCTTATGCTAACGATTGTCTTTGCAGGAAACTGTATGCCAAATTAAATTGTGTAGAAGGTACTAAATGAGCTTCTTCATAAGTACTTTCTCTTGTTCAGAAAGAAAAAAACCCCAATTTATTTTCAGGTGGAGGAATTAACAGTATTGCTTGAAGTACTTTTCCTTGAGGTTTTTTTCTCATTAAACAGACCTGATTTGGGAATCACATACACTGAGTCCCACAGGTGAACCAAGTGGTGTAAAGCAGAGTTTCCCAAGTCCAGTCTTGGAGTATCCCTTGCCAGTCAGGTTTTTAGGACATCCACAATGAATATGTATGAACTTGATTTGCATACACTGCCTCCATTATATGCAAATCTTTTTCATCCTGAAAAACCTGACTGCAAGAGGTATTCCAGGAATGATGGACTGGGGAAACACTGGTGTAAAGAGTCTTCATTTCACCAGAGGGCTCTGGACAATTTTATCATTCTTGAGACATAAACCCACACTAATATAGTCTTCTCTGACCAATAGGATATACATTATACCAGGCTTGTCCAACCTATGGCCCCTCAGGACAAATCCCGGCCCAACAACCTCATTCTCTTGGCCGCAGAAGCTCTGAGTGAAGTCTTCTCATGGGATCCGTTTTTTGCTGCAACTTATTTAACCGGGAGCTTGAGCTACACAGCACCAGAAGTTGAGGTTGTTCAAGTGGTATCAAGTCTTTATGACACTTAATACCGCAATATCAATCTCAACTTCCGGTGCCGCACAGCTTCACTTCATGGTAAAATTAGTCACAGCAGAGAAACATGGATCCCATAGGAGGACTTCACCTGGAGCTTCTATGGACCACTCACTGAGAAGCCGAGAACCCAAGGCAGAGAAGCAGTGTCCATCGAAGCAATCAGTTGAGGGGAAGGAGTCAGAGTGAAGGCAGTGGGGGTGGAGGGGGGGCTACATTTAAGAGAGAAAGAATGGGTGAAAGATGGGGGACATGGGGAAGAGAGAAAGAAAGAGAAAACTAGAGAAAGTATTTTTTTTTATCAATGCAGTATTAATCTGGGTTTAAACATGGTTTGGACTATGTTTTGGAAGGAATTGGATGGATGGAAAGTGAGAGAGAAATGGGACAAGAGCGGATGGGTGGAAATGAAAACAGAAACATGGCAAGGCTGGATGGGAGGGGAGAAAGACAGAGAACAGGGCAATGCTAGATTAAAAGAAAGAGAGAACGTAAGAGTGGCCATACTGGGTCAGACCAATGATTCATCTAGCCCAGTATCCTGTTTTCCAAACAGTGGCCAAGCCAGGTCACAAGTACCTGGCAGAAACCCAAATCGTGGCAAACATTCCATGTAGAACCTCAAAGAATAGCAAGATTCTGGAATCCTAAAGAGTGACAAGATTCCATCTCAAAAAGTAGCAACATTCCATACTACAAATCCCAGGGCAAGCAGTTGCTTCCCATTTCTGTATCAATAGCAGACTATGGAAGTTTTCCTCCAGGAATTTGTCCAAACCTTTTTAAAACCTCTGTTACCACCTCCTCCGGCAAAGAGTTCCAGAGCATAACTATTCGTTGAGTGAAAAAATATTTCCTCCTATTTGTTTTAAAAGTATTTCCATGTAACTTTAAGTGTCCCCTAGTCTTTGTACTTTTGGAACGAGTAAAAAAAATTGGTTTACTTCTACTTGTTCTACACCACTCAGGATTTTATAGACCTCAATCATATCTTCTCTCATCTGTCTCTTTTCCAAGCTGAAGAGCCCTAACCTCTTTAGCCTTTCCTCATACAAGAGAAGTTCCATCCCCTTTATCATTTTAGTCTCTCTTCTTTGAACCTTTTCTAATTCCGCTATATCTTTTTTGAGATACAGCGACCAAAACTGAACACAATACTCAAGGTGCGGATGCACCATGGAGCGATGCAAAGGCATTATAGTATTTTCAGTGTTATTCACCATCCCTTTCCTAATAATTCCTAGCATCCTGTTTGCTTTTTTGGCTGCTGCTGCACACTGAGCAGAAGATTTCAGCGTATTATCTACAATGACACCCAGATCTTTTTCTTGAGCGCTGACCCCAAGTTGGACCCTAGCATCAGGTAACTGTGATTCGGATTATTCTTTCCAATGTGCATCACCTTAAATTTGTCCACATTAAATTTCATTTGTCATTTGGACACCCAGTCTTCCAATTTCCTAAGGTCTTCCTGCAATATTTCACAGTCCGCAAGTGTTTTATCAACCTTGAATAGTTTTGTATCACCTGCAATTTGGATCAGCTCACTCATTCCGATTTCCATATCATTTATAAATATGTTAAATAGTACCGGTCCCAGAACAGAGCCCTGCGGCACTCCACTGTTCACTCTCCTCCATTGAGAGAAATGACCATTAAACCCTACTCTCTGTTTTCTGTCCAATAACCAATTTCTAATACACGCCAGAATCTTGCCTCCTATCCCCTGACTCTTCATTTTTCTTAGGAGTCTCTCATGAGGAACTTTATCAAAAGCTTTCGTAAAATCTAGATATACTAAATCAACCGGCTCACCTTTATCCACATGCTTATTCACGCCTTCAAAGAAATGAGGCAGATTGGTGAGACAAGATTTCCCTTGGCTGAACCCATGCTGACTCTCAGGCTTATTTTCGAAAGAGAAGGACACCCATCTTCCGACACAAATTGGAAGATGGGCGTCCTTCTCACAGGGTCGCCTAAATCGGTATAATCGAAAGCCAATTTTGAGCGTCCCCAACTGCTTTCCATCGCGGGGATGACCAAACTTCCCGGGGGCATGTCGGAGGTGTAGTGAAGGCAGGACTTGGATGTACCTAACACATGGGCGTCCGACCCATAATGGGAAAATAAGGTCATCCCTGACGAGCATTTGGACGACTTTACCTGGTCCTGTTTTTGTTACGACCAAGGCACAAAAAGGTGCTCGAACTGACCAGATGACCACCGGAGAGGATCGGGGATGACCTCCCCTTACACTCCCAGTGGTCACTAATCCCTTCTCACCCTCAAAAAATATATTTCAAAATATTTTGTGCCAGCCTCTATGCCAGCCTCAAATGTCATACTCAGGTCCATCACAGCAGTATACAGGTACCTGTAGCAGTTTTAGTGGGTGCCGTGCACTTAAGGCAGGCAGACCCAGGCCCATCCCCCCCCCCACCTGTTACGTTTGTGGTGGTAAATGTGAGCCTTCCAAAACCCACCAGAAACCCACTGTACCCACATGTAGGTGCCCCCCTTCACCCATAAGGGCTATGGTAGTGGTGTACAGTTGTGGGGCACTGCAGTGGACTTCATAAATTGCTCCCAGGTACATAGCTCCCTTACCTTGTGTGCTGAGCCCCCCAAAAACCCACTCCCCACAACTGTACACCACTACCATAGCCCTTATGGGTGGGGGGCACCTAGATGTGGGTACAGTGGGTTTCTGGTGGGTTTTGGAGGGCTCGCTGTTTCCTCCACAAACGAAACAGGTAGGGGGGATGGGCCTGGGTCCGCCTGCCTGAAGTGCACTGCACCCACTAAAACTGCTCCAGGTACCTGCATACTGCTGTCATGGACCTGAGTATGACCTCTGTGGCTGGCATAGAGGCTGGCAATCAATATTTTTAAAGATATTTTTTTTGAGGGTGGGAGGGGGATTGTGAACACGGGGGGAGTAAGGGGAGGTCATACCCGATTCTCTCCGGTGGTCATCTGGTCATTTAGGGCATCTTTTTGTGCCTTGGTCGTAAGAAAAACACGACCAGGTAAAGTTGTCCATGTGTTCGTCAGGGACGTCCTTGTTTCTTTATGGGCCGAGGACGTCCAAGTGTTAGGCACGTCCAAGTCCCGCCTTCGCTATGCCTCCGATATGCCCCATTGAACTTTGGCTGTCCCTGTGACGGAAAGCAGTTGGGGACGTCCAAAACTGGCTTTCAATTATACTGATTTGGACGACCCTGTGAGAAGGACGTCCATCTTCTGATTTATGTCGAAAGATGGGCGTCCTTCACTTTTGAAAATGAGCCCGTATATCTATCTCATCATTTAGTGCTATATATTCTAACTCTCCAATCTTATTTTTTAGGCTTTTAGCATTTGTATACAGGCACTTCAAATTGTGTTTTTTTTCCTTTGATCTACAAGCTGCTTAAACGTTGAAGGGGATAATGCACATCCTTTACCCTGCTCTCTCATTAAGCACGCCTGGCTTACTTTAAGCATTGTTGAAACCTCTCTACTGGGATTCCCTAAATATCCTGTTTTAATAGTATATCCTGTTTCAAAGGTGCTCCTGGGCGACTGTCAGCTTCTGCCCCCTCTACCCATTCTAGTTTAAAAACTGCTTTATTTCCTTTTTAAAAGTTAGCACCAGCAGCCTGGTTCCGTTCTGGTTAAGGTGGAGCCCATCCTTTTGGAACAGTCTCCCCCTTTCCCAGAATGTCGCACAGTTCCTAACAAATCTAAATCATTCATTCCTGCACCATCATCTCAACCAAGAGATAGGGTAATAGTGAATAGGAGGTGGGGGAGAGAGACAGTTAATGCTGAATAGACTGGAGAGACAGCAGAGAGGGGAAATACTGCATAGGAAGAGAGAGAGAGAGAGAGACAAGGGCAATGCTACCTGCCAGGTGCAGGGAGTACATATGAGAGAGACAGAGAGAGAGAGAGACAGAGAATGGGTGAAGGCAGGGAGATACATATGAGAGAAAGAGAGAGAGAATGGGTAAAGAAAGAGTTGCATGGGGGAGAAAAAGAGAAGCTTGAGTGTGTTCACATGCACACACATATGTCTCGGCCCTCCGAATGTAAAGAAATATCAAAAGGTTGGACATGTTCCAAAATATGCTTCCACAAAGCTTTGGAAAGTTGGTCACTCTAACGTCTACCAAATAAACCAATAATATGAGTTTCTGGTGAAATATTCAGTCTGAGAAGATTTACATTAACCATGGTAACATTGTGAGATCCACATCCCTTGTTGACCTCTCACACTCACCTGTTAACTTTGTATGTCTGTGTTTTCCCATTTTGTCTGTACAAAACCACAGTGAATACAAAGTATTTATCATTTGAACGTATATTGACAGATAATTTATAGAGCCACTCTGGAAAGCAAAATTAAACACAGACAGAAGTTAATAGAAAGTAGTTATCATTTGATCGTATATTGACAGATAATTTATAGAGCCACTCTGGAAAGCAAAATTAAACACAGACAGAAGTTATGCAGAGCAAATTATATTCATCATACAGATTGAGAATGGTGGTCCATTTCTACTTCAGACTTAGTGTTCACAAATTACACGGATTGGCATCAATGGCACTCACAGAAAATGATTTTTCAGAGCTTTTTCATTGAAGATGTAAAGACTTCTTTAAGTATACAGAGCAGTTCTTGCATTCTTGAGTCATGCCTCAGTTCTATTGATCTCCTCCTGAACTGAGTTCAGATACCATTTGAAACAACCAGAGATCTAACATTATGACCCTTGACATGACCTTCCAAGGTTAATTCCGGGGCCCTTTTATCAAGCTGCAGAAAAAAGGGCCCTGCGCTGACGGTGGGGTGGTGGGGTCGTTTTTCTTGTGGGCCAGGGCCCTTTTTAACACAGCTGTCACTAGACTAGCAGGGTGAGCCCATGGGCCGCAATCAGAAAACCACTGTCCTCCCAACCCGGAGGTCAGGAAGATCCTGACTGATGGCAAGCGAGCACTCCTAGAAGACAGAAGGCTAATAAGTAGCTCTGAAAAGAGCCCATGGGAGCAGGCCCATCAGAATCAGGACCTGGGGTGAGCAGAAACAGATGGAGGCAAGGCAGGTCAGGGGGGAAAGGTTTGGGGAACAAGGCTGGGCAGGAGGTGAGGCAAGGCAGGTTGGCACAAGGCTACAGGCAAGGCAAAAAAAGGCAAAGGACCTGTTGCAAAGGCAGCACTGGAGAGTCCAGCACTGCTCTAAATAGATCCGGGCTGATTATGTAATTGCTGGGTGTACTGGCAGGTTTTGCAACGTGGGCCCTTTAAACCTCGGGTTGCGGTGCGCACCTCGAGGCGTGGGAGGAAGCAGTGTGGCTGGCCCTTCAAGCCAGTGGAGGAGCAGAGACACCAGAGGGAGTTATGGAGACAACCCCAGCGCCCCTCAGGAAGCAGAAGGTGAGATAGAGCATGAACAGGAGTTGCGGCAGCAGCGAGAACTGTACCCCTGCACTTAATATTCTGATCCACTCTCACATCATCAGTCGACTCGATTATTGTAATTCATTATACCTTCATCGCTCACAGTTGATGCAGAACACCTCTCTCAGGCTCACACATAACATTGGGAAATATGATCATATCACTCCACATTTAAAAAGTGCGCACTGGCTACCTTTCTCCCACCAGCTCACTTACACAATCCTCCTCGGGGGAACCTACGTATCTTTCTCAATATATCAATTCCTATACGCTGTCTAGGGCTCTCCGGTCGGCCAAGCAGAATAGACTAATCACACCCAACACCTAGGGATGTGGTTTATGCGGGCCACCAGGCGTTCATCTGTTTGCAGTTTTGGGCCTAGAACTGTGGAGCATATTGACCACAGCTCTGAGGGCTCCAGTCCTCCAGGCATTTAAAGCTGATTTTAAAACCTTTTTATTCAAGGATGTGTATGGGTAGTTCCCGTTGTGCACTTTGCAGCAAGCTCTAACTAACTAACTAACTAACTAGTATTTCTAAAGCGCTACTTGGGTTACGCAGCGCTGTACAATTTAAACATAGAAGGACAGTCCCTGCTCAAAGAGCTTACAATCTAAAAGACAAGAGAACAATCTAAAGACAAGTGAACAATCTAGAGGACGAGTGAACAGTTAATCTGATAGGGTGGATAGATTGGGGCATTCTATATATCTCGAGCGGTTAGGCGCCGAAGGCAGCATTGAAGAGGTGAGTTTTAAGCAGAGATTTGAAGATGGGTAGGGAGGGGGCATGGCGTATGGGTAAAGGAAGATTGTTCCAGGCATGGGGTGAGGCAAGGCAGAATGAGCGGAGCCTGGAGTTGGCAGTGGTGGAGAAGGGTACTGAGAGAAGGGCTTTGTCCTGTGAGCGGAGGTTACGGGCGGGAACATAGGGGGAGATGAGGGTGGAGAGGTAGTGAGGAGCCGCAGACTGAGTGCATTTGTAGGTAAGGAGGAGGAGCTTGAATTGTATGCGATATCTGATCGGAAGCCAATGAAGTGATTTGAGGAGAGGGGTGATATGAGTATATTGGTCCAGGCGGAAGATAAGACGTGCAGCAGAGTTCTGAACGGATTGAAGGGGGGATAGACGGTTAAGTGGGAGGTCAGTGAGGAGTAAGTTGCAGTAATCAAGGCGAGAGGTAATGAGAGCGTGGACGAGAGTTCTGGTGGTGTGCTCAGAGAGGAAATGGCGAATTTTGCTGATGTTGAAGAGGAAGAAGCGACAGGTCTTGGCAGTCTGTTGGATATGCGCAGAGAAGGAGAGGGAGGAGTCGAAGATGACTCCGAGGTTGCGGGCAGATGGGACGGGGAGGATGAGGGTGTTATCAACAGAGATAGAGAGTGGAGGAAGAGGAGAAGTGGGTTTAGGAGGAAAGATGAGGAGCTCGGTCTTGGACATGTTCAGCTTCAGGTGGCGGTTGGACATCCATGCCGCAATGTCGGATAAACAGGCCGATACCTTGGCCTGGGTCTCTGCGGTGATGTCAGGTGTGGAGAGGTATAGCTGGGTGTCATCAGCATAAAGATGATACTGAAAACCATGAGACGAGATCAGCGAGCCCAGGGAAGAGGTGTAGATTGAGAAGAGAAGGGGTCCAAGGACAGATCCCTGGGGAACTCCAACAGATAGTGGGATGGGAGTGGAGGAAGATCCATGGGAGTGTACCCTGAAGGTGCGGTGGGAGAGATAAGAGGAGAACCAGGAGAGGACAGGGCCTTGGAACCCAAAAGAGGACAGCGTGGCAAGAAGTAAATCATGGTTGACAGTGTCAAACGCGGCGGAAAGATCGAGGAGGATGAGGATGGAGTAGTGACATCTGGATTTGGCCAGGAGTAGGTCATTGCAAACTTTAGAGAGTGCTGTTTCTGTCAAGTGCAGAGGGCGAAAACCGGATTGAAGTGGATCGAGGATGGCATGAGAGGACAGAAAATCAAGGCAGCGGCTGTGAACGGTGCGCTCAAGTATTTTGGAAAGGAAGGGTAAAAGAGAGATGGGGCGGTAGTTGGAGGGGCAGGTAGGGTCAAGTGAAGGTTTTTTGAGGAGAGGTGTGACAACGGCGTGCTTGAAGGTGTCAGGGACAGTTGCAGTGGAGAAAGAGAGGTTGAGGATGTGACAGATGGTGGAGGTGACAGTATGGGAGATGGTGTTGAGTAGGTTGGTGGGGATGGGATCAGAGGAACAGGTGGTGCATTTCGAGGAGGAAAGAAGGCGGGAAGTTTCATCCTCGGTGATCTCAGGAAAAGAGGAGAAGGAGACCTGGGTAGGTTGGCTGAGGGAGAGGGTTAAAGGGTGAAGAGGAGGTGGTGGCTTGGTCGTGAACTCAAGGTTGATCTTTTGCACTTTGTCGCGGAAATAGTCGGCCAGTGATTGAGGAGAGAGAGAAGGGGGAGTAGGAGCGGGGGGCACTTTTAGGAGGGAGTTAAGGGTGGTGAAGAGATGACACCCTATAGTAAGTGCTCCCCCCTTCCTCTTTGCTTTTTTTATCCATAACGTAGTTCACTCCCCCCTTTCCTTCTGCCATGTCTCATCTTCATGTCTCTCTTGAAACTGTATGAACACCGGCATAGGAGCCGACTCTATGGGTGCTGTGGGTGTTTGAGCACCCCCGATATTGAGAAAATTCCTTGTATGTGTCCAGGGAGGGGTTATTTCCATTGGGCCTAGCACCCCCGAAAAGTTGTCTTCTATGAACACCGGTGTACAGACTGCTCTAAGAAACAAGTACCGAATAATCTGCATGATTCATACCCCCAAGGTTTCTCTTATACAACGGTCTTATGGAACGCAATCTGATAACGAGAAACTTTTGTACAAAACACATATTTAAAAGAAAGTAAATTAAGAAAAGCCTCACGGGAATAAGGTTCATTCGATCTTGTACGTAACTGAAATATCTGAGACTTATTTGTGATACCATCATAGGAATCAGCGTAGTGTCCCATCATTGGGCATCCTCTTTTGGGACATGTGAAGCAGTCCTGCAAGAAACAAAGACACCTGTAGAATGAGTCTATTTCTTTCTGAAAATGTTTCACTAACGGGACAATTCTGCCCATATTGACTGGAGGAGTGGCCTAGAGGTTAGGGTGGTGGACTTTGGTCCTGGGGAACTGAGGAACTGAGTTCGATTCCCACTTCAGGCACAGGCAGCTCCTTGTGACTCTGGGCAAGTCACTTAACCCTCCATTGCCCCACGTAAGCCGCATAGAGCCTGCCATGAGTGGGAAAGCGCGGGGTGGGGCTGGTGGTTGGGAGGCGAGGATAGTGCTGGGCAGACTTATACGGTCTGTGCCAGAGCCGGTGGTTGGGAGGCAGGGCTGGTGGTTGGGAGGCGGGGATAGTGCTGGCCAGACTTATACGGTCTGTGCCAGAGCTGGTGGTGGGAGGCAGGGATAGTGCTGGGCAGACTTATACGGTCTGTGCCAGAGCCGGTGGTTGGGAGACGGGGCTGGTGGTTGGGAGGCGGGGATAGTGCTGGGCAGACTTATACGGTCTGTGCCAGAGCCGGTGGTTGGGAGACGGGGCTGGTGGTTGGGAGGCAGGGATAGTGCTGGGCAGACTTATATGGTCTGTGCCAGAGCCGGTGGTGGGAGGCGGGGATAGTGCTGGGCAGACTTATACGGTCTGTGCCCTGAAGAGCACAGATACAAATCAAAGTAGGGTATACACAAAAAGTAGCACATAGGAGTTATCTTGTTGGGCAGACTGGATGGACCATGCAGGTCTTTTTCTGCCGTCATCTACTATGTTACTATGTAACAAAAATAAATATTTAATATTGACAGGTATGTGATCGGTTTCTTCTGTTCAAGGGCTTATCCAGAATGGACCCACAGTCCTCCTTAAATCCAGCAGTTTGGGGTGGCAAAATGAAGTAAAACGATGTATAGATTTGAACATAAAACCTGTAGTCCCTTGATCCAGTGCCATCCCTGGAAATGCCTCTGTTCAATCAGATTAAATGTATGCGTGATGTGATGGCTTAACTCTTACAAGGTGTGACTGGGCCTGTTTATTAGCAACGTCTGTGAGAGACATGTCTGACATATGTGTGAGAGATGTCTATAATGCAAGAAAATGCTAGTTTACCCATGTAAAAGTGTGGCTTCTATATTGCTCCCTCTTAGGGCAGATAAAAGCTTGCATGCTGTGCATTTGTCTCTTGGGGGAAAAGGATGTAGTAAGGGTTAGGTTTGGGGAGGGACCAGTCATTTCATTTTCATGTGCATACTTTCCAAGGTGTACTTTGCACATGCTCACAAGCAGCAGGGGTGAAGCCAGAACTTGAATTTTGGGAAAGCCTAGGGGGGAATAGAGGACATCAAGTATTTCCTCACAGGTCCCCCCTTCCCCCGCTACCACTCCCCTCCCCCCCCCCCCCCAATCATTCCTTTGTTGCTGAGGATGCTCAAGCCCCACCAGCTAAAGACATTCCTTGCCAGAGCCTGGGGCTGTGCTACATGAGGAGCCTCAGACACCAGCATTTCCGCACATGCTCAGTTTAATTGTATAAACTGGGTATACCTGGACGTGCCGGCATCTGTGGCTGGAGCACTTTGCCGACTTCCTGCTTCTCAGACAGCATGGACTAGGGCTCTGGTGACAAATCTCTTTGGCTGGCAGATCTTGGGCATCCCTGCCAGCCACAATTTTAGTGGTGCTGTCATAAAAGTGTGTGATGGGGCATGCCCCCCCCCCCCCCCCAAGAAACACCCCCCTCCCACACACACACACACGTCTACAGGTTCAGATTAAATGGGAACCAAAGGGCCCACTGTGTGCATTTAATAGAATTTTCACAGAGAAAACTGTGGGGAGTTTCTCTTTGAAAACTGACTTGGAAGATCTATAGGTATAAATTATTTTAGGACCTGCAAACTGCCCACAAGGCCAATTTACTCAAGTAAAACAACAATTTATACAGGTAAAAAGACTTTTTAGAAATGCCCATTCATAAAAAAAAAAAGGTTATACTTTTACGTTCATAGTGTAGGAACAGGCCAATGCAATAGAGGTCGTGGAAGCCATTTTGATGAGGCAGCCACTAAGGGCATGAGAAAGTAAGAATAGCCGTACTGGATCAGACCAATGGTCCATCTAATCCAGTATCCTGTTTCCAACAGTGGACAATCCAGGTCACAAGTACCTGACAGGAACCCAAATAGTTGCAACATTCCATGCACTTTGCTCCTGCTACCAACACCCCCGCTGAATATGGGCCTACCATGATGGCGGGGATATTGCTTAGTTCAGGAGGAAGGGAATCAGAAGGAGATGTTTTGGGATATTTGATGTGGGGACATTCTTGGGGGTAGGAGGGGGATTGGAGGGGCTGGGAGACATTTTAAAAGTTACGCAGATCTCAGCCAATCTTCATCCAAGGCCTGCATAATGGCTGAATACTGGCTGGGACCCACATAAACTCTGATGGCCACTGGTTTTACGATTAGCCCCAGATATTCAGTGTTAATTTGGCCGCCATTGGTCAGTGGTTAAAAAACACTGACCGCTGCCAGCTGAATATTAGTCAAAAGAAATCTCCAGAGGTGATGTTGTACAGGAGCTCTCTTGACCACATCGATCACTACTTCAAAGACTAGAAAGGCAATTCTACAACTGCACACCTGTAGTTACATGCGCCTCCTGTCTGAGATATGGGAGAGACTTACTGTGAGAAAAGCTGATTTTAGACCACAAGGATATCCAAGAAATCCATTTGGGGAAACGATACTCTCAGAATAATAATGCACAGATCGGAAATAATCGCAGTTAAAATCTGTGAAAAGAAAGCAATGTTCAATCAACTTCAACAATAAAGAGAGCAGGGTTAGACAGTAGCAATGACCTAGTGATTGGAGCAAAGAGTTAAGAACCAGAGAAAATGGGATTCAATTTTTACTGCTCCTCCAGATATTTCTTGATACCGTGAGCTAATCATATTATCTCCTGTCACCTGAGGTGCCCAATTTCATGGTAAGCTTTTGACATGGGACTTAGTCTTGAAAAAAAAAAATTGAAACTACCTTGGGCAAAAATTGGAAAAACAGTCTAGGCATTGTGACATCTTGAACTTTTTAGGACCTTTCTCAGGAAGTAATTTATGCTGCAGATAGGGGAGGGAATAATGATTTTCCCTAAGGAGCAAAGTATCCTCAGGACTTCTCATGAACTTTCCTTTTGAAAATATGGCCTAATGCATACAATGCAGGCACAAAATGTCTGTCTACTTTACACATAACTATGCATGTGAAAGGGATTTGAAAATGAAACTCTAACACTATTTCCAGGGCCGGTCTTAGGCAGAAGCGACCGAGGCGGATGCATAGGGCCCTGTGCTTAAGGGGGCCCCTTGTGGCGCGCCTCAACTCTGCCTCTCCCTCCAACCCCCGCTCGCTCAGACCGCATCATCATCATGATCCCGCTCGCTCCTGACTGCATCATGATCGCTCCCGCCACCGGTGCCCCCCCCCCGCTGAGCCTGCCGTCAGCTCCCGCCTCCCAGTCCCAGGACAATGACAGTTGCAGCGACGGCCCGGCCTCGACAGACAGTTGCAGGTACGACGGCTCACCCCAGCTTTTCCCTTCCGCCTTCCCACTCAATGTCCCGCCTCCTTCTGATGAGGTATTTCCTGTTTCCGCGAGGGCGGGCGGGAGTCATTGAGCGGGAAGGGAAAAGGAGCTGGAGCGTGGTCGGAGGTGAGCCATTGATTCGTTGGTGCCAGTGCGAGTGCGACTTAAAAAATAAAGAAAGTCAAGTCAAGTGGAGCGCCTGGAGCAAGTTTGTGCCACTGCCTGGGCCATTCAAAGGCAAGGTATGAATGATGATGTCTTTTCTTATAAAGGAACCAAAGTGCTCTTGTTGATTTGCGAATGGAACTCAACCATTAAAGTGATGATCTGGTGGTTCATTTGTGCAGGTGAGCCATCGCTGGTGCAAGTGCCTTTGTTTTCATGTCACTGTTCAGGAAAGGTGAGCTCTTGGGCCACAGCCAGGTTGATGCTACCCGGTCAATCCTAGGGTTAGCCAGGCCCCAGCTGGCCGTAGGCAAATCACCTGGACTAGGCACAGGACAGATAGGGCTAGGCACTAGGCTCCATAGGAACTGAAGACAAGGCACAGCTAGTAATGAAGGATTGGCTGGAGTTGGAGAAAAGGCTAGGCAAGCAGGTTGAAAGCAAGGCAGGGCTGGAAATAATGCAGGCCAGGCTGGCTGAAGGCAAGGCGGGCTAGGCAGGCTGGAGATGAGGCAGACAAGGCAGGCTGGAGGCAAGGCAGACTAGAGACACGCAGGCAAGACTGGATGGAGATAAGTAGGGCTAGGCAGGCTGGAGACAAAGTGGGTTAGGAAGGCTGGAGACAAGTTGGGTTAGGAAGGCTGGAGACAAGGTGGGCAAGGCAGGTTGGATGCAAGGCAGGCAAAGCAAAGCTGGCTGGAGACAGGCAGGAAAAATCCCTCTGCCTGTCGGTGTACCTCAGGGTTCTGTTCTTGGTCCCCTCCTCTTCTATCTACACTTCTTCCCTTGGTTCATTAATCTCATCCCATGGCTTTTCCTACCATCTCTATGCTGATGACTCCCAAATCTACCTTTCTACCCCTGATATCTCACCTTGCATCCAAACCAAAGTTTCAGCGTGCTTGTCTGACATTGCTGTCTGGATGTCTCAATGCCACCTGAAATTAAACATGACCAAAACCGAGCTTCTCATTTTTCCCCCCAAACCCACCTCCCCACTCCCCCCGTTTTCTATTTCTGTTGATGGCTCTCTCATTCTCCCTGTCTCCTCAGCTCGAAACCTTGGGTCATCTTTGACTCTTCTCTCTCCTTCTCTGCTCATATCCAGCAGATCGCCAAGACCTGGCGTTACTTTCTTTACAACATCCGTAAAATCCGCCCCTTTCTTTCTGAGCACACTACCAAAACCCTCATCCACACCCTTGTCACCTTTCGTTTAGACTACTGCAATCTGCTTCTTGCTGGCCTCCCACTTAGTCACCTCTCCCCTCTCCAATCGGTTCAAAACTCTGCTGCCCGTCTCGTCTTCCGCCAGGGTCGCTTTACTTATACTACCCCTCTCCTCAAGTCGCTTCACTGGCTCCCTATCCGTTTTTGCATCCTGTTCAAACTTCTTCTACTAACCTATAAATATAAATATACTCACTCTGCTGCTCCCCAGTATCTCTCCACACTCGTCCTTCCCTACACCCCTTCCCGTGCACTCTGCTCCATGGATAAATCCTTCTTATCTGTTCCCTTCTCCACTACTGCCAATTCCAGACTTCGCGCCTTCTGTCTCGCTGCACCCTATGCCTGGAATAAACTTCCTGAGCCCCTACGTCTTGCTCCATCCTTGGCCACCTTTAAATCTAGACTGAAAGCCCACCTCTTTAACATTGCTTTTGACTCGTAACCACTTGTAACCACTCGCCTCCACCTACCCTCCTCTCCTCCTTCCTTTACACATTAATTGATTTGATTTGCTTACTTTATTTTTGTCTTTTAGATTGTAAGCTCCGCCTTGTAGCACTATAGAAATGCTAAATAGTAGTAGTAGTAGTGGTGGAGAAAAAACTGTGGCGGAATTCAAAAAGGCATGTGATGAACACAGAGGATCTGCAACTAGAAAATGAAAGATATAAAAAAATAAAACTTAAGGTTGCATATGTTCTTCCATGTCAAGTGGTGCTTAGATGGCAACTCTATCTGTATCAACTAAGGCTGGTGCTGAGCTGGCTTGTATGGTCCAATTTCCGCATATAGCAATCTGGTTTAGGATGGGCTGGAGAGAGCTTTGATGGAAACGAGGAAAGATAGGCTGAGCTGCAAGAGCTGTGGGGGAAGCTGAGTCCTCCACTGAGACCTTGGAGACAGCCAGTTGATTGGATATACAGCAGAAAAGATGCTGGGCTAAAGTGGCAGCTCCTGAAGAAGCTATTTTCAGTGAAACAGAGGGGCTCTGTTGAGCATGAGTGATTGTTGCATTTATAATTTCATTTAAGCTGCTAGATTGGACAGCTGAGAAGCGAACACTATCAGAAGAGATGAACGATGACTTCTATTAAAGCTAAGTTTAACCTTTTGTATTTACTTATGATGTTTTGTTGTAGTAGACACTTTACTCAAGTCTTTTCCTGCTCTACAATAATATACATTGAGTGCCAATAAACAGACTAATTGTTGTTGGTATTTTACTTGTAGTCTGTGAGCCAAATTTATTACAGTTTGAGAATGATCAGATTCCTATTGTGCGACATCTGAGAAATTTGGGTGTGATACTTGATGAAAGTTCATGTAAATAAAATTGTTAGAAACGTGTTGCAATTGGTGAGGAGATTGAGGAATTTATTGAAACCAAATAATTTCAGGACAGTTGTACAGAGTTTGATTACTCCATGTTTTGATTATGCTGATCAAACACTCCACACTTCACCAAACTGACACCCATCAAATTAAAGGAAGACTATCCAAACACGGACAATACCAACAAAACAGAAGGAAAGATCACAACAAACATACACCACCCAAGGAACGACAACTAATAAAAATCCACACGTCACCAAACCTAGCAGCCCCATACCAAAATATCCAAGTGGGCTACATCAATGCTAGGTCCGTAGTTAACAAAGCAACAACAATATTAGATTGGATTAGCTCAGAAAACCTTGATCTTATCTTCATCAACGAAACGTGGATCCACAATCATAAGGACCCCATAATCCTTGAACTATGCCCCCCAGGCTACAAAATCACCCACTGGACCAGAACAGAAAAGAGAGGAGGAGGCATAGCAATAATCTACCAAACCCAATTCACCACTGAAATCATCGCCGAATCCATAACACCCCAACTAGAAATTGCATCATTCAGAATCCAAAACAAATCCCTGATTGATCATCTGAACTGCGTCCTGTTCTACAGACCGCCCGGTAACTGGAATGAAAGCCAGCCTATTTTCACGGACTTCATCTCAAACACTTGTGTAAACAACTCCATTAATACTAGGTGACATAAACCTTCACTTAGAAGACCCCAACTCTACCAACGCACGTGAATGCAAAGACTTCCTACAGTCCTGGGATTCTCAAATGGCCTCACATGCAATCCACCCACATCAAGGGACACACACTAGACTTCTTATCACACAAACTGTCCACAGATCATAACCTATTATTATTATTATAGATGCACGCAGCGCTGAACACCTGACACAGAGAGACAGTCCCTGCTCGATAGAGCTTACAATCTAAAAATACAGACAGACAAGACAATTAAGGGCGAGGAAAGTACTGGGTGAAAAGGAACAAGGATAGGGGAATTGAGTAGTGGTTAGGAGCCAAAAGCAGTGGTGAAAAGGTGGGTTTTCAGTATAGATTTGAAAACAGGTAGAGATGGAGCTAGGCGTACAGGCTCAGGAAGTCCATTCCAGGCATAAGGTGCTGCGAGGGAAAAGGAATGAAGCTGGACAGAAACACCTTGGACCGACCACTACAAACTGAATTTATCTCTAGACTGGCGGAAGAAGGGATTAAACCACATATCAGCTCACACAACTTACACCATGAGAGGGCAAATAGAACCACAAGCATTCTGGCAACTGTTATATGACAACGAATGGAATACCCGAACGGACTCCATACACTACCTCAATCATTGGGAGGATAGATGCAGAAGCGTGCTAAATGAAATCGCACCCTTGAAGACAAGAATATCAAGGAGACAAAACTCGATACCATGGTTCAATGATGAATTAAAAAAACTCAAAACACAAACCAGGAAACTTGAACGAGCATGGAAAAAAACAAAAGATGAACATGCACTCAATGCATGGAAACAAATACACAGAAAATACAAATACACAATAAGACAAACCAAAAGGTCCTATTACAAAACTAAAATAGGACCGGATTACAAAGATCTGAAAAAACTATATCAACTCGTAAATAAATTATTAGACACCACAACCGACACAAACATCCCACCCGCAGACAAACTTGCTAACTACTTTAATGAAAAAATAATAAAATTAGGCAGCAAACTTCCTCAGCACAATACCGACATCGAAAACTTCTTCAATGACCTGAACCTAACCCCTGATGGATGCCCAGCTGACCATATCTGGTCAATATTTACTCTCCTCACCACCGAAACAGTTAAAAAAGTGACTCATAGGTTTGCCAACACCCACTGTAAACTTGATACGTGTCCCAGTCGCCTACTTAAATCTGCCCCTGACCGCTTCATAGAAGACCTAACATCCCACCTAAACTTCATGCTACAACAAGGTCTCTTCCCCGAGGAATACGGCAACATCCTACTCACTCCAATACCAAAAGACACCATGAAAAGTACAAACAATGTAACCAATTACCGCCTAGTCACGTCTATCCCGCTAGTAATCAAACTGATGGAGACCTTGGTGACCAAACAGCTTACGGAATACATGGACAAGTTCTCAATATTACACAATTCATAGTCAGGATTCCGCCCCCACCACAGTACTGAAACTGTCCTAGTCACTCTCCTGGCCAAATTCAAGCAAGAAATAGCCACAGGCAAGAGTATACTTCTCCTCCAATTTGATATGTTGAGCGCATTCGACGTGGTAAACCATAACATACTACTAAGACTCCTCGGCCACTTCGCGATTGTTGGAAATGTACTTACCTGGATAAAGGGCTTCCTAACCACCAGAACTTACCAAGTAAAATCAAACTCAAACATATCTCCACCTTGGAAAGCCACCTGCAGAGTACATCAAGGATCACCACTATCAGATCCACACTTCACCATGATGATGATCTCACTTAGGGCCACTGATAGGGGGGACAGGGGGGACAAAATTCCCCAGGCCCAGGCCTCCAAGGGGGCCCGGCGCAGCACCGACTCCATGGGTGCTCGCTATCTCGCCCCTCCCTCCCTCCGGGGTTCCGAGTTCCAGGGCCCGCCCGTCCTGACGTCCTCCCTCCCTCCCTCCCTCCCTCCGAGTTCCAGGGCCCACCCTCCGTCCGTCCCGCCCTCCCTCCGTCCTAATTTCAAAAGCCTTCTTCTTACCTCGTCGGGGATGGGGTTACGGTGACAGCAGCACGCAGTGAAAAACGTGCAGGCTCGCACTTCAGCCTTCCCTTGTCTTTCTCTGAGCTCTGGTCCTGCCCTCATTTCCTGTTTCCACAAGGGCGGGACCAGAGCTCAGACACTGAAGGGAAGGCTGAAGCGCGAGCCTGCATGCTTTTCACTGCGTGCTGCTGTCGCCGTAACCCCGTCCCCGACGAGGTAAGAAGGCTTTTGAAATTTGGGGGGAGGGAGGGAGGGGGGCCTTGGAACTCGGAGGGAGGGGAGGGCAGGGGAGAGAAAGAAGAGATCGCTGGACAGGAGGGTAGGGCTGGGCAGTGGGGAGAGAGATCGCTGGACAGGAGGGGAGGGGAGGGCATGGGGGAGAGAAGAGATTGCTGGACAAGAGGGGAGGGGAGGGGGAGAGAGAAGAGATTGCTGGACAAGAGGGGAGGGGAGGGGGAGAGAGAAGAGATTGCTGGACAAGAGGGGAGGGCGGGGGAGAGAGAAGAGATCACTGGACAAGAGGGGAGGGGAGGGCAGGGGAGAGAGAGAAGAGATCGCTGGACAAGAGGGGAGGGCAGGGCAGGGGGGAGAGAGAAGAGATCGCTGGATAGGAGGGCAGGGCAGGGGGGAGAGGAGAACTGCTGGACAGGAGGGGAAGGCAGGGGAGAGAAGAAATTTACTGGATATGGGTGGATGGAGGAGAGAAGGCAAAAAAGGAGGTAAAAAATCCTCACGACACCGTGAAGATGAAACAAAAAAGTGAGGAGAATGGATGAGGATACCAACTGTTTTATATTTATTCACTTAAAAAATTCACTTAAAAAATTACATGTGCATAACAGCGACCCGACACGGCCGTGTTTCGGCACAATGGCCTGCTTCAGGGGTCTTTATAACCTTGAATGATGTAGTTTAGAATGTTTGTTCCAAGGGAAATAACAGGAAACAAATCTCTCTGGTCTCCTCGCCTAAGAGTTATCGGCAATTGCAATTTGCCGATAACTCTTAGGAGAGGAGACCAGAGCGATTTGTTTCCTGTTATTTCCCTTGGAACAAACATTCTAAACTACATCATTCAAGGTTATAAAGACCCCTGAAGCAGGCCATTGTGCCGAAACACGGCCGTGTCGGGTCGCTGTTATGCACATGTAATTTTTTAAGTGAATTTTTTAAGTGAATAAATATAAAACAGTTGGTATCCTCATCCATTCTCCTCACTTTTTTGTTTCATCTGGATGGAGGAGAGGCCAGGGGAGAATGGAGAGTTGCTGGACATGGATGGATGGATGGAGGGGAGGGAAGTCAGGAAGGAGATGCACATGGATGGAGGGGAGGGAAGAGAGGAGAAATGCTGGACATGGATGGAGGGAAAATTGCTGAATTTAAGGGCTGGATCGGAACACTTTCAGGGCAGATGCTGAAAGTGGAGGAAGGATAGGGACAGGGCTACAGATGGTAGACAGGACGCATAAGGACACAGGAGGATGGTGGACATGGTGAGAGAAAAATATCAAATGGAAAGAAGACACTGCATAAAATAGAAGACGGGACCAAAGCGAATAGAAAAACTATGATCAGACAACAGAGGTAGAAAAAAGTATTTTATTCAGAATTTATTAATTGGAATATGTTAGCTTTTGGAAATGTGTATCTGTGATATTTTTCATGCAAGTTTCAATTTGTCTAGTATTGCTGCATGCTGAGTCTGACTTCTTGAGGTAACTTTCTAGTTCAGTATTTTGCCTTCATATTTTTTTTATTTCTAGTTCCTTGTGTCATATCTGTTGTCATGTGTTTTTCATGTGTGATCAAGGTACAGTATTCTGCTAGTGTGTAGTATTTGCAGCCCTTTTTGTTTTGTGTTTTTGTTTGTTTCACTAGGTTGTGTACTGGTGTTTAGAGCCCGGTGTAATTATAGTGCTGCCTTTCCACGCATAAGGTTGTAGCTCGTCCTGTCCTTGGAATTAGTGCGGTTTGGTAAGGTTATGAGTGGGTTTTTGCACAAGTTTGTGTATAGTATTTTGCAGTGGAGAGATTGTGTTTTGGCCTTACTGAGGTGGCACCAAAACATCAGAAAAGATGTAGAGCCTAAATCATGACACACTACCTCTTGAAGGATCTACATATGGTGCAGAGGCCCGGCCCGGTGGTGGACGGAGGGAAGCGGGTGGAGGGGGGAGCAGCAGTGACCTCGGGGGGGGGGGGGGGGGAGACCAGGGGCGGCCTTGTCCCGGGCCCGGCCCAGTCTCTCGGCAGCCCTGATCCCACTGGCAAAGTCCTTATCCAACCGAGGCCTCAACCCGTTCATCTATGCAGACGACGTCACAATATACATTCCCTTCACGCATGACTTGTCAGAACTAACTAATGAAATCAATGACACCTGAACATCATGGACTCCTGGGCAAATTCATTCCAACTGAAACTGAACACTGAAAAAACACACTGCCTTATCCTTTCATCTCAACATAACAAGTACAAACCCGCAACCATAAAAACCTCAGAACACACCCTCCCTACCTCAGACAGCCTAAAAATACTCGGCGTCACAATTGACTACAACCTTACCCTTGAGAGTCAAGTAAACTCCAATGTGGAAACTTAAACAAATAAAACCTTTCTTCCCGAGGGAAATTTTTCGAAACCTTGTACAATCTATGGTCTTAAGCCACGCAGATTACTGCAATGGAATCTATGTGGGATGTAAAGAAAAACTCACAAAAAAACTCCAGACTGCCTAAAACACAGCTGCCAGGCTGGTATTTGGTAAAACATGCTTCAAAAGTGCTAAACCCCTCCGAGAAAAGCTGCACTGGCTCCCAATTAAAGAATGGATCATCTTCAAAATCTGCATCTTGGTTCACGAAATCATCTACGGCGTAGTCCCAGGATACATGACAGACCTCATAGATCTACCAACCAGAAACAGAATCGGATCATCACGATCATACCTAAACTTACATTACCCAAATTGCAAAGGACTCAAATACAAAACAACTTACGCATCCAGCTTTTGCTACATAAGCGCACAACTATGGAATGCCAAAAACTGTGAAAATAATCCATGACCATCTAAACTTCAGGAAATCACTAAAAACCAACCTCTTCAAAAAGGCTTACCCCACCGATCCAACGTAAATCCCCACACCCAGCAACACAGCATAATGATCGTACTGGACAATACACAATCTTCACTTCCTCCGACCTTCATGGTACCTGATACACAACTACCTCTTTCGACCACAACATAACCTTGTATTTGTTATCAACCGACTGGCGAACGCCTTACGGTATTATGTAAGCCACATTGAGCCTGCAAATAGGTGGGAAAATGTGGGGTACAAATGTAACAAATAAATAAATTGGAATGTGAGGACAGTGTTCAAAATCGTGAACAAATCCACAAAATATGAAATAACAACAATCAGAGAAAAAGCCTCAAAGAGCTTGCGGACCATATGAAAAGTCTCTACAAGCTAAATGGACAAAAATGTCCTCCCTTCATCACAGGCAAAAAACCCTGAGGCTACAGCTATAAAAATTATTTTTGTTGAAGTCAAAATACTTTAATACTTTATTTTAGTTTTTTTGAAATTTTTTTCATTGATAAATCAATCTTCAATGCATTGATCGTTACACTACGATCCCAAAGGAACATCCATATATAACTGGTTCACTTATCTCTGTTCAATGTTCTCAATCCTGCTCCCGCTCTGCGGTCCCTCGGAAGCTGTCCTGAAGACAGTGCCAGGCAGACTTTTATGACAAAATGGATTCAGATAGGTTGGAGTGGGCTTTGACGGCAACTTCAGTAGTTTGAACATAGGGACAGATCCATGCGGACTTCTATGGTCTATGTCCCAGTTTTGTTTCCGGTAGTCCATGAGGTAGTGGCCATTTTTGTAAGCCAGTTTTAGATCCCTTTCATGTGTTAGCCATGTTACAGAACTTAGTTCTTACCTTGAATGTGGCCGAAAGAGGGCATTGTACAGCATTCTGTCAGCTCTGACCTACTGCTAATCTCAGTACCAGGGAGACTCTTTGCTAGTGGGGCACAACCTGTGATCTGCAGTTAACTGTGAGTAAGCGTGCTTATTCCAATAAAGGACGTTTTCGGAGAGATTAGTCTTCAGGTGTCAACTGGTGCGCCAAGGTTATACATCAGCAACAAGTCCTAGAGGCCTGCGTGTATGCAGGTCCCTGGAGCACTTTTAGTGGGTACCGCAGTGCACTTCAGCCAGGTGGACCCAGGCTCATCCCCCCCTACCTGTAACACTTGTGCTGGTAAATGGGAGGTCTCCAAAACCCACTGTATCCACATGTAGGTGCCCCCTTCACCCCTAAGAGCTATGGTAGTGTTGTACATTTGTGGGTAGTGGGTTTTGGGGGAGGGGGGTTGGGGGTTCTGCACCCGTGGTAAGGGAGCTATGCATGTGGGAGCTTTTTCTGAAGTCCACCGCACTGACCTAGGGTGCCCAGTTGGTGTCGTGGCATATCAGGGGGGCCAGTGTACTACGAATCGTGGCCCCTCCCATGACCAAATGGCTCGGATTAGGATGTTTTTGAGCTGGGCGTTTTTAGTTTCCATTATCGCTAAAAAGAAAACAAACGCCCAGCTCAAAAATGTCCATTTTTTCCAAAAATACGGTCTGTCCTACTTCTTCATGTACCCGTTTTCGGACATAGACGCCCATGGAGATAGGCGTTTGCGTTTGATTATGCCCCTCTATGTTACTATCCAGCTTATAATCGAACGAGAAAAACGCCCAAGTTCCGACCTAAATCGGGAGATGGACGTTTATCTCACAAAAACGAATAAAGCGGTATAATCGAAAGCCGATTTTTGGGCGTTTTCAACTGCACTCCGTCGCGGATGCGGACAAAGTTTATGGGGGCGTGTCAGAGGTGTGGCGAAGGCGGAACTGGGGCGTGGTTATCTGCCGAACAAAGATGGGCGCATTTCACCGATAATGGGAAGAAAGTATGCGTTTTTAGCTAGAATTTAGGACACTTTTCCTGGACCCTGTTTTTCACGAATAAGGCCCCAAAAAGTGCCCTAAATGACCAGATGACCACTGGAGGGAATCGGGGATGACCTCCCCTGACTCCCCCAGTGGTCACTAACCCCCTCCCACCACAAAAAAATGATGTTTCACAACTTTTTATTTTCACCCTCAAATGTCATACCCACCTCCCTGGCAGCAGTATGCAGGTCACTGGAGGAGTTGTTAGGGGGTGCAGTGGACTTCAGGCAGGTGGACCCAGGCCCATCCCCCCCTACCTGTTACAATTGTGCTGCTTAATGCTTATTAGTCGTCCAACCCCCCCCAAACCCACTGTACCCACATGTAGGTGCCCCCCTTCACCCCTTAGGGCTATAGTAATGGTGTAGACTTGTGGGCAGTGGGTTTTGAGGGGGATTTGAGGGGCTCAACACACAAGGGAAGGGTGCTATGCACCTGGGAGCTCTTTGACCTTTTTTTTTGTTTTTGTAAAAGTGCCCCCTAGGGTGCCCGGTTGGTGTCCTGGCATGTGAGGGGGACCAGTGCACTACGAATCCTGGCCCCTCCCACGAACAAATGCCTTGGATTTATTCGTTTTTGAGCTGGGCGCTTTCATTTTCCATTATCGCTGAAAAACAAAAATGCCCAGCTCACACATTGTTGAATAAAACATGGGCGTCTATTTTTTCCCAAAATACGGTTCGGTCCGCCCCTTCACTGACCCGTTCTCGGAGATAAACGCCCATGGAGATAGGCGTTTGCGTTTGATTATGCCCCTCTATGTTACTATGTATTCTGTAAGTGGTGCATGGAAGTTGCTTAGGAGGGAATTCAATAGATGAAAAATTCAGCAATAAGTGCTATTCTATACAGGGCATGCACCTTATAGGGAACAGCATTTAGTGTGGATCCCATGCCTAACTTTTGGGCGCCATAATTACGCGTGCTGAAACCTGGTGTAAATGCCGGTACTCAAGTTAGATGCAGTTAGCCGCTGTTCTGTAATTTCATGTGCAGCTTTTCCAAACAGTCCGACAGGCCCATGGCCACAACCCCTTTTGAGATACACAACATAAAAGTTATGCGTCGTGCCTTATAAATGCACATGCAAATTTTACTGATTACCAATAAACATCAATAATTGGTTGTTAGCACCCAGTTATTGATTTTTCAGAGCTCAGTATCGCATGAGTAAGAAACACCAATACCAGAAAATCAAAAAAGCAACGAAATGTTTCTTTGAGGTATTCAAGGACCAGTCAACAGTGGAGAGAAAAGATCTCAAAACGTAGCACCAATCACACCATCATTGATCAGAAAAAAAAACTCTACCGAACAATACAAAATATTAAAAATTCACATTCTCAATATTATCAGTTATTTTTGTTTAGGTACTTGCATGTACCAAAAAGGAACAGGTCCAAATCAATCATTGAAATTCTCTACTATCTAGTAATAACGCAGTAGAAGTTTTAATACTTAGCTCAATCACTCAGCCTTCAAGAGCCTGGTGTTTCTATATCCAAATGTCAAAACCTTCTTATTCAAAGAGTGCAACTTTGGATGTCAGATAAATAAAATCTGGGCGTTAGTGCACAGCTGCAAGGGGCATGCACATGGGCAACACACACGGCTTTTCAAATATTATCAGCTGTGCATTTTGTATGGTTCACTTAAAGGCCAACTTACACCAACCATTTGTAACCCTGAGTTTGCCGTGGCTCAGTTCCCTCTGAAGTATTGCACTCCAGCCGGAACTGGGTTCACACAAATGATACTTCCTCACACACTCCGATTCGCTGGCCGGATCTCATGAGCTGGGCGCATGCCGGGGCTGGAATAAATCCAGTAGGCCGAGGGTATTCTTTTTCTGGGCACTTTTCCATTCACTCTCACTCAAAAGATTAGTCAGCAATCTCAGTGTTAAATTTCAACATGCTTCACTAATAGTAAGTTGAAAACCCCCCCCAGCTAATAAACATGTCAACTTGGTCTGTACAAGTCAGCGTCTTCAGATGGTCCAGAGGCGTAGCCAGAAAACAGATTTTGGGTGGGCCTAGGCAAGAAGTGGGTGGGCACCAAGTGTTCTCCCCCCACCACCACCAACAAATATCTCAGCTGGTAGGAAAACTCTTCTTTCCACCTTGCGCTGAAAACTTAGCAAGTGCAGATGCCGGTATCATGGAGAGTGGTATTTTCGTTAGCATCAGGGGGAAGTCTTCAGCTGGCAGAGCTTGGGATCCCCTCCAGCTACCGCTAAATGTGTGCTACTGTTGGGTGGGTCTGAGCCCTAAGTGGGTGGGCCCCGGCCCACCCAGGCCCACCTGTGGCTACGCCACTGAGATGGTCAGCACAGTATCAAATATAATCTCCTCTGATATCAAGGCATTAAAAAAAAAAAAATCACAGTTCACTTCTATCTCCATTTCCTCTATTTGCAAACCAGAAAACAATACATGCAAACAGTGGCGTTCCTAGGGGGGCTGACACCCGGGGTGGATCGCCGATGCACCCCGCCCCCCAGGGTGCAGCGCCCCCCCCCCCCCGGAACAGCGCGACGCCCCCCTCATGGCGAAAGAAGCCCCGATCCCCCGGCGAAAGAACCCCCCCCCTGGTTGCACGCCGCTGGGGGGGGGGGGGTGCCGCGCGCCTGACGGCTCTTTGTTTTCATGCTCCCTCTGCCCCGGAACAGGAAGTAACCTGTTCCGGGGCAGAGGGAGCATGAAAATGAAGAGCCAACAGGCGCGCGGCACCCCCCCCCCCAGTGGCGTGCACCTGGGGCGGACCGCCTCCACCGCCCCCTCCCCCTTGGTACGCCACTGCATGCAAATCTCCACAAGATTTCCATTTTTTCAGTCCACAATCATCTCCACACACTTCACTCATCTGTCACATCCCGGAACAGAGGTTGATTGCATACACATTGAAAGTCATGTCATAACTGAGTCACTCCCGCTTCCACTTCTCTTACCTGGGGTTTCTTTTTCCCTAAGCATTCCTACTACTCGTTCCCAAGTCAGGAACACTCTGCAGTCACCCTCTACCTTGTGGCAAGGGCTTCAATCACCACACTGAAAACGTCTTCTGCCTTCCACCTCGGTACAAGGGTCTCGGCGGGGGTGGGCTACTAATCTTCTCCATACCACCTCTGTGTTTATCTCAGGGCCATCCCAAGGGTTGGTTGGGCAGTGACCAAAGGAGACAGGGGAGGAAAAATTGCTCCCCTGCAGCGGCTGCAGTACATTGTGCAGGTCAGAGGCACTGGGGTGGGGGTGGAATGGTTGCACAGGGCGAGATTCCTGCTATGAATGCTCCTGGTTTTGTCACATGCATTGATACATTCTATCACTGTTTTTGTCTCCAGTACCTCCAGTGGTAGGGTATTTCTGTCATAGAGAGCAGCTGAAACTGGGTTGGGGCAGCGGTCAGTTTTGGCTGAAACAGAATCTGCATCTGAAATTCACTGCACAGTACTGGCATGCCCTCCCATCCCCCCCCCCCCCCCCCCCCAACAAATCTGGGTCCCACTCTGGCCTCACTCTACCCGTGAACAAAAATGGACTCCTAAGTGTAGCACCCCCTCCCCTTCCCCTACCTTACAAACCCTAGCAATTTAGTGGCCTCGTCAGAGCCAGAGTGATCCAAGTCACTTGATTCATTTATATCTTGCACATATTGCCCTTAAATCTCTCTCTTCCAGGTTGGTCTAAGGTTTGGCAATTAAAATTCAATGCGAAAAAATGCAAAGTGATGCACTTGAAGAGAAATCCACAGGAGACGTATGTGTTAAGCGGTGAGAGTCTGATAGGTACGGATGGGGAGAGGGATCTTGGGGTGATAGTATCTGAGGATCTGAAGGCGACGAAACAGTGTGACGAGGCGGTGGCCGTAGCGAGAAGGTTGATAGGCTGTATAGAGAGAGGTGTGCCCAGCAGAAGAAAGGAGGTGTTGATGCCCCTGTACAAGTCATTGGTGAGGCCCCACCTGGAGTATTGTGTTCAGTTTTGGAAGCCGTATCTTGCGAAGGATGTAAAAAGAATTGAAGCAGTGCAAAGAAAAGCTACGAGAATGGTATGGGATTTGCATTACAAGATGTACGAGGGGAGACTTGCGGACCTGAACATGTATACTCTGGAGGAAAGGAGAAACAGGGGTGATATATACAGACATTCAAATATTTGAAAGGTATTAATCCGCAAACAAATCTTTTCCGGAGATGCGAAGGCGGTAGAATGAGAGGACATGAAATGAGATTGAAGGTGGGCAGACTCAGGAAAAATGTCAGGAAGTACTTTTTCACGGAGAGAGTGGTGGATACTTGGAATGCCCTCCCGCGGGAGGTGGTGGAGATGAAAACGGTAACAGAATTCAAGCATGCGTGGGATAAACATAAAAGAATCCTGTTCAAAAGGAATGTATCCATGGGAGCTTAGCCGAGTTTAGGTGGCAGAGCCGGTGGTGGGAGGCAGGGCTGGTGGTTGGGAGGCGGGGATAGTGCTGGCCAGACTTAAACGGTCTGTGCCCCGAAGAGGACAGGTACAAATAAAAAGTAGCACATATGAATTTATATTGTTGGGCAGACTGGATGGACCGTGCAGGTCTTTTTCTGCCGTCACCTACTATGTTGGCCACCTTTGAAATCTCTGTTTTATACCAGAGGTAATGGAGAGTGAAAATGGCTAAGTGGGAGGCCAGCAAGAAGCAGATTGCAGTAGTCTAAACGAGAGGTGACAAGGGTGTGGATGAGGGTTTTGGTAGAGTGCTCGGAAAGAAAGGGGCGGATTTTACGGATGTTGTAAAGAAAAAAACGACAGGTCTTGGCAATCTGCTAGATATGAGCAGAGAAGGAGAGAGAAGAGTCAAAGATGACCCCAAGGTTTCGAGCTGAGGAGACAGGGAGAATGAGAGAGCCATCAACAGAAATAGAAAACAGGGGGAGCGGGGAGGTGGGTTTGGGGGGGAAAATGAGAAGCTCGGTTTTGGTCATGTTTAATTTCAGGTGGCGTTGAGACATCCAGACAGCAATGTCAGACAAGCACGCTGAAACTTTGGTTTGGATGCAAGGTGAGATATCAGGGGTAGAAAGGTAGATTTGGGAGTCATCAGCATAGAGATGGTAGGAGAAGCCATGGGATGAGACTAATGAACCAAGGGAAGAAGGGCATTCCAGGCATCAACCACCCTCTCTGTGAAAAAGAATTTTCTGAAATTACTTGCATCTACCACCCCGCAACTTCAATTCATGTCCTCTAGTTTTACCATTTTCCCTTCTCTGGAAAATATTTGTTTCTATATTTATACCTTTCAAGTATTTAAACATCTGTATCATATCTCCCCTGTCCCTCCTCTCATCTAGAGTACACATATTCATGTTTTCCAGTCTCTTCTCATATATCTTTTGGCACAAGCCCCATAACGTATTTTTTTGCCTTCCTATGCACCTCTTCGAGTCTTCTTACATCTTTAGAAAGATATGGCCTCCGAAGGGAGGAAGTGACGTCACCAGATAATATGGACGTCTGAGAGCGGAGCTCCCGCTACCCCGCAAGACTTTTGCTAATAAAACTGAGCGAGCAGCTGCAAACGAAGCTCAGTGGGTCTGGATACCCTCCCCTTCAGCTAGCAATCTTGCTATTATGAGTCAGAAAACGACGGGGTTGGATCTAGCTCGCTTTGCCTACCCTAGCGGAGACGGCGCGCCAGGCTCCAAGATGGCGATGGCCCGCGGAGAGCAAGAGAAATTGGAGGAGAAGCACCAGCACCGAGGCGAGGGATCGCCCGAGCGCCCCGTTTTGGAGGAGGCAGACGGAGAGATCGCTCCAGCGCTAAAAAACTGGCTGCAAGAAATCAGCTCAAACTTGAAAGCGCTACGAGCAGAAGTGGCCACACTTGGGAGCTGACCTCAGAGGTGAAATTCGGGAGCTGGGGGCACGCCTGGAGGAAACAGAAAGATATGGCCTCCATAACTGAACACAATACTCTAGGTGGGGCATTACCAATGACTTGTACATGGGCATCAACACCTCCTTTCTTCTGCTGTTTACTACTCTCTCTATACAGCCCAGTATGCTTCTGGCTATGGACATTGGCTTCTTACAGTGTTTCGTCACCTTCAGATCCTCAGATACTATCACCCCAAGATTCCTCTCCCTGTCTGTGCATATCAGCTTCTCACCACCTAACATATAAATTTCCCTTGGATTTCTACTCCCTAAGTGCATCACTCTGTACTTCTTTGCATTGAATTTTAATTGCCAAACATTAGACCATTCTTCTAACTTTTGAAGATCCTTTTTCATCCTTTCCACTCCCTCCGGGGTGTCCACTCTGTTACAAATCTTGGTATCATCCACCAAAAGTCAAACCTTACCTTCTAGCCATTCATCGATGTCGCTCAGAAATATATTGAACAGAATTGGCCTCAGCACCAATCCTTGAGGCACTCCACTGCTCACCATTCTTTCCTCCAATTGAATTCCATTAAACATCACCCTCTGGTATATGTCAGCCAGTTCCTAATCCAGTTCACCACTTTTGGTCCTAACTTCAGCCTGTCAAGTTTATTTAAGAACTTCCTGTGAGGAACCGTGTCAAAGGCTTTGCTGAAATCTAAGTAGATTACATCTAGAGCACATCCTTGATCCAATTTTCTGCTCACCCAGTCAAAGAATTCAGTTAGATTTGTTTGGCATGATTTATCTTTGGTAAAGTCATGTTCTCTCGGATCTTGTAACCTATTGGATTCTAGGAAATTCACTATCCTTTCCTTCAGCATCCCTTCTATTACTTTTCCATTAACTGAAGTGAGGCTTTCCAGTCTGTAGTTTCCAGATTCTTCTCTGTTACCACTTTTGTAAAGATGGAGACCACATCTGCTCTTCTCCAATCCCATGGAACCACCCCTGTCTCCAAGGATTTATTAAACAAATCTTTAAGAGGACCCGCCAGAACCTCTCTGAGCTCTCTCAGTACCCTGGGATGGATCTCTTCCAGTCCCATGGGTTTGTCTACCTTCAAATTTTTAAGTTGAACGGTGCTATATCTGTTCCATTCTCATAAATACCTTTGCCAGTCAATTGTGGCCCTTCTCCAGGATTTTCTTCCCTAAATTCAGAGCAGAAGTATTTGCTTAGAACATTTACTAATTAATTCAGCAGAAGTTAAACATTAAACTGACCTGATCCGGCTGCACACCTTGACACTTCATGATAACGGTTTGTATAAAAATCCAGATGGCCGACAGTTTGACTTGTTCCATAACCTGAAACTTGAAGTTTAGATGGTGAAGAAACTGCAGATATTAATGTGTATCAGAAACGATCCACAGTATCCTTTAAACTTACCATAACTTAAGTCTGTGTGAATAACATCGACTATTTGTGCATCAGATTTATCCAGTCGCACCTCCGCTGGAGTGTTATCAAAATAGCGACTAATTGGAGTCAGGCCTAAATTAAAGATATAACATGAACATGAAAGACCTGACTTCTGGAAATTCTAGAGATTACAGCTTAAAGACTCAGGGAGCAAAACCAGAAAGGAGGGAAGACAGTGGGGGCAGAAAAGACTGCTGCTGTTTTGGGTGGAAAATAGAGAAATAGTCCTGTGGTGCATGCATTTCTTGGGAAGGGAGAGAAGAAAGAGCTGCAGGCGTATGCTGAGGGGAGACGGGAGTTTGATTCCAGAGAGCACTGAAACCTTACTGGGAGGAGACAGCTCAGGGAGGGATAGGAAGAGGGAACAAATTTGATGTGGCTAGGAGAAAAAAGAATAAGGGGATATAAAGAGAAAGCAGGGGTGTCCACCTTGAAGATGATTCAGGAAAAGCTGGAGGTGAACATGTCTTATAGAGGGGGGGAAGAGAGACAGAGAGCTACAGTGGGTAGAGCCTGAGAAGTGTGAAAGTTAGGGGGGGTCAGGCTTGGGAAGGGGAGAAACCAGACATTATGATGAGTAAATTATGCACACAAAAAATTATTTAATAAAATATGCAGAATTTAAAGAATGTTAAAATATTGTGTGTGTGTAACCTTCAAACGTTTACAGAATTGTTTCATTTTATTTGCACAGAATTCCTCCAGAATAACCTTCTTTTCATGCTTCCACTCCTTGTTTGCCAGAAACACACTTGACAATCACCACATACACAGAGGTCAATAAAGATTCTGTTAAAGGAAACCAGATAACCAGATACATTATCTAATAATTTTAGGACAGCTATTTTTATAGTCCAATTTAACCAGATCAAGTTAAGTAGGTCCAGCACCTTTCTCCCTTTGCTCCAGCCCTCCACATCTCTCTCCTTTCCCTTCAGCCATCCCTTGCATATCTAGCACCTCTCCTCCAGCCCCCCTTGCATGTTCAGCACCTCTCTCCCTTTCATCCAGCCCCCCACTACATGTTCAGCACTCTCTCCCTTTCATCCAGTCCCCCCACTACATGTTCAGCACTCTCTCCCTTTCATCCAGCCCCCCCTACATGTTCAGCACCTCTCTCCCTTTCATCCAGTCTCCCTACATGTCCAGCACTTCAACCCTTCAACCCTCTGCATATCCAGTACATCTTCCCTTTCCCTCCAACCCACCCTACATATCCAGCTCCTCTCCCCTTCCCTCCAACCTCCCTGCAAATCCAGCACCTCTCCCCTTCCCTCTAACCTCCCCCCTGCAAGTCTAGTACCAGTCTCTCTTCTGTTCTCTCCAACCCCCTGCCCCTCGCAAGTCCAACACCTTTCCCTTCCCTTCAGGCCCCTCCCCTCCAAGAACCAACACCTCCACATCTTCCTTACCCCCCAAATGTCCAGCACCTCTCCCCTTCAGCCCACTCCCCTTGCAGGGCCAGCACCCCATTGTCTTCCTCACCCCCACCTGCAAGTCCAGCACCTCTCTCTTCCCTTCAGCCCCCTCCCCTTGCAGGGCCAGCACCCCACTGTCTTCCTCACCCTCTCCCACCCCCGCTGCAGTGCTTGCATTTAACGTTATCAGCGCTGCCTGCTCCTGCACCTCATAGTCTCCGTCTCCCACCTCCACGGCAGCACTTGCAATTTGCTATCGGCGCTGTCTGACAGCAACTCACAGACGTGGCACTGACATCCTGCTCCAGGACCTTGCTTCTGCCGCATCCCGCCCTGCGTAAACAGGAAGTTGCATCAGCGTGGCAGAGGGAAGGCCCCGGAGCAGGACATCGGCGCCATTGCTGTCAGGCAGCGCCAATAGCAAATTGCAAGCACTGCTGCGGGGTGGGATATTGTGGGGTGCAGGAGCAGGCAGCACCAATAGAGTTAAATGCAAGCACTGCAGCGGGGGTGGGAGAGGGTGAGGTCTGAGACAAAACTGGCCCACCCATAGCTACACCCAGGGGTGTGCTGGTAAATTGTTAACAGGGGGCTCTCTCTCGCCAGCAAAGTAAAAGAGAATTCAGGAGGGGCCCAAGCCCACATTTTGGGATCCATTTGTTAAAGTAACATAGTAACATAGTAGATGACGGCAGAAAAAGACCTGCATGGTCCATCCAGTCTGCCCAAGATAAACTCATGTGTATACCTTACCTTGATTTGTACCTGTCTTTCTCAGGGCACAGACCGTATAAGTCTGCCCAGCAGTTTTCCCCGCCTCCCAACCACCTGTCCCGCCTCCCATCACCGGCTCTAGCACAGACCATATAAGTCTGCCCTCCCCTATTCTCGCCTCCGAACCACCAACCCCTCTTCCCCCCACCTGCTCCGCCACCCAATTTTAGTTAAGCTTCTGAGGATCCATTCCTTCTGCACAGGATTCCTTTATGCATATCCCACGCATGTTTGAATTCCGTTACCGTTTTCATCTCCACCACCACTCGCGGGAGGGCATTCCAAGCATCCACCATCCTCTCCGTGAAAAAATACTTCCTGACATCTTTCCTGAGTCTGCCCCCCTTCAATCTCATTTCATGTCCTCTCGTTCTACCGCCTTCCCATCTCCGGAAAAGATTCGTTTACGGATTAATACCTTTCAAATATTTAAACGTCTGTATCATATCACCCCTGTTCCTCCTTTCCTCCAGGGTATACATGTTCAGGTCAGCAAGTCTCTCTTCATATGTCTTGGAACGCAAATCCCATACCATTCTCGTAGCTTTTCTTTGCACCGCTTCCATTTTTTTGACATCCTTCGCAAGGTACGGCCTCCAAAACTGAACACAATACTCCAGGTGGGGCCTCACTAACGTCTTATACAGGGGCATTAAAACCTCCTTTCTTCTGCTGGTCACACCTCTCCCTATACAGCCTAGCAATCTTCTAGCTACGGCCACAGCCTTGTCGCACTGTTTCGTCGCCTTCAGGTCCTCAGATACTATCACCCCAAGATCCCTCTCCCCATCCGTGCCAATCAGACTCTCCCCGCCTAACACATACGTCTCCCTTGGATTTCTACTCCCTAAGTGCATCACTTTGCATTTCTTCGCATTGAATTTTAATTGCCAAACGTTAGACCATTCTTCTAGCTTCCTCAGATCTTTTTTCATGTTTTCCACTCCCTCCAGGGTGTCCACTCTGTTGCAAATCTTGGTGTCATCTGCAAAAAGGCAAACTTTACCTTATAACCCTTCGGCAATGTCACTCACAAATATATTGAACAGAATCGGCCCCAGCACCGATCCCTGAGGCACTCCACTACTCACCTTTCCCTCCTCCGAGCGAACTCCATTCACCACCACCCTCTGGCGTCTGCCCGTCAACCAGTTCCTAATCCAGTTCACCACTTCGGGTCCTATCTTCAGCCCATCCAATTTATTCAAGAGCCTCCTGTGGGGAACCGTGTCAAAAGCTTTGCTGAAATTTAAATAGATTACGTCCATAGCACGTCCTTGATTTAATTCTCCTGTCACCCAATCAAAGAATTCAATGAGATTCGTTTGGCACGATTTCCCTTTGGTGAAACCATGTTGTCTCGGATCTTGCAACTTATTTGCTTCCAGGAAATTCACTATCCTTTCCTTCAGCATCGCTTCCATTACTTTTCCAATAACCGAAGTGAGGCTTACCGGCCTGTAGTTTCCAGCTTCTTCCCTATCACCACTTTTGGGAAGAGGGACCACCTCCGCCGTTCTCCAGTCCCTCGGAACCTCTCCCGTCTCCAAGGATTTATTAAACAAATCTTTAAGAGGACCCGCCAGAACCTCTCTGAGCTCCCTCAATATCCTGGGGTGGATCCCGTCCGGTCCCATGGCTTTGTCCACCTTTAGCTTTCCAAGTTGCTGATACACACTCTCTTCCGTGAACGGTGCTCTATCCACTCCATTCTCAGGTGTACTTTTGCCAGTCCCTCGCGGTCCTTCTCCAGGATTTTCTTCAGTGAAAACAGAACAAAAGTATCTATTAAGCAAATTGGCTTTTTCTTCATCATTTTCTACATAGCGTTTCGCTGTATCTTTTAGTCTCACAATTCCGTTTTTAGTCTTTCTCCTTTCACTAATATACCTGAAGAAGTTTTTGTCTCCCCTTCATACATTTCTAGCCATTTGTTCTTCCGCTTGCGCCTTTGCCAGACGTACCTCTCTCTTGGCTTCTTTCAGTTTCATCCGGTATTCCTCCCCGTGTTCCTGTTCTTGAGATTTTCTATATTTCTGGAACGCCAACTCTTTAGCCTTTATTTTCTCAGCCACTTTCTTGGAGAATGTATAATTATGGAGTCAGATTTAAGGTCACTCCAGCCTTCTTGGGGGTCTCTGGACCCCTCAATTTACAACATTGGTGACTCCGACGTGATTCGAACACGCAGCCTTCTTGTTATTCCCTTTCTAGCTAATGACACACTCTCTATTATGAATGGACAGTCAGAATTGGACTATAATTGTCTTTATTTTCTCTTGTTGTATTGGTTTTGAAACTCTTTTCTGCCATTTCTGTTTATGTAATTTAAATTGAAGTTGATATTGCTCAGACACAGGGGTAACATCAAACCCTAATACTGGCTAAGATATCATAATGTAGGTGTAAACCCTGTTAGTATCAACCAGTTATGCATTTGTTTAACTTTGGTGTAGGCTTACTTAAGTTGCATGACTTTCTGTAGGTTTGACTAAGCTCCAAGTGGGGTAACGGATATATAAAATGCTTCCCATACTTCCAGGTCATTATGCATATGTCAAGATCTATGCATGACCTTTGTTAATATAAATTTTCCTAGGATTCACCATTTTTGCTTTATGAGGCAACCTCATACTTGCTATCCACTTTTTAGTGCTCATGATTGGATGCCAATGATGAGTAATAGTAAGGTCCAGGGATTCTGACCTGTTTAAGGATTCTGAATACCTACAACCTAAAACAGCCTGCAATCAGAGTACTAACCATATATTTGTTGAGCCCATAACAATGCTTAATCAAAACCACTATTCCTTCCGAGGACCACTGAGACAGATACATTAGATTATCTCCCCATGCACTATGCAGCAGATACAATAGAAGCCATAGAAAGACCTGAAAGTGTTTATTAGTATGATCTACCTGAAATTGCTATTACACACATACCTATACTTCATGGGATTTTGTAGATGAACTCATGGATTTGTCCCATTCATAAAACATTTCTCACTACAGGTTTGAGTAAGTCTCAAGAGAGGTGACATCAGGATTAAGGCCCAAGGGATTGGGTAATATAAAGGGAATTCCATATGCCCCAAATAATATATCACCTGAGAATGAAGTTTCCTATCTTGCACCATACCTTCTAGCAATTTGTAAGACCAAAACTCGCCCTCTCGTTTGATAGCTTGCCACCTTCTGGAATGGATGATGACAAGCTTGACGAGCTTTGTGTCACCCCTCCCCAGATGGGGTGACAAGTGGTGAATGTATAATTATGGTACAGCCAGAGACCCCCCCACTGGAATGGTGGCGGGCCCAGTCATAGAGCTCAGGCTATTACAGACCTTGGCTAAGTCAGAAATCTGATGGCTGACATAACTGGGAGCTTACTGGAAAAGTATGGCCTAGTTTGTAGCCCGGATTGAGGCCTAAATAAGCTAAATTAGGAAAAGTTAGGTCAATAGATATGGAAACAAAATGGAGGATTTCAGCACAAAATGGAAGCCGTATCTGTTACAAAGTGGAATTTTCTCTAATGTAAGTTAGAAAAACAAGTTGAGAAATGAGACTTTCCTGTGAGCAGGATTGTGGTCAGCCATGGTGTGAGAAAGGATGCAGGGTCTTGCTTAAGATTTGTGGTCAAGCGAGCTAAAGACAAAACCATGTTAGCAAGATAGAAGCTACTCATTAGCATGAGCCAATCAGTGGTAACCATGACATTAGCATAGATCCAATCAGGTATATCTATTGTCATATTATCCATATCCTGAGGGCACCTATAAAAATCAGGGTATTTCCTGGTTTAAGTTAGAAAGAAGGGTTGCCACTCTCTCTCTCCAAGGGAAACCAATGTGACCAGCAGAATTGACAAATTACCTAATTGCTTTCCCTTGTAAAACCTTTAATTGGTAAAAGAAATTATAAAAGATTAGGAACTAATTAACACCTGTTTGCAGCTGGATTATTATATTCCTATAATTAATTGATTGTACATGCCTGTTGTCAATCACTGATTTGACTTGTATCTTGGCAAATAAACTCCTCATCCCAAATGATGTTCTGTGGACTTCACTTTATGATCAGAGGCTGTAAGTATAAATGCTTTTGCTGTATCAGGTTATCTTTCACTGCATTGTATAACTTGTAATCTAAATCCAGTTTGTCATAAGGCTGGTATCCTTTCCTTAGACCTAACGTCTCTCTTAGTGGCAATTCCTTTTAGAACTTCACAACTTCTTGATTACCCCAGTACTAGTGCTATTTAGAGATGGAGTCAGATTTGAGGTCTCTGAACCCTCATATTAAAACAAAAGGTACAACTGCTCATACTGTGATGTGTGTACACATGGGGCTTGTCCTGGCCTTTCTATGTGTTTATGTTCCAAATGTGCAAGTGATGCTATTAGTCAGTGGAGTATGCAAACAGTAAATCTTGTTAAATATGAGAGGATGGTGATGGTGTCATTGTTGTGTGTTAATCCTGGGGGGGTGTTATGGTAGTGGATGGGGATCCCTCTCCACAAGCACCTGAATGTATTCACCAGCTCCACCTTTGGAAGGTTTAGAGGTGCAAGTCGGGCTTGATTCACTGGATCCTTTCAACAAGCACCCTTCTCTTACTGGTATTTCCAGATGTAGGTGAACCCAAGGGAGTCACAGATTCCAGCAAACTGCTGGAATCTCCACCGAGCGACGCTCCAGGAACTCGCACCTCGGCGGACCTGGAAGCGCCCTGTGCATTCTCTCAATTGGAGGCCGGGGGTGGAGGGGGAGGGGAGGGATCCTTGCATAAGAGCTCAAAGAGCACTCCAGCAGCAGATGTTGAACTAATACCTCCAATAATGCCAATATTGGAGACATGGCGAAAGTTGGTATCAACAGCAGCTTGCCGGCAGAGGGTTTAGGAGGCTTAGATGGGTAGCTCCTAACCTTCTCTTTCAGTTTTGGGGCCATTATCGGCAAAACGTCACTCAGGTAAAAGTAAGAAGAGAACGAGTCCCACAAAGTCTATTCACTGTTGCAGGCAGCAGCTGTCTTGGGTACATAAGTACATAAGTACATAAGTAGTGCCATACTGGGAAAGACCAAAGGTCCATCTAGCCCAGCATCCTGTCACCGACAGTGGCCAATCCAGGTCAAGGGCACCTGGCACGCTCCCCAAACGTAAAAACATTCCAGACAAGTTATACCTAAAAATGCGGAATTTTTCCAAGTCCATTTAATAGCGGTCTATGGACTTGTCCTTTAGGAATCTATCTAACCCCTTTTTAAACTCCGTCAAGCTAACCGCCCGTACCACGTTCTCCGGCAACGAATTCCAGAGTCTAATTACACGTTGGGTGAAGAAACATTTTCTCCGATTCGTTTTAAATTTACCACACTGTAGCTTCAACTCATGCCCTCTAGTCCTAGTATTTTTGGATAGCGTGAACAGTCGCTTCACATCCACCCGATCCATTCCACTCATTATTTTATACACTTCTATCATATCTCCCCTCAGCCGTCTCTTCTCCAAGCTGAAAAGCCCTAGCCTTCTCAGCCTCTCTTCATAGGAAAGTCGTCCCATCCCCACTATCATTTTCGTCGCCCTTCATAAGTACATAAGTACATAAGTAGTGCCATACTGGGAAAGACCAAAGGTCCATCTAGCCCAGCATCCTGTCACCGACAGTGGCCAATCCAGGTCAAGGGCACCTGGCACGCTCCCCAAACGTAAAAACATTCCAGACAAGTTATACCTAAAAATGCGGAATTTTTCCAAGTCCATTTAATAGCGGTCTATGGACTTGTCCTTTAGGAATCTATCTAACCCCTTTTTAAACTCCGTCAAGCTAACCGCCCGTACCACGTTCTCCGGCAACGAATTCCAGAGTCTAATTACACGTTGGGTGAAGAAAAATTTTCTCCGATTCGTTTTAAATTTACCACACTGTAGCTTCAACTCATGCCCTCTAGTCCTAGTATTTTTGGATAGCGTGAACAGTCGCTTCACATCCACCCGATCCATTCCACTCATTATTTTATACACTTCTATCATATCTCCCCTCAGCCGTCTCTTCTCCAAGCTGAAAAGCCCTAGCCTTCTCAGCCTCTCTTCATAGGAAAGTCGTCCCATCCCCACTATCATTTTCGTCGCCCTTCATAAGTACATAAGTAGTGCCATACTGGGAAAGACCAAAGGTCCATCTAGCCCAGCATCCTGTCACCGACAGTGGCCAATCCAGGTCAAGGGCACCTGGCACGCTCCCCAAACGTAAAAACATTCCAGACAAGTTATACCTAAAAATGCGGAATTTTTCCAAGTCCATTTAATAGCGGTCTATGGACTTGTCCTTTAGGAATCTATCTAACCCCTTTTTAAACTCCGTCAAGCTAACCGCCCGTACCACGTTCTCCGGCAACGAATTCCACAGTCTAATTACACGTTGGGTGAAGAAACATTTTCTCCGATTCGTTTTAAATTTACCACACTGTAGCTTCAACTCATGCCCTCTAGTCCTAGTATTTTTGGATAGCGTGAACAGTCGCTTCACATCCACCCGATCCATTCCACTCATTATTTTATACACTTCTATCATATCTCCCCTCAGCTGTCTCTTCTCCAAGCTGAAAAGCCCTAGCCCTAGCCCTAGCCCTAGCCCTAGCCTACTTAACTTGCAGCAGGGCAAGCTGCCTACCTTAAAAGGGTGTGTGGAGTGATTAGCGCACTGTACTACTACTACTACTTAACATTTCTAGAGCGCTACTAGGGTTACGCAGCGCTGTACAAATTAACAAAGAAGGACGGTCCCTGCTCAAAGGAGCTTACAATCTAAAGGACGAAATGCCAAGTTGGGACAGTCTAGATTTCCTGAGTAGAGGTGTACTGGTTAGGTGCCGAAGGCGACATTGAAGAGGTGGGCTTTGAGCAAGGATTTGAAGATGGGCAGGGAGGAGGCCTGGCGTATGGGCTCAGGGACTTTGTTCCAAGCATGGAGTGAGGCGAGGCAGAAAGGGTGGAGCCTGGAGTTGGTGGTGGTGGAGAAGGGTACTGAGAGGAGAGATTTGTCTTGAGAGTGGAGGTTACAGGTAGGAACGTAAGGGGAGATGAGGGTAGAGAGGTAAGGAGGGGCTGCAGACCGAGTGCATTTGTAGGTTAGTAGGAGAAGCTTGAACTGTATGTGGTACCTGATCGGAAGCCAGTGAAGTGACTTGAGGAGAGGGGTGATATGAGCATATCGGTCCAGGCGGAAGATAAGATGTGCAGCAGAGTTCTGAATGGACTGAAGGGGGGGATAGATGGCTAAGTGGGAGGCCAGTGAGGAGTAGGTTGCAGTAGTCAAGGCGAGAGGTAATGAGAGAGTGGATGAGAGTTCGGGTGGTATGCTCAGAGAGGGAAGGGCAAATTTTGCTAATGTTATAGAGGAAGAAGTGACAGGTCTTGGCTATCTGCTGTCTATGCCATTCTGGGTTGGTGGGTTGAAATCCACCTTGTCCTCTGATGCTGGCTGTCTGACTTCAGTGGAGCCCCATTTTCCATCATATACATTCTCAACACATCCCATTTGAACATCTGGCTACTGTCCAAGCTTTCTGCATGTTCCCTGCATTGCAGATAGTAGATGTGGAGTGCTATGGCCACTGGTAGGTGTTTACAAACCATGCTTCCTTTTCAGCCAGACACCTTAGTAGTGTCGCATGGTCTGGTCCTGATAGTTGTCTGCTGTGAGCATCGTTTAAGTGTCTCTAGGACTATGGTCTTGTGTGGTCAGTGCAATATGGAAATGGTCTGCATACGGCATTGGCAGAGGATCCCTATCACTACTATGTACATATCAGAGATGGCTCCATTTGTAGCTGAGACATCATGGATTTTGTTTTGGGGTAGCCTAAGGATGAATGTAGAGGTCAGGCTCTGACCTTAGTTAAGAGATTTGCCTGGAATAGACTTCCCGAGCCTGTACGTCTAGCCCCGTCTTTGACCGTTTTCCAATCCAGGCTAAAAGCCCACCTCATTAACGCTGCTTTTGACTCCTAACCACTACTCACTTGCCCTGTATCCTTTTATCCCCACCTCTTTAATTCCCTTACCTCTTAGTTGTTCTGTTTGTTTGTCTGTCCTATTTAGATTGTGAGCTCTTTGAGCAGGGGCTGTCTTTTCATGTATGGCGTACAGCACTCCATATGCCTTGTAGCGCTATAGAATTGTATGGTTTGGCTCTGTCAGCTTGCCACTAATGTTGAACATCCACGCTGTGGTTGTCAAGAGATGTCCAGAGTACAAAAAGCACCAAGAGCCTTCATAAGTAGGACAAAGGCTTCTTTTTCACTGTGTACAGTGGAACAGAAGCCTTTGTTCCATTTTTCAAGGCTCTTGGGTCTTTTTGTGCTCGGCATCATGTTCAGTAGTTTGAGTCCTCTCTGTGTCATACGTAAAGAGATGTCACCACACACAGCCTGCAGAGTCTTAGGTAGGTAGTAGGCATATGGATTGTCATCACAGTACTCATAGTTTTGAGGAATGTATCATTCACGTGTGCTCCAGCATGCTGGTATTGAAAGCTGGATGCACATATACAGCAATGTGTGATATGATAGAAAGACACCATTGAGATTATTATTATTTATTGCATTTGTATCCCACATTCCCCCACCTATTTGCAGGCTCAATGTGGCTTACATAGATTTGTTAACATTGTCATTTCATGATATCAGATACAGTTAGTAATGTGTAGCGATCAAGGAAGGGAAGAGAGAAGAGGGAGGAGAGTGATTAGGGTAGTTATAGAAGGTGGGCGTTCGTACTTGAGTGGTTGGTGAGGTGACTTAGTGAGGCTATATGTTCTTAATTGTAGGCCTTGTTGAAAAAGAATGTTTTCAGCGATTTTCGAAAGATAGTTGTTTCGTTGATTGTTTTCAGGTCTGTAGGTAATTCATTCCATAACTGCGTGCTCATGTAAGAGAAGGTGGTGGCATGCATCAGCTTGTATTTAAGTCCTTTGCAGCTGGGGAAGTGCAGGTTGAAAATTTGCGGGATGATCTTGTGGCATTTCTGGGAGGTAGGTCCACGAGGTTTAGCATGTAGATTGGGGCGTCTGCATGAATGATTTTGTGTACAATCGTGCAGATCTTGAACGCAATGCGTTCCTTAAGTGGGAGCCAGTGGAGTTTCTCTATTAGGGGTTTTGCACTTTCATATTTAGTTTTTCCAAATATGGCGGCCGTATTCTGGGCAGTTTGGAGTTTTTTGATTGTCTGTTCTTTGCACCCGGCGTACAGTGCATTGCAGTAGTCCAGATGACTTATTACCATTGACTGTACCAGGGTACGGAAGATGTATCTCGGAAAGAAAGGTTTTATTCTTTTAAGTTTCCACATGGTGTAGAACATCTTTTTCGTCGTGTTTTTCACGTGGGTATCAAGAGTGAGGTTTCGATCAATGGTGACTCCAAGAATTTTCAAATTTTGTGAGACCGGATGGGAACAGTATGGTGTGATTATGGTGGTGAAGTTTTTTGTGTTATGTTGTGAGGTGAGTACAAGACATTGTGTTTTTTCTGCGTTAAGTTTTAGTTGGAATGCATCTGCCCAAGTGTGCATTATTTGGAGGCTTTGGTTGATTTCGTTGGTGATTTCATTTAGATCATGTTTGAATGGGATGAAAATTGTGACGTCATCTGCATAGATGTAGGAGTTGAGGTTTTGATTGGCTAGTAGTTTTAGAACCAAGAGTCACATCTACTTGCTCTGGACCTTGTGTGCAGATGTCACCCTGGACTGATTCTGCTCTTACTCCCAATTTCCAATATCTAAACCTATTTACACCCTGAAAGCTGGAGCAGGTTGGGCCTGTATGAATTTCACCTTAGGCCACAGAACATTGACAGTACAGTGTGTACCAAACCTGGACCTGAAGGCACCCATGGCAGTCAGGTTTTCTGGATATCCACAATGAACATTCACGAGAGAGATGTGCATGCACTGGTATGGGTGGCAAGCTATTCAGTTTCTTCTACTATATATGTGATATGGATAGGTATGCGATGCACACAGTTTCTCAGAATATGCATCTGCTGCCAATATTTGACCATGCAATGTACTATGTCCTTAAGACGTAGCTACAGACTGATTTGTGGCTGCACAGAAAGGTTGTGAGAATTTCCAGGCTACAAAGTTACACTAGGGGATGAATGCACACATGGGTTTGGCGTACATTGGGCATCAACTACTTTGATGAGAGGGTTGCAGGAGCAATACACACTGCAACATCTCTGCATTCTAGGCCATTTCACTACAGATCTTGTCCAGCATACAATACCCACTAAAATTCCCGTTAGGTTCCCTTATTGCATACATCTAACTAATCATCAAAAGAGTGGCCTAGTGGTTAATACATTTGGCTTTGCTCTGGGTGTACTGGGTTCAATTCCCCTTGTAGCCTCTGGCCACTTAACTCAAATCACCTCATTAACCTCTGGCCCATATCCCACAAAAGTGTCTCTATATTAGAGAGCTGCCCGGGAACGGGGTTCACAGGAATCCCGTGGAACCCATGGGATTCCCGTGGGGACGGAGGCAGTTCCTGCGGGGTTCCCGCGGGGATGGAAGCAGTTCTGCTGTCTTCTCATAGAAGTGTAAGCTGCACCTGCACCAGCCTCTCATCTACCGAATACCAATTTCTTTGAGTGCTGTCTCCTCCTCTTCCTCCTTGCTTTAACAGCACAAATGTGGAAAGTCTTCCATTAAGGAGGTGGTAGAGTCACAAATGATGGCGGAATTCAAAAAGGCGTGGGATGAACACAGAGGATCTCTGGCTGTGATAAACTAGGGCTGATACCTGGCAGACTTGTATGGTCTGTGTCTCATACATGGCAATCTGGTTTAGGATGGGCTGGAAAGGGCTTAGACAGCAACTTCAGTGGCTGGAACATGAGGACAGTGCTGGACAGACTTTTACAGTCTGTGTCCCACAAATGAGAAGACAAATAGACTGGAGTGGGCTTCAACGGCAACTCCAGCAGTTGGAACATAAGGATAGGGCCAGATAGACTTCTGTGGTCTTTGTTCCAGAAACACGAAAGGAAGACCATAATCAAGTATATAATATCACACTCGTTGATTTAATGATGAATTGATCATGAGTGTGACTGTTGGCAGAGTGGATGGACCGTTCAGGTCTATTTGCTGTCACTTACTATGTTACTATTAATCCTCTTTGCTCCCAGGCTGGTGCACAGACCTCAGCTCTGACACAGGCACGAGAATCAGATGTCACCTGACCTACTGGCGCGTGTATGTGGCGACCTCTCAGCACACAGTGCAAGTGAATCGGAGACAAATCTTACATGTGCGCACCAGAGTGTTCCAACTTCCAACTTCCATTCCTTCCTTGCCTACAGTGCTGTGGCTCAAATCCAGAGAGAGACTGAGGGAGCTGACTGGAATTTTCTTTTATGTACCATTAAATTCTTGTGGGGATGGGTGGGGATGGGTTAAAGTTTTGCGGGGATGGGTGGGGATGGGTAAGATTCCAGCGGGGATGGGTGGGGATGGGTAAGATTTCTGTCCCCGTGCAACTCTCTACTCTATATTGTAGCTATTTTGTTTAGAGTAGGAGAATTGTGCAGCAGTCTCCTCTGATATGAGAGTTGTAGTGACCTTACTTATTTGCCCCAAATCACTCTAATCTTAGTGTGTGTGTCTGTGTCTACTCCCTTCGCCTTTCCCTCCAGGTGTTTCAAAATAGTGTGTATTGAACTGTCTTCATCACAATGTTTCAATAGAATTCCCCTCCTCATGCAAAGATGGCAAGTAAAAATGTTCCTGCATGGCCATTTTGTCCCACTCCTGGGTTTCTAAACACCCCATCCTGGTGCATCATGGACCGGCAAAGACTACAAATCCCACAGTGCTGTGGAATGTAAATTAAAAATGAGACATAGCCCAAAAGCTGTGTTGCAAGTTCCATAATGCACCAGGATGAGCAGGGCCGGTCTTAGGGCGAGGCAACTACATAGGGCCTGATTTTTATTTTCACACTCATTATGCCAAAAGTTCCTCAAAATTAGCCATTACCATCCTGAGAAGAAGATTGTTCTCCTGTTCTAAAAAGTGAATAGCTCTGAGTCGCTCCTGCGCACTGGCATGGCATCTTCTTGATGGTCTGCTTCCCTCTATCTGTTGATCCAGACATTCTCGCAGAGGATGTGAAGGCTACAGCTCACACCACACAGGAGAATGCATCAAGTATCTCCGTACCTCCCGTGTTGTGTAAGGTAAACGCATTGTACAAAACATACCTTACCTGTTACATCCGCGTTTGAAGAAATACGTGGGCCCAAATGTGTTCAACATAAGGATTGTGAAGAGTGTTCAGAAAGGCACCTTCTGCAGGACCGTGTCAACTTTGGAAATTTGTATTGGGAATATTGGCTCATTGATACTTTGCGTGCGCGTAGCATGTGGGTGCGTTATGGTGATGTCTTTTGTACGCACCTACATTTGTCTATATAAAGCACCGCGTGGCACAATCGTGTCCTTTTGACAGAGTGGTGTGTATGCTATGCTGTCTGTCTCCAGGTAAGTTCTCTCTGTCACAGGACAAATCCCTCCTCTCTGTACCCTTCTCCAACACCACCAACTCCAGGCTCCGCTCATTCTGTCTCGCCTCACCCTTTGCTTGGAACAACCTTCCTGAGCCCTTACGCCAAGCCCCCTCCCTGCCCATCTTCAAGTCTTTGCTTAAAACCCACCTCTTCAATGCTGCATTCGGCACCTAACTCTTAACCTTCAGTAAATCCAGACTGCCCCAATTTGACTGCCCCTATCGGACTGTCCGTTGTCTCTTAGATTGTAAGAGACAATCCTTGAGCAGGGACCGTCCCTCTATGTTAAATTGTACAGCGCTGCGTAACCCTAGTAGCGCTTTAGAAATGTTAAGTAGTAGTAGTAGAAACCTTTAGTTAACAAGTCCTGTCTTTGCTTTCTGGGTTTGACTTATACAGGTTGGATGCTTTTGCCCATTACACACCTATATATTTGAAGCTATGCTACTGGAGTCAGTGTTTGCCTCAAGGTTGTGTCCTATGTTTGTAGAACATTGGGTAGAGTAATTTGGTGGTCTAGGCCATTAATGCTTGAGAATGGTGCCATGTTTTAATCCATTTTTTTGTTTTTACTTTCCCTCACCTCACTTTTAGCTTAGGTGGAGTGCTGGTACCTGTGACCTTATGGCTTCTCTGCACAGATGAACTTGTGGGTGTTGAGAGGCACCTACCCAGGTGATATTAATGTTTGAGGTAAAGTGCTTAATTAAATGTTTGGGACAATGATGTCGGTAAGGGGTCCCTTGAGCCTTCTAAACCTCCTCATTCAATCACGTGGGATAGGGACTCTAGCCGTTACTGAGGGTCTACAAAATGTATGGAATGTGTCACACAGTTGTTTGTTCCCCTTAGAAAGCTGGCGTGAGGTTGTGTGGCTCTCTCTTTTATTCCATGTAACATACGTATGAGGTGTCCTCATGAAAAGTGGGTGAGAGTTGTGTGTTTGTAACAGCAGCATGGAGTGATTTATCTATTGGAAGTGAGTGACACAGGTGTACTGTGCTATAGTCTAGAGGAGATGGGAAAAGCTGCCTACTACTGTTTCAACTTCTTTTTTTTACTTAAACTTTGTTAACCTAGTGTAGGAATGAACAGATGTGGTCATAATTATTATTATTATTGTGAATCCACTGTAATAGTTGTTTACACAGGGGTATAGGTAGGAATTACGAGCTCTTAACTAAGTTTTATTGTTCTTTGGGCTTTCGTGTGTCCTCCTCATCAGCACATTCACTTTAGAAACACAGGAGCGTAGAATCATGATGGCAGAAAAAGGCCAGATGGCCCATCCTCTGCAGCCCCCAACCCCTCCTCTTCTTAAGGGATACCACGTGCTTATCCCATGTTTTGGGATACTACTTTGTTTTGAGAAGCTTGCACTAACAGGTGATAAAGGATAACATAGAGGGGCATAATCGAATGGGGCCAGCCATCTATAAGGACGGCCCTGTCAAGCGGCGTACCCGACTGTATTATTGAAACAAGATAGCTGGCCATCTTTCGTTTTGATAACACGGTCGGGGCCGGCCTTAGAGATTGCTGGCGTTAGAGATGGCCGCCATTGGTTTTCACCGATAATGGAAACTAATGGCGGCCATCTCAAACCCGGCCAAATCCAAACCATTTGGTCGTGGGAGGAGCCAGCATTTGTAGTGCACTGGTCCCCCTCACATGCCATGACACCAACTGGGCACCCTAGGGGGCACTGCAGTGGACTTCACAAATTGATCCCAGCTGCATAGCTCCCTTACCTTGGGTGCTGAGCCCCCCAAATCCCCCCCAAAACCCACTCCACACAACTGTACACCACTACCATAGCCCTAAGGGGTGAAGGGGGGCACCTACATGTGGGTTTGGAGGGGGTTTGGAGGGCTCACAGGGGGATGGGCCTGAGTCCGCCTGCCTGAAGTGCACTGCACCCACTAAAAACTGCTCCAGGGACCTGCATACTGCTGTGATGGAGCTGGGTATGACATTTGAGGCTGGCAAAAAAATGTATTTAAATTTATTTTTTTGGGTTGGGAGGGGGTTTGTGACCACTGGGGGAGTAAGGGGAGGTGATCAGCAATTTCCTTCGGTGGTCATCTGGTAAGTTCGGGCACCTTTTCGAAGCTTGGTCGTGAACAAAAAGGGGCCAAGTAAAGTTGGCCAAATGCTCATCAGGGCCGACCTTCTTTTTTCCATTATCGGCCGAGGATGGCCATCTTTTAGCCACACCTCCATCCCGCCTTCGGTACACTGCCAACACGCCCCCTTGAACTTTGGCCGGCCATGCGACAGAAAGCAATTGAAGCCGGCCAAAATCGGCTTTCGATTATATCGATTTGGCCGGCATTAGGAGAAGGCCAGCCATCTCCCAATTTGTGTCGGAAGGTGGCCGGCCTTCTCCTTCGAAAATAAGCAGGATAGTAACATAGTAAATGTCGGTACAAAAAGACCTGAACGGTCTATCCAGTTTGCCCAACAAGATAAACTCATTTTACATGGTATGTGATACTTTATATGTATACTCCAGTTTGATTTGTCCTTGCCATTCTCAGGGCACAGCCCAGAGAAGTTTGCCCAGCACTCTTCTTGTACTAAAAGTTCTGAAGCTAACGTCAGAACCCCTTAAAATTTGCACTCAAGCCCATCCATATCTATTTAGTCACAATCATGGCGTAGACCATAGAAGTCTGCCCAGGACCGTTTTTGCTTCCCAATTACCAGCGTTGCCACCCAATCTCCACTAAGATTCCGTGGATCCATTCCCTCTAAACAGGATTCCTTTGTATTTATCCCACGCATGTTTGAACTCCATTACCGTTTTCATCTCCACTACCTCCCGTAGAAGGGCATTCAAGTATCCACCACCCACTCTGTGAAAAAAATACTTTATGACATTACTCCTGAGTCTGCCCTCCTTCAACCTCAATTCATGTCCTCTAGTTCTACCGCCTTCCCATCTCTGGAAAAGGTTTGTTTGCAAATTAATACCTTTCAAATATTTGAACATCTGTATCATGTCACCCCTGTTTCTCCTTTCCTCCAAGGTATGCATGTTTAGGTAGGCAAGTCTCTCCTCATACAGCATGACTCCTATTCCTATATAGTAACATTATCTGACCCCAGGTGTCATTCCTGTCCTGGTCTCCTAATTGGGCAGTTAGGTTTTCAGAATACACCATAGGAATCTATATACCATTATACAGATTAGCATTACTGAAATGTTGGCCATTCATATCTTTTCATATTGGCTGTAGGGTGTCCTTAAAACAAATTGACTTACTGGTTGGGGTTGCCCAGCCATACCTACTACTACTACTATAAATCATTTCTATAGCGCTACCAGTCGTACGCAGCGCTTCACAATTGAACATGAAGAAAAGACAGTCCCTGCTCAAAAGAGCTTACAATCTAAATCAGGACAGACAGACAGGACGATTAAGGGATAAGGGTAGGACAGACAGAAGGACACATAGGGAAAGGGACTATTGAAGAGAGGAAGACAAAGTTACGAGCTAGTGACAAGTTAAGAATTAAAAGTAGCATCAAACAGGTAGGCCTTTAGCCCGGATTTGAAGGCGGCAGGGATGGAGCTAGACGTAATGGCTCAGGAAGCCTATTCCAGGCATAAGGTGCGGCGAGATAAAAGGAACAGAGTCTGGAGTTAGCGATGGAGGAGAAGGGTGCAATTAGGAGAGATTTGCTTAGTGAACGGAGGTCCTAGGAAGGAGTGTAGGGAAGGATGAGGGTGGAGAGGTAGTGAGGGGCTGCAGAGTGAATGCATTTACAGTATAGGTCAATAAGAGGAGCTTGAATTTTATACGGAAACGGATAGGGAGCCAGTGAAGTGACTTCAGGAAAGGGCTGATATGGGCATAACGACTTTGGTGAAATATTAGTCGTGCAACAGAATTTTGACCAGATTGAAGAGGAGAGAGGTGGCTGAGCTGTGGAAGACCTGTGAGAAGCAAGTTGCAGTAATCTAAGCGAGAGGTGATGAGAGTGTGAATGAGGGTTCTGATAGCGTGTTCAGAAAGGAAAGGGCGAATTGTGGCGATGATATAAAGGAAGAAACTACAGGTTTTAGCAATCTGTTGAATATGTGCAGAGAAGGAGAGGGAGGAGTCGAAGATGACCCCAAGGTTACGAGCAGATGAGACAGGAAGAATGAGCGTGTTGTCGACAGAAATAGAGAATGGGGGAAGGGGAGAGGTTGGTTTAGGTGGGAAGATAAGGAGCTCAGTTTTGGACATATTGAGCTTCAGGTGGCAGTGAGACATCCAGGTAGCAATGTACAGCGCTGCGTAACCCTAGTAGCGCTTTAGAAATGTTAAGTAGTAGTAGTAAAGCTGGTGTAAATATGTGAATGTACTCACCTATTTTGATATAGACATTGTAACACACCCAGGAATATCCACATACAGCATATGAGTAAGTACAACACACCACTTTGCAATTATATAAGTACAAACTTCACATAGAGAAAAACCTTTATAAAATTACTGCCCTGGTTCCAAAACCCTCTCCAAAAATGCATAGCCCAAAACAATAATGCATGTCCCTTGAACTTACTAGCCACCATCAGGGGTGCCATGACACCTATGATGAAGGATGCTGTCTTGTACACAAACACCTCGGAGAGAAAGTGAGCCAAAGCTAAGAAGAAGCTGCAGAGGGTGATGTGATACAATCTGCAAGGACAGGGGGGAGGGAGGAATAGAGAAAGAATAAGAGAGAGACTTTAATTAGACATTATTCTTCATCAATGAGGCTGATCCCACACTATGAGGGGCTCCAAGTCTATGGGAGATGAGTTTTGCTGCTCCATTTTGTTGCTCCCAAAGGTTTGGGCTTGCAGCCCATTCACCAGCTCTGGTTTACCGGTGTAGTTTTTCAGACAGGAAGCTATGGTCCCGAAAGCTTTGCACTGTGTTGCCTATAGCTATGATGGAGACCATGAAAAGCCAGCTACGCAGAATATTTAAAAAGCGGCTCATCTTGCATCAGGGCCAATCAGATGGAGAAGGCAGTTCCGCACCTTCCCCTAACCAGCACTCATGAGAGGCCAGCCCCACCCCCTTTCCTAATCATCAGGACCAATCAGATGAAGAGGGCAGCTCCGCCCCCAGTATCAATCAGTGGGAGAGTGCTGCCTCGCTCTCATCCCATTCCAACACACGCGCTCCCCAGGACCAATCAGAGAGGGAGACGGCAGCTCCGCACCTTCCCAGTGCCAGTCAGTGGGAGTGGAAACACTGTATCCTTGCCCTTTGAGGTCACTACACACTATGTACTGTGGAGAAGTAACCTGGAGGTTGGTGCAGTGGACTTTGATCCTGAGGCACTGGATTAAATTTGCTCTTTTGTGGTGTTGGCAAGCTCACATGTATTATTACTACCCCTGTGTACACCCGAATGTAACTTATTTATTTATTTAGATTTTGCTGACACTTTTTTTCAATAGTAGCTCAAGGTGAGTTACATTCAGGTACTCTGGATATTTCTCTGTCCCAGGAGGGCTCACAATCTAAGTCTGTACCTGAGGCAATGGAGGGTTAAGTGACTTGTCCAAGATCACAAGAAGCAGCAGTGGGATTTGAACCGGCCACCTCTGGATTGCAAGACCAGTGCTCTAACCACTAGGCCACTCCTCCACCCCAAAGAATCTTGTTACTCTTTGGGGTTCTACATGGAATGTTGCAACACTTTGAAATTCTGCATGGAATCTTGTTATTCTTTAGAATTCTAGAATCTTTATTTAGACTTTGCTCACACCTTTTTCAGTAGTAGCTCAAGGTGAGTTACATTCAGGTACTCTGGATATTTCTCTGTCCCAGGAGGGCTCACAATCTAAGTCTGTACCTGAGGCAATGGAGGGTTAAGTGACTTGTCCAAGATCACAAGAAGCAGCAGTGGGATTTGAACCGGCCACCTCTGGATTGCAAGACCGGTGCTCTAACCACTAGGCCACTCCTCCACTAGCAACATTCCATGTAGAATCTCAAATAGTAGCAACATTCCAGAATCTCAAAAAGTGGCAACATTCCATGTAGAATCTTCAATAGTAGCAACATTCCATGTTCCACTGAACTAACCACTAGGCTACTCCTCCACTGGCAACATTCCATGTAGAGGCCTGCCCTTGCAGATCAGCAACGCAGCCGCGCAGGCTTCTGTTTCTGTGAGTCTGACGTCCTGCACATACTTGCAGGACGTCAGACTCACAGAAACAGAAGCCTGCACGGCTGCGTTGGAGGGCAGGCTTCTACATGGAATGTTACTAGTGGAATAGCAACATTCCTTCCATGTAGAATCTCAAACAGTAGCAACATCAACACTCCATGTAGAATCTTCAATAGTAGCAACATTCCATACATTTATTTAGATTTTGCTCACACCTTTTTCAGTAGTAGCTCAAGGTGAGTTACATTCAGGTACTCTGGATATTTCTCTGTCCCAGGAGGGCTCACAATCTAAGTTTGTACCTGAGGCAATGGAGGGTTAAGTGACTTGTCCAAGATCACAAGGAGCAGCAGTGGGGTTTGAACCGGCCACCTCTGGATTGCAAGACCCAAGACTGGTGCTCTAACCACTAGGCCACTCCTCCTCCCCTGATTGGAACAGGGGTACAAAAGATTTCACTCTCACCTCCCTGGAAATGTGCAGGCACATCTTCTCTGTGCACACACTGAGCAGGAAACTTAAGAATTAATCGCTTAAATTAATGTGTTTGATAAAATAACACCTTCAGCAGCAAACATTTTAGCAGGACATCTCTATGTCTGTCAAACCAAAGCAGAAAGTGGGCTAAAAATCCCCTAAGAATTATCCAATTAACTTGTTATACAGATTAAAAAAATCCTTTGGCAAAGAAAATGATTAAGATTTTGTTTCCAAAATTGTTACTGTATTTTGTCTCACCTCTAGCGACGCCAAGAGGAACAACAGTCACAGTCCAAATTGCAAACATCTGCAAGATATTAAAGAATAAAAATGAAGCTCTTTCATGTGACTGAACAAGAATGCAGCTGATCATGTTTTTTTAAATCTAAGGATCTTAGTCAGCAAAACGTTTAAGGGGATACTGTTATTTATGCACTTGACAAGCCATAAAGCCCGTTACTATGGGCGAAATTTCTGTTGTATGTAATGAAAGAGCAAAACGGGGAAGATTTTTTATTTCTGAAATGTAATTTAAAAGTTGATGAACGTAATGTCAGTTGATGTGTATAGTACAGTTTTATATTTTTATTTATTTATTGTATTTGTATCCCACATTAGATCCTTCAGAATTTGAACCTTGTTATTGTTAGACTTATGTGATTTCCCAAGTCCCTTATTGTTCAAATTTTTTCTGTGTGTATGTGTGTGTGTGTGAGAGAGAGAGTGAGTGTGTGAGAGAAAAAGTGTCTGTGTGAAAGAGAGAGAGAGTGTGAGAGTGAGTTGAGAGAGAGAGAGATGGTAGGAGTCCCTGTGATAGTGGAGGGTCAGTCGCTCCTTATAGGCAGTTGTTTATTGTTCTAATATCGTGTGTGTGTGTGTGTGTGTGTGTGTGTGTGTGTGTGTGTGTGAGAGAGAGAGAGAGAGACAGAGAGAAAGAGAAAGTGTGTGTGTGCGCGCATCTGTCTGAAAGAGAGAGAGAGTGAGAGTGAGTTCAGAGAGAGAGAGACAGAGAGTGTGTGTGTATGTGTGTGTGAGAGAGAGAGAGAGAGAGAGCTGGTAGGAGTCCCTGTGGGAAGATGTTTTGCTAATCTTCAAGATGAGTTACCATCGATTCTTATATGTTAATGCAAGCCGTTAAGCCCATTAAAACGGGCAACATTTTTTATTTGTGAAATGTAATTCCCTTATTGTTGTAACATTTTGTGTGTGAGAGAGAGAGAGAGACAGTGAGTGTGTGTGTGTGAGAGAGAGAGAAAGTGTGTGTGTGTGTGTGTGTGTGCCTGTCTGAAAGAGAGAGTGTGAGAGTGAGTTGAGAGAGAGAGAGAGAGAGAGAGAGTGTGTGTGTGTGTGTGTGTGTGTGTGTGCGTCTGTCTGAAAGAGAGAGAGAGTCAAGGAAGGAGAAGATAAATTTCTCCCTGCTTCTGTCTTGTAAAAGTACAGGAGGTAATATTTTGTGTGTGTGTGTGTGTGTGTGTGTGTGAGAGAGAGAGAGAGAGAGAGTGAGTGAGAGAGAAAGTGTTTCTGTGCCTATCTGAAAGAGAGTGTGAGAGTGAGTTCAGAGAGAGAAAGAGAGTGAGTGAGTGTGTGTGTGTGTGTGTGTATGTGTGTGTGTGTGAGAGAGAGAGAGATAGAGAAAGAGTGTGTGTATGCGTCTGTGTGAAAGAGAGAGAGAGTCAAGGAAGGAGAAGATAAATTTCTGCCTGCTTCTGTTTGTTTTGTAAAAGTGCATGCGGTGATATTTGTGTGTGTGTGTGTGTGTGTGTGTGTGTGAGAGAGAGAGAGAAAGTGTATGTGTGTGTGCACCTGTCTGAAAGAGAGCGAGAGAGAGTGTGAGAGTGAGTTCAGAGAGAGTGAGAGTGTGTATGTGTATGGGCGTGTGTGTGTGAGAGAGAGTGTGAGTGTGTGAGAGACAGAGAGACAGAGAAAGTGTATGTGTGTGCGCGTCTGTCTGAAAGAGAGAGAGAGTCAAGGAAGGAGGAGATAAATTTCTCCCTGCTTCTGTTTGTCTTGTAAAAGTACATGACGTAATATTTTGTGTGTGTGAGAGAGAGAGAGAGAGAGAGAAAGTGTGCGTGTGAGAGAGAGAGAGAGAGAGAGAAAGTGTGTGTGTCTGTGCACCTGTCTGAAAGAGAGTGTGAGAGTGAGTTCAGAGAGAGTGAGAGTGTGTATGTGTATGGGCGTGTGTGTGAGAGAGAGAGTGTGAGTGTGTGAGAGACAGAGAAAGTGTGTGTGTGTGCGCGTCTGTCTGAAAGAGAGAGAGTCAAGGAAGGAGGAGATACATTTCTCCCTGCTTCTGTTTGTCTTGTAAAACTACAGGAGGTAATATTTTGTGAGTGTGTGAGAGAGTGAGTGTGTGTGTGAGAGAGAGAAAGTGTGTGTGTGTGCCCCTGTCTGAAAGAGAGAGTGTGAGAGTGAGTTCAGAGAGAGAGAGTGTGTGAGTTTGGATGACCATCTCCTCCTGGCTCTCTTCTCTCCAGGTCCCTTCCCCTCCATGGGCACCATTTCTCCCCTCCCTGATCACAGTCTCCTCCTGTTTTCTCCTCTTTTCCCTTGTAAGCTCTGTCGAGCAGGGACTGTCTCTTCATGTTCAGGTGTACAGCGCTGCGTACGTCTAGTAGCACTATAGAAATGTTAAGTAGTATTAGTAGTACTTCCCCTCCATGGGCACCAGCGTTCCCCTGCCCTCCATGATCACCATTTCTCCTTTCCACTCCATGACCACAGTCTCCCTTGTTTTTTTCATCCCCTATTTCCAGCATCTGTCCCTCTCAAACATCTCTCTCTCTGCCCTCCTTCTACCAGTAACTTTTCCTGCTCTCCTGAATCCCTACCCCTCCCTGTGGTCCCCTTTCTCTCTCTCTCTGTTCACTCCTGAACCCTCACTCCCCCCCCCCCCCAGTCCACATTCTGTCTCTTCTTATACCTGCTCCTCTCAGCCCTCCGACTTCGTCTTTAGTGCTGCAGGCATGCTTCTCCTTTCAATCGCCCAAAACTGCTGTAGCGTCCTGCCCTGAAACAGGACGTGCTGTCAGAAGAGGCAGGACGCTAGAAAGGCTTCGAGCTGCTGAAAGGAACAGCAGAGCTAAAGGCAAAAATCGGAGGGCTGACAGGACCAAGTATAAGGAGAGAGAACCACTGGTGCTGCCTACAGCCTCTCCAGTCTTGCACCGGACCCAGTGGTTAGTTCTGGGAGTGGGAAGGGGGAGCTGTTCCACTGTAAGCACCAGGAGAAAAAAATACAAAAAAGAAGCCACTGCCACACCCCCGTACGTCGTCGGTGAGAGGAAAGCAGCAGGCTGCACACATTTGCCATCTGCAACCTGGGAGAAAAGAGCTGTGCAAAGCCGCAGCTGTTCCCCCTGCACGCCCCCGGAGCTTCAACGTCCCTACCTTTCATTTTCTAAAAATGCAACCCCATCTGACCAGGCTGTTTCGGGGGAGGGGGGAGGAGTTTGGCTTTCACCACCATGCCGCCTTTCTTGTTCTCCGAGTTCTTCGCTCGTTCGGCGAAAACCAACGAACGACTACTGGATGGCCGATCCCCCGCCCAGGAATGCGCGGCACGTCGGAAGAGATGTGTGACGTACCACGCATGTGCAGAACAGCTTCGGCGAAAACCAACGAACGACTACTGGATGGCCGAGCCCCCACCCAGGAATGCGCAGCACGTAGGAAGAGATGTGCAACGTGCCACGCATGCGCAGAACAGCTTCGGCGAAAACCAATGAACGACTACTGGATGGCCGAGCCCCTGCCCAGGAATGCACGTCACGTCAGAAGAGATGTGTGACGTGCCGTGCATGCGCAGAACAGCTGCACTGTTCTGCGCATGTGCGGCACGTCGGTCACTCTTCATTTATGTAGTAGGATATCTTTATTGTCATCATATGAAAAAATAAAGACATACTGTATATCCCTGGATTCTATTTAGTGCGCTTAGATTTAGGTGCTGAAATCTGCATGGATTCTATAAAACTGCGCGTAACTTAATTGACTTAAGAAGCAATAATGAGCACTTATTGGCACTGATTAGAATTTAGGCGCACAACTTGCTAAGCATATCCTGTAAAAATGTGTGCCAAACTTCTAGCGCGTGCAGGCAAAAAGGGGCGTGGTTATGGGTGTGGAATTGGGTGTTTTGTGGGTGTTCTGAAATCTAGACGCCTAGTTAGAGAACATAGCTCATGGCGCCTAAATCTATGCGCCGGGATTAACGCCTTGTTTTAGTTGGTGTAAATGGATGCACACAGATTTAGGTGCTGAAATATTTTATTTTATTTTATTTATTTATTTATTTGTTGCATTTGTACCCCACATTTTCCCACCTATTTGCAGGCTCAATGTGGCTTACATAGTACCGTCAAAGGCGTTTGCCCAGTCGGTTGATAACAAATACAAGGTTGTATAGTGATCGTATGAGGTATAAGTGGAAGGTCAGAAGGGATGAAAATTGCGTGTTGTCCAGTATGGTCAAAGTCATGCTGTGTTGCTGGGTGAAGAGATTTACATGGGGTCATTGGGGTAGGCCTTTTTGAAGAGGTTGGTTTTTAGTAATTTCCTGAAGTTCAGGTGGTCGTGGATTGTTTTCAGGGCTTTTGGGAGGCCCTTCCATAGTTGTGCGCTTATGTAGGAGAAGCTGGATGCATAAGTTGTTTTGTGTTTCAGTCCTTTGCAATTTGGGTAGTGTAGGTTTAGGTAGGATCTTGATGATCTGACTGTTTCTTATTGGTAAGTCTATGAGGTCTGTCATGTATTCTGGGACTACGCCGTATATGATTTTGTCGACTAAGGTGCAGATTTTGAAGATGATCCATTCTTTGATTGGGAGCCAATGCAACTTTTCACGAAGAGGTTTGGCACTTTCAGAGCGTGTTTTGCTGAATATCAGCCTGACTGCTGTATTTTGGGCGGTCTGGAGTTTTTTAATGAGTTGTTCTTTGCAAACCGCGTAGATTCCATTGCAGTAATCTGCATGGCTTAGAACCATTGATTATATTAGGTATCGAAAGGTTGCTCTTGGGAAGAAAGGTTTTAATCATTTGAGCTTCCACATTGAATAGAACATTTTCTTTGTTACAGAGTTTATTTGACTCTCAAGAGAAAGGTTGCGGTCGAGTATGACGCCAAATATTTTCAAGCTGTCTGAGGTGGGGAGGGTGTGTCCTGGGGTATTTATGGTTGTGGGTTTATAAAAAAGGACATACACTAGACATCATCGCTCACAAACTCTCATCAGAACCAAATATTTCACTAATAGACACAAAATGGACAGCCAGGCCATGGTCCGACCATTACAGTGCAAACCTGTCCCTCCACTGGAGAACAAAAAAGACACAACAAAAACAAATACAACAAACTTATATTACGAGAGGCAAAATACACCCACTAACATTCTGGCAACAATTCTATACCAACGAATGGACAACACCTACAGACTCACCCCAATTTCTTCAAGAATGGGAGAACAGATGCAGAACAATACTAGACAATATAGCATCACTTCAAACCAGAACCTCACACAGGAAAAACTCACTACCATGGTTTAACAAAGAACTGAAAGAACTAAAAACACAGGTCAGAAGACTAGAAAGAACATGGAGCAAGAAAAAAGACGAAAACACACTTAAAAACTGGAAACAACTACAAAGAAAATACAAATACTCTCAGAGAAACTAAAAGAACGTATTACAAAACCAAAATAGGACCAAATTACAAGGATACACACAAACTCTTCACACTCGTAAATAATCTCCTAAACACCACCACAGTTACATCCAACAACACAGATACCCCAGCAGCAACCAACCTTGCAAATTACTTCAAAGAAAAAATCATAAAGCTCCGACTCATGATACCTACTAATGCAACGGACTACGCAAATATCCTTGAATGCCTAGACCCAAAATCCGAGGAATACCCAGCAGATCGATCATGGACCAACTTTGACACGATCTCATCAAATGAACTCTCACATTGGCTCAGGAAATACGCCAAATTGCAATGCAAACTAGACATCTGCCCTAATAATCTAATAAGATCTGCACCCAAACATTTCAAAACAGACCTCACGAACCACGTCAACTACAGACTTCAGAATGGGCTCTTCCCCACGGATAAAGGAAACATCCTACTTACTCCGTTACCAAAAGATGCTAAGAAAAGCACAATGGACCTAACCAACTACCACCCAGTAGCATCTATCCCACTTACAACTAAACTCATGGAAGGCATAGTGACGAAACAACTCACTGAATACCTAAATAAACACTCAATTTTGCATGACTCTCAATCAGGATTTCGATCAAATCACAGCACCGAAACTGTTTTAGTATCCGCAATAAACTCATTTAAACAAACAATTGCAACTGGTAACAACATACTCCTCCTACAATTCGACATGTCCAGTGCCTTTGACATGGTCAATCATGAAATACTATTATATATACTAGAATACTTCGGAATAGGAGGCACAGTTCTCAAATGGTTCAAAGGATTCCTGACCACAAGATCATACCAAGTAACAAAGAACACGGATAGATCACCCCCATGGACACCTGAATGTGGAGTTCCCCAAGGATCCCTCCTCTCGCCAACCTTATTCAACCTGATGATGATACCTTTAGCCAAACTTCTAGCCAATCAAAACCTCCACCCCCACATATATGCAGATGACGTCACGTTCAAACACGATCTAAGTGAAATCACCAACGAGATCAACCAAAGCCTCCAAATAATGCACACCTGGGCAGATGCATTCCAAGTAAAACTAAATGCAGAAAAAACACAATGCCTTGTACTGACATCACAACATAACACAAAACACTTCTCTACCATAACAACACCATACTGTTCTCTCCCGGTCTCAAAAAACTTGAAAATTCTTGGAGTCACCATTGATCGAAAACACGACGAAAAAGATGTTCTATTCCATGTGGAAACTTAAAAGAGTAAAACCTTTCTTCCCGAGATACATCTTCCGGACCCTGGTACAGTCAATGACAATAAGTCATCTGGACTACTACAATGCACTTTACGCGGGCTACAAAGAACAGACTATCAAAAACTACAAACTGCCCAGAATACTGCTGCCAGACTCATATTTGGAAAAACTAAATATGAAAGTGCAAAACCCTTGAGAGAGAAGCTTCACTGGCTCCCACTTAGGGAACGCATTACGTTCAAGATCTGCATGATCGTACACAAAATCATTCACACAGACGCCCCAATCTACATGCTAAACCTTGTAGACTTACCTCCAAGATCATCCCGCAAATTTCTCGACCTGCACTTCCCCAGTTGTAAAGGACTAAAGTACAAGCAGATGCATGCCACCACATTCTCGTACTTGGGCACGCAAGTTTGGAATGCACTGCCTACAGACCTGAGAACAATCGGCGAAACAACTATCTTTCGCTAATCTCTTAAGACATATCTCTTCAGCAAAGGCATACAATGAGAACTAATAGCCACAATAATCCACCCGACAATCCACTCAATTAAGATAACTCATCTACTATAGCTACCTAAATCACTCCTCTGCTTCTTCTTTTACCCTCATTTAACCTCTGCACAACATTAAATGTATATGTCACCTTGCAATGACAAAGTTGTTAAAACTATGTAAGCCAAATTGAGCCTGCAAATAGGTGGGATAATGTGGGATACAAATGCAATAAATAAATAAAAATGCTTGTTATGTTGAGAGGAGAGGATGAGGCAATGTGCTTTTTCAGTGTTCAGTTTCAGTTGGAATGAGTTTGCTAAACTTAGGTGCCGATTATAGAATGCGCTTAGTCGGCACTGACTTCAGCGCTGATTTTTTTAGGCGCCATATATAGAATCTCCTCCACAGCGCAGAACTGGAATCCACAATACAACATTGGAAATAACAAAGCAAGCTCTTGAGCGCCGACAAATACATTCTGAATATAACCCTTTCCCCTTCATAGACCCCTCGAAAACGCCCCAAACCTTTCCAACTCCCCTTACATCCCCCCCCCCACCCCCGATCCTCTCCCAAAAGCAATTGTTTTGTTCTGGCCAATATGGTGGCTACGGGGGGGGAGGGGAGGGGAACAGCTTCAACTTTTTCAGGTAATGCCATCTTCTGTCATTAAACCTCCTTGTCAACGCTGGACAGAGCAGCGCAGCAGGCAGGAAAGTGTGGGGTTCTTTCCTTCCCACAGAGAGACCAGGGCCTTTCAAGGTAAGCCCGGGGGGGAGCAACTGAGGCTTGGGGGGCTGTAGTGTGCAGGGGGCGAAGAGGCACTGCCCCCCCCCCCTCCCCAGAGCCTCTGGGCCCTCATGTACTGCGTTGTTAGCCGTATGGTCAGTCTGTCCCTGCTTTAATTCAAACCCTTGCAAAACTTTTAATGATCCTCTGTCCTCAAGTCCAAGCAACATTTCTAGACTGTATCTTTCAACTGATCAAATATAATTGGTAGTTCCAAAAGAATGCAATACCCTCATAAGCCAATATTCTTTAATCAATGCTGAATATGGTCAGACCCTGAACCATGCAAAGCAAAATGCACAAAAAGACAGGAGGCTGAATTCTAAACTTCGCAGTAACCACTGCAAACTTCCTGAAACAGGAGAAAAATGAGGTGATAGTGCCTCTGTATAAATCTCATTTAAAGTATTGTGTATGACTCCATCCTGTTTATATCTTTTTAATGGCAAGGTCTCTTCCCGAGACTGTACGTCTAACCCCGTCTTTGGCCGTTTTCAAATCCAGGCTAAAAGCCCACCTCTTTGACACTGCTTTTGACCCCTAACCACTTCTCACTTGCCCTGTACCCACCTCTTTAATTCCCTTACCTCTTAGTTGTTCTGTCTGTTTACCTGTCTTATTTAGATTGTGAGCTCTTTGAGCAGGGACTGTCTTTTGTGTATGGTGTACAGCGCTGTGCATGCCTTGTAGTGCTATAGAAGTGATAAGTAGTAGTAGTAGTAGTAGTAGTGTAGAAGCCTGCCCTTGCAGATCAGCAACGTGGCCGTACGTACAGGACGTCAGACTCACAGAAACAGAAGCCTGCGCGGCCGTGTTGCTGATCTGCAAGGTCAGGCTTCTAGATGGAATGTTGCTAGTGGAGGAGTAGCCTAGTGGTTAGTGCAGTGGAACTTGGGATGTTGTTACTATTTGAGATTCTGGAATGTTGCTATTACTTGAGATTCTAGATGGAATGTTGCTACTATTGGAGATTCTGTTGCTACTATTTGAGGTTCTACATGGAATGTTGCTACTATTGGAGATTCTGTTGCTACTATTTGAGATTCTAGATGGAATGTTACTACTATTGGAGATTCTGTTGCTACTATTTGAGATTCTACATGGAATGTTGCTACTATTGGAGATTCTGTTGCTACTATTTGAGATTCTACATGGAATGTTGCTACCATTGGAGATTCTGTTGCTACTATTTGACATTCTAGATGGAATGTTGCTACTATTGGAGATTCTGTTGCTACTATTTGAGATTCTACATGGAATGTTGCTATTCCACTAGCAACATTCCATTTTTAGATTGTGAGCTCTTTGAGCAGTCACTGTCTTTTCGTATATGATGTACAGTGCTGCGTATGCCTTGTAGCGCTATAGAAGTGATAAGTAGTAGTAGTAACTAATCTAGAGGATGGTTATTACTAAAACAGTCAGTAATCTTTCTTGTAATAAGCTCAGTTCCTGCAAAATGTGAGTGACACAAGCTACAGAGGCTGAGCTGTCCAGACTTTAGGGTTAGTGATTTGAAGATAACACGTTTGGAAATCTGGGTGTGATGGTATTCCGCACTATCAAATTAAATTTATCCAGCTAATTCAAACCACATAAACAACTATCCTGAAGGTAATGAATAGCATTAGCACAGCACACTCAGTGATCCATCCTCACCAGATAAAACAGCTGAATCACTTTTAAAGGAATCAAAGCTTTTAACTGTGGGTTTTGATTTGCTCAGTAGTAGCTCTAGGTGAGTTACATTCAGGTCCACTGGCTATTTCCCTGTCCCTAGAGGGCTAACAATCTAAGTTTATACCTGAGCCAATAGAGGCTTCTGTGACTTGCCCAAAGATCACAAGGAGCAGTGGTGGGATTTGAACCAAAGCTATCTCTATATTCAGCCAGATATGTCTGACACTGAAAATATATCCAGATAAAAGAATTTGAGGGCTTCTTTTACCACTCACTATACAGGAAGTACTGTCGGGCTACCATAGTAGCCCGGCAGTACTAACCAACAATTCATTTTTTGAGACATTAAATTTCATACACCCTATGCTGCTGAAATTTTTATTGTGTATTGTGTAGCATACTGTGCCGTACTTTGTATGGTTGTTTAAATAGGTTTACTGCTGTAATTGTCTATTCTTAATGCTTGATTTACTCTTGCTGTACACCACCTTGGGTGAATTCTTTCAAAAAGGTGGTCAATAAATCCTAATAAATAATAAATAAATAAATAGTGTGCCTTCATTTGCAGTGCTACAAAAATGTATTTATTTTTGTAGTGCTGGAACCAGAACGTACCTGGTGGTAATCGGACAATGCCGGGCTACCGCAGGAGCCTTTACCACCACCTCAATGGGTGGCGGTAAGGGCTCCCCCCCCCCCCCACAATGGCAGCGCGGCAAGTGCTTTACATGCTGCACGGCCATTTCCTACAGGAAAGCGAGACTTCCCTCTTACCAGCTGGCTTATGGACTTTTCTTTTAGGAAGCTATCCAAATCTTTTTTTTAAACCCCGCTAAGCTAACTGCTTCCACCACATTCTCTGGCAACAAATTCCAGAGTTTAATTACATGTTGAGTGAATAAAATCTTTTACGATTTCATTTTAAATGTACTGATTTCTAGTTTCATCGCATGCCCCCTAGTCCTAGTATTTTTGGAAAGCATAAACAGACACTTCACATCAACCCGTTCCACTCCACTCATTATTTTATAGGCCTCTATCATATCTCCCCTCAGCTGTCTTTTCTCCAAGCTGAAGAGCCCTAGCCGCTTTGGCCTTTCCTCGCCCCCTAAATTATTCCTGCAACTACCCCACTTAAACTACCCCCTCCCAAAAAGAAAAAAAAATGACTCCTTGCAACTACCTCATTACTCCTCAGACTGCTCCACCCTGTGAAACTACCCTCACATCTATCTAGAAAAGTGAGGAGATAATACAAGAATAAGCATCAAAAATGTCTGTTTGTCAAAATATTAACTGAAACAGTAAAACTGCTTACGGAGGAAAGGCTTCGAGAAGCCCCCAGCGTTACTTAAAGCTTCGGGGGCTGGACTTCATCATCATCAGCCATAAAAACCTCCTTGAAAGTATTCAGTTCATTCTTATTTTTTCATATTTTTATATATTTTCTAAATTTTTACTGAACCGCTTAGTACATTTAATCCACACCCGATAGTACTTAGCTTTTTCAGGTGTTCTAGCATGCGGGTCCTTATTACACTCTGACCACGACCAATTATGGCCGCTGTTTCAAAGACCTGCCTCAGGGTTCTGAGGTCCGTGTACAATCTCCGCACTGCATAAACATTCAAAGAACTACCCTCACAGACACAGGGATTGGACATAATTAACTGTCCCTGTTGTGCTACAGAGGAGAGGAGTAGTCTAATGGTTAGAGCAGTCAGCTAAGAACCAGAAAGCCTAGCTTTGCATCCCACTACACCATCTTGTGGCCTTGGACAAATTATTATTTAATCCTCCATACCTCAGGCAATAGCAAACCACTCATGTCATGCCAAGAAAACTCCCCTTTGTGTCTGCCAGTTCTTGCATTAGAGTTACTGTATTTGGTCTTTGCCAATGCCTCAAGGCTAGCGTACCTCTATATTGAAATTAATCTTAATGCTTTATGTTAATCTTTAATTATCTATTTGCTTATCTTTTTGTAAATATTTTTCAATGCTGTCACGTACAGTGAAGTCGTTTGTTGTTGAATATGGTCTGTTCTTTGGTAAATTCTGGGGTGTAAATGGATTAGTCACAGAGCTTAAGGAGCCACAGTCTCTTGTGGTCTCAGGCCATTCACAGTTTCACCACCCTGATTCCAGATAGGAGAATTCATTCCCACAAACCCAAACTCCAAAAAACCTGAAGGTGTACTGAGGCCTAACTCCTGCAAGGCATTAGCAGCCACTGGGCACAAAAGGGGGCTCTGGGGGTTACAACAGCAATGAAATGAAATTGTCCCTCCCCTCTCTCCTTCTCTCCTAAATCACAGACGAATAGAACGCCAACAGAAACCTAGATACACAGAAGCACATGCAAAGATACCCATGTAAATACACATGCAGTAACATAGTAGATGACAGCAGAAAAAGACCTGCACGGTCCATCCAGTCTGCCCAACAAGATAAACTCATATGTGCTACTTCTGGTGTATACCTTACCTTGATTTGTATCTGCCATTTTCAGGGCACAGAGCATAGACGTCTTGCCCAGCACTAGCCCCGCCTCCCTACCAGCAGCCCCGCCTCCCCCCACCGGCTCTGGGTAATACAAACTTTGTAGGAAAAAGTTTGTATTACCCAGTGCTTTTTTTTGTAGAAAAAAAGGTGCCGGTACTCATTATGGGCGGGGTCACCACATATGGAACCACCCCTATGATAGCCACACCCACATTAGCCAAACCCTTTATACCAGCCATGGCGCATATAAACAGACATCATTGAAAATATTATATTAGTATAGGAGAAAAAAAAAATAACGTGACTTTTTTCATCCTACGTAATAACAATCACCTCCAACGTTCTATCTTGCTGCCTGTGCCCATGGGTTTCTTCGGAGTTGGTCTGCTAGGCTCTGAAGCCCAGGCTGACATCACATGCAGCACTGACCAACTGCACGACAGCAGTATGAGCACCCGCCCCTGCCGCCCTCGCCGCCATGCCCGTCCCCTGAGGTCATCGCCGCTGCCGCCGATCACCCCTCGTATCGCCCCATCTCTCTCCACACATACACCAACATGCATACAAACACACACACGCAAGGGTAGATATTCAGCCTGTGGAGGTGAGTCTTTACTTAAGCCTCTGCTAGCGTTATCTTTTATGTGGTCCGATTTGGCTGCTTAACCTAACTGCGTAAGTGCTGACTCCGCTGGCTTTCAGTTTAGCAGTGAGTGGTAATTATGAAGTTGTTTACTTCTATTGTAAGGTGTTTTGTTAAATGTTATATTTTTCTTATGAGTGTGCATTTGTAAGCCACCCAGATAGGTGAGATTTAAAAATATATATATATATATATATATTCAGCAGTACGAACCAGTCAAGTGCCGTTGCATATCAGTCGATTGCCCCGCACAAGAGCCTTCCAAGAAGATGAAAGAAAGAAGACCCAGAAGATATGCAAGGATAATGAGTCTGGATATCTACATCCGTCCTAGCACTGCTATATTTAAACTAGGTGCATCAGTGGTGTACGTACCCCCTTTCAGATCCGCGCCCCCCCCCCCCCCATTCCCACCGTAAAATCCTCTCCACTGCAGTCTTCACCCTGGCAGCAGTAGCGGCACTCATAGGCGGGACTTTCCAGGAGGAAGTCCCGGTGCAGGCTGCGGGCAATGTATGAGCGCCACTGCTGTCTAGGTGAAGACTGCAGCAGAGAGGGTTTTAAGGTACAGGAGGTGAGAGGAGGGGAGGGGAGGGACACATCCCCTGTAAAGATTTTCTGCATCCTGGGCTTGAAAATCACCAGACAAGGACACTGCAAGTAAAGTTTCAGAGAGACTGTAAGTGTTGGAAACTATTTTTCTACTTTACTCCTATTTGTATGTAATTGCTATTAAACATTGACCCGTTTTTAACTAAATAAGTGTTGCCTTACTGGGACAGACCGAAGGTCCATCAAGCCCAGCATCCTGTTTCCAACAGTAGCCAATCCATGTCACAAATACCTGGCAGAAACCCAAAGAGTAGCAACTTTCCACGTAGAACCCCAAAGAGTAGCAAGATTCCATGTAGAACCCCAAAGAGTAGCAAGATTCTAGAATTCTAAAGAATAACAAGATTCCATACAGAATTTCAAAGTGTAGCAACATTCCACGTGGAACCCCAAAGAGTAGCAACATTCCAATCAGAATCCCAAGTACATAAGTACATAAGCATTGCCATACTGGGACAGACCGAAGGTCCATCAAGCCCAGCATCCTGTTTCCAACTGTGGCCAATCCAGGTCACAAATACCTGGCAAGATCCCAAAAAAGTACAATAGAGTTTATGCTGCTTATCCTACAAATAAACAGTGGATTTTCTCCAAGTCCAATTTAATAATGGTCTATTGACTTTTCCCTAGGAAGCCATCCAAACCTTTTTTTAAACCCCGCTAAGCAAACTGCTTCTACCACATTCTCTGGCAACAAATTCCAGAGTTTAATTACATGTTGAGTGAATAAAATTTTTTCCGATTTAATTTTAAATGTACTACTTTGTAGCTTCACTGTGTGCCCCCTAGTCCTAGTATTTTTGGAAAGAGTAAACAAGTGATTCTCGTGACGTCTACCCATTCCACTCCGCTCATTATTTTAGAAACCTCTATCATATCTCCCCTCAGCCGTCTTTTCTCCAAGCTGAAGAGCCCTAGACGCTTTAGCCTTTCCTCATAGGGTAATCTTCCCATCCCTTTTATTTATTTATTTATTTATTTATTATTTATTTATAGTGCATTTCTACCCCACGTTTTCCCACGCATGCAGGCACAATGTGGCTCACATAGGATTAAGTAAAATGACAATACAATAAGAGATATGGTAAGCGACAATTAGGCAAGGAAAAGGAGGGGGCAATACAGTATCGGGATAGGTAAGTGGGACTATTAATCGGTAAGAGTGCAGGGGGAGTAGGCCGATCCAAATAAGTGAGTTTTCAGTAGCCTCTTGAACAGGTGGTGATCCACTTATAGTTCTAAGTATTTCGACAAAACATTCCAATTCTTGGCACTGGAATAATGGAAAGACGAAATGAAGATCTTCTTGTATTTGACGCCCTTACAATTTGGGAAGTGCAGGTTGAGATACGAGCACAAGGTGAAGCATGTACTCCGGAGCTTGCCCGTAAATGATTTTATGAGTTAGTGAGCAGATTTTGAAAGAGATACGTTCCCTCACGGGCAACCAGTGAAGAAGGAAACGCAGAGGTTGAGCATGCTCAAAACGTGATTTTCCCAGGATTAGTCTCGCCGCAGTGTTTTGTGCAGTCTGGAAGTTTTTCAAAAGATAATCATGGCAACCTGCGTAAATTCCGCTACAGTAATCCAGGTGGGATAGCACTGACCAATGAACAATGAACTTTTGTCACCCTTCTCTGTACCTTTTCTAATTCCAAGAAGAAGGAAATCCTTTTTGAATCAGAAATACATTCTAGCCTGGACTGGCTTATTGGGTGAGAGTGAGAGCAAGTGAATTTTGTGTGCCAACAACCTCACAACACAAGCTGGTTCTGGCCCTGACCCACCAACACACTGTAGAATATTTCATAAAATAACCTGCTATCCAGGCAATAAAAAAGGGGTTACACCCACAATTGGATCAACTTTATGTGGCAAATCTGGAGAGAGGTGGCTGGGCAAGATTATGGGATTATACTGGGAGGTTATCTGAACTAAGAGCTACACATGTTATCCTAATCTTTCTGCATTGATCCAAGGTGATTTCACAACTCCAGGGTATCAGATTTTGCCTTCTTTTCAAATCCACCTATACTGGACAGGGCCGCCGAGAGGGGGAGGGGGCAGGGAGGGCAAAATTCCCCGGGGCCCGGCGCCAGGATCAGGCATCCGGCACTGCAGTTCCCGGTCTCACCTGCCTGCCTCCACGGCTCCGGGCCCCCTTCATTCAAAGCGGCAGTTGCAGATCGCCTCTCTTCTGGCCTTCCCTCCCTGTGTCCCGCCCTCGCGGAAACTGGAAGTTTACATCAGACGAGGGCGGGACACAGGGAGGGAAGACCAGAAGAAACACGATCTGCGACTGCCACTTTGAATGAAGGGGGCCCCAAAGCCGTGGAGGCAGGCAGGTTGAGACCGCGAACTGCAGCGGCGGGGGGAGCGGACGGGGGGTGTGGGGGGCCCGGCCTAGTCTTTCCCCGGTGGCCCTGATACTGGAGGGGGGGGGGGCAATCATGATCTTCAATCTGGATGGACATATATCAGAAGAGTTCCCATCGCTCACCCCTTATTTCTACAAATTTGCCCTGTTTCAACATACATACCTACGAAGCGTCTTTTGCCCTTGCATCCAGTGCTAAACGTTCCAAACAGGATCCCTTGTCTCCGTGCAAACCTGCACAGGAATAGCCTGCCGGGGAAGACATGGCAGAGGTGTCAGAAGAAATCCACTTATACCAATGCCAAAAACTGAGGGCCCCTTTTAGTAAGCCGTGTAAGCGCCTACGCATCCCCAACGGGCGCCAAAATGGACTTACCGCCCGACTACTCTGCGTGGCTCTTGCGGTAATTTCATTTTTGGCGCACGTCCAATATGTGCATCTGAAAACTATTTTTTTTTAATTTTATGGTGCATGTAGCGGATGCACGCCAAGTGGCATCTGACGCGCGCAGGTCATTACCACCCAAATTGTTTACCGCTAGGTCTATGGCTGGCGGTAAGGTCTGAGACCCAAAATGGACGCGTGGCAATTTTGATTTTGCCGCACGTCCATTTTCGGGGGAAAAAAGAGGTCCTTTTTATAGGTGCGCTGAAAACGATTCTGTGCACGCCCGAAACCCACGTCTACACTACTACAGGCCATTTTTCAGGGTGCCTTTGTAAAAAGACCCCTGAATATTTTTCTTGACTGTGATTTTAGGTTTTAACTGTTAAACCTCAATAAAACACCCCAATGTAAAAGGGAAAGGGAAATGGGACTTGATATACCGCCTTTCTAGGGGTTTGGCAACTACATTCAAAGTGGTTTACATATATTCAGGTACTTATTTTGTACCAGGAGCAATGGAAGGTTAAGTGACTTGCCCAGAGTCACAAGGAGCTGCAGTGGGAATCAAACCCAGTTCTCCAGGATCAAAGTCCGCTGCACTAACCACTAGGCTACTCCTCCACTCATTCCACCAATAAGAGCCAACCTCATCAGTGATGTCACAATGGCTTGATTGCCCATACGTTCCCCAGGATCAAAGTCCACTGCACTAACCACTAGGCTACTCCTCCACTCTTCCACCAATAAGAGCCAACCTCATCAGTGATGTCACATGGCTTGATTGCCCGATACTTGGCTCACTTCTGATATTGTGATGTCATAAGGGAAAGGGAAATAGGACTTGATATACCGCCTTTCTGAGGTTTTTGCAACTACATTCAAAGCGGTTTACATATATTCAGGTACTTATTTGTACCAGGGGCAATGGAGGGTTAAGTGACTTGCCCAGAGTCACAAGGAGCTGCAGTGGGAATTGAACTCAGTTCCCCAGGATCACGGTCCACTGCACTAACCACTAGGCTGCTCCTCTGAAAGACAAGATAATGGAGAAAAAAAGAAAATTAAAGCAGGCATTTATTGAATAAACTCTGGAAAAACACCCTTTCCTCTAACACTCTTTCACCTCTCCCCTGGCTTATCTTGTATCTCCGCCTCAGTTTATGTGTTTCTTCTGTGCTGAGGCATTGGCGTAGCAAGGTCAGCGCGCACCCCCCCCCCCCCCCGGTGCAGCAATGCCTGTACCCCCAGGGTGCAGCACAACACCCCCCCCCCCCGGTGCGATGACACACCCCTCCCTGGTGCATCAAGCCCCCTGCCCTGCGCAATGACACCCCCCTCCCTGGCACATCAAGCCCCCCCCCCCCCCCCGGCGCAATGACACCCCCCACCTCGGGTGCATTCTTGACTGTTGGAGGGTGCAGACAGCAGCCCGCGCTCCTGTTGGCTCCACTGGCTCCCTGCTCCCTCTGCCCCGGTACAGGAAGTAACCTGTCCGGGGCAGAGGGAGCAGGAACCAGCGGAGCCGACAGGCGCGTGGCTGCTCTCTGCACCCTCCAGCAGCTTGCACCCGGGGCAGACCGCCCCCATCGCTCCGCCCTTCCTACGCCACTGTGCTGAGGACATGTAAGTGACACAAAGTGCATATTTGATTCCACCAAGAAGATACCCAGCAATCATCCCTATGATGTGATAACAAGAGTTTTTGAGGCCTCGTGGCCACATTTTGCAACTATAAAACTTATGTGACCCTTAGAGGCACGGGCAGATGATGCTTTTATAGACAGCCCGCCCACCCCAAATGTGGGTTTTGTGACCTACAGTTTGGAAAGCTCTGCTCCAAGGACTCATAGCTGGAAAATAAACACCTAAATCATAAGTACATTAGTATTGCTATACTGGGACAGACCAAAGGTCCATCAAGCCCAGCATCCTGTTTCCAACAGTGGCCAATCCAGGTCACAAATACCTGGCAAGATCTCCAAAAAAGTACAAAACATTCTATACTGCTTATCCCAGAAATAGTGGATTTTCCCCAAGTCCATTTAATAAAGGTCTATGGACTTTTCCTTTAGGAAGCCGTCCAAATGTTTTTAAACTCTGCTAAGCTAACCGCCTTTACCACATTCTCTGGCAATGAATTCCAGACTTTAATTACTGAGTGGAGAAACATTTTCTGTGATTCGTTTTAAATGTACTACTTTGTAGCTTCATTGCGTGCCCATTAGTCCTAGTATTTTTGGAAAGCGTGAACAGACGCTTCACATCTACCCGTTCCACTCCACTCCTTATTTTATAGACCTCTATCTTATCTCCCCTCAGCCGCCTTTTCTCCAAGCTGAAGAGCCCTAGTTGCTTCAGCCTTTCCTCATGGGGAAGTCGTCCCATCCCCTTTATCATTTTCGTTGCCCTAGTATTTTTGGAAAGCGATAACAAGAGATATTAAAAGAGAGGGACTCATGGGTAAAACAGCATATATGGAATATAAACTTAATCTATATAGAATCAGAAATTGGATTAGCAAAGTATTTCTGATGATGCTCCAGTGTACTATGACCATTATACCTTGCAGATACAGCACTGTGCTTGCAAAGTGAACCCATCTGAGCACAAGGAAGCAAAGCTTAACCAACAAAAGACGTAAGGTGAAACCTTTCCATTAGAAGAAACTTAATACATTTCTTACCAGGTTTCGTGCTCTGACACTCCCTTCCTTAGGTTCAGGAACGTGACCAAGGGACAGCCAAGAGATGATGCTTCTGAAAAGTCAAGTGAATAATGCAGTGTCTGTACAGAAGAAAGATATTGCAATAGCTAAGATTTTGCAACATCTAATATCTAAATGGGAAATTATAATGTTAATAACAGTTTCCATAAACAGATGGTTCCTGAGAAACTTAGAAGTAAATAGAAAGGACAAACACTTCTTTTGTCTTAAGATGAATAAGGAAGTAAAATGTTATTTCACAAGAATATAAAGACAATACAAGTAGCGACTGAGCTTTTGGAAAAACCTGAGATGGCAAAGCTAAGTGCACGTATGGAACTGTTGGACCTGGCTGACATTTTTGTATTTTTTGTAATGATTTGATGTAGAAATACATTTTTTTTTCTTCTTTTTTAAGACCTATTGTAGAGTTTCATAGGTCGGATTGAGGATTTGCTACTACTACTACTACTATTTAGCATTTCTATAGCGCTACAAGGCATACGCAGCGCTGCACAAACATAGAAGAAAGACAGTCCCTGCTCAAAGAGCTTACAATCTAATAGACAAAAAATAAATAAAGTAAGCAAATCAAATCAATTAATGTGGACGGGAAGGAAGAGAGGAGGGTAGGTGGAGGCGAGTGGTTACAAGTGGTTACGAGTCAAAAGCAATGTTAAAGAGGTGGGCTTTCAGTCTAGATTTAAAGGTGGCCAAGGATGGGGCAAGACGTAGGGGCTCAGGAAGTTTATTCCAGGCGTAGGGTGCAGCGAGACAGAAGGCGCGAAGTCTGGAGTTGGCAGTAGTGGAGAAGGGAACAGATAAGAAGGATTTATCCATGGAGCGGAGTGCACGGGAAGGGGTGTAGGGAAGGACGAGTGTGGAGAGATACTGGGGAGCAGCAGAGTGAGTACATTTATAGGTTAGTAGAAGAAGTTTGAACAGGATGCGAAAACGGATAGGGAGCCAGTGAAGAGTCTTGAGGAGAGGGGTAGTATGAGTAAAGCGACCCTGGCGGAAGATGAGACGGGCAGCAGAGTTTTGAACCGACTGGAGAGGGGAAAGGTGACTAAGTGGGAGGCCAGCAAGAAGCAGATTGCAGTAGTCTAAACGAGAGGTGACAAGGGTGTGGATGAGGGTTTTGGTAGAGTGCTCGGAAAGAAAGGGGCGGATTTTACGGATGTTGTAAAGAAAGAAACGACAGGTCTTGGCGGTCTGCTGGATATGAGCAGAGAAGGAGAGAGAAGAGTCAAAGATAACCCCAAGGTTTCGAGCTGAGGAGACAGGGAGAATGAGAGAGCCATCAACAGAAATAGAAAACGGGGGGAGCGGGGAGGTGGGTTTGGGGGGGAAAATGAGAAGCTCGGTTTTGGTCATATTTAATTTCAGGTGGCGTTGAGACATCCAGGCAGCAATGTCAGACAAGCACGCTGAAACTTTGGTTTGGATGCAAGGTGAGATATCAGGGGTAGAAAGGTAGATTTGGGAGTCATCAGCATAGAGATGGTAGGAAAAGCCATGGGATGAGATTAATGAACCAAGGGAAGAAGTGTAGATAGAAAAGAGGAGGGGACCAAGAACAGAACCCTGAGGTACGCCGACATGCAGAGGGATAGAAGTAGAAGAGGATCCACCAGAGTGAGCACTGAAGGTGCGGAGGGAGAGGTAGGAAGAGAACCAGGAAAGGACAGAGCCCTGGAATCCAAGTGAGTATTTGAACTGTGAACTTATAAAATTGGTTCTTTCCCATGAGCCTGAACATTGCAGACTTTTCTCTCATGATTATAAGTAGATAGGAGAGTTTTTCTCTGCGGTGTTGGGTAGGTGGTGGTAGCCGATGATGAATGTCAGTCAGTGGTGTCCTAATAATAAAAAAAGGTACCCTGGGCTTATGAGGCTACATATAATTAAAAGATATTATATTAGTTCAAAGACTCATTAAAACCTTTGTGATTTGGAGCAATTAGATAGTATTTAAGACAAGAATATAATTGACACAAAAAGGGCAAAAGAAAATCAACATACAATAATCAACAGGACAACATAATGAAACATTGACAGCTGTGTTTAAAGAGAAAGCAGGCTCAGATATAGAAACGTATAATTGATAAACATCCTGAGCCCCTACGTCTTGCCCCTTCCTTGGCCACCTTTAAATCTAGACTGAAAGCCCACCTCTTTAACATTGCTTTTGACTCGTAACCACTTGTAACCACTCGCCTCCACCTACCCTCCTCTCTTCCTTCCCGTTCACATTAATTGATTTGATTTGCTTACTTTATTTATTTTTTGTCTATTAGATTGTAAGCTCTTTGAGCAGGGACTGTCTTTCTTCTATGTTTGTGCAGCGCTGCGTACGTCTTGTAGTGCTATAGAAGTGATAAATAGTAGGTTAGTAGTCTCTTGTAACCAGAGCTAATGTTGTGATATCATAATGCCTCAGGCCACCAATAAGAGCCAACCTCATCAGTGATGTCACAATGGCTTGATTGTCCTATACTTGGCTCACTTTTATTACATAGCTCTTTGAGCAGGGACTGTCTTTCTTCTATGTTTGTGCAGCGCTGCGTACGCCTTGTAGTGCTATAGAAGTGATAAATAGTAGGTTAGTAGTCTCTTGTAACCAGAGCTAATGTTGTGATGTCATAATGCCTCAGGCCACCAATAAGAGCCAACCTCATCAGTGATGTCACAATGGCTTGATTGTCCTATACTTGGCTCACTTTTATTACATAGCTCTTTGAGCAGGGACTGTCTTTCTTCTATGTTTGTGCAGCGCTGCGTACGCCTTGTAGTGCTATAGAAGTGATAAATAGTAGGTTAGTAGTCTCTTGTAACCAGAGCTAATGTTGTGATGTCATAATGCCTCAGGCCACCAATAAGAGCCAACCTCATCAGTGATGTCACAATGGCTTGATTGTCCTGTACTTGGCTCACTTTTATTACATAGCTCTTTGAGCAGGGACTGTCTTTCTTCTATGTTTGTGCAGCGCTACGTACGCCTTGTAGCGCTATAGAAATGCTAAATAGTAGTAGCAGTAGTCTCTTGTAACCAGAGCTAATGTTGTGATGTCATAATGCCTCAGGCCACCAATAAGAGCCAACCTCATCAGTGATGTCACAATGGCTTGATTGTTCTATACTTGGCTCACTTTTATTACATAGCTCTTTGAGCAGGGACTGTCTTTCTTCTATGTTTGTGCAGCGCTGCGTACACCTTGTAGCGCTATAGAAGTGATAAATAGTAGGTTAGTAGTCTCTTGTAACCAGAGCTAATGTTGTGATGTCATAATGCCTCAGGCCACCAATAAGAGCCAACCTCATCAGTGATGTCACAATGGCTTGATTGTCCTATACTTGGCTCACTTTTATTACATAGCTCTTTGAGCAGGGACTGTCTTTCTTCTATGTTTGTGCAGCGCTGCGTACGCCTTGTAGTGCTATAGAAATGCTAAATAGTAGTAGTAGTAGTCTCTTGTAACCAGAGCTAATGTTGTGATGTCATAATGCCTCAGGCCACCAATAAGAGCCAACCTCATCAGTGATGTCACAATGGCTTGATTGTCCTGTACTTGGCTCACTTTTATTACATAGCTCTTTGAGCAGGGACTGTCTTTCTTCTATGTTTGTGCAGCGCTACGTACGCCTTGTAGCGCTATAGAAATGCTAAATAGTAGTAGCAGTATCTTGTAACCAGAGCTAATGTTGTGATGTCATAATGCCTCAGGCCACCAATAAGAGCCAACCTCATCAGTGATGTCACAATGGCTTGATTGTCCTATACTTGGCTCACTTTTATTACATAGCTCTTTGAGCAGGGACTGTCTTTCTTCTATGTTTGTGCAGCGCTACGTACGCCTTGTAGCGCTATAGAAATGCTAAATAGTAGTAGCAGTATCTTGTAACCAGAGCTAATGTTGTGATGTCATAATGCCTCAGGCCACCAATAAGAGCCAACCTCATCAGTGATGTCACAATGGCTTGATTGTCCTATACTTGGCTCACTTTTATTACATAGCTCTTTGAGCAGGGACTGTCTTTCTTCTATGTTTGTGCAGCGCTGCGTACGCCTTGTAGCGCTATAGAAATGCTAAATAGTAGTAGTAGTAGATAATAAATTAAGGGGCATAATGGCTACATCAGTAGCTAGTGAACTCTTAAAATAATGGGAATTTTATAACAGGTGTTCTGTCCTCATATTCATGGTGGAAGGGTGTATTATTATGTATATTTAATATGAGTATTATTTGTTTTCAATTGCATTGTACTTTGTACTGGGGTTCCCCCCCCCCCCCCCCCCCCATGGTTTATAGTATCCTGCGATTGACTCCTTCTGAGAGCATAATTCTTGCTCTCTGTGTGTTTTGTAAGCTTTCCCTCTTAGAGGACCTTTTACTCAGCCGCGTAGGTGACAGCGCCAAACCACTCCGAGAAAGATTGCATTGGCTACCGATCAAAGAACGTATCACTTTCAAAATCTGCACGACTGTTCATAAAATTATTTACGGCGAGGCACCGGGATACATGACAGACCTCATCGACCTGCCAACCAGAAACGCCACAAAATCCGCACGATCATACCTAAACCTCCACTACCCGAGCAGCAAAGGACTCAAATGCGAATCCACCTATGCAACCAGCTTTTCCTACCCAAGCGCACAACTATGGAACGCATTGCCAAAAGCAGTAAAAACTACGCTCGACCACCTAAATTTCCTGAAAGCACTAAAAGACAGTCCTGTTCAGAAGAGCAGACCCCACCTACCCAACGTAAAAATACCTGGACACTTGCAACACAATGTAACCAAAGACCGTAACGGACATTACCTGACTCTTCTTCCCCCTTTCCCCCTCTAAGTTCCCCCCAATTGTACCTACCACACATGTACCTCATTCTACCACAATATCACTTTGTATTCATTCATACCATGTATTTGTTCAGATCGGAATCGGCTAACGCCGTTAACGGTAATATGTAAGCCACATTGAGCCTGCAAAAAAGTGAGAAAATGTGGGATACAAATGTAACAAATAATAATAATAATAATAATAACATGCACCAAATTGGAGTTACCGCCTGGTTACCGCATGGCCCTTGAGGCGATTTCCATTTTGGCGTGTGTCCGCTACGCAAATCTGAAAAATATTTTTTTATTTTCTGACGCGAGGCAGCTACGCTTGTCAAGTGGAATTGATGCACGTAGACCATTACACGTGAGACCTTAACCGCTAGGTCAATGGCTCGCGGTACAGGTCTCAGACCCAAAATGGACATGCGGCAATTTTCATTTTTTCGGCAAAAAATTTTTTAAAGGCATTTTTTTTGTAGGTGCACTAAAAAATAATTCTGCACGCACGCAAAACACGTATCTATGCTACCACAGGCCAATTTTCAGCGCATATTAGTAAAAGGATGCTTCGGTGCTGAGCTAGGGCCGTCCCTCCCTCTCTGCCCTTGCGGACTGTGTGAGATACTCCTAGTCTGCCTAGCTTGCCACTGTGATCTGCAGCTGCTCTAGGGGCTGACCCCTCCTGAATCTACTGTTATGACATCAAAAATTTTCACCATCTCCCCAAGTCATTCCCCAGTCATTTACCCTGAGTTACTCTCCCTTATTCCCCTTTGGGACTCATTTTCGAAAGAGAAAAACGTCTAAAACGTGGCATAAAGCAGACATTTTTCTCACAAAAACGTCCAAACCAGAAAACTATTTTTCAGGCATTTTTCTACACTGCTTGTCTACAGTGCATCCAAATCTCAAGGGGGTGTGTTGTTTGTGTGTGTGTGTGGGGGGGGGGGGGGGTGTTAAGGGTAGGATTTGGGCATTCCTAAGACTTAGATGTTTTTCAGCTATAATGGACCAAAACAACGGATGATCCTCTACACACCACCAAGGACACTAAGGTCCTCTCAAGTAGGGTTACCATATGTCCGGATTTACCCGGACATGTCCTCTTTTTGAGGACATGTCCAGGCAACCGGGTGGGTTTTGCCAATCTGCCCGTTTGTCCAGAAATCCGGACAAAAGGGCAGATTGCTAGCCTCCCCTCCCCTTACTTACTACTGCCCTGGTTGTCTAGTGACCTCTTCCGCTTTCGGGGCAGGAAAGAGCCCCCCTCTTTCCTACCCAGAGCGCTGCCCTGCATGCATCCTTTCTGTTGCTGATCTCAGCAGCGATTCAAAATGGCCACTGAGAGTTGAAGTGACCTCACGAGACTTCAAACTCTCAACGGCCATTTTGAATCGGCGCCGAGATCAACAACAGAAAGGATGCATGCAGGGCAGTGCTCCGGGCAGGAAAGATGGGGCTCTTTCCTGCCCTGAAGAGGTCACTAGACCACCAGGGCAGTAGTAAGGTAAGGGGAGTGGGGTGATGGGGAAGGGGAGTGACAGGGGGAGGGGAAAATGTGACAGGGGGAGGGAGCGAGGGCGTGAAACGGGGGTGGGGTGTGAATGGGCGGGCATATGTCCTCCTTTTTGGAGGACAAATATGGTAACCCTTCTCTCAAGAGGGAAGAGGGGTTTGGTGGTTGAGAGGCTAGGATAGGGGAGGGCAGACCTATACGGGGTCTGTGCCAGAGCCATTGATGGGAGGCGGGGACTGGTGGTTGGGAGGCGGGAAATACTGCTGGACAGACTTATACGATCTGTGCCCTGAAAAAGACAGGTACAAATCAAGGTAAGGTATACACATATGAGTTTATCGTGGGCAGACTAGATGGACCGTGCAGGTCTTTTTCTGCCATCATCTACTATGTTACTATGTTACTAACCACACCCCCTCCAAAAGACATTGCACAATGTGATACTCACAAGCAAAATACATACTTGTCAGGAAATTAAACAATTACTGTTATCTATTTTTCACAGAAAGAAAAATAACCCTTAATTAAGCAGTTACATACAGTAAGTTACTAAAGTCCACTCTTCTGAGATTCAAAATATTCGATTATGGAAAAATTAAGAAAGTTTATCAAAGAAATACTATGTCAGAAGCTCTTACTTGATACCTCTTTATAGAACTACAATCTAACATCTCCCTTAATCCCTTTTGCAGTCAGAAAAGAGGAAAGTTGTGAGGGTTCATAAAATACATACTTATTTGACTAATGTTTATTTATTTGTAGCATTTATAACCCGCTCTTTCCCGCTCGACAGCAGGTTCAGTACCGATTACAGAGTATGGTACAAAGTATCACAGATACAATACAAAGTATGTTACAAAGTCAGTGGCGTAGCAGGGGGGGCTGCCACCCGGGGCGGGGCGGTTCACCGTTGCACCCCCCCCCCCCCCCGGGTGCAGCACAATGACACCCCCCTCCCCCCTGACCAGCTCCTGCACCCTACCTTTAAAAAGAATATCGGGAGGCGAGGTGCAGCGCCTCGCGCCTGCCCTGCACGTAAAAGAAATGTGGACCGTCGGGCCTTCTCTTGCTCTGTCTGTCCCGCCCTTGCGGAAATAGGAAGTTGCGTCAGCGGAGGGCGGGACAGATAGAGCGAGGGAAGGCCTGATGGTCCACATTTCTTTTACATGCAGGGCAGGCGCGAGGCGCTGCGCCTCGCCTCCAGATATTCTTTTTAAAGGTAGGGTGCGGGAGCTGGTCAGGGGGGGTGTTGATTCACCGAGGGGGGGAGCTGGCAGGGAGCACCCCCCTGAGCTGACACCCGGGGCGGACCGCCCCTCCCGCCACCCCCGCTTGCTACGCCACTGTACAGAGTATCACAGAGACAGTGCAAAGTATGTTACAACGTATCACAGAGGTAATACAGAGTATGGTACAATGTATCACAGAGAAACATAGTTATATAGAGTGGGACAATAGTAAAAGATGTGGGGAAAGTATTGGAGTGTGGGTAGTACTGGTGGTGTGGTCTAGGTTCGAGGATGTTCAATTATACATTTGCAAGGGTATTTTAGGGAAAAAAGTCCCACCTAACTGAGTTACACCAGGTCTCATAAGTTAAAAATCTCTGCCTACACTTTTGCATTTCTTTAGTAACGTCAGGGAAGAGTTGAACCTTCAACCCAAGAAAGCTCTTTTGTCTGTTTTGGAAGAAAAGTTTCATCAACCAGTTTTTGTCCGGTGACAAGGCCACTGTGGCTATTAAAGGGTTTTGTTTTTTTTTAATGGACCAAAAAACAAAATGTCCAAAGCACAAACCCTTGTTAAAAACAGTATTTTTGAAAACAAAAGATAGTCGTTTTTCTTTTTTTGAAAATGAACTTCTTTCTGATTCAGGTTTTGGACTTTTTTTGCAAAACGTTTAAAGTCGGACTTAGACGTCATATTGAAAATGCCCCTCCACGTGTCCGTACAAGAAACTTTATATTGGTACTCAAAACGGATGCTCAAAACTCGAATCATCGAGCACAAGAGTTCACCACTCACAGAGCACTGGCTATCAGCATCCCGTTCAATTGATGATATTCATTTTTTTTGTAATTAAGACAAAAACCACTAGATTGGTGCTGTGGAAATGTTCAACAGATGTTAGACTGGGAAGAACAGAGATGATTTATTTACTCATACCTTAGAGTTCTTTGGTTTAAATTCCGAGACTGATAAGCATGTGAACCAGAAACTCATGATCTGATAAGACATTCCTGCGTGCAAGCAGGCATGAGAAAGGAGCAATTGTCTTTTTCTTTTTTTTAATTCAAGTTTTAATTCTTTTACAAGTTATTAAACATACTTATTGAAACACAGAGATCATTTTTACATTCAGGAAAATAAACAAGAGCCAAAAAGGTTCATAATGAAACAATCACTTCTCTTCCTCAGACCACAATATCTAAGAGGGGGGTGGGGTGAAAATGATTAGGAGATCACTAAATAGAAACATTTAGGAAATTATCCAAGATTTAGTGGCTTAACATCTGATGTTCCCTCGTCTAAATTAATATTATTATTCCTCAGTTAAACTTTCCCTATCTACAAAGGACAGCAACTGATTTGGATCATAGAATATGTACTTATTACCCAGATATTTGACAACACATTTACAGGGATAAGCAAGTAGGAATGCATTTTTTTTTTGTTACATTTGTACCCCGTGCTTTCCCACTCATGGCAGGCTCAATGTGGCTTACATAGGGCAATGAAGGATTAAGTGACTTGCCCAGAGTCACAAGGAGCTGCCTGTGCCTGAAGTGGGAATCAAACTCAGTTCCTCAGGACCAAAATCCACCACCCTGACCACTAGACCACTCCTCCACTGTTGCTACTATTTGAGATTCCATGTAGAAGTCGGCCCTTGCAGATCACCAATGTGGCCACGCAGGCTTCTGCTTCTGTGAGTCTGACGTCCTGCACAGCCTTCTAGATGGAATGTTGCTAGTGTAATAGCACATTCCATGTAGAATCTCCAATAGTATCTATTTTATTTTTGTTACATTTGTACCCCGCGCTTTCCCACTCATGGCAGGCTCAATGCGGCTTACATGGGGCAATGGAGGGTTAAGTGACTTGCCCAGAGTCACAAGGAGCTGCCTGTGCCTGAAGTGGGAATCGAACTCAGTTCCTCAGGACCAAAGTCCATCACCCTAACCACTAGGCCACTCCTCCACTCAGCTCCCATCCCTCTCACTTTTTTCCCTCAACAACAAACATTTCCTTCTTTTTTTCTTGTGTAACTCTAGTAACGTCTGGCTAAATCCATATTTTTTGACCACAAATGGTTTCGTTGAATTCTTGAAGTAAAGTCATCAATGAACTTAATCTTGCTCAAATATTAAAGAAACAATTAATGTTCCACGAGTCTCCACTTCAGTGAGCGATTCTTCCAAGACTGCTGTTAAATTTTGAAAATCTATTACATTTCCCTCTAGTCCAGGTGCATCTATTTTACAGGCTTTATTGCATGGAGGAATAGCTTGAGGAGGTATACTTAAATTCTCCATTAAGTATTTTTTAAATAAATCTATAGCTGTTATACCTGGCACTTTGGGAAAATGTAATAATCTCAGAGGAAGTCTTCTATTATAGTTTTCTAATTATTCAATTTTTTTTATGGATCAAGAGTTTATCTTTAATCAAGGAGTCAGTTGTGTTTTTCATACTCTTAATCTCCTCCTGACTCTGTACAATTTTCTCCGAGGTTTCAGAACGTACCTTTTCCAAGGATTCCATTAAAGAGGTCATCTTATTCACAACTGAGGTGGTTTCTTGAGCGGATTTATTAACAGTTTGTTTTAAGTCCTGGAGAACCTTCCATATTGAAACCAATGTTATCTCCGTTGAGATCACGTCCCCCAAGCTGTTCTCCCTACCAATTTCAGAAGGAGCATTGCCAGACTGAGTGGTTCTGTTAACACCTTCCATTACAGCGACCTCTCCTTGATTTAGCGGGACATGGAGGTGGAATAATACCCGGGGGCGAAAGTGTGGTATCCAAGCCCTGAATCGCCGGCGCTCCTATGTCAGCGTCCAATGCGGGAGACGCCACTTTGGCTACACAAGGTTGGCTCACTACAAACTGCTCCACTGGGATGAGGTCCTGGCCGTCAGCAGTTGGCCCTTGGTTATCCCCTTTCTCTTCGTATGTGGCATCATAAGGTAACACTTTTAACCCAAAATCCAAATTTCAGAGAGCAGCTCAAGCGTTCGTGTGTGTATGCTAGATCGCCATTTTGCCACACCCCTGAAAGGAGCAATTATCAATAGACAAAAAAATGTGGTTTAGCAACAGAGGGGAAACAGATGATGTTGAAAGAAAACAGAATGATCTATGTGAAGCGTTGTGTTTGTGCTTTTTGTGCCCCGCCTCCAGAGTCTAATCACGGCTGGGCACTACTCACACAAATACAATCCCCTCGACCACGGCACCTTAAAAGAACCAGACAACTGGTAGCACTATTTAGACTGCAACAAAGACAAAAGAGACCAAGGAAGCGCTTCCTGGGGTTAACATAGGTTTATTTAATTATCCAGAGATTAGGATAAAAAAATAAGAAAATATTCAAGTATAGTCTAGATAGAAAAGAGGAGAGAAAACATGAACGGACAATGGAAAATGATCAGGTCCGGCTCTCCATCCCCTGGCATGGGGCAGAGGTGCACTAGACCTGACCAACTTCTTATCTGGCAAGACATAATATATAGAACTTTCGTTCCCTTACAAGACAAAAAGGGAGCACAAGGGGGAGGGGTTGTCACACCCCCTTAGTTAGCACCTTACAGTCAGTCAGGATCTCTAGTATCAATAAAATACACAGCATCTGTTTATATTTCCTTTTGAAGATGCATTTGGTCTGTTGTCCAAATGTTTTGGACATACATTTCTAATTTAATATCTCCCCTATTCTAAAAAAGGAGACAAAAGTTTACTGCTTCCAATTGCTATAGAGGTGATAGGTTTCTCTTGTCAATTTATGTCATGTTGCTCCCTGTCATAAAACCACTACCACTTGGTTCCACAGTGTTGTTTCTCAGAGAGAGACACAGTGTTTGATCTCTTCTGCAAGGTGTTTACCTGCTATGTCTCCACATAGTTGAAAAGAAGGTAATTCTCTCCTGGATTGAAGAAGCCTTACTTCCAAGGGGCATGGGAAAAGAATTCTGTCACCTGAATTTCCCTGAGACCGGTCACACTTAATGGGTGAGATTGGGGGCAATTCAGATTTACAATTCACCTGGCTTGGCAAGAGGGGGGGAGGTAAAGTGTAATTGCTATTCCAGCAAGCTCTGTTTCTCATGATTTGGAAGGAGAGAAGCCTTCATTCCTCTCTGTCCAATATGAGAAAATTAATTCTGTATATTAAATATTTGGAGGCCTTCCACCTCCTACAACAGTTGTTTAAATTAAAGGTATATAAGCAGTTGAATCAGAACAATACTTTGGAGAGACGGTTACAGATAACACCTTTGTGTAGCAGTGCTGTCCTCCCATGAGAAGCTATTGATTGTATCTGTACTTTGGTAAGTAATAAAAATTTGCTTTTCTCATACGTGGCCTTGGTCTTTTATCACTCCAAATTGTGAGTGGCTGGTACATAATAATTTTGGAGTGGTGGTAAAAAGATCTAAAAACAATCTGTCTCTTGGCTTCTTTCAAATTCATTCAGTATTCCTCTCTGTGTTCCTCTTTTAGAGATTTTCTGTACTTTGTGAAAGTTTAAAGGCCTGCAAAGCAGGGTGGGGGTGGAGAGAGGAGGGAGAGCGATACGTAACAGCACTAGTTGGGGGGACGATGCCAGGACGGAACCCCCGTTGCAGCAGACAGCAGCACCAGCACCTCACAACCCGGCATCACCAGCACCGCATGAATTGGGGGGGGGGGGGGAAGATGTCCATGGCAGCCGCAGCACCCCCTTATGGCCTGCACCCGGGGTGGGCCTCCCCCACTGCCCCGCCCTTGGTACGCCACTGGATTATAGCCTGGTATGTTTGCATCCCATTCATGGGATTCATTGAGCCATGTCTCTGTGATTGCAACAATGTCTAAGTCCGCCTCTAACATCAGGGCTTGCAGGTCATGAACTTTGCTGCTTAGACTGCGAGCATTTGTGGTCTTCGCTTTCCATCTACATTTCAGTGGCATTTTTTATGCTGCTTTTAACTCCTAACCCTTATTCACTTGTTCAGTACCCTTATATTATCATCCCCACCTTAGTAATTCCCTTATCTCTTATTTGTCCTGTTTGTCTGTCCTAATTAGACTGTAAGCTCTGTGGAGCAGGGACTGTCTCTTCATGTCCAGTGTACAGCGCTGCATACATCTAGTAGTGCTATAGAAATAAGTAGTAGTAGTAGTAGTTCGTTTAGTCTCACTTCCTGCTGTGTTGCTAAGATTGTTGTTTTCATTGCTTGCTTTTCTACTGCCACATCTTGTCTTTAGCTTTATCTGGGGGTGACCACTTGAAGTGACCTGCCTCCGTATGCCACCCCCGCCTTCTAGTTTAAATGCCTAGAAGCATATTGTCTAAATTTCTCCCCAAGGATTTTTTTTCCTGCCACGGTGAGATGCAGCCCATCGTTACAATATAGTCTTTTGTTTTTCCATATATTGCCCCATCCTCCTATGTACATAAAACCTTCTTGATGACACCAGGCTTTGAGCCAGCTATTGAAATTTTCAGTACTTCGCAATCTTTTCTCTCCCTTTCCAAAGGTAGGTAGTACTTCAGAGAAATCTATTGTTTGTATCAAAGGTTTTAACCCCTCTCCCAGCTCCTGAAAAGCTCTCTGTACTGCAAGTGGTATATTACTGGACAAGTCATTTGTTCCCAGGTGGATAACAACATCTTATTTGACTCCTTAGTTTCTTCTCTGATTATAGAGATTATTTGCTTGGTACTCCTGGTAGCTGAGGAGCCTGGAAGGCATTTCACTTTGCATGGCCCCTTGAGCTGTGTTTCAAAGTTAATGCCTCTGATAATGGAATCCCCTAGTAGCAATGGTTTCCTGGTATGAGTTTCAATATTTATTTATTTATTGCATTTGTATCCCACATTTTCCCACCTATTTGCAGGATCAATGTGGCTTACAGAGTCTTGTTATGGCATTGACATTACAGGATATCAGATACAATTAGTGATGTATCAAGATTAGGTGGGGGAATAGAAAAGAGTTAGTTGGGTAAGTATAGAAGGTAGATTGTCTTAACTGGTAGGGTTGGCGAAGTATTTAAGTGGGTTATGGGTTTTCTTTGTAGGCCTTGTTGAAGAGGTAAGTCTTCAGAGATTTACGAAAGTTGGTTATTTCGTCAATAGTTTTCAAATCATTAGGTAATGCATTCCACAGTTGCGTGCTCATGTAGGAGAAGGTAGTGGCATGTAACAGTTTGTATTTTAGTCCTTTACAGCTGGGGAAGTGCAGATTGAGGAATTTGTGGGCTGATCTTTTGGCGTTTCTGGGAGGCAGGTTCACGAGGTTTAGAATGTAGGTTGGGGCGTCTGCATGGATGATTTTGTGTACAATCGTGCATATCTTTTTTTTTTTTAATTTTTATTTATAAATTCCTCAATACACTCACAAGACAAAGAACACCATGTCTCTCTCCTCTAACCAATGGCATTACAGAGTTCAACAAAACATTTATGAACAATCAAGTAGGTGAAATGCATCCTGCATCGAGTTTTTCTGTTATCTCCCCTTCCTTCTTGCATACTCTATCACCTCATCACTCATACTCATCCCGTCACATCATTCATACCTCATACACTCGGCTACCCTTACCCCCCTCCCCTGCCCCCTTACCCCTCCCTCCGCCACGAAGACTTCAGCCAAGTATGTTTAAGCAAGAGGCCCACAGAAACGTGCATATCTTGAACGTGATGCGTTCCTTAAGTGGGAGCCAGTGAAGTTTCTCTCTTAGGGGTCTTGCACTTTCATATTTAGTTTTTCCAAATATGAGTATGGCGGCGGTGTTCTGGACTGTTTGGAGTTTTTTGATAGTTTGTTCTTTGCAGCCAGTGTATAGTGCGTTGCAGTAGTCCAAGTGACTTATTACTACAGATTGTACTAGGGTACGGAAGATGTATCTCGGGAAGAAAGGTTTTACTCTTTTGAGTTTCCACATGGAGAAGAACATTTCTTTCGTCGTATTCTTCACGTGGGTATCGAGTGTGAGGTTTCTATCAATGGTAACTCCAAGGATTTTCAGATTTTGCAAGACGGGAAGAGAACAATATGGTGTAGTTATGGTGGTGAAGTTGTTTGTGGTATATTGTGAGATGAATACAAGACATTGTGTTTTTTTCTGCGTTAAGTTTTAGCTGGAAGGCATTCGCTCAGGAGTGCATGATTTGGAGGCTTTGGTTGATCTCGTTGGTGATTTCATTCAGATCATGTTTAAACGGGATATAAATCGTGACATCGTCTGCATATATGTAGGGGTTGAGGTTCTGATTGGCTAGAAGTTTAGCTAAAGATATCATCATTAGGTTAAGGTTGGTGAGAGGGGGGATCCTTGGGGAGCTCCGCATTCAGGTATCCATGGGGCTGATGTGTCCGTGTTTGTTGTTACTTGGTACGATCTTGTGGTTAGGAATCCTCTGAACCATTTGAGAACTGTGCCTCCTACTCCAAAGTATTCTAGTATATGTAATTGTATTCCATGATTAACCATGTCGAAGGCACTGGACATATCGAATTGTAAGAGAAGTATGTTGTTACCAGTTGCAATTGCTTGTTTGAATGAGTTCATTGCAGACACTAAAACAGTTTCAGTGCTGTGATTTGTTCGAATCCCGATTGAGACTCGTGTAGAATTGAGTGTTTATTTAGATATTCAGTAAGTTGTTTTATCACTATGCCCTCCATGAGTTTGGTTACGAGTGGGATGGATGCTACTGGGCGATAGTTGGTTAGGTCCATTGTGCTTTTCTTAGTGTCTTTTGGCAGAGGGGTAAGTAAGTTGTTTCCTTTGTCCGTGGGGAAGAGTCCATTTGAAGCCTGTGGTTTATGTGGTTTCATGAGGTCTTTTTTGAATTGTTTAGGGGCAGATCTTATTAGATTGGTAGGGCAGATGTCTAGTTTGCATTGCGATTTGGCGTATCTTCCGAGCCCTTGTGAGATTTCATCTAACGAGAGTGAGTCAAAGTTGGTCCATGATCGATCTGTTGGATGTTCCCCGGGTATTGGGTCTAGACATTCCAGGATGTTTGTGTAGTCAGTCATGTTGGTAGGTATCATGAGTCGGAGCTTTATAATTTTTTCGTTGAAGTAGTTCGTAAGATTGGTTGCAGATGGGGTGTCTATGTTATTAGTGGTTACCGGTGTAGTATTTAGTAGTTTGTTTACAAGTGAGAAGAGTTTGTGTGTGTCCTTGTAGTTTGGTCCTATTTTGGTTTTATAATAAGTTCTTTTAGTTTGTCTGATAGTATATTTATATTTTCTTTGTAGTTGTTTCCAGGCTTTGAGTGTGTGTTCGTCTTTTTTCTTGTTCCACGCTCTTTCTAATCTTCTGACCTGTGTTTTTAGTTCTTTCAGTTCTTCGTTAAACCATGTCGAGTTTTTTCTATGTGAGGTTCTGGTTTGAAGTGGTGCTATATTGTCTAGTACTGTTCTGCATCTGTTGTCCCATTCTTGGAGAAATTGGGGTGAGTCTGTAGGTATTGTCCATTCGTCGGTGTAGAATTGTTGCCAGAATGTTATTGGGTCTATTTTGCCTCTTGTGGTATAAGTTTGTTGCTCTTGTTTTTCTTGTATCTTTTTTGTTTTCCAGTGAAGGGAGATGTTTGCTTTGTAGTGATCGGACCATGGCGTGGCTGTCCATTTTGTATCTAATAGTGTGAGATTTATTTCTGATGAGACTTTATAGGTAATGATATCTAGTGTGTCCTTTGTTGTGGGTGGGTTGCATGTTTGGCCATGCAACCCACCCACCACTTTGGGGGTGTCTTTTCTTTTTGGGCACCTTCATTGCTTTATGTTCCGCCCAGGGGCGTAGCCAGACTTCGGCGGAAGGGGGGTCCAGAGCCCAGGTGAGGGGGCACATTTAAGCCCCCCCCCCACCATTGCCAACCCCCCCTGCCGCCGCCACCAACACCAACTTTGCCTTCCCCCTGCCAATGACCCTCTCGACCGCCCTCCCACCGCCAATCCTCCCCCACCGCCGCCATTGTTGCCTACCTTTGCTGGCGAGGGACCCCCAACCCCCGCCAGCCGAGGTCCTCTTGATTCCCGCGCAAGGCTTCGTTCTGCTTCTGACGTCCTGGATGTCAGAAACAGAACGAAGCCTTGCGTGGGAAGCAAGAGGACCTCGACTGGCGGGGGTTGGGGTCCCCCGCCTGCAAAGGTAGCCCACGATGACGGCGGGGGAGAGTTGGTGGTGGGAGGGGGGTCGAGAGGGTCGTCGGCAGGGGGGTCCAGGACCAAATCTATGGGGGCCCAGGCCCCCGTTGCCCCAAGTAGCTACGCCCCTGGTTTCCGCCTCAGTTCTATTTTCAGGAACATCACAGTGCTGTAACAGAGCAAAAGAATTCTGTAGGGGCAACACTTGTGAGGGCGGATGTTTCTGTGTCACATGTTGTAGTCTGCCTGAGCATACAGTGAGCTATCTATTCTTAGGTGGTTTTATCCTCTGAGACAGTGGTGAGAAGTTTGTATAATTCTGTGCAGTGATAGAAGCTGCTTTAAATGCATCCAATTACTGCTTTAGTTTACTGAGCTCTGTTTTAAACTAGCAAGAAGAGTTTCAAATTGTTTGATCTCAGTCTCCAGAACTCCTGCTTGGTTAAACCCCACTGAGTTGGACGACCACTTATCTGGGTAGTGTTGCTGAATATCTCTGCTAATCAATTTAGATTAGGGGTGGATCTGGGCAGAGCTTGGGCAGTGATTGCACTTAGCCAAAGAGTGGTAATATTCAGTCTAAGCAAGCACATAAAGTTAGGACAGCAAAAAGGCTGGTCTAACTTTATGTGCCAAGTTAACTGGGTACCGGTCTGGATATTGGTTGTTGCCTGGTTAACTAAGTGTCAGCAGCAGAGCATGCCCGGTATTGAATATCTGGGGTTTGATAAGCCCAAGGCTGGGAGCAGCTTACAGTCATTTACCCCCACACGTTGTATATTAATCCCTTAAGTTTAAGTCTGGCTTTAGTATTAGCAGGTATAATTTTATAGAGATAAAGTTTTTTAAAGGTTTTAATGCTTGCTAACATTAACAAGCCTTTTACTGAAGTATGCTCAGCAATTAGGACTAGATTCTATATATGGCAACTGAAAATGGGTGCCAAAAAAAATTTCCAGCTAGGCACCTAAATCTAGGCGCAGTTTATAGAATATGCCTAGCAGCCATGCCTGTGCCTAACTCTAGGTGCATCCATTAATCTCAAGTAAAACTTGGTGTAAATACCGGCGCCTAAGTTAGATGCATAGAAGGTGTATCCTATAACTGCGCGTAGGTTTTTGGAGATCGCATGACCTGCTTATGCCACACTCATGACCACGCCCCCTTTTTGGCAACACACCTTAGAATTTATATGCCCCACTTTACAGAATACGCTTAGCGACTTGTGTGCTTAAATTCTAATTAATGCCAATTAGTCTCAATAATTGCTTATTCATTCGCAATTATCGGCACTGATTGGCTTGTTAAGGTAATTAAATTGCAAGCACAGATCCAGAATACGACTGAATTTGCAACGCAATTTCAGCAGGTGCTCTATAGAATCCAGGGGTTAACGCACAACTTTGCAATGCACTATTTGCTAGCACACAAGGTCAGTAACTACCACACTGGCATGATGGTGCATACTAATTCATGCATTAAAATTATGTTAAGGGACAGGAACTGGGTGGAAAACAAACATGAATTTCATATTGCAATTAGCACACGGTACTGACTGCGTGCTGTCACTGGTGAAGTTAGCACAGGTGTGTTTACCACTTCCTCTACATTAAGTGCATCCACACCAACTGTGAATAATCTTCATGTGTAGGAAAGAACGTTTCTGTGCAGTAAGTGGAAGGGACATGCTGGACTCACCCTGAGCAATTACCACAGTCTTTCCATGTACTAGGCCTTCATTTTTCTTGTTAAAGCACGGAAAATGCCCAAACTTACTTGTGACCTGGATTGGCCACTTTTGGAAACAGGATGCTGGGCTCGATGGACCTTTGGTCTGTCCCAGTATGGCAATGCTTATGTACTTATGTACTTGGGATTCTGCATGGAATCTTGTTATTCTTTAGAATTCTAGAATCTTGCTATGCTTTGAGGTTCTAAATGGAATGTTGCTACTCTTTGAAATTCTGCATGGAATCTTGTTATTCTTTAGAATTCTAGAATCTTGCTATTCTTTGCAGTTCTACATGGAATGTTGCTACTCTTTTGGGTTTCTGCCAGGTACTTGTGACCTGGATTGGCCACTGTTGGAAACAGGGTGCTGGGCTTGATGGACCTTTGGTCTCTCCCACTATGACAATACTTATGTACTTGGGATTCTGAATGGAATCTTGCTACTCTTTGAGGTTCTAGATGGAATGTTGCTACACTTTGAAATTCTGCAGGGAATCTTGTTATTCTTAGAATTCTAGAATCTTGCTATTCTTTGCAGTTCTACATGGAAATGTTGCTACTCTTTTGGGTTTCTGCCAGGTACTTGTGACCTGGATTGGCCACTGTTGGAAACAGGGTGCTGGGCTTGATGGACCTTTGGTCTCTCCCACTATGACAATACTTATGTACTTGGGATTCTGAATGGAATCTTGCTACTCTTTGAGGTTCTAGATGGAATGTTGCTACACTTTGAAATTCTGCAGGGAATCTTGTTATTCTTTAGAATTCTAGAATCTTGCTATTCTTTGCAGTTCTACATGGAATGTTGCTACTCTTTTTGGGTTTCTGCCAGGTACTTGTGACCTGGATTGGCCACTGTTGGAAACAGGATGCTGGGCTTGATGGACCTTTGGTCTCTCCCACTATGACAATACTTATGTACTTGGGATTCTGAATGGAATCTTGCTACTCTTTGCAGTTCTACATGGAATGTTGCTACTCTTTTTGGGTTTCTGCCAGGTACTTGTGACCTGGATTGGCCACTGTTGGAAACAGAATACTGGGCTTGATGGACCTTTGGTCTGTCCCAGTGTGGCAATGCTTATGTTCTTATGTGATTTTGTAGTCCTCTGTCAATCCAGCAGTTCCCCTGGAGCTGCACAGAGTGAACATCTATGCTGTTGTTTTCTGATTGTCTCCTGATAAGTAACAACTGTGCCTGCTTGCTGATTCCTGATTTATCGCCTGCAGATAATAAACAGCTAAGTATACAAATATATCTGTTTTGGGGTATGTCGGTGGGTTTGTTTGCACCCAGCAAGGGAGGCAGGTAAAGAGCTGTAGACTGTGGCCCCAGCCTATAATCACTCCTGCAATTAGGCACAAGTATTTACATCAGCTCTGTAGCTGGTATAAGTGGCCATACCTGAAGGTTCAATGCACATATTCAACCTGTTATGGCAATAGTTTATAAAGGAAAGAAGGCATCTAATTCCATTATAAAATAGGCTCCTATCAGGCACCCTGTTGTAGATTGCACTTGATCTTCCTCATTCTATATAGCATACCTGATGTTAGACGCCATTAGTCAAGCAACTTCCATGCTAAAATGGCAGCCACATGACTAAATGGTGGGGAAACCCCAGGCCATGCCTGTAGCAGCTCCTTGTGACTCTGGGCAAGTCACTTAACCCTCCATTGCCCCATGTAAGCCGCATTGAGCCTGCCATGAGTGGGAAAGCACGGGGTACAAATGTAACAAAAATACAATAGATACTATTGGAGATTCTACATGGAATGTTGCTACTCTTTGAGATTCTACATGAATTTGTTGCTAATATTGGAGATTCTACATGGAATATTGCTATTCCACTAGCAACATTCCATGTAGAAGGCTGCGCAGGCTTCTGTTTCTGTGAGTCTGACGTCCTGCACGTACGTGCAGGACGTCAAACTCACAGAAGCAGAAGCCTGCACGGCCACAATGGTGATCTGCAAGGGCCGACTTCTATATGGAACGTTGCTAGTGGAATAGCAACATTCCATGTAGAATCTCAAATAGTAGCAACAGTGGAGGAGTGGCCTAGTGGTTAGGGTGGTGGACTTTGGTCCTGGAGAACTGAGGAACTGGGTTTGATTCCCACTTCAGGCACAGGCAGCTCCTTGTGACTCTGGGCAAGTCACTTAACCCTCCATTGCCCCATGTAAGCCGCATTGAGCCTGCCATGAGTGGGAAAGCACGGGGTACAAATGTAATAAAAAATAAAAATAACTGCACTTATAACTTTGGGCTCCTTTTACTAAGCAGTGGTAAGCACAACACGGGCTTAGCACTCGCTAAATAGGAAGTGCCGCCGGGCTACCGCAGCAGCCCGGCGGTACTTCCCACCCCTAGCGCTTTGTCCTTTCCAGTGTACAGCGTGGCGTAACCCTAGTGGCGCTCTAGAAATGTTAAGTAGTAGTAGTAGTACCCGGCAGCAATTGGGCAGTGCCGTGCACTGCCCGGTTACCGTTGGGTTAGCATGGGAGCCCTTACCGCCACCTCAATGCGTGGCGGTAAGGGCTCTCCCCCCTCCCAAAATGGCCACACGGCAAGTGTTTTGCTTGCCGCATGGCCATTTCCTGTAGGAAAGCGAGACTTCCCTTTTACCAGCTGCGGTAAAGGGGACCTCGGCGCACATGAAAAACACACACCTTGGTAAAAGGGGCCCTTTGTGCCTAAATGTGCTAGTGCCGTAACTACAAGTGGGGTGTGGACACATGAGGGGCATTAGCTTTCCATGGGTGTATCCAGCAATTACATGCTACATATAAGTACATAAATATTGCCATACTGGGAAAGACCAAAGGTCCATCAAGCCCAGCATCCTGTTTCCAACAGTGGCCAATCCAGGTCACAAATACCCGGCAAGATCCCAAAAATGTACAAAACATTTTATACTGCTTATCCCAGAAATAGTGGATTTTCCTCATGTCCATTTAATAACGGTCTATAGACTTTTCCTTTAGGAAGCTGTCCAAACCTTTTTTTAAACTCCGCTAAGCTAACTGCCTTTACCACATTCTCTGGCAACGAATTCCAGAGTTTAATTATACGTTAGGTGAAGAAAACATTTTCTCCGATTTGTTTTAAATTTACTACATTGTAGCTTCATCGCATGCCCCCTAGTCCTAGTATTTTGGAATGCGTAAACAGACGCTTCAACATCTACTCGTTCAACTCCACTCATTATTTTATAGACCTCTATCATATCTCCCCTCAGCTGCCTCTTCTCCAAGCTGAAGAGTCCTAGCCGCTTTAGCCTTTCCTCATAGGGAAGTCGTCCCACCCCCTTTATCATTTTCGTTGCCCTTCTCTGCACCTTTTCTAATTCAATATATCTTTTTGAGATACGGCGACCAGAATTGAACACAATATTCGAGGTGCGGTCGCACCATGGAGCAATACAAAGGCATTATAACATCCTCATTTTTGTTTTCCATTCCTTTCCTAATAATGCCTAACATTCTATTTGCTTTCTTAGCCGCAGCAGCCCACTGAGCAGAAGGTTTCAACGTATCATCAACGACGACACCTAGATCCCTTTCTTGGTCCGTGACTCCTAACGTGGAACCTTGCATGACGTAGCTATAATTCAGGTTCCTCTTTCCCACATGCATCACTTTGCACTTGCTCACATTAAACATCATCTGCCATTTAGTCTCCCTGTCTCTTAAGGTCCTCGTGTAATTTTTCACAATCCTCCCGCGATTTAACGACTTTGAATAACTTTGTGTCATCAGCAAATTTAATTACCTCACTAGTTACTCCCATCTCTAGGTCATTTATAAGTATGCTAACCTTTTCGAATACTTTTATTTACGTGTGTAACTGCTATCAGTTAGGTGTGAGCATTTCCAACAACCATTGACATGGTGTAAGTGGTCGCACCTAAACTTATATTGTACATGTAACAGCAGACAATTCACGCTTACTGCCCAAACTGTAGACGTACCTTTATTGAATGACTTCCTATGTGTTTTATGAGTGTTTATTGTACTCCACTTAGATTTTGAAAGGTTATAAAATGCATGAAATGAAATTAAGAAGCCTGCAGAAAGTTAGAAGTATGCATTCAACTGGCTGAACATATGATTCATTTTCACAGCCAGCTGAATATTGCCCCTCCTCCCTCTTGTGACTTGAGTCTGGACGTCTGTAGTCCTTGCACCTACGGAAGACAATTTTATAAATCTATTTTGCACATAAATGCTGATTTATGTACCTAAAAGAACTCATAGGTCCTGCCTAAAACATGCGCAGCGCAAGTAGGTGTGAATTTGTACAGTAGACATAATCACGGGAGGAGGTTGGTCAGAGCATGGGTAGAGTTGCAGTTTACATGCATGTTTTCTAAAACACACATGTACACACATACTTTACATGCTAACGCTTGTGCCTCTTCCCCAGCAAGCGTACATGTCCACACCTTCAATGTAGGTGCAGTTTCTGCAGGATTTTGTGCTAGAATTTTGTAAACATCGCCAGGCACCTATTGGGTTCAAAATAGGCTCCGTCCTACCCCATGAACCTGTCGTACATAAGTAATGCCACACTGGGAAAAGACCAAGGGTCCATTGAGCCCAGCATCCTGTCCATGACAGCGGCCAATCCAGTCATAGAGTCTCCCTTTTAGGCTCTGCCACAGTCCACGACTGAGAGTGAGTGGTATAGCACAGGTTTCCCTAACAGCACTCCCTCACTATGGGCCCCTTTTACTAAGCCGCGTAGGCGCCTACATGAACCCAATACACGCCAAAATGGACTTACTGCATGGCTCTTGCAGTAATTTCATTTTTGGCGCGCGTGTCTGAAAAATATTTTTTATTTTCTGGCGCGCGAGGGGACGCGTGCCAAGTGGCATCTGATGCGCGTAGGTCAGTACCGCCCAAATTCTTTACCGCTAGGTCTATGGCTGGTGGTGAGCTCTGAGACTCAAAATGGACGCCCGACAATTTTGATTTTGCCGCACGTCCATTTTCAGCAAATAAAAAAAGAGGCCTTTTTTATAGATGCACTGAAAAAAAATGATTCTGCGTGCGCCCGAAAACTTGCGCCTACACTACCGCAGGCCATTTTTCAGCACGCCTTTGTAAAAGGACCCCCTAAGGGTGCAGTGTAGTCACATTAAGGCAGGTGGCATTAACCTGCCAGGTCAGAGGGGTCGGGCTCATGCCAGGAGCTGGTTAAATGCCCTGTAGCAGAGTGGATCAGAGAGGCCCCAAAGGAAGAGGGTCTCCAGGAGGAGCCCTGAGCAAGGATCCTCCCAGGGAGTTTTGGCTGGGCTGCAGTACTATTGGCTTGTTGGTTCAGAAATGCTTTGGTAATGGATGTGATGTCGGGCAGCCTGGATGGGCCATGCAGGTCTTTATCTGCTGTCATTTACCATGTTAGACATAAGCATCGCCACACTGGGACAGGCCAAAGGTCCATCTAGCCCAGCACCCTGTCTCCAACAGCGGCCAATCCAGGTCACGATCACCCGACAAGATCCACGGAGCAAAGAATTTTGTACTGCTTGTCCCAGGAATAGTGGATTTTTCCCTACGTCCATTTAATAACATTCTATGGCCTTTTCCTTCGTGTTACTATGTTACTCTCCATATCTTATGCTAAAATAGAAAGAGAACAACCATGTCCAGCTGAACAGAGAAGTTAAATATATTTCTTCAATCATACCTCTAAGAAAACCGCTGGTTACAGCCTTTAGGACTTCCCCAGCAGCCTGTAACAGGAAGAAAGCATTTTACACTGGCCTGAAATGCTATTTCTCTGGTTCTCGGTAGAAGGAAGCAAACCTTGTGAAACTGAAAAAACTTCAACGCAAGTAAAGGCACGCCTCTCATTAGCCTACAGCTCCCGGAGCTTAAAAAGTCATGCCGGTGTGGAGAGAGACAGGGAGAGAGTGTGGAGCCCAGGCTGAAGGTGCAGGCTACACGTCAAGACACCTCGCTAACAGCTCCTTTGACGCCCGCCGAGGCTCCCTTGTACCACAGCGGGTAAAAAAGGCTGTCTTCTTTTCTCAAAAAGAAACGGCCATGCAGTAAGGGAACTGCTTGCCGTGCAGCCATTTTTTTGGGGGGGGGGGTCAGTACTTACCGCCACCCATTGAGGCAGTAACCGGGCAGCCCCGCCGGGTAAGCACCGGCGCTACCAAAATAGAAAATATTTTCTAGTGACGGAAATGGCGTGCACTGGAGGTGGCAGCTACCGCCGGTCTCCCCCGGTAGCCCAGCGGAAGTTCCAGATTGGCGCACGGCAAGCCTGTTACTGAGCGCCAACCCTTCAGTGAAAGGGCCCCTAAAACTGTTTCAGAGACAAAAACTGCTGCTGTCTAATCACACAGGTCCTGTGAATCTTCTCTCTAGGTGAAACTCTAGAAGACCTGCAGGCTGAGAGACCGCCAAGTGACCAGAGCTTCCCGAGTCAGCTCCAACCCACTCAGAGACAAGGACAACGAACTGAAAGGTAAATCTTGCTATTATTATTATTATTATTAGCATTTGTATAGCGCTACCAGACGCACGCAGCGCTGAACACCTGATACAAAGAGACAGTCCCTGCTCAAAAGAGCTTACAACCTAAATAATACAGACAGACAAGACAGTTACGGGTGAGGGAAGTAATGGGTGAGAAGGGAGGAAGGGACAAGGGGAGGGCAATTGTGGCTAGGAGCTAAAAGCAGCAGTGAAAAGGTGGGTTTTCAGCATAGATTTGAAAACAGGTAGAGATGGAGCTAGACGTATAGGTTCAGGAAGTCTGTTCCAGGCATAAGGTGCCACGAGAGAAAAGGAGCGAAGCCTGGAGTTAGCAGTGGAGGAGAAGGGGGACGACAAGAGAGATTTGTCCAGTGAGCGGAGTTCACGGGGAGGAATGTAGGGAGAGATGAGAGCGGAGAGGTAATGGGGGGGCTGCAGAGTGGATGCATTTAAAGGTCAGTACGAGAAGTTTAAACTGAATGCAGAAGCGGACAGGGAGCCAGTGAAGTGACTTGAGGAGTGGGCTAGTGTGGGTATAACAATTCTGGCGGAAAATAAGTCGTGCCGCAGAATTTTGGGCAGATTGGAGAGGAGAGAGATGGCTGAGCGGAAGACCAGTGAGAAGTAAATTGCAATAGTCTAAGCGAGAGGTGACAAGGGTGTGGATAAGGGTTCTGGCAGCGTATTCAGAAAGGAAGGGGCTAGAGACAGCCAACAGCCTATAAGTGCCAAGGTTACATATTTTTCATGCTCTTTCTGGAAGTCGTGTAGACCTAACCAGAACGGACAGGTCTCCCCCACTAAAACTGAAGAGAAGCTGGTATTTTGTTTAATGTTTTCTGCTGTTCTGATACTTCTCTCGTTGTGAGATCAGGCTAAAACTAGATTGATTTTTAAACCTGGTTGTTGGTGGGATTGACCCCTCATTTCTCATCAAGTCCAGTTTTCCACATGCCCCCAACAAAACACCATGGGGTCCTTTCACTAAGGTGTGCTGAAAAATGGCTTGCGGTAGTGTAGGTGGGGGTTTTGGGTGCACACCGATCCATTTTTTTAGCGCGCAAAAAAGGTCTTTTTAAAGTTTTTGCTGAAAATGGACGTGCGGCAAAATCAAAAGTGCCGCGCGTCCATTTTGGGTCTGAGACCTTACCGCCAGCCATTGACCTAGCGGTAAAGAATCTGGGTGGTAATGACCTAAGTGTGTCAAATGCCACTTGGTTCGCATCCGTTACGTGCGCCAGATAAATAAAAAATATTTTTCAGATGCACGTAGTGGATGCTCGCCAAAATTGAAATTACCACAAGGGCCATGCGGTAACCAGGCGGTAACCCCAATTTGGCACGCGTTCGGTGCACATAAGCGCCTATGTGGGGCCCTTAGGGCCGTTTTACTAAGCCACATAGGCGCCTATGCATTCCAAACGCGAGTTACTGCCCGGTTACCGCATGACCCTTGCGGTAATTTAAATTTTGGCACGCGTCCGCTACACACGTCTGAAAAATATTTTGTATTTTCTGACACGCGTAAGGGACGCACGCCAAGTGGTATTTGACGCGCATAGGTCATTACCGCCCAGATTCTTTACCGCTAGGTCTATGGCTGGTGGTAAGGTCAAAGACCCAAAATGGACGCACGGCAATTTTGATTTTGCCGCACGTCCATTTTCGGCAAAAAAAAAAGAGGCCTTTTTTTACAGGCGCACTAAAAAACGGATCGGCGAGCACCCAAAACCCGCGCCTACACTACCGCAAGCCATTTTTCAGCGTGCCTTTGTAAAAGTACCTCTCAGACTTTAGAGAAAACTAATCAATCCACATGCAAAAGTACCGTGTAACATCATTTATAATGTTTAATTCCATTGTAGATGTTTAAAATCTGGACTGTGATTCCTTTTCTGCTGGGCATCGTAAGAGGTGAGACATATAACACAGTAACTAATTTCTTTTTTATTGTTGTTGAAATGCAATCTCAAAATCACTCTTCGTGAAGGGCTGGTTTTCTCCAGAATCACATTCTACAGATTGGAGACACAATTGAATACATTTGACAAAATCATGAAATTCGGTAATAAATGAAACAACACAACAGAGCATAGACCAGTGAACAAGTAAGAATCATGGATTGTTTCATAATAATTAGGACTAAATTTTGATAAAAAATTTAATTAGGATTACTCGCGTGATTAGTTCGGTTCCCACTGCAGCTCCTTGTGACTCGGGGCAAGTCACTTAACCCTCCATTGCTCAAAGTCACACGGAGCTGCAGTGGGAACAGAAATTTTAAAAATAGGATACCATTAATTGAGTGATTAACCACAGTTACAAATTTTAATCAAAATGTGGCCCTAAAAAAATTAAAGAATAAAAAGTAATGATAAGATAAGAAATGCAAAATATAAACAGAAAAATTACAAATTAATCTTAAACAGCATATGCAGAATAACTGTAAACAGCCCTGCTTCAGAAATACAGCTTCAATATTAATTTAAATTGCAGAAGGGGAACCCAGTTGGTTACTCTGTGTCCAAGTTCTTGTATTAACACTGTGGGAAGTTGGCGAGCATCCCAATTACATAAAAGGAGAAAGTTCAGTATTACAACATAGATGGATGTTAGTACATTTTTAATTTTATTTTTGATTTTACTCACGCTGTTTTCACTAGTAACTCAAGATGAGTTACATTCAGGTACCCTGGGTATCTGTATTACGCACTCATACTGCCTGGTCCAGTATAGACCAGGTACTGAACAGGACAGTAGCAATGACTTGAGTACTACTGGAACATTTCGCCTTAAAACGTTTCTTCTCCTAATACAAGTGTGATCTATTTGCTTTATTGGCTTATTTTATGTATTATTCATTTATTCATGACATTTATACCCCACATTAGCCCGAAATAGACTCAAGTTCAATGTGACCTACAAACAAACAATAAAGTGAATAAAACATAACAATGAACAGAATATAACATAATATAACATGTGCAGTAAGTAACCAGGGATTTAGATTATCTCAAGGACAAAGAATTAAGGGCTCCTTTTACTAACGCACCTACAATTAGCGAGCGTGCGCTAACTGTTTAGGTGCCTGTAGGGATATTGTAGGTGCGTACACAGTTAACGCAAGTTAAAAATGAATTGAATTGAATTGAAGCGGTGCAAAGAAAAGCTACGAGAATGGTATGGGATTTGCGTTACAAGACGTATGACCTTGCTGACCTGAACATGTATACCCTGGAGGAAAGGAGAAACAGGGGTGATATGATACAGACGTTCAAATATTTGAAAGGTATTAATCCACAAACGAACCTTTTCCGGAGACAGGAAGGCAGTAGAACTAGAGGACATGATATGAGATTGAAGGGGGGCAGACTCAGGAAAAATGCCAGGAAGTATTTTTTCACAGAGAGAGTGGATGCTTGGAATTCAAACATGCGTGGGATAAACATAAAAGAATCCTGTTCCGAGGGAATGGATCCTCAGAAGCTTAGCTGAGATTGGGTGGCATAGCCGGTGGTGGGAGGCGGGTCTGGTGGTTGGGAGGTGGGGATAGTGCTGGGCAGACTTATACGGTCTGTGCCAGAGCCGATGGTGGGAAGTGGGGCTGGTGCTTGGGAGGCAGGGATAGTGCTGGGCAGACTTATACGGTCTGTGCCCTGAAAATGACAGCTACAAATCAAGGTAAGGTATACACAAAAAGTAGCATATGAGTTTATCTTGTTGAGCAGACTGGATGGACCGTGCAGGTCTTTTTCTGCCGTCATCTACTATGTTACTATGTTAACACACCTTCAACGCGGCTTAGTAAACAGGCCCTAAGTGCAATAAGCCCAATGCAGGCTTACCGCTTGCTATACGGGAAGAGCCGCCAGGCTACTGCAACAGCCCGGCGGTACTTCCCACCTCTAGTGCGCCTAGGGCTGGCTCTTTTTAACGCCTTTGTGAGCAATATTGCGGAAGGGCTGTCCGGTAAGGTTTGTCTCTTTGCGGATGATACTAAACTCTGCAACAGGGTGGACACCCTGGAGGGTGTGAATGACATGAGGAAGGACCTAGCGAAGCTAGAGGAATGGACCGATATTTGGCAACTAAGATTTAATCCCAAAAAATGCAGGGTCATGCACTTGGGTCACAAAAATCCGAGGGAAGGGTACAGTATAGGGGGTGAAGTGCTTCAGTGTGTGAAGGAAGAGTGGGACTTGGAGGTGATTGTGTCAGACGACCTTAAAGCTTTCAAAGAGGTAGAAAAAGCGATGGCCAAAGCCAGAAGGATGCTTGGGTGCATAAAGAGAGGCATGACCAGCAGGAAAAAGGAGGTGATAGTGCCCTTGTATAAGTCTCTAGTGAGGTCCCATTTGGAGTACTGGTGCAGTTCTGGAGACCGCACCTACGGAAAGATATAAACAGGATGGAGTCGGTCCAGAGGGCGGCTACGAAATTGGTAAGCAGTCTTGAATGCAAAAATTATAGGGACAGGCTTATGAACCTCAACATGTAAACGCTGGAAGAGAGGAGGGAGAGAGGAGACATGATAGAGATGTTTAAATATCTCAAGGGCATTTATGTACAGGAAGAGAGCCTTTTTCAAATGAAGGAGAGCTCTGGAATGAGGGGGCATATGACAAAGTTAAGAGGGAATAGGCTTAGGAGTAACCTAAGGAAGTATTATTTCACAGAAAGGGTGGTGGAGGCGTGGAATGGCCTCCCGGTGGAGGTGGTGGAGTCGAAGACTGTTCCAGAATTTAAAAAGGCATGGGATAAGCATGCGGGATCGCTTAGAACCAGGTAGAATTGGGGGTTACAGAGGATGGGCAGACTGGATGGGTCATATGGCCTTTATCTGCCGTCATTTTTCTATGTTTTTATTTCCAGTGCTACAAAAATGTATTTATTTTTGTAGCGCTGGAGTCTACCTGACAGTAATTGGGCAGTGCCGTGCTTTACTTGCCACTCGGCCATTTCCTGTAGGAAAGGGAGACTCCCCTTTTACCAGCTGCAGTAAAAAGGGGCCTCGGTACACGAATAAAACACATGGCAATGCCAGCACCGGCCCCCTTTTGCCGCAGCTTGGTAAAAGGGGTCCTAAGGATGGATAGGTGAGAGCATAATTAGGGAGGACTAGATAGGAAAAGATTAAGAAATGAATGTGGGAAAAGTTCAACTAGACTTCTTTGTATTCAGAAAGACCAGTCTGAGGAAATGGTTGTACTGCGTTTTGCTAAATTTACGTTTAGGTGGGACTCTACTGCTACATAATACAAAGCCTCTGTATTTTCTAATGCAACAGGAAGTCTTTCAGGCTTATTTTCGAAAGAGAAGGGCGCCCATCTTTCGACACAAATCGGAAGATGGGCGTCCTTCTCACAGGGTCGCCCAAATCGGCATAATCGAAAGCCGATTTTGGGCGTCCTCAACTGCTTTCCGTCGCAGGGATGACCAAAGTTCATGGGGGCGTGTCGGAGGCGGGACCGGGGCATGTCTAACACATGGACGTCCTCAGCCGATAATGGAAAAAAGAAGGGCGTCCCTGACGAACACTTGGGCGACTTTACTTGGTCCTTTTTTTTTTTTTTTTTATGACCAAGGCACAAAAATGTGCCCTAAGTGACCAGATGACCACCGGAGGAAATCGGGGATGCAGTGGCGTAGGAAGGGGGGGGCGGTGGGGCGGTCCGCCCCGGGTGCACACCGCTGGGGGGGGGGTGTCGGCTCCGCTGATTCCCTGCTCTCTCTGCCCCGGAACAGGTTACTTCCTGTTCCGGGGCAGAGAGAGCAGGGAACCAGCGGAGCCGACGCAGCTCCCAGCAACGTGCACTCGGGGGCAGATCAGCTCTCCTGCCTGCCCCTCGCTTCTCAATGCATGTAAGAATGCGCTCCGGGGGGTGCGCGCCGAGGGGGGGTGCGCAGCGGCGACCCGCCCCGGGTGTCACTCGCCCTCACTACGGCACTGCGGGGATGGCCTCCCAGTGGTCACTAACCCCCTCCCAGCCTCTATACCAGCCACAAATATCATACCCAGCTCCATGACAGCAGTATGCAGGTCCCTGGAGCAGTTTTAGTGGGTACTACAGTGCACTTCAGGCAGGTGGACCCAGGCCCATCCCCCCTACCTGTAGCACTTGTGGTGGTAAATGTGAGCCCTCCAAAACCCACCACAAACCCACTGTACCCACATCTAGGTGCCCCCCTTCATCCCTAAGGGCTGTGGTAGTGGTGTACAGTTGTGGGGACTGGGGAGTGAGGTTTGGGGGGCACAGCACACAAGGTAAGGGAGCTATACACCTGGGAGCTTTTTATGAGGTCCACTGCAGTGTCCCCTAGGGTGTCCGGTTGGTGTCTTGGCATGTCAGGGGGACCAGTGCACTACGAATGCTGGCTCCTCCCACAACAAAATGGCTTGGATTTGGTTGTTTCTGAGATGGGCGTCCTCGGTTTCCATTATCGCCAAAAACCAGGGACAACCATCTCTAAGGATGACCTAAATGTTGAGATTTGAGCGTCTCCGACCGTATTATCGAAACGAAAGATGGCCGCCCATCTTGTTTCAATAATACGGGTTTCCCCGCCCCTTTGCAGGGACGTCCTGCGAGGATGTCCTCAGGAAAACTTGGGCGCCCCGTTCGATTATGCCCTTCTCTGTGTTCATTAAGTTGCTTCACTTCTAAATGATAACATAGTGATATAATGATTCATAGGGCCCTGTTTGCTAAGCCGCGCTGTAGGCTCTCTAATGTTTTTAGCACGGCTAAAAATTAGTGTGCGCTAACACTAGAGACACCCATAGCATAGGAGCCAACTTTTCAAAATGATTGGGGGGTGCTGAATTTTTTTTTTTTACAGGTGGTGCATTTCCCCCTCCCCCTCCCCCTGTCCCCCCTCCCCCTCGCCCCTCCCTTTCCCCTGTCCCCCCTTCCTTGTCCCCCTCCCTTCAAGTTCCAGGCCCCCCTCCCTCCCCTCTCTCTCTCCTTTCCCTCCCCCCCTCCCTCTGAGTTCCAGGGCCCCCATCCCTCCGAGTTCCAGGGCCTCCCTCCGAGTTCCAGGGCCCACCTCTCTCTGAGTTTCAAGGTCCCTCCCTCCCTCCAGTTCCAGGGTCTTTCCCCCCTCCCTCCCTGTTCCAGGGTCCCCCCTCCCTCTCCCCCCTCCCCCTCGTCCCCCTCCCTCTCCCCTGTCCCTCCTCCATCCCCATCCTTCCTCCCTTGTCTCCCCTCCCTCCCTCCCTCCCTCTGAGTTCTAGGGTCCCCCCCTCCCTCCCAGTTCCAGGTTCATCGTCCCTCCCTTCCTCCCTTCGAGTTCCAGGCCCCCTCCCTCCAAATTTTAAAAGTCATCTATCTTACCTCGTCGGGGTTAGGGCGGCAGCAGCGGTAAAAAGCATGCAGGTTCGGCTTGGTGCTTAGTTCAGTTTTCCCAGCTCTGGTCCCGCCCTTATGGAAACAGGAAACAGGAAATGAGGGCGGGACCACAGCTGAGAGAGAGAGAAGGGAAAATAATTAAGCACCGAGCCGAGCCTGCATGCTTTTTACCGCTGCTGCCACCCTAACCCCAACGAGGTAAAATAGATGACTTTTAAAATTTGGAGGAAGGGGGCCTGGAACTTGATGGGAAGAGGGAAGGAGGGAACGAACTTCCGGAGCGGGAACGAACTTCCGGTGGGTGAAATATTGGGGGTACTCGAGCACCCACGGAGTCGGCGCCTATGACCCATAGGAATTGTCAGCACACGTACGCTGCTGATTACTGCCCGGTTAGTGCCACGTGGTAGAAAACAGAAATTATTTCCTGCCGCACGTTTTGGACGCAGGTCAAAATTAGAATTATCACCTGGAGCATGCAGTAGCCAGGTGGTAGCTCTAATTTGGCGTACGTTGTACGTGCATAGACGTCTACGCATCTTAGTAAAAGCCCACACACACACACACACACAAAATGATTCTAGCTTATTTTCCTATCAGACAGCTAAAATTTGGAGTTCATCGCCAGTCTCTGTGATTACTCTTTCTCAATATGTAACACAACAAAAAAGCAAAAAGGCACACAACTGCTTACAAAACACTATATAAAAAACAACAATGCATATCAGTTCAAGTTGGAAGTAGCAGATAAGTGGAATTAGATTTTTGGAATAACGGTTCTCATCCCACTATTAGTGTATATGATATATTTATATACACTTTTGATAGTATGTACCCCTGACACAGCCTGAGGGCGAGATGTGGCCACGTCGGGTATTACATAAGTACATAAGTACATAAGTAGTGCCATACTGGGAAAGACCAAAGGTCCATCTAGCCCAGCATCCTGTCACCGACAGTGGCCAATCCAGGTCAAGGGCACCTGGCACGCTCCCTAAACGTAAAAACATTCCAGACAAGTTATACCTAAAAATGCGGAATTTTTCCAAGTCCATTTAATAGCGGTCTATGGACTTGTCCAATAAATGCATTTGATTCCACTGCTTTGTTGTTCTTTTTCAATATGTGACTTTTTTTCGTTGACTTTTTAAATTATTATTATTACTAGTAAAAAAGCCCTGTTTCTGATGCAAATGAAACGGGGTGCTAGCAATGTTTTCTTCTGTGTGCATGTGGGAGTGTGTGTGTCCCTGTGTCCCTGCCCTCTGGCCCCTCTCCCCTCCCCCCTCTGAGTCCTTCACTGTTACAGAGCCAGCGATTTGATTTCGTGCTCTGCTGTTTTCCTTCACTGACTGTGTTACAGAGAGGGCGGGGCAGACACTCATAGGGAAACCGGATATCTCGCCCCCTTCACACTTCCGGCTGGAGGCTTCATAGAACGTTGGTTTTGCCTTTTATATAGAGAGATTATTAAATAGGCTTACAAAGTCTTGAAGGAGAATGTTACAAGTTGTAGTAAACATAGTAGTAGTGGGGTTTTGAGGATGTGTAAATTGAGCATGGAGAGGTAAACAAAGATGGGATGAGCAAAAGGAGAAGAGATTGGGAGGGGTAAGGAGTAGGAAGGATGGAGCGGAAGAGATTGAGGAATGAGCATAAGGAGATTGTGAGAAGAGATTGGGAGGGGTAAGGAGTAGGAAGGATGGAGAGGAAGAGATTGAGGAATGAGCATAAGGAGATTGTGAGAAGAGATTGGGAGGGGTAAGGAGTAGGAATAATGGAGCGGAAGAGATTGAGGAATGAGCATAAGGAGATTGTGAGAAGAGATTGGGAGGGGTAAGGAGTAGGAAGGATGGAGCAGAAGAGATTGAGGAATGAGCATAAGGAGATTGTGAGAAGAGATTGGGAGGGGTAAGGAGTAGGAAGGATGGAGAGGAAGAGATTGAGGAATGAGCATAAGGAGATTGTGAGAAGAGATTGGGAGGGGTAAGGAGTAGGAATAATGGAGCGGAAGAGATTGAGGAATGAGCATAAGGAGATTGTGAGAAGAGATTGGGAGGGGTAAGGAGTAGGAAGGATGGAGCGGAAGAGATTGAGGAATGAGCATAAGGAGATTGTGAGAAGAGATTGGGAGGGGTAAGGAGTAGGAATAATGGAGCGGAAGAGATTGAGGAATGAGCATAAGGAGATTGTGAGAAGAGATTGGGAGGGGTAAGGAGTAGGAAGGATGGAGAGGAAGAGATTGAGGAATGAGCATACGGAGATTGTGAGACATGGTCAAAGGTATAATAATCGTCGGGGCAGGAATCGTATGGGTGGGTTTAAAAAGTTAAGTTGGGCAAAGTTTGTGTGTTCAGATTAATTCTTGGTTGATTGCAGTTGATGTTAAGCTGCTATTGTATCCTTGACTTTCTATGTTATAAGCTGCCATTTTTCTGAACTGGTTTCCATTTGATGTCATCAGCTCCGAACTAATTTTGGTGTGAGTGGAATAGAAATCTATGGTAATGTAATCTAAAAATGACACTGCTTAGATCCATAGTAACATAGTAGATGACGGCAGAAAAAGACCTGCATGGTCCATCCAGTCTGCCCAAGATAAACTCATATGTGTATACCTTACCTTGAATTTGTACCTGCCTTTTTCAGGGCACAGACCGTAGAAGTCTGCCCTCCCGTATCCTAGCCTCCCAACCACCAACCCCTCTTCCCCCCCACCTGCTCCGCCACCCAATTTCAGCTAAGCTTGTGAGGATCCATTCCTTCTGCACAGGATTCCTTTATGCATAACCCACGCATGTTTGAATTCCGTTACCGTTTTCATCTCCACCGCCTCCCGCGGGAGGGCATTCCAAGCATTCACCACCGATGTCCTTCCTGTTTACCATCCATACTGTGGGGTTTTACACAGAGGGGATCATTGTAAACACAAATGGGTTTCTTATGGAGTTGCTGAAATATGTTGTACTCTTTGCTACGTGAAACACAGGGAATGAAGTTTGCTATGATGAGCCATACGGGTGCTTTAAAGACGAGGATCCCTGGGGAGGGACCCCGCAGAGGATAATTCCAGCCCTACCCTGGAGTCCAGAAAAAATCAACACTCGCTTCTTTCTGTTTACCAGAGACACTATGGCAAAGTATCAGGTGAGACCTGGAGATATATTTTTTTAAAATATTTTATTTATTGTTTTTATACATAGTAAACAAGTATAAACTTGTAAAGAAAAATCCACTATTACAATTAAATCTAAAGATATTATTCATAACACAAATTAAGTATTATAGCTTCATTTAAAGTCCACAACAGGAGTCCAAGATTCCTAAACAGGAGAAAACAGGTAATAAACTTTATAAATCAAATTTTGAGATACAGACGAGTTTCTATTCGACTTTACTTAACTAGGAGCTCTCTTAGATGTTAAAAAAGATGACAGTCGGTCAGGATCGAAAAAAACTTATTTCACGGCTTGACAGGAGATTAAACATTTACAAGGATATTTAAGGTAAAAAGTTGCGCCAAGTTGAAGCGTCTCCTGTCTCATCTGTAAAAACTTTTGTCGTCGCCTTTGCGTTTCCCTCGCTAGATCTGGAAAAACACGAGTTTGCAAACCACGAAAGGTTTTTTTCTTTATTCTGAAAAAAACTTCTTTAAAATCCAGATCTTGTCCGAAGGTAACGCTACTGTGGCCAACATAGTAGTTGGTGTTATCTGTTCTGAATCCGACATTTCAAGAAGGGCAGAAACGTCCAATGGTTGCGCATTCTGAATATTATTCCTTTGTAAAGGATCCAAACCCTTCACAGGTATATAAGAAACCTGTGAAAAGGGTGGCATATCTTTATCTTCTCTCTCTAGAATTTCTCTGAGGTAATTTTTTAGCATCTCCTGAGGGGAGATAAGTGGTTGTCACGGAAAATTTATAAAACTTGTAACCACTCGCCTCCACCTACCCTCCTCTCTTCCTTCCCGTTCACATTAATTGATTTGATTTGCTTACTTTATTTATTTTTTGTCTATTAGATTGTAAGCTCTTTGAGCAGGGACTGTCTTTCTTCTATGTTTGTGCAGCGCTGCGTATGCCTTGTAGCGCTATAGAAATGCTAAATAGTAGTAGTAGTAGTAGTAGTTATTCGATTTTGAAGTATTTTCCAGCATTTCTGATTTTCTCCTTAAATTAACCAGGTCTTTAAGCATTGTTGTTTGCTGTGATTTCAACTCTAAAACATCCTTTTCCTGTTTAGCCAAATCTGCTTTAACTATTTTCACCTCAGTCTCAATTTCTGTTACCTTCCCATCTAATATCACAACTTCATTTCTTATTTTCCTCATCTGGAGATATTTAAGAAGGCAGTCACCAAACTGTCTTCACATTTTCCCCACTTCTCCAAGGAAAATGTTGTACATATCCTCTATAATAAAACTCACCCTCAACGTTCTGAAGACACTGACGTCAGTGAAGCCAAGCCACTGACGTCACTTCCTTCAAGACGGGTTCGAAGGGTTCATGGTGGTGAAGCCACCGAAATCGCCAAGTCTCAGGGCCCCACCCTCGCGTCAAACGTGATGACGTCGAGGGCAGAGCAATGGCATACGGTGCGTTCAGGAGGTGCGGAGCAATGGCGTCAGAACGACGAAGGGGTCGGCAGGTAGGTAGGGAGGGAGGGAGGGAGGGAGAAGGGGGGGTGTTGGGGAGGAAAACCTTCCTAGCGCCCGTTTCATTTGCTCCAGAAACGGGTCTCTTTTACTAGTATCAACATAATATCATTTGCAGGCTCTATGATATATATAAATCATTGACATAGGGGCCATTTTACAAAGGCATGACAAAAAGTGGCCTGTGGTCATGTAGGCATGTGTATTGGACACACGCTAGACCATTTCTCCACCACGTCTGGAAAAAAGGGGTTTGGGCGGGGGGGGGGGGGTGCTCCGGGAAATGGACGTGCGGCAAAAAACCAGTGCGTGTCTATTTATGGCCCTGAATAACACTGTGATTTTTTTGAAATTATTATTGAATAAAAATAGTTGATTAATTGAAACGGTTGTTTAGGATGTTGTATAAGTGGTAATTGCAACCAATTTAAGAACTTTAGCCTATCAGTGGAATTTAATTATATATATATATATATATATATATATAAGACAGTTCTACACGAGGGCGCCTGATAGGGGTCTGTTCTATAAGGAAATGTAGATGTCTAATTTCCTTAAAATTTACACTCCAACCCATCCATATCTGTTCAGTTACGATCAAGGCGTAGACCATAGAAGTCTGCCCAGCACTGGTTTTGCTGTCAATTACCGGTATCGCCACCCAATCTCCGCTAAGATTCCGTGGATCCATTCCTTCTCAACAGGATTCCTTTGTGTTTATCCTACACATGTTTGAATTCCATTACCATTTTCATCTCCACCACCTCCCGCGAGAGGGCATTCCACATATCTGCCACTCTTTCCGTGAAAAAATACTTCCTGACATTACTCCTGAGTCTGCCCCCCTTCATCCTCAATTCATGTGCTCTAGTTCTACCACCTTCCTGTCTCCGGATTAATACCTTTCAGATATTTGAACGTCTGTATCATGTCACCCCTGTTTCTCCTTTCCTCCAAGGTATACATTGTGATCAGCTGGGGAGCGAGGTTCACCCAGCAAGGGAAGCGGGGAGGGGGAAGTCGCCTGGGTACCCTAGACCTCCACGGGAGGACAGAGCCGAAAGGGCCAAAATCAAGAGTGCAGGGCCAGTGCGGGACAGCAGCCTGTCCCCTTCACCATTGAGGTCAATGAAGCTGAAAGACTACAAGTCCCAGCAGCCCTTGAGAGAGAGGCCTGATAGGATGAGGAAGTGTTACTTACACTACGAGTCCCAGAATCCTAGGGGAAAGGAGGAGGATCTGGGAGGGCTGGATGAACAGAATAGGAAACAGCTGGGAGAGGGTGATAATGATGATGGGAGGCAGCTGGTAAAGAAAGCTGTAGAGGAGCCCATGGAATGGCAGTCTGCGGAACGTGGAGGAGGATTGGAGAGAGAGGAGACTGCAGGAGGAGAGCCCATGGGCATTTCAGCCTTAGCTCAAGCTAAACGTGGGCAAGTAAAAGGGCTCCTGGCCACATGGTTCGGTGACTTAGTGAAAGAGGGAAAGAAGTAGCCGCAGAAGCCAGGGGCGTAGCCAGACACCCAAGTTTGGGTGGGCCAGGACCCAAGGTGGGTGGGCAGCACTCCGCTTTGTCCTACAATTGATTTGGTTTCTCCCTCTCTCGCCTGTATGCCATATGGCCTTTCAAACATCCCCTCTCCCCCTTATACCTTTTAAATAGCAGAGTTTCACTGGCAGCAAAATGTTGTTGGGAGTTTTTGGCTGGTGGGGCTTGGGGTCTCTGCCAGCCACATTATAGGGGTGCTGCTACTTGGCGGGCCTGAACCTAAAGTGGGTGGGCCTGGGCCCACCCCAGCCCACCCTTGACTACGCCATTGGCAGAAGCACTCCAACAGGGGGTCAGGGGTTTCAACTGGGATCAGGAGGGGGGGCTGTCAGATGTTAGAGGCTAACAGGGGTTGGGTGAGACCCCTTTCAACTCCCAGGAAGTAATGAGAGGGGAGTGAAGGGGAGTTGAAGCAAGCCTTCTGTTTGTATGCATCAAGGACTGTGCTGAAGAGAATAAATGAAGGAAAAAAGAAAGACTGTTGGTCTGGAGATTTTGTAAATCCTGGACAAGGGGATCCGCAGGAGGGATTGGCACGGGAGGGTTGTCTCCGTGTTTCCTCTTGGCAAGAGGGCTGCTCAGCGGGCAAGTTTGAAGAATTGCAGTGGCCTGTGGATTACAAACCTGTGAAGGCACCGTGGGGTCACAACATGTTCAGGTCAACAGTGGCGTTCCTAGGGGGGCTGACACCCAGGGCGGACCGCCGATGCACCCCGCCCCCCGGGTGCAGCGCCCCCCCCCCCCCCGGAACAGAGCAACGCCCCCCCCCCCGGCGAAAGAACCCCCCCCTGGGTGCATGCCACTGGGGGGGGGGGGTGCGGCGTGCCTGCCGGCTCTTCGTTTTCATGCTCCCTCTGCCCCGGAACAGGAAGTAACCTGTTCTGGGGCAAAGGGAGCATGAAAACAAAGAGCCGACAGGCGCGCGGCACCCCCCCCCCCCCAGCGGCGTGCACCCGGGGTGAACCGCCCCCACCCCCTTGGTACGCCACTGCAGGTCGGCAAGTATCTCCTCATACGGGTTGCAACGCAAATCCCATACCATTTTCGTGGCTTTTCTTTGCACCGCTTCCAGTCTTTTTACATCTTTAGCAAGATACGGCCTCCAAAACTGAACGCAATACTCCAAGTGGGGCCTCACCAATGTCTTGTAGAGGGGCATCAACACCTCCTTTCTTCTGCTGGTTATGCCCCTCTCTACGCAGCTTAGAATCCTTCTGGCCACGGCCGTCGCCTTGTCACATTGTTTCTTCACCTTCATATCCTATGACACCAACACCCCAAGGTCTCTCTCCTTACTAATGGTGAGCCCTCCAAAACCCAACAAAAATGTACTGTACCCACCTGACCACCACTACATTAGCTCTTACGCCTGCAGGTGTCACCTAAATGTCACCTATATAAGTAAAGACAATCCGGTAAGCTTTTGGTGGATTTTGGAGGGCTCGCACTTTCCACCAGAAGTGTAACAGGTAGAGTGGGATATGGGCCTGGATCCCCTTCTCTATAGTGCACTGCACCAACCTCTAGGCTACTCTAGGGACCTGCTTGCTGCTCTAATAGGCCTGGCCATAACATCTGAAGCTGTCATAGATTCTGGTATCTACTGTCACTGTCACATTTTGGGGGTGGGAGAGGGTCATTGATCACTGGTGGCTTAAGGGGGATCATGCCTTAATCCCTCCAGTGGTCAGTTGGTCATTTTGGGCAACTTTTGTTCACTTAATCATGACTGAAACAGGTCTAGACCAAAACGTCTCACTCTTAGCCCCGAACATTTTTGCTTTGTTCCATTATGGCAGAAAAATGTTCGAGTTTTAGGAACGCCCAGATCCCGCCCCCCAATATGCCTCTGACACGCCCTCTTGTGATTTGGATGCACGGCATACAAATTGCGTAGAAAAAATGGGTTCTGAAAATAGTGATTTGGATGTTTTGGCAAAAGAAAATGTCAGTTAATGGAGACTGTATACTGTACGTACAATAAACAGTACTGTACATATGTTTATCAGATGTCAAGCTTCTTTGGGTCACAACGGTTAAGTGCACGCTGTGGTTAACTGCATGCATTTCTTTGGTCCCAGATCCCAGACCCTTGCACTTAAGTGGATTGCACTGTATATATATATATATCAAACATATAAACAGCGAGTGACCGAACTCACTCGCAAATGCAAAGAAAAGACCCTCTCTGTCCCGCCCCCGCGTCAATACGTGATGACGGGGGCGGGACAGAGAGGGTCTCTACTGCGCAAGGGGAGGGATGAAACCGCCGTCGCTACCGCTTCCCCCCCCCCTAAGGTCGCCGCCACCACTCCCCCCACCCGGAGTCGCCGCCGCCACCCACCCTCCACCCGGGCCGGGCCCTCGCTCCGCTATAGAAACAGCATCAACGCAGCACACAGCTCAGCTGAGCTGCCGTCAGCCTTCCTTCCCTGCCTGTGTCCCGCCCTCGCACGAAGGCGGGACTACTACTACTTAGCATTTCTATAGCGCTGCCAGGGTTACGCAGCGCTGTACAAGTTTAAACATGGGGAAGGACAGTCTCTGCTCAAGAGAGCTTACAGTGGGGGAAATAAGTATTTGATCCCTTGCTGATTTTGTAAGTGTGCCCACTGACAAAGACATGAGCAGCCCATAATTGAAGGGTAGGTTATTGGTAACAGTGAGAGATAGCACATCACAAATTAAATCCGGAAAATCACATTGTGGAAAGTATATGAATTTATTTGCATTCTGCAGAGGGAAATAAGTATTTAATCCCTCTGGCAAACAAGACCTAATACTTGGTGGCAAAACCCTTGTTGGCAAGCACAGCGGTCAGACGTCTTCTGTAGTTGATGATGAGGTTTGCACACATGTCAGGAGGAATTTTGGTCCACTCCTCTTTGCAGATCATCTCTAAATCATTAAGAGTTCTGGGCTGTCGCTTGGCAACTCGCAGCTTCAGCTCCCTCCATAAGTTTTCAATGGGATTAAGGTCTGGTGACTGGCTAGGCCACTCCATGACCCTAATGTGCTTCTTCCTGAGCCACTCCTTTGTTGCCTTGGCTGTATGTTTTGGGTCATTGTCGTGCTGGAAGACCCAGCCACGACCCATTTTTAAGGCCCTGGCGGAGGGAAGGAGGTTGTCACTCAGAATTGTACGGTACATGGCCCCATCCATTCTCCCATTGATGCGGTGAAGTAGTCCTGTGCCCTTAGCAGAGAAACACCCCCAAAACATAACATTTCCACCTCCATGCTTGACAGTGGGGACGGTGTTCTTTGGGTCATAGGCAGCATTTCTCTTCCTCCAAACACGGCGAGTTGAGTTCATGCCAAAGAGCTCAATTTTTGTCTCATCTGACCACAGCACCTTCTCCCAATCACTCTCGGCATCATCCAGGTGTTCACTGGCAAACTTCAGACGGGCCGTCACATGTGCCTTCCGGAGCAGGGGGACCTTGCGGGCACTGCAGGATTGCAATCCGTTATGTCGTAATGTGTTACCAATGGTTTTCGTGGTGACAGTGGTCCCAGCTGCCTTGAGATCATTGACAAGTTCCCCCCTTGTAGTTGTAGGCTGATTTCTAACCTTCCTCATGATCAAGGATACCCCACGAGGTGAGATTTTGCGTGGAGCCCCAGATCTTTGTCGATTGACAGTCATTTTGTACTTCTTCCATTTTCTTACTATGGCACCAACAGTTGTCTCCTTCTCGCCCAGCGTCTTACTGATGGTTTTGTAGCCCATTCCAGCCTTGTGCAGGTGTATGATCTTGTCCCTGACATCCTTAGACAGCTCCTTGCTCTTGGCCATTTTGTAGAGGTTAGAGTCTGACTGATTCACTGAGTCTGTGGACAGGTGTCTTTCATACAGGTGACCATTGCCGACAGCTGTCTGTCATGCAGGTAACGAGTTGATTTGGAGCATCTACCTGGTCTGTAGGGGCCAGATCTCTTACTGGTTGGTGGGGGATCAAATACTTATTTCCCTCTGCAGAATGCAAATAAATTCATATACTTTCCACAATGTGATTTTCCGGATTTAATTTGTGATGTGCTATCTCTCACTGTTACCAATAACCTACCCTTCAATTATGGGCTGCTCATGTCTTTGTCAGTGGGCACACTTACAAAATCAGCAAGGGATCAAATACTTATTTCCCCCACTGTACAATCTAAACAGGCAGAGAAGAAAGACGGCAGCTCATCTGAGCTGTGTGCTGCGTTCCCACGCTGTTTCAATAGCGAAGCGAGGGCCCGGCCCGGGTGGAGGGGTGGTGGCGACTCCGGGGGGCGCCATAGCGGTGACCTCGGAGGGGCAGCGGCGAGCTCGGTGGCGGGGGGGGCCTTGCAGCGGCGAGGAGAAGGGCCTTTCAACCCCCCCCCCCCCCCGTCCTATACTAGCCCGTTTTTACGGGCTCAACGGCTAGTATATATATATATATATATATATATATATATATATATATATATATATATATATATATATATATGGCTTGCGCCATATGTACAGTAGGTACCTCGGTTTTCGTCGGTTTCGGATTTCGTTGATTTTTTCGACGAGAAATTTGTCTCGGTTTTCGTTGGTTGCCTCGGATTTCGTCGAAAAAGAAGGACGTCCATCTCCCAATTTGTATCGGAAGGTGGACGTCCTTCTCCCGATTTTGGGCGTCCTCATTAATTGCCTCGGTTTTCATCGATTTCGGATTTCATCGATTGTTTTCGACGGATTATTGACGAAAACTGAGGTTTCACTGTATATATATATATATATATATACATATATATATCCAGACACCAGTTTCGGACATGACACCAGACAGGGATCCATAGTTTTGTGGAAGTGTGGACACCAAGGGTCAGATTTAGAAAATGGCACCCAAAGGGGTCTTTTACTAAGGCGCGCTCATGTTTTTAGCGCACGCTAAAATTGGGCACGCGCTAAACGTTAGAGACGCCCCATAGGAATGCATTGGCGGCATCTCTAACGTTCAGCGCATGCCCAATTTTAGCACAGGCTAAAAATGTGAGCGCGCCTTAGTAGAAGGGGGTCAAAGTTAGGTACCAAAAGGATCTGCACTGATAGAATTCAGAAAAGGACATTCAGCACAGAACACCCTTTGCTGAATATTAGCTTAGCATGGATCTTTCCGGAGTGTAATTTTGGGCACCAGCATTTACACCTGCTGAAACATGTCCTGACATTGAATATCTGGGCACAATCCTGCTTATTTTCGAACGAGAAGGCCGGCCATCTTCTGACACAAATCGGGAGATAGCCGGCCATCTCCTAAACCCAGCCAAATCGGTATAATCAAAAAACGATTTGGCCGGCTTCAACTGCTTTCCGTCGCAGAGCCGGCCAAAGTTAAAGGGGGCGGGTCGGCAGGGTACTGAAGGCGGGACGGGGCGTGGTTAAGAGATGGCCGGCTTCAGCCGATAATGGAAAGAAGAAGGCCGGCTCTGACGAGCACTTGGCCGGCTTCACTTGGTCCATTTATTTTTAGGACCAAGCCTCCAAAAAGTGTCCCAACTGACCAGAGGACCACCGGAGGGAATCGGGGGTCACCTCCCCTTACTCCCCCAGTGGTCACCAACCCCCTCCCACCCAAAAAAAAATAAAAATCATTTTTTTGCCAGCCTCAAATGTCATACCCAGCTCCATGACAGCAGTATGCAGGTCCCTGGAGCAGTTTTTAGTGGGTGCAGTGCACTTCAGGCAGGTGGACCGAGGCCCATCCCCCCTACCTGTTACACTTGTGGTGGTAAATTGGAGCCCTCCAACCCCCCCCAAAACCCACTGTACCCACATGTAGGTGCCCCCCTTCACCCATAAGGGCTATGGTAATGGTGTACAGTTGTGGGGAGTGGGTTTTGGGGAGGATTTGGGGGGCTCTGCACACACGGTAAGGGAGGTATGCACCTGGGAGCAATTTCTGAAGTCCACTGCAGTGCCTCCTAGGGTGCCCGGTTGGTGTCCTGGCATGTGAGGGGGACCAGTGCACTACAAATGCTGGCTCCTCCCATGACCAAATGCCTTGGATTTGGCCGGGTTTGAGATCACCGCCATTAGTTTCCATTATCACTGAAAACCAATGCCGGCCATCTCTAAAGCTGGCCCAAATGTTCAATTATGCCCCTCCACGCCACCAGTGACCAAAAAAACACAATGTTTATTCACCAACAATCATATGTAAAACTTGCTGAGTGATGCTATTCATTTCCTCGATCTATAGCTGTGCTTTCCGACAAATACTTGTATATTTTCCAGTGTCCCGTGTATGTATTTTACAAAAGGCTCCAATTTCAGCAGAGTCTTATGTGAAATACTAGGGGAACTATGTGAACATCCCAACCTGGACATTCTGATTCCTACATCAACATCCAAAACATTTCATGGGCTTGTTAAAAACAGTGCTCTACTACAAATATCTAAATATTCCTCTGTACTGTATAACATGCCATCTACCCTTTCCTCAGGAGATCACTGCGAAAGACCCATCCACCATCACTGCTTCCAGCTTCAGACAGGACAAGGCGATACATATGATCATTCACGGACTTACTGACCGAGCAGAAGGCAACTGGGTGACGGATATGTGCCAAGTAAGAAAAGAATTTTACCACATGGACATCTTTGCTTATGGGTTTGCTTCTTACATTTCTATCCACTCTGTTCCGGTGTTATGAATTCCTTTCTCCCCAAACCAAACAGAACTTCTATTTGTGCGATCAGTTCTACCTGCCTTGGCGTTATCATAGACTTTTCCATTTTATACTTAGGAAATGAATGAAAGGAAACCTTCTACCGAAGGAGACCTCACAAGCGTTCTCCTTTCACTCTGTGGTATATTTTATCTACAATCACCAAACCCAACTCGAAAAGCAATATAGAGTGGCACAGTGAAGGTGTCGCTGCATATTATATGTTATAAATGATCTTCAAAATCCATAATGATCTTCAAAATTTGCACTCTGGTGCATAAAATCTACGGTGAAGCCCAACTTATATGGACACCCTTATCAACTTGCCACCTAGGAATTCTCAAAGATCAGCTTGTTCGTACCTAAATCTCCATTACCCAGCATATTGTGGCCTCAAGTATAAGACCACCTACGCATCCGCCTTCCCTTATATTAGCGCTCATTTGTGGAATGGTCTACCTAAATTGGTAAAACTTACTCCTGATCACCCGGCCTTCAAAAAACACCTCAAGACCTTTCTATTTGGAAAAGCTTACGCTCGAATCCCGCCTAACATATCTTACTTCTGAAATGTACATGTCAACGCGAAATATTGATCACCACCACTCTTTCTCCTTTTCTCTTCTTTGCTATTCCCCTTTCTCTCTTTAACGTCTATGAAATTGATTGTTTGTTTGCTGACTTGATGTAAGTTTTTAAAGACTGTTTTTAAGCCACATTGAGCCTGCCCGTGGGTGGGAAATTGTGGGATATACATGCTATAAATAAATGAATAACCCAACCCAGAGCACTGGGGCTAAGCTCAAAAACTAGAAGAATCAGCAGTGGAGATAACGGAAACACATGTGCAATGACATTTTCAATTATACGCATGGACCTTGTCCTGCAGAACTTCAACCACACAAAAGTGGCACAAAGGATATGGCTGAAATAGTACTCCTGGGCCATGAGCTATTTGCCAAAGAGAAGTTACCAGGGTAATGTGCCACAAGGTATCGTCAAAGAAAGTCTGATGTGAAATATTTTTGTAGTAAAGGTATGTTAGGTACCACAAAGCAGCCCTATCCACTGCTCTAAATATTTCAAATGCCTTGACTTTTTTTGGGGGGGGAAGGGGGAGAGGAGGAGTGGGTAAGTGCAGGAACCCTGTCTCTGAAATTCTTATATAGTACTCCTTCCACCTTAAGCTTCTGCTGCTCAAAGAGCAGCTGCATGAAGAAGTCCATGCGTTGGAGGCAGAGTTGTGATATCAGGAAGCCCGGGTGCTGGAGGGCAACAGAAAGTAGCGGCAGATCAAACCACTCACTCTTTCCTATACATTTTTGTACATTACTCTGACCCCTTTTATTCTTTGCTTTGCCATTTTGTGGGACTTCAAGGCTCATGAATTGTCATCGCTATATCTCTGAGAACCAGCTGTTCAAACAGTACCCCCCCCCCCTTTTGGAATAAATTTTATAGAGCAGCAGCACAGGGCACCTTCCTAAGGTAGGCCCACTACGGGTGGGATGGGGGGAAGTGATTGGGGAGATGTGATCACAGAAGGAGTAGAAGTAATCGTAAGGTGGGGGAGGAATGAGTTTCAGGTTTCAGCAGAAAATGCACGGGCATTTTCAACCAAAACCCATACCCAAATTTCAGCCGAAGTTTGGTTGGTCTCTAAAGGGACCCTTCTGTGGCATAAGAGCTCGTTTCTAAACTTAGGTGTTACACTCCTACCTGGCTGCTCCTGACGGTGGCCATCTTGAAAGGTTCATTTGAGGGGTGGCCATCTTGAGAGGTGCATTTGTATCAGTTCCTGAAGGGCAGCCATCTTGAGAAGAGCATCTGCATCGGTTCCTGAGGGGCAGCCGTCTTGAGAGGCTTATTCCTATGGGCGTGCCCAATGAGGTTCCTTGCCTGTTAGCTGTGGAAGGGATCTCCTGATGAGAGGCCTATTTAAGAGCAGAACACGGTCATCAGTTTGCTTCAGCTTCTACCTTGGTGGAGTTTTGCGGATTTGATCATTACCTGAATCTTGACTACTTCTTTGTTTGCTGCCTGCCCTGACCATTGCCTGAATACTCAAAATTCTGTGTGCTTTCTTAGCCACCGCAGCAGCACACTGAGCAGAAGTTTGTGAGTCCTTTTTAAATATTTTTTTTTTAATTTTTTGTTACATTTGTTACCCCGCGCTTTCCCACTCATGGCAGGCTCAATGCAGCTTACATGGGGCAATGGAGGGTTAGGTGACTTGCCCAGAGTCACAAGGAGCTGCCTGTGCCTGAAGTGGGAATCAAACTCAGTTCCTCAGTTCCCCAGGACCAAAGTCCACCACCCTAACCACTAGGCCACTCCTCCACTGTTGCTACTATTTGAGATTCTACATGGAATGTTGCTATTCCACTAGCAACGTTCCATGTAGAAAGTCGGCCCTTGCAGATCACCAATGTGGCTGCGCAGGCTTCTACTTCTGTGAGTCTGATGTCCTGCATGTACGTGCAGGACGTCAGACTCACAGAAACAGAAGCCTGCGCAGCCTTGTACATGGAATGTTGCTAGTGGAATAGCAACATTCCATGTAGAATCTCCAACAGTAGCAACATTCCATGTAGAATCTCCAATAGTAGCAACATTCCATGTAGAATCTCCAATAGTATCTATTTTATTTTTGTTACATTTGTACCCCGCGCTTTCCCACTCAAGGCAGGCTCAATGCGACTTACATGGGGCAATAGAGGGTTAAGTGACTTGCCCAGAGTCACAAGGAGCTGCCTGTACCTAACCACTAGGCCACTAACAATCATAAAAATTGCATGCAACATTCTGTGTTTCTACCAGAAAATGCTCAGCGTGGAAGATGTGAACTGTATCGGCGTGGACTGGCGAAACGGATGTTCAAATATATTGGAATATGTTCAGGCGGCAAACAACTTCCGCGTGGTGGGTGTAGAAGTGGCCAGGATCATAAGGGTTTTCAAGGTAAGAAAATCAAACCTAGCATTTTCAAATTCATAACATTCTTGCCTTTATTTTGAAACTAGTAAAAGAGGCACGTTTCTGAGCAAATGAAACGGGCCCTAGCAAGGTTTTCGTCGGCAACACCCCCCCCCCCACCAACGCCAACCCCTTTGTTGTTGTGGCATTGCTCCGCCCTCAACGTCATGATGTTTGACGCGAGGGCGAGGCCCGTAGCGATTTCCCACCCCCCTGCCTCCCTGCCACCCTCCCTCCCTGCCAACCCCTTCGTTGTTCTGCCATTGCTCCGCCCTCGAGGGCAGGGCCCGTAGCGATTTCCCACCGCCTCCCTGCCTCCCTCCCTGCCAGCCCCTTTGTTGTTCTGCCATTGCTCCGCCCTCGAGGGCGGGGCCCAGAGCGATTTTGGTGGCTTCACCACCATGAACCTTCGAACCTTTTTGAAGGAAGCCAGGGCTTGGCTTCACTGACGTCACTGTCTTCAGAACGTTGAGGGTGAGTTTTATATATATAGATAAGGCCGCTGGGCCCAATATTACTACTACTACTATTAAACATTTTTATAGCGCTACTAGACTTACGCAGCGCTGTAAAAATGAACATGAAAAGACAGTCCCTGCTCAACAGAACTTACAATCTAAATTGGACAGACGAACAGACAGCTAGGGGTGGGGAAATTGCAGTGGTAGGGGTGATAAGTGAGGGCGTTGAGTAAGAGAGTCATGGTTAGGAGTCGAAAGCAGTAGCAAAGAGGTGGGCTTTAAGCCTAGACTTGAAGACAGCCAGAGACTGAGCCTGACGTACCGGCTCAGGGAGTCTATTCCAGGCATAGGGAGCAGCGAGATAGAAGGAACGGAGCCGGGAGTTAGCAGTGGGGGAGAAGGGGGACGACAGGAGACATTTACCCAGCGAACGGAGTTCACGGGGAGGAGTGTAGGGAGAGATGAGAGCGGAAAGGTACTGAGGAGCTGCGGTGATTTAACCAGAGCTGACATTGTGATGTCATAATGCCTCAGTCCACCAATGCCTAAGAGCCAACCTCATCAGTGATGTCACAATGGCTTGACTGTCCTATACTTGGCTCATACTACTACTACTACTATTAAACATTTCTATAGCGCTACTAGACTTACGCAGCGCTGTACAAATGAACATGAAAAGACAGTCCCTGCTCAACAGAGCTTACAATCTAAATTGGACAGACGAACAGACAGCTAGGGGTGGGGAAATTGCAGTGGTAGGGGTGATAAGTGAGGGCGTTGAGTAAGAGAGTCATGGTTAGGAGTCGAAAGCAGTAGCAAAGAGGTGGGCTTTAAGCCTAGACTTGAAGACAGCCAGAGACTGAGCCTGACGTACTGGCTCAGGGAGTCTTCCAGGCATAGAGGGAGCAGCGAGATAGAAGGAACGGAGCCGGGAGTTAGCAGTGGGCGAGAAGGGGGACGACAGGAGACATTTACCCAGCGAATGGAGTTCACGGGGAGGAGTGTAGGGAGAGATGAGAGCGGAAAGGTATTGAAGAGCTGCGGTGATTTAACCAGAGCTGACATTGTGATGTCATAATGCCTCAGTCCACCAATGCCTAAGAGCCAACCTCATCAGTGATGTCACAATGGCTTGACTGTCCTATACTTGGCTCATACTACTACTATTAAACATGTCTATAGTGCTACTAGACTTACGCAGCGCTGTACAAATGAACATGAAAAGACAGTCCCTGCTCAACAGAGCTTACAATCTAAATTGGACAGACGAACAGACAACTAGGGGTGGGGAAATTGCAGTGGTAGGGGTGATAAGTAAGAGAGTCATGGTTAGGAGTCGAAAGCAGTAGCAAAGAGGTGGGCTTTAAGCCTAGACTTGAAGACAGCCAGAGACTGAGCCTGACGCCCCCCCCTGCCTCGCCGCCGCGGCATCATCAGGTACCTTGTTTGCTGGCGGGGGTCCCCAATCCCCACCAGCCGAAGAGTCTTCTTCAGCGCCGGTCGACTCCAGCGCCTTCGTTGTGTGATCATCTGTTTCTGATGCCTTACATCCTGTACTGTGCATGTAGCCCCGTGCAGGATGTAAGGCGTCAGAAACAGATGATCACACAACGAAGGCGCCGGAGTCGATCGGTGCTGAAGAATACTTTTTGGTTGGCGGGGATTGGGGACACCTGCCAGCAAACAAGGTACCTGATGTGGCAGCAGGGCAGAGGGCGGGCGGGCGGGCGGTGGCGATGGCAGGCGGGGTTGCGGTGGCGGTGGCGGGGGGGGTCCAAAGTGGCGGGAGGGGGGTTGGCGGTGGGGGGAGGCAGCTAAACAGTGCCCCCCATCTCAGGCTCTGGCCCCCGCTCCTGCCGAGGTCTGGCTACACCCCTGCCAAAGAGTGGGGGGATGCCGCTCCCCGAAGATTGCCGCCCAAGGCCCCCGCCTCCGGTGGCCTAATGGCTGGGCCACCCCTGGGTCTACCTATCCTATTTGTCAAGGGACACCACCTGTGATGGGAACTTGGTTCTAGGCTCCAGCATAGAACTGGACCAGTGGCGTACCCAGGGGGGGGGGGGCGGTGGGGGCGGTCAGCCCCGGGTGCACGCTGCTGGGGGGGGTGCCATGCGCCTGTTGGCCGAGTCCGCTCGTTCCCTCGCTGCTGCTCCCTCTGCGTGGAACAGGTTATTTCCTGTTCCGGGGCAGAGGGAGCAGCAGGGAACGAGCGGACTCGGAGCCGACAGGCGCGCAGCCCCCCCCCCCCCCAAGCAGGTAAAAATGCACCCGGGGGGGGTCGCGCTGCACCCGAGGTGGTGTAATTTCGCCGGGGGGGGGGCACATCAGCGATCCGCCCCGGGTGTCAGCCAGCCTAGGAACGCCATTGAACTGGACTGGGGCCCAGCATGCTGGCCTCCACAAATGCTGCTATCCCGGGTTAGAGGGGGCTCGAGAGGCACGGCAGTCACTTACTCATTCTGGACCCGTCAGCTCGTCCACTCAGGAACCAGACGACACTCATCGGGGCTAGGCTTCCAGTAACTGAATACTCCCTTCAGGCTGCCACCCCGAAGGTCTCGCTATCAGCCAGGGGTAGACTTAAATTCCACTCGAGCCCTGGTTATGGCCGAACCCTCCATTCCACCGAGTTTCCTGAAAAAAACCCCAAAACCTGCCTTTTACTCACTGCAGTAAAAGGGGGGCCTCGGCATGCATGAAAAGTACGTGCTGATGCCAGCGCAGGCCCCCTTTTGCCGCAGCTTCGTAAAAGAGGCCCTAAGTTCTGAGGCTACTGCTGGCTGTGGCAGCCTTAACACTTTCCCTGTCACCTCTTTTTCTGGCTACTGGAGGCGTGGCATAATGGTTTGGGGTGTAGCCTGGGATCCTGGGGGTGGCAGGGTCAAGTCCCAGTAGGCCTTCTTGTGATGCAGGGGCACATTAGGCCTCTCTCAATTAGGCAGCTCTCTGGTTCAGCACAGTGGCGCAGCTATGTGGGGCCTGGGGGGGCTGGGCCCCTGTAGATTTGGCCCTGGACCCCCCTGCCGATGACCCTCTCGACCCCCCTCCCGTCGCCAACCCACCGTTGCCGTCGCCTGCCTTTGCTGGTGGGGGACCCCAACCCCCGCCAGCCGAGGTCCTCTTCTTCCCGCAAAAGGCTTCCTTCTGTTTCTGACGTCGTGCAGGACGTCAGAAACAGAAGGAAGCCTTTTGCAGGAAGAAAAGGACCTCGGCTGTAAAATGTGCCCCCTCACCTCGGGCTCTGGACCCCCCTCCCGCCGAAGTCTGGCTACACCCCTGGTTCAGCACCTGACATTAAGGAGGAGCTACTCTGATTGTGGACACTGAGGGATTCCTCTTTTCTCCCCTCTTGTTTTACAATCTCTCCTTTTCCCAGGGTTTGCCTAGAAGTGTTGAAACCACTGGCTATGCTATGAAAGCCATCACTGTGTCTGCCGCTGCTCTTCACGCGGTATCCTCAGCTCAGTGAGCATTTGTCCCTGAATATTAAGTAGAGCTCCCAGCTCCTGCTGCATGTCTCTGCGCAGGCCTGTGACTTGCAGCAGGAGCTGGGCTAGGGAGGGGGGGATGCTTGCTGACAGGCGAAGCAGCTGTTTTTTGGGGGGGCTAAGCTGCAGTCATCTGCTGCCTTACTGCCCAAGGGAGCCATCTTCCCCTTCTAGTTTGGGCATGTGCCTTCAGGGGTCCTTCTTTTCCTCCTGAACATTCACCTGCTGGGGGTGGCCCTGTCATAGGGTGAGGGGCACTCCCAGGAGCCAAGGTCCTTTATAACCTACTCCCAGGCCCTCTCCACAGCAGGCTGGTGACCTATGTATTTAAAAGGTTTGCAGTTGAGATCAGCACATCCTACATGGCTTGCCTAGTGGTACAGCTGGCTCTCGGTAGCTGGGCCGCCGAGAGACTGGGCCCCCCCCCCCCAAGGTTGCCGCCACTCCCCCCCCCCCCCCCCCGAGGTCGCCACCAGGCCGGGCCCCCTGCATTGAAATCGCAGTCTCACCTCCATGAAAGCAGCGCGGAAGTTACGTTAGACGAGGGCGGGACACAGGGAGGGAAGGGAGGCGTTCTGCTGCCTGCAGCGCTGCTTTCACGAATGTGAGACTGCAATTTCAATGCAGGGGGCAGACGGTCAACGATGGAGGGCGGGTGGGACTGCGGCGCCGGGCCCCCCTTTGAGGCCCGGAGAATTTTGTCCCCTCTGCCCCCCCCTCTTGGCGGCTATACTCGGTAGGCAGGGACAGCTGGAGGCTGCTGGTTGTGACCCAGGGGACATGTCTGATCTGTGGCACCAATGAGATGATATTGCAGGGAACCCTGTAGCCACCAGTATGATAATCTGTTTGTCCCCTGAGAGGGATGTCACTCTACGGGAATGCAAGATGGGTTCTGCCGCTACTGGAGGGCCCTGGGTGACCAAGGCACTGGCTGATAGGTAGTATGCCACTGCGCTGTTGCATGGTTTACTTAAGGAGGGTTTTGTGTGCCATTATCATGTAGAGGTTAGAATGAGCCCCCCCCCCCCCCCCCCAGCTTGGGCCTTCAGGATGTTTCACAGGGAAGCATACCTAACTTTGGAGGGGTAGCCTAATGGTTAGTGCAGCTAGGGTAGGATTGGATAAACATGTCCTGGTGCAGTATGTGCAGCCCGAGTCAATCCTTGTGTGTGTGAGTGAGACTAACAAGTTAGGTAGTTACTTCTTCCATTAAAGGCCTGGTTGAAGAGCCAAGCTTTCACCTGCTTCCTGAAGTAGAGATAGTCTTGTTTTAAGCACAGCCTTTCAGGCAGTGCATTCCAGAGTGTGGGGGCTACTCCGGAGAAGGCTCGCTTGCGGGTATCACATCGTGCAATGTCTTTTGGAGAGGGTGTGGTTGAGAGGACCTTAGTGTCCTTGGCGGTGTGTAGAAGGTCATCCTGTTCTTCAAGTACTCAATTTCCTTTCAGGACCTTGAAGATCAGACATATGCAATCCATAATAGGCTTTGCAGTTAGCACCTGAATTAATGCACACAGCCATGTCAATGGGGTACAATGTGATAAGTACTTAATGCACCTTAGTAAAGGGCCTCTATCACCCAGATGCACAAAACGTAATGAACCAGCAACGTGCTTTTTATACTGGTTTTAGCCAGTTTAGCGAGCACGGAGTTCAGCAGGCTCTTTTCCTGTCACAGTAGCAACTGACGAAAATTGTAAGCAAAGTTATTTTAATGAGCTAATTGCTATTCAAATGTGCATTCCAAGTGATGCACAGTCGTTTTCCTAGCAATTAAATTTTTACAGGTGGTCAGGCGCTACCGGTACTGCTGTTTCCTTCCCATTACCACTGAAATAGCAGCTGCCGAATGGCTGAGGCGAGCTGCGGCATCTCTGGAGCCCACCCCCTGTTCGCCAAGCATGCACACACTCAGCCCTTCACTCTCTCCTTTGCTTCGCTCTCCCTTGCTTCCCTGTCTGCCTGCACTGCTGCCGAAGGTCTGTCAGCGATAAAAAAAAATTTAAAAAAAGTTTGAAAACCAAAAAGAAAGCTACACTCTGCTTTCATACATGTAGCTTGTATGCATTTATGAAAGACATCTGTAGCGTGCACACAGCAGCTACGCTTAGCGATTGGTTGTTCTGCACATGCTCGGGTGACCAATTGGCTTCCCTCCTACCGAGCAGCTCGCTGTTTTTGTGAGAAGCTCATTTGCATGCCGATTCTTCACTATTTCCAACTCGGTAATCGTTACCAAGGTGGAAATAGCGATCGGTGCTTTGCCAGGACTTTGCTGCAACTGCCCCTAAGTCTCTTTCCCATCTCATGTCCCAGGTCTGTCATCTCTAATTCATAGAGGGGCGTCTTCGTCTAATTGTATCTCCAGGTACAAACAGCTCTTTGTGAAACATTTATTCAGACATAATCAAATTCAACTAATAAATTAATGTTTGTTTATTACTGCAGGAGAATTTTGAAGTTCCATTATCAAATGTCCATTTAATTGGTCACAGCTTGGGAGCACACGTAGCTGGAGAGGCAGGGAAAAGAATGCCTGGCCTTGCAAGAATTACTGGTAAGTGATATTCGGGGGGGGGGGGGGGGGGGGGTTCAAAGGAGGAAGAGAATTTTCACATCTCCTCCATAATGGTGGTCAAAAAGTAGAAGAGCACTGATGACAGTGGAGCATCAGGTATGGCCGAAAGGTGTTTATTGAACAGCAGAAGACCCAACGTGGTCACGTTCTATGATTATCTGCATCAGGGGTGTAGAAAACACTGAAAATAAAATAGTGGATATGAAATGCGTATGCTTACGTTATAAGCTGAATAAAAAATATTGTGTAGCCATACTGTTAAAATATATACACACAAAAATACGTAAGTACATAAGTATTGCCATACTGGGAAAGACCAAAGGTCCATCGAGCCCAGCATCCTGTTTCCAACAGTGGCCAATCCAGGTCACAAAAACCCGGCAAGATCCCAAAAAGTACAAAACGTTTTATACTGCTTATCCCAGAAATAGTGGATTTTCCCCAAGTCCATTTAATAACGGTCTATGGACTTTTCCTTTAGGAAGCCGTCCAAACCTTTTTTAAACTCTGCCAAGCTAACCACCTTTACCACATTCTCTGGCAACGAAGTCCAGAGTTTAATTACACGTTGAATGAAGAAATATTTTCTCCGATTCGTTTTAAAATTTACTACATTGAAGCTTCATCGCATGCCCCCTAGTCCTAGTATTTTTGGAAAACATGAACAGACGCTTCACATCTACCCGTTCAACTCCACTATCCAATCACTTGGTAAAACAGTTTCTAAAATCAGTAGAGAGGTGTGGTAGCCGTGTTAGTCCACTCTTAAAGGTTATCAATAGAAATCAAACAAAATAAAACACGGAAAAGAAAATAAGATGATAAGTTATGTCCAATAAAAAAGGTATCATCTTATTTTCTTTTCCTTGTTTTATTTTGTTTGATTTCTCTTGATAACCTAAAACATCATCAAAACGTTTATAAAAAGTAAATAAACCCTGGGCACACTTCTGGCTCGCACCTCACACCTAGGAGCCAGGGTCACACAAATGATATCACTTCAGGACACACACACTGCTCCCACTGGATCTCACGAGCTGCTGGGAGCAGGCCAGGGCCGGACTTACTCCGGTAGGCCGAGGGTACTGTATCTCTGGGTACTCTTTCATTCTCTCGCACACCACAGACTGGTCAGCAGCCCCAGTTGCAGAAAACCTTAACTTGCTTTCCTAACAGCAACTTAATAACCAGTTTATAACTAGTCAACTTGGTCTGTACCATCAGGGACTTTCAGGTAGTCAGCACAGCTCAAAGCAAAATCTTCAAATACTATCAGGGCACTCAGAGTTCACAGTTCAGTTCTTACCTTAAATCTCCTCTATTTACTAAACCAGGGACAGCACTTGGTAATTCTCCTCTGGATTAAACTCAGCGCACAATCGTCTCCACACATATCTGGTGCAGTTAACCCTTTTTGCTCCTCAGTTTAACTCTCTATTCAGGACTGGAAAGGTAGAACATGGTAATTGTCGTACCTCATCTCTTGGACTTACAGCTCGGCGCTTCAGGAGCCTTCCTTTCTCTCTCTCAGCTCTGGTCCCGACTCCCGCCCTCATTTCCTGTTTCTGCAAGGGTGGGAGGGCGGGACCAGAGCTGAGAAAGGGAAGGGAAGGCTCCTGAAGCGCCGAGCAGCTCGCACGCTTTTCACTGCTGCCGCCTGCCGCTGTAACCCCGACAAGGTAACTTAGATGACTTTTTTAAAATTCAGAGGGAGGGGGACTGGAACTCGGGCGGTTGGGGGGGAGTTCAGGTGCGCCGCGCGGGGCCCCCTTGAGCGCAAGGCCCTATGCGGTCGCCTCACCCTAAGACCGGCCCTGCATACACCAGATAAATATATACACGTCAACGGCCTTGGGAAGAGAGAACTGAGGGTCTCACATATTAGCATTGAGGAGGCCACTCAGAACTGTCTCGCAATTCCTCAGGCCCTTTTCTCTTTTATTAAGAATGCATTGTCATAAATTAACTGGTTACATCACAAAGCATGGGAAAAATCATTGGCTAGATTATATTCTGCTTACATCTGCAAGTTCAGGGGTTCAGTGTACTTTCCAAAACTGCTAATGGTTCCAGTAAAAATCTAACATTTCTAGAAATGAGGAAATATCATACTTTATTCCATATTCCATCTGCATGCTCAAACATCTGCATATTTCTCTCTTACTTCCCTACTCCCTTCCAAACACGCATGTTCTTAGTGACTTCCCAGAATCTGAACAAAACATTCATTGCTTAAGCTGTTAATTCAGCAATCTGTAACTAAGTTAAATGCATCTGTCCTGCTCTGTCTTAAAATGATCTCAGTTTCACATTTTTTATGTTTAACTCTTGATAGTCCCTCCTGAGCTGGGGGTGCTATCATTTTTATACTACATCCTTAATATCATCACCATTGAATACTGGCAGTGAGCCAGCTCCAAGTGATTTAAGTGGGAAGGAACTTCTGATCACTTAAATCATTTTGATTATTATCCGGATTACTTATAAGGATAAGGACTGAGTATCACTATTTTCTGGATAAGGTTTGTGGCCCTCTCTCACCCAAACTCAGCTCCATCTTAAATGGATACCGTCAGGTCATTTAGAGTTCCTTACAACAGCAAAAGAGTGCTTACCGTGGGGTGCACTCAGGCATCCCGTAGTATATAGTGTAAAGAGGTCCACTTCCTCCGCTCTGGGCTGTTGCCGGCTAGGGTTATCATATGTCCTGATTTACCCGGATATGTCCTCTTTTTGAGGGCATATCCGGGCAACCGGGCGGGTTTTGCCAATCTGCCCGTTTGTCCGGATTGCTGGACAAACGGGCAGGCTGGTGGGCGGGCCGTCCTATAGGACGGCCAGCCCACCAACCTACCCGTTTGTCCAGAAATCCGGACAAACAGGCAGATTGCTAGCCTCCTCTCCCCTTACTTACTACTGCCCTGGTGGTCTAGTGACCTCTTCTGCCTTCGGGACAGGAAAGAGCCCCATCTTTCCTGCCCGGACCGCTGCCCTGCATGCATTCTTCCTGTTGCTGATCCTCGGAGCCGATTCAAAATGGCCGCCGAGAGTTGAAGTGACCTCACGAGACTTCAACTCTCGGCGGCCATTTTGAATCGGCGCCGAGGATCAGCAACAGGAAGGGTGCATGCAGGGCAGCGCTCCGGCCAGGAAAGAGGGGGCTCTTCCCTGCCCCAAAGAGGTCACTAGACCACCAGGGCAGTAGTAAGGTAAGGGGAGGGGGGTGATGACAGGGTATGTGACAGGGGGGAGGGGAAAATGTGACAGGGGCAGAGCGAAGGTGTGACAGGGGGAGGAGCGAGGGTGTGAAAGGGGGTGGGGTGGGGTGTGTGGTGGGGGCAGGGCATGTGTCCTCCTTTTTGGGGGACAAAATATGGTAACCCTAGTGCCAGCAGCCCTGTTAGGCTCACAGGTTTCCGGTACAGAACAAGACTGCCATTTGGACTTAGGGCCAAAGTGTTTTATTCTCAATTCAATTCCACTCCCCAAATCAAAGTGCAGTTTACAAAAAGGGTTCAGGCCGGGTTCAAAACTCCAGCCAACATTCAGTTCCTTAACAGTTCAGGCCCACTTCCTTTGCACTACCTTCCCCTCTCCCTCAGAAGGGCTCAGTCAAAGTTCAGCCTGCTGTTCTGTGCATCCCAATAATTCCCAAACTTTCACAAACAGTCTCTTCAAAGGAAACCAGTACTTAATGCACCCGTCCTCTTCACAGCACCCAGGAGGTCCCTGTACTGAGCAGGGCTGGCAGTTTTCCTCCTTCCTCACAGCACCACAACCCCTGTGGCCTCTCATACTTCCTTCATGTGCTGGACAGGGCTACATTTACATTCTCACACTCCATGGCAGCTTACTCCCCCCCCCCCCCCCCCCCCCAGTGGCAGGCCCTTTCCATCCTCCACATACTCCATGGAGTCTCTATCTTAATCGATCGATTTCCTCTCCCTCCTGGTGACTGAGAGCCACCAGGAAATCTCTCCCCTTTCTCTCACAGCTGGGGGGAATTATATACCAGCGATGCAGCCAAGGGACTGAACTTCACCTCCCCTTCTCCCTCTAGTGGGGAAGGGAGTAACTGATTCACCTAGCACTGAGCCACTGCTCCCCCTGCTAGGGTTGGAAATCCGTTCCACCCTTTTGAGGCTACCCTCCTCTCTTCTTCCTGAAAGGGCTTCTGGGAATCATAGTTTGGGGATTAGCTGCCTCTCTGCAGGGCCCCAAGTGCTAGCCTTGTCACAATAGGTGTTGCCATACTGGGACAGACCGAAGGTCCATCAAGCCCAGCATCCTGTTTCCAACAGTTGCCAATCCAGGTTACAAGTACCTGGCAACAGTGGCGTAGGAAGGGGGGGCGGTGGGGCGGTCCGCCCCGGATGCACGCCGCTGGGGGGTGTCGGTGCCTCGCTGGTTCCTTGCTCTCTCTGCCCCGGAACAGGTCCTGTTCCGGGGCAGAGAGAGCAGGGAACCAGCGAGGCGCCGACACCCCCCAGCGGCGTGCACTCGGCGGAATGGATCTCCCGCCCGCCCCTCACCGCCTTCCAGGTATGTTCTCGGGGGAGGGGGGGGGTTGCACTCCGGAGGGGGGAGGGTGTGCCGCGCTGCACCCGGGGGTGGGGGGTGCGCAGCGGCGACCCGCCCCGGGTGTCAGCTGCCCTCGCGACGCCACTGCCTGGCAAGATTCCAAAACAGTAAAATAGATTTTATGCTGCTTATCCTAGAAATAAATAAGCAGTGGATTTTCCCAAGTCCATTTTAATAATGGCTTATGGACTTTTCTTTTAGGAAGCTATCCAACCCTTTTTTAAACTCTGCTAAACTAACTGCTTTTACTACGTTCTATGGCAAAGAATTCCAGAGTTTAATTAAACGTTGAGTGAAGAAATATTTTCTCTAAGTTGTTTTAAATGTACTACTTTGTAGCTTCATTGCATGACCCGTAGTCCTAGTATTTTTGGAAAGAGTAAACAAGTGATTCACATCTACCCATTCCACTCCACTCATTATTTTATAGACCTCTATCATATTTCTCCCTCAGCTGTATTTTCTCTAAGCTGAAGAAACCTAGGCGCTTTAGCCTTTCCTCGTAGGGAAGTCGTCCCATCCCCTTTATCATTTTCATCGCCCTTCTCTGTACCTTTTCTAATTCCACTATGGGGCTAATTTTCAAATCCCTTAGACTTACAGAGTTCCAAAGGTTACAAGGAACTTTTTAAGTCTTAATACTTTGAAAATACACCTCTATATCTTTTTTGAGATGCAGGGACCAGAATTGCACACAATATTCAAGGTGCAGTTGCACCATGGAGCAATACAAAGGCATTTTAATGTCCCCATTTTTGTTTTTCATTCCTTTCCTATTAATACCTTACATTCTATTTGCTTTCTTAGCTGCCACCACACACTACTACTACTACTATTTAACATTTCTAGAGCGCTACTAGGGTTACGCAGCGCTGTACAATTTCACATAGAAGGACAGTCCCTGCTCAAGGAGCTTACAATCTAAAGGACAAATGTACAGTCAGTCAAGTAGGGGCAGTCAAATTGGGGCAGTCTAGATTTCCTGAAAGGTATAAAGGTTAAGTGCCAAAGGCAACATTAAAGAGGTGGGCTTTGAGCAAGGATTTGAAGATGGGTAGGGAGGGGGCTTGGCGTAGGGGCTCAGGAAGTTTATTCCAAGCATAGGGTGAGGTGAGGCAGAATGGGCGGAGCCTGGAGTTGGCGGTGGTGGAGAAAGGTACTGAGAGGAGGGATTTGTCCTGTGAGCGGAGGTTTCGGGCGGGAACGTAAGGGGAGATGAGGGTAGAGAGGTAATGAGGGGCTGCAGACTGAGTGCATTTGTAGGTAAGAAGGAGAAGCTTGAGCAGAAAGTTTCAACGTATCATCAACGATCAAACCTAGATCTCTTTCCCGGTCGGTGACTCCTAATGTGGAACCTTGCATTACATAGTTATAGTTCAGGTTCCTCTTTCCCACATGCATCACCTTGCACTTGCTCACATTAAACGTCATCTGCCATTTAGCCGCCCAGTCTCCCAGTCTCGTAAGGTCCTGTTGTAATTTTTCACAATCCTCCCGCGATTTAACGACTTTGAATAACTTTGTGTCATCAGCAAATTTAATTACCTCACTAGTTACTCCCATCTCTATGTCATTTATAAATATGTTAAAAAGCAGCGGTCCCAGCACAGACCCCTGGGGAACTCCCACTAACTACCCTTCTCTATTGAGAATACTGACCATTTAACCCTAGTCTCTGTTTTCTATCTTTTAACTAGTTTTTAATCCCCACAGTAGGACACTACCTCCTATCCCATGACTCTCCAATTTCCTCTGGAGTCTTTCATGAGGTACTTTGTCAAACGCCTTCTGAAAATCCAGATACACAACATCAACCGGCTCCCCTTTATCCACACGTTTGTTCACCCCTTCAAAGAAATGTAGTAGATTGGTGAGGCAAGATTTCCCTTCACTAAAGATTTCCCACCACCTTGGAACATCAAGATCCCCTCCCTCCCCAGGATCATGGCAGGATTGCCTGCCCACTTTCATGTGGTCTAGGAGGGAAACGGGCAAAAGCAATGCCTACTCACCCCTGCCCAGGATGGCCACCTCCTTAAAATGGCTGCTGTTGTGGGGATTTTTATTTTGTTACACTTGTACCCTGCGCTTTCCCACTCATGGCAGGCTCAATGCGGCTTACATGGGGCAATGGAGGGTTAAGTGACTTGCCCAGAGTCACAAGGAGCTGCCTGTGCCTGAAGTGGGAATCGAACTCAGTTCCTCAGGACCAAAGTCCACCACCCTAACCACTAGGCCACTCCTCCACTGTTGCTACTATTTGAGATTCTACATGGAATGTTGCTATTCCACTAGCAACATTCCATGTAGAAGTCGGCCCTTGCAGATCACCAATGTGGCCGCGCAGGCTTCTGCTTCTGTGAGTCTGACGTCCTGCACGTATGTGCAGGACATCAGACTCACAGAAACAGAAGCCTGTGCAGCCTTCTACATGGAAGTTGCTAGTGGAATAGCAACATTCCATGTAGAATCTCCAATAGTATCTATTTTATTTTTGTTACATTTGTACCCTGCGCTTTCCCACTCATGGCAGGCTCAATGCGGCTTACATGGGGCAGTGGAGGGTTAAGTGACTTGCCCAGAGTCACAAGGAGCTGCCTGTGCCTGAAGTGGGAATTGAACTCAGTTCCCCAGGACCAAAGTCCACCACCCTAACCACTAGGCCACTCCTCCACTCCTGAGGAGGGTCTTGATCTTCTTCTGTGTGGGTGGGAGGGAGGGAGGATTGGGATTGGGAAGGCTGCTGGGGTGGGTCAGGGCGGAGAGCAGGCGTGTACTGCGCTAATCAGCACAGCTACATTGCAGCGTGTTATCCGATTATTATTATTTTTATTTATTTATTGCATTTGTATCCCACAGTTTCCCACCTTTTTGCGGGCTCAGTGTGGCTTACAATATATTATGAATCATGGAAATACAATTGTTACAACTCGGTTATGGATTACATAACAAAAAGGGGCAATATATAATAACAGGAGAACATTTGGTATACATTTTCTGTGAGTAAAGGTATGAGTGTGGTGAGATTACGGGGGATGAGAATTCAGAAGTGGCTGTATTGATGCATTACTGAACAGTGAGTGTGGGCTTTATGTGTTTTGGTTCTTTCCGTAGATTTTCTCAAAAAGATGGGTCTTCAATAGTTTGCGGAAGGTGGCTTGCTCGTAGATCGTTTTCAGGTTGCGCGGCAGTGTATTCCAGAACTGCATGCTCATGTAAGAAAAGGTTGACGCGTGCAGCGCCTTGCATTTCAAACCCTTGCAATTAGGGAAGTGGAGGTTGAGGAAAGTTCGGGACGATCTTTTAGCGTTTCTGGGTGGTAAGTCTATTAAATCAGACATGTAGGCTGGGGCTTCTCCGTGAATAATTTTGTGGACTAATGTGCATACTTTAAAAGTAATGCGTTCCTTAAGTGGGAGCCAGTGTAGCTTCTCTCGTAAGGGTTTTGCACTTTCGTATTTTGGTTTTCCGAAGATGAGTCTGGCTGCTGTATTCTGGGCTGTTTGAAGTTTCCTCAGTATTTGCTCTTTGCAACCTGCGTATAGTGAGTTGCAGTAGTCCAGATGGCTGAGTACGAGGGATTGCACTAGGCTGCGAAAGACGGATCTTGGGAAGAATGGTCTTATTCTTTTCAGTTTCCACATGCAGTAGAACATCTTTTTGGTTGTGTTGTTTGTATGAGTTTCGAGTGTTAGGTGGCGGTCGATAGTGACTCCAAGGATTTTTAACGTTTCTGAGATTGGAAGGTTTAGTTTGGTTTAGCGCTGAGAGCCCTTACTACTGTGTGTGTGTGTGTGTGTGTGTGTGTGTGTGTGTGTGTGTGTGTGTGTGTCCCCCATAGAGATGCTTTCCCTTTGCAGCTTTACTCCTGCTTTCAAAACCCAGTCCTTACACGATCACGTCATATCTTATCTAGCTCTGGATCCAGCTGGGCCATACTTTGAAGACACTCCACCAGAAGTGCGACTAGATATATCCGATGCACAAATGGTTGACGTTATTCACTCAAACGCAAAATTTCTCTTGGGTGAGTTTTTTAAAAAAAACTGCAAGGGTTAATCAGCAGCAGAAGTTAACATCTGCGGGGATAGACATTGCATTATACAGGGAGGGAACAAAACTCGTTTCTCACAACGTATGACTCTATACTGTATTTCAGGTGCTGGAATCCGCGACTCTATTGGTCATGTCGATTTTTTCCCAAATGGTGGAAAAAGAATGCCAGGGTGTGGAATAAACCTCCTGGAACGTGAGTGAAACCGTCACTGCTTCTGCCGAATTAGTTCTGAAGTGCCGTTCATGTGCTCTGCACGGGGCTTCAGTTATGCATATGCAATGACCCAAGAGTTGTCTAAATGTGATGTGTGTAAAATAAGGCACATTCAGAAGCTTTCCTGTCCTTTCCGCAAAGGGCTTCCAGTTAGGTGAAGGTAACTGGCATGTGAATGATGATTTGTACTGCAGTCTTAATACCCAGATTTATTTTAATCACAGCTGCTGGTGTTTTGCTTAACACTGACTGACTTGGTTCAATCTTAGCTGGTAGGTGCTCAGGGCAAACTGGGCTGTACTCCTGCTGGTGAATAGATAGCTTGCTTTGAATAATGTCTCCAATGTGTTTTGTTGTCTTGGTTTCACATTGGTTTAGGTCCTTTTTTTTTCTACTCTCAGAACATCTCCTCTTCTCTTTTTCAGGGTCTCCTTTCCATTTTTTATTTCTTCTGTCTCCTGTTTGTTTAATTTCTTATCCTACATTTCTATCTGGCTTTGTTTCATACCTTCTTGTCCTCTGTCTCACCTACTCCCATTCCCCATTCTTTCTTTCCTCCCATATTCCTCTGTGTCTTTCATTAATTACCTGTTCTTCAGTCTTCACCTTCTGGACTCACCCCCCTTCCTAGCCCTCACCTGCTGTCTTCTGCTTGTCATGCTCCACTAGTTCAAAATGGTTCCATTGTTGCTCACCCTCTCCTCTGGCTCCAGTCCCTTTGGGAAGCTCCTAAGAGGTAGGAATACATAAGGGGGTGAACTCTTCCCTTCCCCCCCAGGCAATAACCTTGCCCCTCCCAACAACACCCCCCCCCCCCCCCCAGTCTGGCTGAACAATTTTAATCAGAGAGAAAGCTGCCATTCACATATTGATTTTGTTAGGCTTTCAGGCCTATGACCCTGAAGGTCGTCATTATATACCTCTCTCTCTCTGCCTTAGCTCACGAAGGTCCACCACTGTAGACCCAGAAGGTTTTTGTACTGGGTGCACACAGGAGGGTGGGGTGAATCTATTAATTGGTGCCAAGATCTAGACGCCACAATGGGGAACAATTAGCAGCAATTCTAGAACAGTGACTGAGTGTGCCTAAGATGTTATGGAGGAGGTGATCCACCGAGGTGGATGAACACTAACTCCCACCAGAAAACAACAGTTAAAAGGAAGTGGGAAGTGGACCAATGACTCCAGGGAGACGGGATACTGATGTATAAAGTACCACTTTATTCACAGACTCGACGCAGTACCGTGTTTCGGCCACAGGCCTGCCTCAGGTGTCTTAAATGATTCTGGTGCTAGGAATCGTCTGAAAGTTAGGTGGTCTTCAAAAAGACCTCTGAATGATTGAAACAGATACTTTAAAGTCTCTGTGTAGTCTGCTTGTGAGGAAATCATATACTTTCAGACGATTCCTAGTACCAGAATCATTTAAGACTCCTGAGGCAGGCCTGTGGCCGAAACACGGTACTGCGTCGAGTCTGTGAATAAGGTGGTACTTTATACATCAGTATCCCGTCTCCCTGGAGTCATTGGTCCACTTCCCACTTCCTTTTAAGTTGTTATGGGCCAGATTCTTTATATGGCGCCTAGAAAATCTGTGCAGAAATCATTTTCGCCTAAGCGTATTCTATAAGAATGAGGCACAGTATTTAGAATATGCTCAGTTGATATCCCAATGCCTAAAAACAATTATGCCCCTCCACATCTTTTTTAGATGCGGTGACCAGAGTTGAACACAATATTGTACACTGCTTAGTTAGTTATTCGTCTAACAGATATCAAATACATATAAAAATGAAAACTTGGATAACTTGAATGTGATTCTGATTCCTTTCTCAAGTTAATAAAAATCTGTTCTATTTTCACAGCAATAACTGATCTTTTAGCCTGCAGCCACCTCCGAGTTATTGAGTATTATATAGACAGTATCACCTCCAGGGATGGATTTGTTGGATATCCTTGTGTTAATTACCAGTCCTTTAACGATGTAAGTCTATCCCGTGTTCCTCTGGTCCTGAAATTACAACAAATCTCTAACAACCAAAAATAAATGAAAGATTCACACAGTATTGTTCAAAGATGCTGCTGTACATGAGAATTTGAGACTCATAGACAGACATAGACGTCACATGGCAGATGAGATTTAAGGTTGACGTGCAAAGTGGTGCACATTGGGAAGAGTAATCCAAACCATAGTTATTTGATGCTACGTTGTACCCTAGGAGTCAGTACCAAAGAAAAAGATCTAGGTGTCATCGTGGACAATATGCTGAAATCTTCTGCCCAGTGTGCGTTGGCTGCCAAAGAACAAACAAACCGAATGCTAGGATTTATTAAGAAAGGGATAGAAAATAAGGCAAAGTATATTATGATGCGTCTGTATCACTCCACGGTGCGACCACATCTTGAGTACTGTGTGTAATTCTAGTTGCCGTATCGTTAAGAAAGATATAGCAAAATTAGAAAAGGTTCAAAGAAGGGCAACCAAAATGATAAAGGGGATGGAACTCCTTGAATTTGAGGAAAGGCTTAAGAGGTTAAGACTCTTCAACTTGGAAAAGTGATGGCTGGGGGGGGGGGGGGGGGGGAGATATGGTGGAAGTCTACAAAATCCCGAGTGGTGTAGAATGGGTAAACGAAAATTGATTTTTTTGAGGTTTCAATAGAAATCAAACAAAATCAAACATGGAAAAGAAAATAAGATGATACCTTTTTTATTGGACATAACTTAATACATTTCTTGATTAGCTTTCGAAGGTTGCCCTTCTTCGTCAGATCGGAAATAAGCAAATGTGCTAGCTGACAGTGTATATAAGTGAAAACATTCAAGCATTACTATGACAGTAAAATAGATACTATTGGAGATTCTACATGGAATGTTGCTACTGTTGGAGATTCTACATGGAATGTTGCTATTCCACTAGCAACATTCCATGTAGAAGGCTGCGCAGGCTTCTGTTTCTGTGAGTCTGACGTCCTGCACGTACGTGCAGGACGTCAGACTCACAGAAGCAGAAGCCTGCGCGGCCACATTGGTGATCTACAAGGGCCGACTTCTACATGGAATGTTGCTAGTGGAATAGCAACATTCCATGTAGAATCTATAGAAATCAAAATAAAACATGGAAAAGAAAATAAGATGATACCTTTTTTATTGGACATAACTTAATACATTTCTTGATTAGCTTTCGAAGGTTGCCCTTCTTCCTCAGATCGGAAAAAAGTACAAGGATTAGGGGACGCTCAAGGAAGCTATATGGTACCTTTAAAAATATAGAGGATGAAAGAGTCAGAATATCTTCTATATGACACTTTTCTCAATAAGACTTATAATTCTTCAAACAGATCAAATTAGGAGAACTCTGGAGAATACTTTTTTCAGGAGGAAAAAGCCCCAGAACCCCTCCCTTCCATACATTTACATTTTTTTCAAGTAATGGGAATTGTTAGGGTTCACGCCATTGGCATAAAACTTTCTTATTGCAGTAAGTGAAAGACTCCAATCTTCTTTCATCATGTGGACACCCAATGCAATGTGATAAACCAAAATTAGAAGAACTTCTCTTTCAATCTCAAAGTGCGCTTCAAAACATATATCTGTTGCCTCCGCCGACTACGGCCAGAGTATCGCAGTGTGCTGTTTCAAGACAAAACAGCATGTCAGTCTGTCTTTCTCACACTTCTAACTGAGGGGCCCTTTTACTAAGCCGCTGTAGGCTCTACGCACGTACAGCTTGCGCCAAAATGAGACTACCGCCAGGCGAGCACACCCTCCTGGAGGTTAATTTCAGATTTTGCGCACGTCTTATAACGCCTGGATGAATTATTTATTTACTTCGTCCTACGCATGCTGGTTCTGGCTGTAATCAGCACTTGGTGTGCGCCAACAAGTCACTGCACGTGTAGCACGTCAGCCTTTACCGCTAGATCAGTGGGTGGCGTTAAGGGCTCAGCCTGGTTTTGGGCGCGCAATGGTTTCATTGTTCTGCAGTCTCTTTTCCTGTCCCATTAAAAAAAAAAACATTTTTTGTAGATACAGTAAATACTGGCCTGGCGAGCGCCCAATGTACATATCTATACTACCGCAGGCCACTTTTTACCGTGGTTTAATAAAAAGACTCCTTAATCTTCTCGTCACTGGGTTTCTGCCACTTTGAATTCCTATCACTTTGAAAAAACGTAAATGTGTGGATGGGACGGGATTGGAGGCTTTTTCCTCCTGCAGAAAGTATTCTCCAGAGTTTTTGTAATTTGATCAGTTTATTTATTTATGAGGATTTATTTACTGCCTTTTTGAAGGAATTCACTCAAGGCGGCGTACAGTAAGAATAGATCAAACATGAGCAATAGGCAATTACAGCAGTAAAAATATTCGAACAACAATACAAAGTATGGCATGGTATACTACTTACAAGTCAACAAAATATGTACTAGAACATTATAATTGGTAGTGAAGGGTAAGGCAAAGTTGTAACATATAGATGAGTAAGAAAGTAGGAAGAATTTGAAAGTAAGGTGATTGATCTGAAGAAAGTTGCACTTGAGGTCAGAGAGATGGTTAAATATCATCTCAGCAAGGGTAACATAGTAGATGACGGCAGAAAAAGACCTGCACAGTCCATCCAGTCTGCCCAACAAGATAAACTCATATGTGTATACCTTACCTTGATTTGTACCTGCCTTTTTCAGGGCTCAGACCGTATAAGTCTGTCCAGCAGTATTTCCCGCCTCCCAACCACCAGTCCCGCCTCCCATCACTGGCTCTGGCACAGACCGTATAAGTCTGCCCAGCACTATTCCCCGCCTCCCCACCACCAGCCTCGCCTCCCCCCACCGGCTCTGGCACAGACCGTATAAGTCTGCCCAGCAGTATTTCCCGCCTCCCAACCACCAGTCCCGCCTCCCATCGCCGGCTCTGGCACAGACCGTATAAGTCTGCCCTGCACTATCCCTGTCTCCCAACCACCAACCCCTCTTCCCCCACCTGCTCCGCCACCCAATTTCGGCTAAGCTTCTGAGGATCCATTCCTTCTGCACAGGATTCCTTTATGCATATCCCACGCAAGGGTAGGAGTGGATAAATGTCCTGCTGCAATATGTGCAGCCTGTGTCACTCCTTTGGGGTTTTTTTTGTAAGTATTTTTATTGTTCCATAGATTCAGTTACAGACATCGAGAGCAATTACAATACAAAAAGAAAACATGTCCTAACAACTTCTGCCAACATTCTACTGATCTCCAGGTTTTATTTTTTCCATTTCTTCCCCCCCCCCCCCCATCAAAGATCCCTCCCCCTGTCTTCTCCCCTCCCCCCCTCCCACCTCTACCTCTTGTCGCTTAATCAGCACACGTACATTCTAGGGTGAATAGCGCTGGTTAAAATGCTATTGTTGCCTAAGCCTACTTTATCCGTTACAGATGCTCCCTCTGTGGGTGAGAGCACTCCTTGTGTGTGTGAGTGAGACTAACAAGTTAGTTACTTTTTCCAAGATCCGAGCTTTCAGCTGCTTCCTGAAGTAGAGATGGTCTTGTGTTAAGCAGAATCTTTCAGGGAGTCCATTCCAGAGTGTGGGGGCTACTCCGGAGAAGGCTCGCTTGCGGGTATCACATCGTGTAATGTCTTTTGGAGAGGGTGTGGTTAGGGATATCCCTTGAGAGGACCTTAGTGTCCTTGGCGGTGTGGAGAGGATCATCCTATTCTTCAGATACTCTGGGCCATTTCCTTTCAGGGCCTTGAAGATCAGACATAGAGTTTTAAATTTAGCCCTGTATTGTACTGGTACATAAGTATTGCCATACTGGGAAAGACCAAAGGTCCATCGAGCCCAGCATCCTGTTTCCAACAGTGGCCAATCCAGGTCACAAATACCTGGCAGAAACCCAAAGAGTAGCAAGGTTCCAGAATTCTAAAGAATAACAAGATTCCATGCAGAATTTCAAAGTGTAGCAAGATTCCATTCAGAATCCCAAGTACATAAGTGTTGCCCTACTGGGACAGACCAAAGGTCCATCAAGCCCAGCATCCTGTTTCCAACAGTGGCCAATCCAGGTCACAAATACCTGGCAGAAACCCAAAGAGTAGTAACATTCCATGTAGGACCCCAAAGAATAGCAAGATTCTAGAATTCTAAAGAATAACAAGATTCCATGCAGAATTTCAAAGTGTAGCAACATTCCATGTAGAACCCCAAAGAGTAGCAAGATTCTAGAATTCTAAAGAATAACAAGATTCCATGCAGAATTTCAAAGAGTAGCAACATTCCATTCAGAATCCCAAGTACATAAGTATTGCCATACTGAGACAGATCGAAGGTCCATCAAGCCCAGAATCCTGTTTCCAACAGTGGCCAATCCAGGTCACAAATACCTGGCAAGATCCCAAAACAGTACAATACATTTTATACTGTTTATCCCAGAAATAGTGGTTTTTCCATAGCCCATTCAATAGCGGTCTATGGACTTGAAGTACTATAGTCTTATTGAGAAAGAGTATTATATAGAAAAAAAAAATACTTTTAAAACAAACAGGAGGAAATATTTTTTCACTCAACGAATAGTTTTAAGCTCTGGAACTCGTTGCCAGAGGATGTGGTATCAGCGGTTAGTGTATCTGGGTTTCAAAAAGGTTAAGGGATCCTTTTACTAAGGTGCGCTGAAAAATGGCTTGCGGTAGTGTAGGTGCGGGTTTGGGGCGCGCACCAATCCATTTTTCAGCGCGCCCGTAAAAAAGCCCTTTTTAAAAAATGTTGTCAAAAATGGATGTGCAGTAAAATGAAAATTGCCACGCGTCCATTTTTGGTCTGAGACCTTACCACCAGCCATCGACCTAGTGGTAAAGTCTCACATGGTAACCGGGCGGTAATAACCTAAGCGCATCAATAAATACAAAAAAACAATAAATACTATATTAAAAAGTAAGTATGAAATAAAAACAAAAACTCTCATAGAATGGGACTGATTTTCAGTGAGCCAGCAGTGGTTAGATGCCCGTAGGCCTATAATCCAGGCCTACAATCCAGTTTTCAAAGGCAAACTTCAATTACATTGCATAAACTCTCCTGAAGGCTAGAAGGGCGATTACCTACCTGTCAACACTCTGGTTTTGTATGCTTTTATTGAAATGGATTTTATTCTTGTGATCTAGGAATGTACATTGGTTAACACACATTACGTTTGATAAGGGGCTTAAAATTTTTAGTCTGTGCAATATTGATTTAATGTCCATTAACTTACAAATTCAACTTACATGCAATTGATTTCTGTACATTAAAAAGTTCTAATGCACAGAGGCCCAGCCTGACCACTAGGCGGAATATGCATCGGCTACAACGGGGCCTTGAGCATCTGTCCATACTCAAAGCCTGCCACCTCCCACCTCCTCCAAAACAGGAGGTTGGGAGGAGACAGAATGAGGCAGGTTATGAATATGAATGTATGCTGAAGGCCTTACTACTGGATGCAGAAACCTTGTTTAGCAGCAACGAGTAGGAGGAGAAGCAAAGGGAGATGGAGAGAGACTGGAAATGTGGGGGAGGGTAGAGAAAGATAGAAAGATTAAATGCTGGACACCTCAGAGGGTAGGAAGCAAAAGGGATCTAGTTGGACACCACTGGGGGAGTAGGGTGGAAACATACTGGATAGTGCTGGGCAGACTTATACGGTCTGTGCCAGAGCCGGTGGTGGGAGGCGGGACTGGTGGTTGGGAGGCGGGGATAGTGCTGGACAGACTTATACGGTCTGTGCCAGAGCCGGTGGCGGGAGGCGGGGCTGGTGGTTGGGAGGCGGGGATAGTGCTGGGCAGACTTATACGGTCTGTGCCAGAGCCGGTGGTGGGAGGCGGGACTGCTGGTTGGGAGGCGGGGATAGTGCTGGACAGACTTATACGGTCTGTGCCAGAGCTGGTGGTGGGAGGCGGGGCTGGAGGTTGGGAGACAGGGATAGTGCTGGGCAGACTTATATGGTCAGTGCCAGAGCTGGTGGCGGGAGGCGGGGCTGATGGTTGGGAGGTGGGGATAGTGCTGGGCAGACTTATATGGTCTGTGCCAGAGCCGGTGGTTGGGAGGCTGGGCTGCTGGTTGGGAGGCAGGGATAGTGCCGGGCAGACTTATACGGTCTGTGCCCTGAAAAAGACAGGTACAAATCAAGGTAAGGTATACATATATGAGTTTATCTTGTTGGGCAGACTGGATGGGCCATGCAGGTCTTTTTCTGCCGTCATCTGCTATGTTACTATGTCTTGAGGGGTAGGAAAGGGTTGTTGAGGAGGTTAAGGAAAGCAAGGGCAGATACTGGACACCTCAGAGGATAAGGAAGAAAGGGGAAATGTTGAACTATGAAGGGGGTTTGGCCCTGAGCTGTCCATGGGAAACATGGAGTGGAGGAGTGGCCTAGTGGTTAGAGCACCAGTCTTGCCATTCAGAGGTGGCTGGTTCAAATCCTAGTGCTGCTTCTTGTGATCTTGGGCAAGTCACTTAACCCTCTATTGCCTCTTGTACAAACTTAGATTGTGAGCCCTCCTGGGACAGAGAAATATTCAGAGTACCTGAATGTAACTCACCTTGAGCTACTACTGAAAAAGGTGTGAGCAAAATCTCAATAAATAAAATATACCTGAAGGTTCACTGATGACATCAGATACCCTTGGGCCAGTAATGAATGCACATTAAACATTTTTTTTAATCAGGGACGGCCAGACCATTAGGCCACCTGAAGCGGGGGCCTCAGGCGCCGCTCATCAGGAGTGGCACCTCAGAGGGGCAGCATCTCCCCTTCATGGCATTTTACCTCACTGCAACGTTCCAAACCTGGCAGTGGCAGCGAATCCCATACACTGCCCTGCCACCACCGGCACCCACCTTTTCCCTTTACTGCAGCTCCCGCTCTGATGTAACTTCCTGTTTCGTCGGAGGCTCAGGCAGCCACAGTAAAGAGAAAAAGTGGGTGCTGCCGCTGCCGGGTTTGGAATATCACCATGAGGTAAAACGCCGCTAAGGGAAGGGGGTGGCATCTCGGCCCGGGGGGGGGGGGGGGGGGAGGTGGCAAGTTAGCTCCACCTCAGTTGGGCTGGCCCTCTTTTTTTATTAACACAAATGTGTGACATGAAATGAAAAGACATCTGAAAATTGGGAAAACAAGGCCAAATGAACCTAAAATTTTTGGCCTGTGCACATCCCTATTGTGATCCACTATGAGCCAGCACTTGACACAGTAACATAGCAGAATGATAGATGACGACAGATAAAGACTAAAATAGCCCATCTAGTGCCTGCATGTAGGATTAGCTGAATATAAGTTGTCAATAATAAATATATAGACCAGGATGGAAGCATTTTAAGACTAGAAAAGGCTGAATCAGCAGGCAGCTGTGTTTCCTACAGGGGAATTGCTTCCCATGTCCTGACGGTGGATGCCCAATGATGGGACACTACGCTAACACCTATGGTGGCATCACAAGTGAGACTCAGGTATTCTACTTGAACACTGGAAGTGCCGCACCTTATTCCAGTAAGACTTTGCTTAATTTACTTTCTCCTTCTCGTAAACGTCGCATAAAGTGTTGTTGTTACCAAAACGCCGTAACCTACGGTGGTTTTACAGCTAAAATCGTGGAAGTGTGCAAATAAGCACCTCTCACATCAAGTTATCTGGCCACGGACCTGACCATCTCTAAGCCACATCAGAGAAACATTATGGCTGATATTCAGCCTCAGTGGTTGGTGTTTTTGTTTCTAAACGCCAGCCGCCACAGCTGAAATAAATCTGAATATTTGGTGACGGTATCCACAACTTTTTTGCTATCCTATCTGCCACATGGAGAGTAATTCCATGTTTTTCGTGCCTGCATTTAAGTGCCTCTTGCAAGTGTAAATATACAGATACTGTTAGTTACGCAGGTTCCCTGCCAGCATTTACATGCCCCGTAGGGCGTAGCTACATGGGGCCAGGGGGCCTGGGCCCCCGTAGATTTGGCCCTGGACCCCCCTGCTGACGACCCTCTCAACCCCCCTCCCGCCGCCAACCCTCCCCCGCTGTTGCCGTGGGCTGCCTTTGCTGGCGGGGGACCCCAATCCCTGCCAGCCGAGGTCCTCTTCTTCCCGCGCAAGGCTTTGTTCTGTTTCTGATGTCCTGTACGTGCAGGACGTCAGACTCACAGAAACAGAACGGAGCCTTGCAGATCAGCCAGCAACGGACGTCAAACGCACAGGAACAGAACGAAGCCTTGCAGATCAGCCAGCAACGGACGTCAAACGCACAGGAACAGAACGAAGCCTTGCAGATCAGCCAGCAACGGACGTCAGACACAGAAACAGAACGAAGCCTTGCAGATCAGCCAGCAACGGACGTCAGACGCACAGAAACAGAACGAAGCCTTGCGGATCAGCCAGCAACGGACGTCAGACACAGAAACAGAACGAAACCTTGCGGATCAGCCAGCAACGGACGTCAAACGCACAGGAACAGAACAAAGCCTTGCAGATCAGCCAGCAACGGACGTCAGACACAGAAACAGAACGAAGCCTTGCGGATCAGCCAGCAACGGACGTCAGACGCACAGAAACAGAACGAAGCCTTGCAGATCAGCCAGCAACGGACGTCAGACTCACAGAAACAGAACGAAGCCTTGCAGATCAGCCAGCAACGGATGTCAAATTTCACAGAAATAGAACGAAGCCTTGCAGATCAGAAAGCAACGGACGTCAGACGCACAGAAACAGAACGAAGCCTTGCGGATCAGCCAGCAACGGACGTCAAACGCACAGGAACAGAACGAAGCCTTGCAGATCAGCCAGCAACGGACGTCAGACACAGAAACAGAACGAAGCCTTGCAGATCAGCCAGCAACGGACGTCAGACGCACAGAAACAGAACGAAGCCTTGCGGATCAGCCAGCAACGGACGTCAGACACAGAAACAGAACGAAACCTTGCGGATCAGCCAGCAACGGATGTCAAACGCACAGGAACAGAACAAAGCCTTGCAGATCAGCCAGCAACGGACGTCAGACACAGAAACAGAACGAAGCCTTGCGGATCAGCCAGCAACGGACGTCAGACGCACAGAAACAGAACGAAGCCTTGCAGATCAGCCAGCAACGGACGTCAGACTCACAGAAACAGAACGAAGCCTTGCAGATCAGCCAGCAACGGATGTCAAATTTCACAGAAATAGAACGAAGCCTTGCAGATCAGAAAGCAACGGACGTCAGACGCACAGAAACAGAACGAAGCCTTGCGGATCAGCCAGCAACGGACGTCAGACACAGAAACAGAACGAAACCTTGCGGATCAGCCAGCAACGGACGTCAAACGCACAGGAACAGAACAAAGCCTTGCAGATCAGCCAGCAACGGACGTCAGACACAGAAACAGAACGAAGCCTTGCGGATCAGCCAGCAACGGACGTCAGACGCACAGAAACAGAACGAAGCCTTGCAGATCAGCCAGCAATGGACGTCAGACTCACAGAAACAGAACGAAGCCTTGCAGATCAGCCAGCAACGGATGTCAAATTTCACAGAAAAAGAACGAAGCCTTGCAGATCAGAAAGCAACGGACGTCAGACGCACAGAAACAGAACGAAGCCTTGCGGATCAGCCAGCAACAGACGTCAGACTCACAGAAACAGAACAAAGCCTTGCGGATCGGCCAGCAACGGACGTCAAACTCAAAGAAACAGAACGAAGCCTTGTAGATCAGCCAGCAATGGACGTCAGACACAGAAACAGAACGAAGCCTTGCGGATCAGCCAGCAACGGACGTCAGACTCACAGAAACATAATGAAGCCTTGTAGATCAGCCAGCAATGGATGTCAGATACAGAAACAGAACGAAACCTTGCGGATCGGCCAGCAACGGACGTCAAACTCACAGAAACAGAACGAAGCCGTCGCAGGAAGAAGAGGACCTCCTCGGCTGGCGGGGATTGGGGTCCCCCGCCAGCAAAGGTAGGTGACAGCGGTGGAGGGTTGGCAGCGGGAGGGGGGGTCGAGAGGGTCATCAGCAGGGGTCGTCAAAGGTGACGGTGGCGGCGGTGGGGGGGGGGGGGGGGTCCGGCAGCGCCAGAGGGGGGGATAAAATGTGCCCCCTCACCTCAGGCTCTGGACCCCCCCCCCCTCCTGCCGAAGTCTGGCTACGCCCCTGCTGTAGGCACACCAGGTTTATGGCTGTAAATGTTAGACATATCAATACCGGGTTACGTTAGTATTCTACAACAGAACCAGAGTGCCCAGGTGCCATTATAAAATAAACTCCTAATGCGTGTCCTCAGGGCAGCTTAATAGAGTGACAATCCCAAAGAGTAGCAACGTTCCATGCTACTGTTCCGTTCCCTAAAAGTATGTATAAATGTTATGAAAATATATGGGAATATTCTAGTGGTAGTTGCTGGAAATTATTAGTTGTAATCTTTAAGCGTTGGGACTTACGGTGAATTGAGTTACAGTGCCCTTCCCCCGCACTTTACATTCTTTGGACTTATTAACAGGCATAAGGTAAAGTCATATCACTTATAGTAGAGGTTCTGGAAATCTATGCAGGTACCTGTATTGCAGGATTCCAGCTGTCCTACATTGGTAAGAAAAGGTTATACCCTGCAACAGACAGAGACCTTGAGTTTCCAGGGGGAAGGAAACATCCATCGCCCTCAGTTGAGGGTTATCCTTCACAATGTTTCCTATGCACAATTTGTGTTTGATTTCTGCTTTTCAGGGTGGAGATGTAAAATATCTGTGAAACTACCGAGATCTGACCTTTCCTTGCAAATCCTTGTAGCTTTGAGCACCGCTAACGGGAACACACAGGAATATGGGATTAAGAAGTGAGTTTCACTGTTGAATGTAAATCTTTTTAAGACTAAGTAGATTCGGTGGCAGAGCCAGTGGCGGGAGGCGGCGATGGTGCTGGGCAGACTTATACGGTCTGTGCCAGAACCGGTGGTGGGAGGCGGGGCTGGTGGTTGGGAGGCGGGGATAATGCTGGGCAGACTTATTCAGTCTGTGCCCTGAAGAGGACAGGTACAAATCAAGGTAAGGTATACAAAAAAATTAGCACATATGAGTTTATCTTGTTGAGCAGACTGGATGGACCGTGCAGGTCTTTTTCTGCCGTCATCTACTATGTATCTACCTCCACCAATTGTGCAGTAGACACAAGGGGGGATCGATTGGGTTATATGATCATGTTAATAAGATTCGTGAAAAACATGATGAAAGTAGCAGTCTCTGATCACACTGTTTTTTGTGAAGCTGAATTAAAGTGATCTCGACCTATTTCAGCCTCTCCCGCAGATGGATACCCAGATGAGCTGTGGCGTTTTATGACTGCAGAGTTTGTAATTCAGCTCTTTTCCCGTTTTCAAGTCTAAACTACAAGCCCACCTCTTTACCACTGCTTTTGACTCATAACTGTTGGATTATTTGTAGTAAATAATTAGCAGATTTTAGTACACACAGCTTCAGCTTTAGAAATGTTAATTTCTTTCTTCATCTCTCTCTCATTCACCCCTGAATAATTCACTGCTGAGTCACTTTAAAGTTGAAGTAACAAAACATCTGTTTACTCACAGTTTGTAGTTAGATTATAATCAGACAGGCTTATATATACATATTACTATACATTTGTATTATCAGCTCCTTCCATGTGCTTAGATGGTAATGGATGCTCACACCACCATAGATCCTCTCAGGTTAGGAGAGATCATGAGCTCCATGTGCTCCATGTGCTGCATCTGCTGTGTCTAACCCCCACAGGAAGTTGCATAGCAGTGTGACCTCTCTAAGTAATTCACATCAGAGGTCACAGAGTAATCACAGAGAAATAATAGGTGACAGTCAATGCATGTAAAAATACAATAAATTCCAACAAACCCCTTCTCATGCATAACTGTCATGCAATTATTTATTCATACAAAGTCCAAGCTTTATACGCAGATTCACAAAATGTTCTCTGGGTAACGGTTTGGTCATGATGTCAGCTGTCATCTCACTGGTGTGACAATAGTGTAGACTGATGACCCCTTCTTTCGCCAACTCTCGCACGTTGTGGTATTTCGTTGCGATGTGCTTGGTGCGTGACTGAACCTTGTCATTCTGTGACAGTCGGATGCAGCTCTGATTATCTTCCATTATCTGGATTGGTCTCTGTTCAGCTATTCCAAAATCCAGCAAAAGTTTTTCAATCCACATCAGTTCTCTGCACGCTTCCGATACAGCCACGTATTCAGCTTCTGTAGAAGACAGACTCACAATACTTTGTTTATGACTGGCCCATGAAATTTGTACATTTCCATACATAAACACATATCCACTTGTGGATTTATAATCAGAATGATCCCCTGCCCAATCTGAATCACAGTAACATATTAGTTTTGGATTACTATTGGCTGAAATCTTTAATTTACAATCAATGGTACCCTTTAAATACCTTACCATCCTTTTAACTGCAGTCCAATCTGATTTGGTAGGTGAGCTGACCCTTCTGCTCAAAATTCCTACTGCATTTGCTATATCAGCCCTGTATGTGGTAGCTAGATATAAAAGCTTACCTATGGCTGATCTATATTGGATGTTATCTGGTAAAGGTTCTCTTACTGTTTCATCCTTCAGAAAATCAGTGATCATGGGAGTGCTTACAACTTGGGCATCTTGCATACCTAAACTTTCAATAAGCTCATTTATTTTCTGCTTCTGGCTTAGAAGATAAGAACCATCATTTTGTTTCTCAATTTCTATACCAAGATAGTATGACACATTACCAAATTCTTTTATCTCAACATTCTGGTTTAAACACTTTACAATGTCCTTGTACTCTTGCTCACTTTTGCTTGCAATGAGCAGATCATCAACAAAAGCTAAAATGTATGCATATTGTCCATTTGTGCACCTAGTGTACAAACATTTATCTGCTTCACCTTGCTTAAAACCTAAATTTGTCAATATTTCATGCAATTTATCATTCCAACATTTTGCACTTTGCTTTAATCCATAAAGACCTTTGTTTAATTTACACACTAGCTGTCTTTGTTTTGTATTTATGAAACCTGTTGGTTGTTCCATGTACAAGTCTTCAGTTATATCTCCATGAAGGAACGCTGTTTTCACATCAATGTGGTTGACTTGCATGCCTTTTGAGACTGCAATGCTCAGAAGTGTTCTGATTGTCGTGTGTTTCACTACAGGTGCAAACACTTCATCAAAATCTTCTCCATATTTTTGAAGATATCCCTTTGCCACTAATCTGGCTTTATACCTTTCCACTTTTCCTTGTGCATTCCTTTTTAACTTGAATACCCATTTGCATCCTATAGCTTTCTTGCCAGGAGGTAATTTTGTAAGAATCCAAGTATTATTTTTATCCAATGCATCAATTTCTTCTTGTGCAGCTTTATGCCATTCAGCAGCTACTTCTGCTGGCATTTTCTCAATCTCATCCCATGTTAAGGGCTCTTGAGCTTCTGCTGACTTTGTTAGGTAAGACAGTCTTGGGGGTGGAACACCTTTGTTTTCCCTGGATGAGCGTCTGACAACAGGTTGGTCTGACCTTTCCGCATCCTCTAAATCTGAGAGTTCTTCTCCAATTGATTCCCCTTCTCCAACTGTACTGTCTTCTTCAATGATCCTTTCTGTGTCTGCTTCCTCTGCCTGTTCCTCGTTAGATACAGATGAGTTGCTTTCAGACATCTGCCTTGGTATGGCATTTATATACACTGGCATGTCTATTATGGTTCTAGTTTCATATTCTGGATGATAAGGCTCATCTGGGATAATCCAGCCTTTATCAACCCTTTTGTTTTCATCAAAATATGTAACATGTCTTATGCCAACAATGCCAGTTTTCAGATTCAAAATTCTATATCCTTTGTGTCCTGGAGCATAGCCAACTAAAATGCCCCTTTCTGTTGTGGAATCCAGCTTATGCCTTCTTTGCTTTGGTACATGAGCATATGCTGTACTTCCAAATGTTCTTATGTGTGACAGGTTTGGCTTCCTACCATGCCATGTCTCATGTGGTGTGCGCTCAGCGCCTTTAGTTGGCATTCTGTTTTGTAGGTACACTGCTGTGAGAATGGCTTCCCCCCATAGTCTTTTAGGGAGATTGCTATCTGACAGCATACATCTGGTCATTTCCACAAGTGACCTAAATTTTCTCTCTGCAACAGAATTTTGTTCTGGTGTATAAGCTACTGTTGTGATATGTTGAATGCCTTCTTGTTCTAGAAATGTGCGCATGCTTTGTGAAGTGAACTCACCACCATTGTCGGTCTGAAGAACCTTTGGTTTTCTTTCAAATTTGTTGCTCACCATGGCTACGTATTTCTTCAGCATGTCTGTGACTTGACTTTTCTCTTTCAGCAAATAGGCCACACAATATCTAGAGAAATCATCCAAGAATATTAGCACAAATCTGTTATTTCCCAATGATGGGATATTAAACGGTCCACATAAGTCACTGTGTATTAAGTCCAGCACTTTATTACTCCTATTTCCTGTGTATGCAGGAAATGAGGGTCTCACACCTTTTTGAGTAACACAGTCTATGCATTTCTCCATTTTACCAGCATCTGCACTTATCTGAATGCCTGTGGCCAGTTGCTTACTGTAAAGATCCTGGATCACCTTAGAATCACGATGTCCCAGGCGGCGGTGCCAGATTTCCAGACTACATTTACCATCATTCTTCCTTACTTGCGCCATATGTGAGGCTTCACCTGAAATGCTCAGTTTATAAACATCATTATGCATAAAAGCTTCAGCATACACTTCATCATTTTTAGAGATTGTGCACTTACTGTTTTCAAAATGAATCACAAATCCCTTCTTATCTAATGTAGATACACTAAGCATATTGCAAACTGCTTGGGGAATATACAAGACATCACTTACAGGAATTTCTTTAACTTCATTAGACACTTTGCATTTTAAGAATCCAATACCTTTTGCTTGGATCTTAGCAGTCCCTGCGTTTGCAGTTTTAAGAATACCTTCCTCTGGACACATTTCCTGAAAGAAATCTTTACAATTGGTTAAATGGCATGTGCTCCCCGAATCCAAAATCCAAGTACTTTCATTTGAATTATTATTTACCATAGTCAAAGATTTTTCTGCCATTAGAAAGCCCTTGTGTTTATCTTTGTCCTTCATACATTTCCTGGTTTGAAAATTCTTTAGTTCCATTGGCTTAGGTGAGCTAGAGGGAGTGTTTTGTGTTTCCTTACACCATTTAGATACATGTCCCTCCTTTCCACATGAGTAGCAAATCAGCTTGCCCTTGGGTGGAGTTTTCCCATAGCTCCGCCTTCCTCTGTTCTTTGCCAAGAAATTTGTTTCATTTCTCTCTGACTTGCTTTGAGAACACATCTCCTCAGAATCATTTATTATGCATTCCTGCCTTAGTTTTGATGTTGTCTGTTCAAAAGATTGCCCTTCAATGGCCTCATTTACAGACCTAAAAACATCAAACTTCTTTGATAGTGAGGTAAAAAGAAATGCTCTTTTCAATGCATCACACATGGGAATTCCAGAAAGTTCTAACTTTTGAAATGAAGACATAAGATGCATAATGTGATCATTACATTTACTTTTATCCCTTAATTTGGTTTCATTCAACTCTGCCAACCAAATTGGTTGCTGCTTTGCATATGTAGTTGCATACATAGTTCTCAGTTTATATAAAATGTCCTTTGGTGTATCTTTTCCCTCCACTAATATGGCTTGTTTCTCTGAGAGAGCTTCCAAAAGCATGCACTTCACATAATAGTTTGCATTGTCCCATTCAGCCATATTTTCAGCTGTTCTGTCTTGGTCTAAGCATATATTTAATCTTTTTGCTCGAAGGAGACATATGAATCTTAGTTCCCACTGCTGATAATTAAACTCAGTTAATTTAGGCACCTTGAGAGAATAGAAAAATGGTGAATTTCTTCCCTCAGCCATTTTCTTAGCCTTCTGTCTGCTGTGTGGGGGGAGAGAGAGACAGACTGAATCTTTCCTTTAAAACTTAAGAGAAAAATGTGGCCTTTTTTTTTTTTCTGGTAATATTTCTCTTCTTTTTCAATTCCTGGACCCTGGGCCCATAACCCTTTTGTTGGATTATTTGTAGTAAATAATTATCAGATTTTAGTACACACAGCTTCAGCTTTAGAAATGTTAATTTCTTTCTTCATCTCTCTCTCATTCACCCCTGAATAATTCACTGCTGAGTCACTTTAAAGTTGAAGTAACAAAACATCTGTTTACTCACAGTTTGTAGTTAGATTATAATCAGACAGGCTTATATATACATATTACTATACATTTGTATTATCAGCTCCTTCCATGTGCTTAGATGGTAATGGATGCTCACACCACCATAGATCCTCTCAGGTTAGGAGAGATCATGAGCTCCATGTGCTCCATGTGCTGCATCTGCTGTGTCTAACCCCCACAGGAAGTTGCATAGCAGTGTGACCTCTCTAAGTAATTCACATCAGAGGTCACAGAGTAATCACAGAGAAATAATAGGTGACAGTCAATGCATGTAAAAATACAATAAATTCCAACAATAACCACTGCTCACCTGTCCTTTTTCCTCACCTCTTTATTCCCTTACCTTAATTGTTCTGTTTGTCTGCCTGTCTTATCTAGATTGTAAGCTCTTTGAGCAGGGACTGTCTTTTGTGTATGGTGTACAGCGCTGTGTATGCCTTGTAGCGCTATAGAAGTGATAAGTAGTAGTAGTAATGTAGAAGCCTGCCCTTGCAGATGTACGTGCAGGACGTCAGACTCACAGAAACAGAAGCCTGCGCGGTTGCATTGCTGATCTGCAAGGGCAGGTTTCTACATGGAATGTTGCTAGTGGAGGAGTAGCCTAGTGGTTAGTGCAGTGGAACATGGAATGTTGTTACTATTTGAGATTCTGGAATGTTGCTGTTACTTGAGATTCTACATGGAATGTTGCTACTATTGGAGATTCTGTTGCTGCTATTTGACATTCTACATGGAATGTTACTATTCCACTAGCAATATTCCATATTTAGATTGTGAGCTCTTTGAGCTGGGACTGTCTTTTTGTGTATGGTGTACAGCGCTGCGTATGCCTTGTAGCGCTATAGAAATGATAAGTAGTAGTACTAGTAGTGAATATTGCAATAGGTCATAATATGCAGGACTGAGCAGGAATACAATCTTAATTCTGATAGATCAATTATAGAGTTTTAATTAAAAGACATTGTTTTTGCTGTGCTGCAACGCTAAAACTGCTGCAATTCCGCTAATTTCTTTTACTGACACCATTTGACTTCTTGTTTTTCTGATTAAAGAAAAGACAACTCCTATTTCTCCATCATTGATGCTGAGGTTAAGTGTGAAGACACTTTGAAGGTTACCTTTCGCTGGAAACGCACCTTGATAAGTCTGTTCCAGCGAGTCCCAAACACCTTTGGAGCTGAATCTGTGACTGTGCAGTCTGGACAAGATGGAAGAGAGTAAGTGCATTTCTCACTCTTGGTTTTTATATTTTTTTTCAGTCAATGTAATATCACCTTAACAGTGAGATTGTTGACATTGAGGGTCAGTTTTATATCTCGGAGTCAGAGCTTCGAGGAAGAAGAGATAAGGAGACTGGTGTCTGGGCACCGGTAGATATATACGTAAGGACACTCCCGCGGGAGGTGGTGGAAATGAAAACGGTAACGGAATTCAAACATGCGTGGGATAAGCATAAAGGAATCCTGTGCAGAAGGAATGGATCCTCAGGAGCTTAGTCGAGATCGGGAGGCGGGGCTGGTGGTTGGGAGGCAGGGATAGTGCTGGGCAGACTTATACGGTCTGTGCCAGAGCCGGTGGTGGGAGGCGGGGCTGGTGGTTGGGAGGCGGGGATAGTGCTGGACAGACTTATACGGTCTGTGCCAGAGCCGGTGGTGAGAGGCGGGGCTGGTGGTTGGGAGGCGGGGATAGTGCTGGGCAGACTTATATGGTCTGTGCCCTGAAGAGCACAGGTACAAATCAAAGTAGGGTATACACAAAAAGTAGCACATATGAGTTATCTTGTTGGGCAGACTGGATGGACCGTGCAGGTCTTTTTCTGCCATCATCTACTATGTTACTATATGTATGATACGCAGAATCTGAAGTTTGGTTCTCTGCTAAGGGTTACCGGTCTGGATGATCCGGTTCCTGGAGGCTTCGTCACAGGATGTAATAATTTTAATGACTGGCGCACCTACTGGACATGCGTACAAAATGAAATTACCACCTGGGCCATGCGGTAGCCAGGCGGTAGTTCGAAACTGGGTGCACGAAGGCTCCTATGCGGCTTAGTAAAAGAACTCCTCAAGGAAGTATTGAATATTGCTCATTCAGTTATCAAAAGTGGAATCAGATTTCTGTGGTGAATGAGCTACACCCAACGCATAATTAAACTCTGGAATTTGTTGCCAGAGAACGTGGTGAAGGCAGTTAGCTTAGCAGAGTTTAAAAAGGGGTTAGATGGTTTCCTAAAGGACAAGTCCATAAACCACTACTAAACGGACTTGGGAAAAATCCACAATTCCAGGAATAACATGTATAGAATGCTTGTACGTTTGGGAAGCTCGCCAGGTGCCCTTGGCCTGGATTGGCCGCTGTCGTGGACAGGATGCTGGGCTCGATGGACCCTTGGTCTTTTCCCAGTGTGGCATTACTTATGTACAGGGTGAGCAGGATATTATAGTGCTGTCTGGTAATGAGAATTTAATTGCATTTTTGCTCCGTTTTCTTGGCTATCACAGAGGTTGACAAAATGTCAGTTATGAAATTTTAAGAAAAACAGACTCCTTGTTTTCTGGCCAAAAGCTTTAAATTTTTACAGATGTTTCATGTAGTGCTCTGGAAGAATTTTTTACTTTTAAAATCTAGAGTTTTGACTTTGGGGGACAACATTTTTCTTCCGTTTGTTTGATTGAGTTGATTCTAATTGTTTGATTTCATATAAAGATTATGTTTATTTATGATCCTGTACATCTTGAAAAGTTTATTCATAAGGAGATTTTTTTTTTCTGATTTACATGTTGGATAATGTATAGGTTGATGGGGAGAAAGGCTAAGGGGTTGTGATTTTACATGCTAGCTAAAGAATATGGCTAGTGTTATTCCATACTAGTAAGAAATGCCCGTTTCGGAAAAAAATAAAACGGGCGCTAGCAAGGTAATCCCCCCCCCCCCCACCATCCTCCCTCCCTCCCTCCTGAGTTCCAGACCCCCCCTCCGTCCCTCCCTTCCGAGTTCCACACCCCCCCTCTCCCTCCCTCCCTCCGTCCCTCACTCCCTCCCTCCCTCACTTACTTGGTTGCGAGTTTGTGATAAAAGTTCGCAGCGCTCTCCCCGCTGCTGTCACTGAATCTCTGGAACTCGTGCGTTGTGCCTTCGCCGCCCCACCCTCAACATCATTCGCCGCCCTGCCCTCACCGTCATCGCGTTTTGACGCGAGGGTGGAGCTACAGTGACTGCAGGCCAAACCAGATATCTCGGGCGCCTCATCCGGCTTGAGGCTTCATTGGAACGTTGGAGGTGTTTTTTTATATATATAGATGTTGCTTAATATTGTTTCTTTTCCTCTAAGGACCCTTCATTGTCTCTGAATTGTGGACTGCAGGCGTTCAGTATTTTCTTTATTTTTTTTTATCTGTTTTTTTCTTATGAGACTATTTCCTTTGTAGATACTTGAAAAACTTAATTGTTCAAAAGATTCAATAAAAAAAAAATAATGCAATAGAAATGCTCCCTTATTTCCCAGCCATCCAAAGACTGAATCCCCTGCCCTGGCAATCAGTGGGAGGGAGGTGGAAAGTTGCAAACAGAAGCAAAATTCAGAATCTAAACAGACTGAAATACTGCTTGCCATGTAGAGGACGGCATTCATAATGTTTAATTACCCCTCTCTAGACCTCCGGGGGACCCATGCCCACGGAGAAGAAGGGTGGGTTTCAGAGGACCACATTTTGACACGGAGGTGGAGAGGGGGTGTCAGAAGGCTCATTTTAAATCTGAGACCCAGGACCTCGGCTTTCTGAGTTCTGGTGTCTATGTGTATCTTTGGCCACCTATTCTCCCACATAATGTACTGAGGAGTAGAAGATACCTTACTTATGTGAACACTATTTGTGTAAGGATGTTCCAAGAAACACATAGACAATCAAGAAATTGAGGCACAGACTAGGAAAGCAAGTGATAGAGATAATCTTTATTCTCACCAATTGGAACTTCAATCTGGCACACTCATCAGTCAGATTCTCAGGTGGACCGACCGTAGTTCTGCCCTCTGGGTAGAGTTGGGGAAAGCTCCAAACTCCGCCTAGATTTGCAAACCTTATAAACCATCTGCTGTCCATTCAATTCAATAAGGACACATTTTTTTCATCTGTGAATCATACTTAACCGCAGATCAGGTGCCCACCTTCCCCCTCCTTTCTGATATTTCTTAATAACTGCCATTTCCTGAAGTGTAAACATCTTTCCTAACATAGAGAGATTAGTATTCATATCTCATGAACCAGGACGCCATCTTTCCAAAAGCAGACTCCATTTTATGAACCAATCTTCTTACTATTTTAGCCATTAATTCCTCCATCTTGGCCCTTACACTGCATTTGAATGTCACACTAGATCCTAATAAGGCTTGCCAACCGGTCCTGCTTCCACAGACACTCAGCTACAAGGCCATCATCACATTTTAGAGGCCTAGTCAGTGCTTTTCAGCAGCTTAGGCTATAGAACTCGGCCCACCACTATTCCAGTGGATGGGTCTCAAGTTGTGACACATATTAACAACAGCATACGGGGTGTCGTGGTGTTTCTTATGACGACGGGATCAGCAAGTGACTTTGTCATATTATAAGAACTGAGTCTGGTCTGCCTTTTTTGCATGTAGGAATTTGTAGCCCTACGTGCAATGAGGCTATTCCAGGTCTGACTTGGGGGCCAGTGCATCACGCTTAGCGCACGGTTTCCTCATTCAAGTGAAGCGCAAACCGTTTGCTCCCCAAAGCAGTAACTAAAACGTATCTAAATAGGCCAAGAGCAAAAACTACTACTACTACTATTTAGCATTTCTATAGCGCTACAAGGCGTAGGCAGCGCTGCACAAACATAGAAGAAAGACAGTCCCTGCTCAAAGAGCTTACAATCTAATAGACAAAAAATAAAGTAAGCAAATCAAATCAATTAATGTGTTCAGGGAGGAGGAGAGGAGGGTAGGTGGAGGCGAGTGGTTACAAATGGGTTACGAGTCAAAAGCAATGTTAAAGAGGTGGGCTTTCAGTCTAGATTTAAAGGTGGCCAAGGATGGGGCAAGACATAGGGGCTCAGGAAGTTTATTCCAGGCGTAGGGTGCAGCGAGACAGAAGGCGCGAAGTCTGGAGTTGGCAGTAGTGGAGAAGGGAACAGATAAGAAGGATTTATCCATGGAGCGGAGTGCACGGGAAGGGGTGTAGGGAAGGACAAGTGTGGAGAGATACTGGGGAGCAGCAGAGTGAGTACATTTATAGGTTAGTAGAAGAAGTTTGAACAGGATGCGAAAACGGATAGGGAGCCAGTGAAGGGTCTTGAGGAGAGGGGTAGTATGAGAGAAGCGACACTGGCAGAAGATGAGACGGGCAGCAGAGTTTTGAACCGACGAGAGGGGAGAGGTGACTAAGTGGGAGGCCAGCAAGAAGCAGATTGCAGTAGTCTAAACAAGAGGTGACAAGGGTGTGGATGAGGGTTTTGGTACAGTGCTCGGAAAGAAAGGGGCGGATTTTTACCATGGCAGAGCACGCTGGGCGCAGACACAGGTCTGAAGTAGCGGCAAGTACACAGAAGTCTGAGCAGAAAGAAAAGCGCAATGGGCAACCAAAGCTGCATATGACTACATCTTTCCAGTACTTTATTCCAGCTGCCCCTCCCCCAACAGTTTTGTCTTGTTAGCTGTGCTCTTGCAGGCATGAAATCCCCAGTAGAGAGGGGGGGGGGGTATTTGGAGTTTTGTGGACCTTTTTTTATGAATGTATATGATTCTGTTGTTTTTATTGTAAGTAGTTCTAAGGTCCTGAGTGACCATGAGCAGGATATCATGACTATGGAAATAAATAACTTGTCTTGTCTCTTCTCAGGTCTACCTTCTGTAGCAATCAGAACGTGAAAGAGAACGATCTCCAAACTCTAACCCCTTGCTAAAAAAAAAAAAAAAAAAAACTCAGACAAGAACGACTTCAGGTAAAAACTTCCCTGGTACATTCTCTTACTATTTCTGGGTATCCTGAAAGCTACTGAGGCGAAGAAGGGAAAGGATGGGGAAGGGAGCGTTCTTACGCTTGAAGGCCTCACGTTCTAGTCATACTTTCTCTTTGCAGGTGCCACAGTCCTCTGCAAACGGATTCCCCCAGTCAGTTCTAAAGAGCCCAGCCCGTAAGAACTGACTGAATAAATGACAGAGAACTTTATAGAGGCAAAGAGGTAATATCTTAGCAAGATCCTGCAGTTTTCTCCACATCAAGGCCTGTTGGATTCCTGTTCCGAAGGATCTGGTGCATCTTCTCTTTAATTTTCCTCTTAAGTTGGTTCACTGAACTTTGGGGAGATCAATAGGAACAGATTCCAAACAGTCTAAATTAGTCTCCTCAAAGTTGCTTCCTCCTTCTCTCCTTGATTCTCAAGACCTCTACCTAAAAGTACAGGGAATGGCTTATCACCATCTCTGAAATTCCTGGCCTTTCCCCCTATGTGTAGAAGCAAGATGATTAATTGGCTCCAGAGGATGGACTAGCCCTGGTTTTACCCCATTCCATCTCCTTGTCTTAGTGTAGCGGGCTTTGATCCCGACGACCTGGCTTTGATTCCCACTGTAGCTCCTTGTGACCTTGGCCAAGTCACTTAACCCTCCATTGCTCCAGGTACAATAAAGACCTGTATATACTATGTAAACCCCACAGAAATGCAGTGTACCAAGTCCCATTTCCCTTTCCCTATTTGAGATTCTGTTGCTACTATTTGAGATTCTACATGGAATGTTGCTAGTGGAGGAGTAGCCTAGTGGTTAGTGCAACTGGGTTCAATTCCCCACTGCAGCTCCTTTTGACTCTGGGCAAGTCACTTCACCCTCCACTGTCCCAGGTACAAAATAAGTACCTGTATATACTATGTCAACTGCTTTGAAACCACAGAAAAAAAATCACAGAAAGGCAGTATATCATCCCATCTCCCTTTCCCTATTTGAGATTCTACATGGAATGTTGCTATTTGAGATTCTGTTGCTACTATTTGAGATTCTACATGGAATGTTGCTAGTGGAGTAGCCCAGTGGTGTTCCTAGGTCGGCTGCCACCCGGGGCGGATCACCACTGCGCACCCCCCCCCCCCCCCGGGGTGCAGCGGCGTCTGTCCCCCCAGGGTGCAGCACAACCCCCCCCCCCCCGGTGCAATGACCCCCCCCTCCCCGGCGCATCAAGCCCCCCCCCCCCCCGGGTACATTCTTGGCTGTTGGACGGTGCAGCCGCGTGCCTGTCGGCTCCACTGGCTCCCTGCTCCCTCTGCCCCGGAGCAGGAAGTAACCTGTTCCAGGGCAGAGGGAGCAGGGAACCAGTGGAGCAGACAGGTGCGCGGCTGCTCTCTGCACCCTCCAGCAGCGTGCACCCAGGGCGGACCGCCCCCAGCGCCCCGCCCTTGCTATGCCACTGGAGTAGCCTAGTGGTTAGTGCTGCGTATGTCTAGTAGCACTATAGAATGATTAGTAGTAGTAATAAATGGGTGAAGCCAGGCCCAATCCAGGTGATGTGGAAGCAGCTGTTAATCCAAGGTTCATTAGTATATGTTAATAATCAATGCCCAGTTTACCTTCCGGGAGGCACCGAGATCCAAAGGGACCAATGCTCTAGGGAATGTTAGCCCACCTGTAGGGTAAGAGTGATGCACCTGCAGTGCATTGGTGTCCAGTTGTCCCTAATAGATTGCTTCGGCACACTTACTTCACAGCTGCACAAGTCACAGGGGCGTAGTCACGGGTGGGCTTGGACGGGCCCTGGCCCAGCCACTTTTGCTCCAGGCTCGCCCAGCTTCTTCTGCTCGCTCTCCCTGTCCACGTGGTCTGCTCACTTTTACTGCCCTGAAGCGCCGTTCTCCCTCCAGCACCGGCGATTCCCATAGCCAGCCTTCTGCCAGCGCGCGTCGTCGGGGCCTCTTCTCAGGCACGACCCGCCTACTCTGCAACTTCCACCTTTGCGGGAAAACATGAAGTTGCAGAGTAGGTGGGAATGGATGATGATCTTAACAGAGACCCTTTAACTAGATTTGATATTAATAGGTCCATGTTTGATAACTTTGAAATTTTCCAGGTGTGTAGACAAATTAAAATTAACAGAGTACACATCCAATAATCAGACCCTCTAACAGAGAGCCTGTATATTTTTGGTATGTCACTTATAACATTGGTCAAAGTGGGTGGCATCCTTGGTTTTTCATTTGGAAAATTGGAAATAGATATGTTGAAATTTATAAACTTTACTCTGCGTACAGATTGACAGGTGCCGTACCTCTATTGTCACTATAAATGCTATAGGAGTGTCAAGAGGGGTACTTGATCAATTTAAAGCCAGAAATCATTTTTGTACTTACATTCCCAATAACATTGACACTGATAGGTTCCATTATAAAGGCATTACAAGACCTTTTTGCCTTAGCCAACAAAATTAGCTACTAAATCAGGTGTTGATACTGTTGTCCGGTACATTATTCCCTATGTTCAGAGGGTTGCTTTTCTGTTTTTCCAGTTCTGTCTGCATGTTTCTTTTTCTAATTTGTGGTCACTTATTCTATATTTGGTGTAAAGTCTGTCTGTGTTCTGCTTGTATAGACTAAGATACATGCTTCTGATAGTATGTAGGTTCTCTGTGGGGATCTGGTTTATACTTTCCCCAGAAGGAGGCAAATTAGTATTCAAAGACTCACTGTAATATTTACAGTGATTGCCTTTTCATAGAGTTGTTGCTGTTTGAATCTGGAGGGTTAGTGCTTTTATCACATTTAGATTAACTATATACGTTTGGAGTATTTTCTGTATATGCGTCTTTTGTGTTCACAGTGTCTGCAGTGGAAGGAGCATGTGTTGCAGTTAGGTGACACCACAATCTGAATATATTTTATTTATGTATTTTTTGATATGGTAAAGGGGAATGTTCTAGCTCAGTTGGGAGATGTGGCATTTGTGGTACAGAACCTAGAGGTGCAGAGTTTGTGTTGAGAATCTAAGAACATAACAGTAGACATACTGGGTCAGATCAGTGGTTTATCTAGCCCAGTATCAATCCAAAGGTCACAAGTACTTGGCAGAAACCCAAATAGTAGCAACTGTATATTTTTGGTATGTCACTTACAGCATTGGTCAAAGTGGGTGGCATCCTTGGTTTTTCATCCTCTATTGTCACTATCAAGAGGGGTACTTGATCAATTTAAAACCAGAAATCATTGTTATACTTACATTCCCAATAACATTGACACTGATAGGTTCCATTATAAAGGCATTACAAGACCTTTCTGCCTGAGTCTACAAAATTAGCTACTAAATCAGGTGTTGATACTGTTGTCTGGTGCATTATTCCCTATGTTCAGAGGTTTGCCTTAAGCCTCCTTGTTACTACTCTCAGTACAAGACAAACTACATTTCCATCATAAATTTTGTGTAGGACCACTGCTATTTATTGTACCTATTAATGCCGGTAACGCAAGTACACCTCTTTTATTAAGGAAGATATTTATTCTGCTTCTGCTGTTTAATTGAACTATCATAAGTTTCTTTCTAGTTTGTTACATTTTGCTAATTTGTATGGACAGGTTTAGATTGTTTTCCTTCCATTTTTAAAAACTGTTGTACCTTTCATCATTGGACCTCAAATGGTAACTAAGCAGACTGTTTTCTACTGTTGATGATTTCTTACTCATCAAGAGAAAGTGAAGCAGATCAATTCATTTCTTTAACACATATTTGCTTCATATCTATATAAATAAAAGCCCCCCTCAAACGTTCTGAAGCTCACTCCGTGGCAGTGAAGTACTGAACTCCTGTACTCTGTGTAGGCTAGGCTATGTGGACCACTCACCCTCACTCATAGACCCGCCCTCAGCCACGCCCAATCTGCACATAAAAAGCAACCTCAACGTTCTAAACTTTGTGGCTTCAGGGTTCGTAAGTTCGAAGCTCTGTAACCACTTTTACAAACCACCTAACTCTGCCCCGCCCTCACGTCAAAACATTCCTACACTAAGCTAGGAAGCCCATTGCTTCATCTGTCTTTTCACTCCCCAACGCAGCCGTCATTCCCATACACTGTAAATAAAGCACGCGTCGCCCCCCCCCCAAAATCCAAACCCCCCCTCTCTCACAGATGCCCATGCACATCACCCCCCTCCAAAAATGCCAAACCACTCCCATGCCTCCACCCGCCCAACACCCCTCCGCTCCCCGACATACGCTCCGCCCATCCCCAGAACATGGACGTCGGCCCCCCCCCTCCAAAATCGGCAACCCCCCTCTACTACCCTCCCCTCCTCTTACTGGAATCCCAGCCGCAGAACTGAAGGCCAACGTACTTCGGAGATTCTGCTGCCTTCCGTTCTGTTCGCTATGAGCTCTGTGCCCTGATTGGCTGGTCCCGCCCTCATTTCCTGTTTCTGCAAGGGCGGGACCAGCCAATCAGGGCACACAGCTCATAGCGAACAGAACAGATTAAGGCACCAGAATCTCCAAACTACCTTGCCCTTCACTTCTGCGGCTGGGACTCCGGTAAGAGGAGGGGAGGGTAGTAGAGGGGGGTTGCTGATTTTGAAGGGGGGGGGGCAGCGGAGGACCTTGCTAGCGCCCGTTTCATTTGTGCCAGAAACGGGCCTTCATTACTAGTTCTGTATAAAGGAACAAAAAGATTATGTTCCTATGTATTTTCCAAAAACACTATAACTCAACAGTGCCTTCATATATGATCTAGATCCATTAGACCTAGCAGTAAGATAATGACAAAACTATTATCCTGCTCATAATTATAAGACTACTGCAGGTTAAGCAGCAGGCCCTTCATATACAATGTAGGCCTATAACACCCATAGCTTAGCCTTTGCAATACTTGTAATGCTCCTGAATTTGCAGTAGTTATTCATTATTTGGCCACTATTAATCCTTTTAGATGCTAAAATGAAATATTTGTTCCCTATTAACACCAGTTTTAGCTATATTTACACATTCAAAGTTTGACTAATGATAAACTTTGATTGAAAAATTTTCTTTCCCCCGCCTTCCAACATCAGCTTTGTAATAATGACATATTGATTGCAATCATATACACTCAACCTTATTGATTCCATTGTATGGTACCTAGACTTAATTGACTTCACATGTGTCCAAGTCTAGCTCCGCCCTAGAGGGGTGGGTCTAGGATAGTTAGGCCCCTTGGTTATGATAAAAGGGGAAACCTAATGCTGCATTTCATCCAGCATATAATTATATATCCACATACTGACTCTTGCTATGGCCTTGTCCCTTATTGTGCCAGAGCACCCCTGTCACCTCATCCCTATACATTCCCCCCCACAGAACTCTAAGAGCCCTCTGGAAAGGATGGCCACACCCACTAGTAGTCATGTGTGCCTGCCCCCCCTGAGGGGCCTGGCAAGAGGGGAATGAAGAGTTATGCTAGCCCTTGCTCTCAGTAAAATACCGGCCAATGGCTCATAATAAGACCTAGGCCTCTCTTAGAAATCAAAATCACCTCGGATACAAAAAAGAGCTAGCTTGTAAGAATCAGTGATCACCTTTGATACAGTTACATTTCACTGTAGCAAGTGCTGAAATGAGGTCATTGAGAGCTGGCAAGGGAGGGGGCATTTTCTCTTGTCTACAATTCTAGGACTGGCACCTGCAAGAAGTCATGAGCAAGAGTTGCTATGGTTAAGTAGAGATAGTACTGGGTCAGCTGCACCCCGGGTGAGAACATCCAAAGGGGGGGCTAGAGGAAGGTTTGGGAACATATGAAGTCATTCTGATCAACTGATAAGAACCAAGAGCCCTGGTGAGACAGCTGGGGTCCATTGAAATGAATAGGGCCAAAATTGTATATAAGCAGCAGTTTGAGGGGTATTAGATTAGACAAGAGGAGAAGAAGAACAGAGAAGGAAGACTCCAGAAGGCTAGAGAGAGAGAGGACGTGCCATGATATGGAGGAGGAGTGGCCTAGTGGTTAGGGTGGTGGACTTTGGCCCTGGCGAACTGAGGAACTGAGTTCGATTCCCAGCAAAGGCAGCTCCTTGTGACTCTGGGCAAGTCACTTAACCCTCCATTGCCCCCATGTAAGCCGCATTGAGCCTGCCATGAGTGGGAAAGCGTGGGGTACAAATGTAACAAAAAATAAAAAGTATGCTGCTCCACTATGTGAATGCTTAACTTGCCTGTACTACCATTGGTAAGATTGTAATAAACTATCTTATTATATCTACTACACACTGGGTTCCTTTCTAATTACAAGGGTCTATACTGCCTTGACAGTGTAAGCCTGTCATGAGCAGATTTAAGGTTGGGGTAATTAAGGATCTAGAGGGGATATGAAGTTCTTTCCAGGATAGTACAGAGAGCCCATGGCTTTCGCTGCCCAAATGGGTGAGGCAGACCTAATTATAAACAATGGAGAACGGGAGCTGGGGGGGGGGGGGGGGGGGGGGGGGTCAGTACCAGCCACCTGTGAAAAGGCCAGATGCTACAAGGAGGGAAAACAGTCACATGAAATTGAACTCAGCAGTAATATCTAAACACACCAAACTACTGTGTGTACTTCCTATGTACCAAAGGTATTTATGCAGTGATTATTTTGCACAGATGAAAAGGATTTCTGGGCTCTGAATCAACAGTAAATGAGTGTAGGAAACTGAGATCCCAGGACAGGCCAAGAGCAGTAATGATACCGTGCTCTATGCCCTACCTGGCAAACCCAGCTCCTATGTGGCAGCCTTGTCGGACTGTATTTCCCGCCAGTAAAACCAACGCCATTTGTGTAGTACATTTAATAGATGGTACCAGTATCTTCAGGTCCTGCTTTGAAGTATGGTTCTGCTGTACTGTTATACTCTGTGTTGTTCTGTCCTTGTTTCATCTCATCCTTCATTTATATCCTGCGTCCTCCTGCTCTGTTCCTTCCTAAAGGCAGGACGTCAGACTCACAGAAAAAGAAGCCTGCGTGGCCGCATTGCTGATCTGCAAGGGCAGGCTTCTACATGGAATGTTTCTAGTGGAGGAGTAGCCTAGTGGTTAATGCAGTGGACTTTGAGCCTGGGTAACTGGCTTTGATTCCCACTCTCAGGTGTGTTGATAGCTGGTTATGATAGTATAACAGAACCAAGGCACCTTGGTATCTCTATAGAAAAGTTCCTACCGCGGGACCACAGCAGGTAACACTGCTACATGCAGATGTGATCCTTATGGGGCCAGCCCTAGGAGATTGTGGGGCCCATAACAAATCAGCCAGTGCCAGACCCACCCCTCACACTCCCATGCCTTTCTCTCCTCTCCATCCTCCTCTCTCTCATATGAACTCACTAGGGTCTCTGCTCGGTCCTCAACATACATCCACTCCTCTCTCTCTTCCTTTTACACACGTTTATGCCCTTCTACCCTCTCCCATGTTACAACCCTCCCTACATGATCTTTCTCTCAATATGGGTTTCCATCTCTGCCCCAGTGCAAGCCTCTCTCTCCAGTTGGCCAAAGGGGAGCAACACTTTTTACATAGGTTACCTCCACTTCTACTGATTTCAATCTGAGGTTTGAACACGTGACATCCACAGAATTTGTGACACAATGGGTCTGTATGAGTCAGACTTCAGCCTGAAATGAGCAAAGAAAAACTACCCCCCTGTACTGGATAGAGCTTAAGGGACTGCAAGGTACCATCGTTTCCATTAGACAACATCGCCCCAATTCAAATCAGAACCTCACACAGAAAGAACTCAATACACAAGTTAGGAAATTAGAATGCGCATGGAATAAAAAGAAAGACGAACCCACACTCAATGCCTGGAAACAAATCCGAAGAAAATACAAATACACCATAAGACAAACCAAAAGATATACTACAAAACCGAAATTGGACCAAGTTACAAGGACACACACAAACTCTTCCAACTTGTGAACAAACTAATAAACACCACACCAGTCATGAACAACAGCAAAGGCATACCAGAAGCCGATAACCTCGCGAAGTACTTCAAAGAGAAAATAGTACAACTGCGACTAAAAATACCTGCCAGCCCTATCGAATACACAGCTCTTCTAGAATGTCTGGACCCAGAACCTGGAGTATACCTAGCAGATAGGACCTGGACTGAATTCGAGCCACTATCAGAAGATCTCATCTCCCAAACGCTTAAAAGATTCACCAAATCTCACTGCAAACTAGACATCTGCCCAAACAACCTTATGAAATCGGCCCCCCAACACTTTATAACAGATCTAACGATACATGTGAACCACATGCTACAAAAGGGACTCTTCCCAAAGGAGAAAGGAAATATCTTACTCACCCCCATACCCAAGGATGCAAAGAGAAATGCGAGTGAATTAACCAACTATAGACCAGTAGCATCCATCCCCCTAATAACCAAAATAACAGAAGGGATGGTCACCAAACAACTCACAGAATATCTAAACAAGTTCTCAATACTACAAGAGTCCCAATCAGGATTTCGTTCCAATCACAGTACTGAAACAGTACTAGTTACGCTCATGAATAAATTCAAACAAACGATTGCAACCGGCAAGAATATATTACTTCTACAATTCGACATGTCAAGTGCCTTCGACATGGTTGATCATGGAATCCTACTACACATACTTGAATACTTCGGTATTGGAGGCAACGTTCTTAATTGGTTTAAAAGATTCCTAACTACACGCTCGTATCAAGTGACATCAAATTCGACTACATCAGCCACATGGACACCCGAATGTGGAGTTCCACAGGGATCTCCCCTCTCACCAACCATATTTAACCTAATGATGACACCCTTGGCCAAACTACTATCTAAGCAAAACCTCAACCCATACATCTACGCTGATGATGTAACAATCTACATCCCATTCAAACAAGACCTAAAAGAAATCTCCAATGAAAACAACCAAAATCTACATATCATGCACTCCTGGGCAGATGCCTTTCAGTTAAAACTCAATGCAGAAAAAACCCAATGCCTAATACTCACCTCCCAACACAACACGAGCAAATTCACCACCATTGATACCCCAAAACTAACTCTACCAATTTCGGAAACCCTGAAAATTCTTGGAGTCATCATTGACCGGCACCTAACACTTGAGAATCACGCGAAAATTACGACCAAAAAGATGTTCCATTCAATGTGGAAGTTAAAAAGAGTAAAACCATTCTTCTCAAGAACCGTTTTCCGGAATCTGGTACAATCATTAGTACTCAGTCACCTAGACTACTGCAACTCACTTTACGCTGGCTGCAAAGAGCAAATACTCAAAAAAAAACTCCAAACAGCCCAGAACACAGCAGCCAGACTCATATTTGGAAAACCAAAAATATGAAAGTGCAAAACCCCTACAAGAGAAACTACACTGGTTACCACTCAAAGAATGCATCACGTTTAAAGTATGTACCCTAGTACATAAAATCATCCATGGCGAAGCCCCAGCTTACATGTCTGACCTGATTGACCTACCACCCAGGAATGCCAAAAGATCATCTCGCACATTCCTTAATCTTCACTTCCCAAACTGCAAAGGCCTAAAATATAAACTAATGCACGCATCAACCTTTTCCTATATGAGCACGCAATTCTGGAATGCATTGCCACGCAACCTAAAAGCGACCTATGAACTGACCAATTTCCGAAAACTGCTGAAGACCCATCTTTTCGACAAGACAAACCACAATGACTAAAACATATGAAATCCCCACATATATCTATAGCAAGCATTGTTAAAAGCGCCTCATATTATATCTTTATCATATCTTCCATTACCATGCAACCCAAAATACTTCTGTAACACCAAATAAGTACATAAGTAGTGCCATACTGGGAAAAGACCAAGGGTTCATCGAGCCCAGCATCCTGTCCACGACAGCAGCCAATCCAGGCCAAGGGCACCTGGCAAGCTTCCCAAACGTACAAACATTCTATACATGTTATTCCTGGAATTTTGGATTTTTCCAAGTCCGTTTAGTAGCGGTTTATGGACTTGTCCTTTAGGAAACCGTCCAACCCCTTTTTAAACTCTGCTAAGCTAACCGCCTTCACCACTTTCTCCGGCAACGAATTCCAGAGTTTAATTACACGTTGGGTGAAGAAAAATTTTCTCCGATTTGTTTTAAATTTACTACACTGTAGTTTCATCGCATGCCCCCTAGTCCTAGTATTTTTGGAAAGCGTGAACAGAAGCTTCACATTCACCTGTTCCACTCCACTCATTATTTTATATACCTCTATCATGTCTGCCCTCAGCCGTCTCTTCTCCAAGCTGTATAGCCCTAGCCTCCTTAGTCTTTCTTCATAGGGAAGTCGTCCCATCCCCGCTATCATTTTAGTCGCCCTTCGCTGCACCTTTTCCAATTCTACTATATCTTTCTTGAGATGCGGCGACCAGAATTGAACACAATACTCAAGGTGCGGTCGCACCATGGAGCGATACAACGGCATTATAACATCCTCACACCTGTTTTCCATACCTTTCCTAATAATACCCAACATTCTATTCGCTTTCTTAGCCGCAGCAGCACACTGAGCAGAAGGTTTCAGTGTGTTGTCGACGACGACACCCAGATCCCTTTCTTGGTCCGTAACTCCTAACGTGGAACCTTGCATGACGTAGCTATAATTCGGGTTCTTTTTTCCCACATGCATCACCTTGCACTTGCTCACATTAAACATCATCTGCCATTTAGCCGCCCAGTCTCCCAGTCTCGTAAGGTCCTCTTGTAATTTTTCACAATCCTGTCACGATTTAACGACTTTGAATAACTTTGTGTCATCAGCAAATTGAATTACCTCGCTAGTTACTCCCTTCTCTAAATCATTTATAAATATATTAAAAACACTAGCGCACCTTAGGAAAAGTTCCCTAAGCCCTAAGATCTCCTGCTAAACATAGCACAGAAATGGTCACACGAGACTCAGTAAAAAAAAAAAAAAAAAGGAAAATTTAAAACAGAACCATTTTATCAGAAATGGGGGTTTCAGCCTTTACCAAAACACCAAGTCTGAGACATGCAAAAACTGTGAACAGAAGCATGTCTGAAACAGAGACATGCAGATGCTTCGCCAAGTCTTCTGCACCCTGAATTTTTTTTTTTTTTTTTAAGGAAGGATATCTATCTTTAGAAAGCTAAAAAGATGGGGAGAAAAGCCACCTGACCCTCCAGGATACAGCGTGCTGCTTAAAGGATTTCTCGGGTCACCGAGCCATGAACTACTAGAGAACGTCAAACTTAGCTACGAAAGCCAGAGTACTGAACACTTCGTCCGCTAAACAGGAGCCAATGCTATACTTCTACCCCCCCCCCCCCCCCCCCCTATAGCTATGTAACGTGAACTATACTTTCAGTCTCAGGTCTCTCCAGAAAACAGTTTTAGGGAATAACCTGTGTGAATGCAATGGAAATACAGTCTAAGCACCTCCCTGCATCTTCATATCTACAATCGCATCTTTCCTCACCTTTCATGGTGCTCCTACTGCTAGAGTATAAAATATTAACCAGAGAGACTGCAGTTAAATCATGGTGATTGGGGCATTCAGGGACACTTAGGGGCCTTTTACTAAAGCCACATAAGCGTTGACTCAGGCCCAACACGTGCCAAAATAGAGTTCATTAATCTCATCCCATGGCTTTTCCTACCATCTCTATGCTGATGACTCCCAAATCTACCCCTGATATCTCACTTTGCATCCAAAACAAAGTTTCAGCGTGCTTGTCTGACATTGCTGTCTGGATGTCTCAACGCCACCTGAAATTAAACATGACCAAAACCGAGCTTCTCATTTTTCCCCCCAAACCCACCTCCCCGCTCCCCCCATTTTCTATTTCTGTTGATGGCTCTCTCATTCTCCCTGTCTCCTCAGCTCGAAACCTTGGGGTCATCTTTGACTCTTCTCTCTCCTTCTCTGCTCATATCCAGCAGACCGCCAAGACCTGTCGTTTCTTTCTTTACAACATCCGTAAAATCCGCCCCTTTCTTTCTAAGCACTCTACCAAAACCCTCATCCACACCCTTGTCACCTCTCGTTTAGACTACTGCAATCTGCTTCTTGCTGGCCTCCCACTTAGTCACCTCTCCTCTCTCCAGTCGGTTCAAAACTCTGCTGCCCGTCTCATCTTCCGCCAGGGTCGCTTTACTCATACTACCCCTCTCCTCAAGTCGCTTCACTGGCTCCCTATCCGTTTTCACATCCTGTTCAAACTTCTTCTACTAACCTATAAATGTACTCACTCTGCTGCTCCACAGTATCTCTCCACACTTGTCCTTCCCTACACCCCTTCCCGTGCACTCCGCTCCATGGATAAATCCTTCTTATCTGTTCCCTTCTCCACTACTGCCAACTCCAGACTTCGCGCCTTCTGTCTCGCCGCACCCTACGCCTGGAATAAACTTCCTGAGCCCCTACGTCTTGCCCCATCCTTGGCCATCTTTAAATGTAGACTGAAAGCCCACCTCTTTAACATTGCTTTTGACTCATAACCACTTGTAACCACTTGCCTCCACCTACCCTCCTCTCCTCCTTCCTGTACACATTGATTTGATTACTTTATTTTTTGTCTATTAGATTGTAAGCTCTTTGAGCAGGGACTGTGTTTCTTCTATGTTTGGGCAGCGCTGCGTATGCCTTGTAGCGCTATAGAAATGCTAAATAGTAGTAGTAGTAGTACAGCACAGCTACTGCGGGACTCTTGCGGTAATTTCATTTTTGGCACATGTCCAATACGCCAGTAGTGTAGCTAAGTGGGGCCTGGGCCCCCGTAGATTTGGCCCTGGACCCCCCTGCCGATGACCCTCTTGACCCGCCCTCCCGCCGCCGCCTACCTTTGCTGGCAGGGGACCCCAACCCCCGCCCGCCGAGGTCCTCTTCTTCCGGCACAAGCCTTCGTTCTGTTTCTGTGAGTCTGACGTCCTGCACATACGTCAGACTAACAGAAACAGAACAAAGCCTTACGCCGGAAGAAGAGGACCTCGGCTGGCAGGGGTTGGGGTCCCCCACCAGCAAAGGTAGGTGACGGTGGGGGAGAGTTGGCGGTGGGAGGGGGTCGAGGGGGTCATCGGCAGGGTGGTGGTGGTGGGGAGGTCAGTAATGGTGGGGAGGGGTCGGCGGCACCGGGGGGGGCACCTTGGGCTCTGGACCCCCCGCCAAAGTCTGGCTACGCCCCTGCAATACGCACGTCATTTGACACACACAGGTTATTACCGCCCGGTTACCACGAGAGTCTTTACCGCTAGGCCAATGGCTGGCGGTAAGGTCTCAGCCCCAAAATGGACCCATGGCAATTTTGATTTTGCCGCCCGTCCATTTAAAAGGCCTTTTTTACAGGCGCGCTGAAAAATGGATTGACACATGTCCAAAACCCACACCTACACTACCGCAAGCCATTTTTCAGCGCACCTTAGTAAAAGGTCCCCTTACCTGGCTAATGCCACTGAATATCTGAGCAAACCATTATCATAGTGCCGGGGTAATCCATGGGTGGTCTATAGGCAGAATTGTCTTGGTACCAACCAGTATTAAGTTGCCAGTCCGAGATAACTCCAATCAAGCAGTGCTAACTTCCCAAATAGTTATCCGGCTATCAGCATTGAATATCGGTCATATGCGGATAACTTCTGGAAGCCAAGCAATAACAGATTGAATATTGGGGGTGGGGGGGCGGGGGTAAATGAGAAAGAGGTATATGCACATGGCAAACACAGAGTATCACAGCATCCTGAAATCTTAGAGCGACTGACCAGGAACGGGGAGAATAAAACATTGAAAAGTATACTTTGAAATAAACCATAAATCAACCATTTTCCTTAACACGAGTTAAGTTGCTGTAGCACTTCATTTTGGCTACTACTCTGAAGACAGAGCAATTTCAATTCACAAATGCAAGAAGCCTCTGATAAGTGCTGCACCCCAAAGATGACCATCAGTAGCGTGAAGGCGTGAGAGGGCTGGAGAGTGGACTGGCGCCAGCGCATATTTTTAATATGACAGATTGCTTGAAAACTAGGTGCTGGCGGAAGTCTGTTTGGGGGACCGGCCAACTCCCCTGGCAACCCACCTAGCTACGCCTCTGATGAGGATCTGATATTTCCTCAGGAGAACTCCTGTATTCTCCTCCCTGGGATAAAGGGGAAAGGGGACTTGCTATGCTGATTTTCTGTGGGGGTTTTTTTTTTTTTTGCAACTACATTCAAAATGGTTTACATAGAGGTACTTATTTGTACCTGGGGCAATGGAGAGTGACTTACCTACACTGGGAATCAAACCCAGTTCCCCAGGATCAAAGTCCACTGCACTAACCATGAGGCTACTCCTCCACTCTTCCACCTACAAGTAAAAGGAGTGACCTAGTGGTTAGAGCACTGGTCTTGACATCCAGAGGTGGTTGGTTCAAATCCCACTACTGCTCCTTGTGATCTTGGACAAGTCACTTAACCCTCCACTGCCTCAGGTACAAACTCAGATTATGAGCGCTCCAGGGACAGGGAAATACCCAGTGTGCCTGAATGTAACTCACCTTGAGCTACTACTGAAAAAGGTGTGAGCAAAATCCAAATAACGAATATTTACACTTTGTACAGACTCCTGCCCATGCATGCCTATCCACAGAAGTTGTGCTCTCCTCTCTGGTCAAGACTCCTTCTTCCATGGTGGCCTTTGTGTTAGACCCTGGGATGGGCACTCCCTGGCTCCTATCCCATACTCCCAGGCTGGGTCTCTCCTCTGCCCACCCTGAGCTCCTCTCCTCAGTTGCCACTTTGCGAAGCCGAAACTCTCCTTTACAGCAAGTGGTTTCACTCCTTCTCATTGGGATTCCCCTTTACTCCTCCAGGTCAGTGGCAGGGGACCATCATGCAACCAAAGACCCCCTCCCCCCCTTTAGGGCAAACTATCAATTTTATCATCTCACTAATATCAATTTTATCATCTCACTAATTCCACCTCCCCTGTCACTCATATCAAGCACTGTTTCCTCTGCATCTTATTTCCAAGTTACTCCCCCTGGGCTGGGCTTCCTCCCACCCAGGAACCTCCCAGTCACGCCCCTCAGTGACTCTTAACCAAGGACCTACTCTCTCAGTGATCCTGAATCTAACAAGGGATTACAACCCCCCCCCCCCCCCCCAAAAGTTTAGAAAACTCTGCAGACGCAGGCCAATCTCAAACCTGTGCTGGGCTGTGAAGCAGGGGCGTAGCTACAGAGGGCCACGGGGGCCTGGGCCCCCACAAATTTCATCCAGGCCCCTGGTTTGTCTGACAGGGTTCCCAACCTCCGCCAGATTAAGCCGTCTCCGGCGCAGCCGCGTTTGCTGCCCTGTTCTTCTTTCTCCTCCTATGCACAGGAGGAGCAAGAAGACATAAGAACAGAGCAGCAAATGCGGCTGCGCCGGAGACCGGCGCTGAAGAAGGGTTTGGGACCCCCCGCCAGCAAAGGTATTTGTTTGTGAGGGGAAATGGGTGCAGGTACACACTAAGCAAATTTGGTACATAATTTATAAAGTAGGATTTAGCAAAGCATAAATGTCAATTATTGGCACCACTCAGGGACAGCCCGACCGTTAAGCCACCTGCGGCGGGGGACCTCAGCTGGAACTCTTCAGGAGCATCTCGGGGAGGCAGCTTCATGGCATTTGACCTCATCACAGTGAAGTTCCAAACCCAGCAGCAGCAGCGATTTCCATACGCTGCCCTGCTGCCGCCAGCACCCGCCTCTTCCCCTTACTGCGGCCGCCTGAAGTAACTTCCTGTTTCGCTCAGGCAGCCGCAGTAAAGGGAAGAGGCGGGTGCTGGCGGCAGCAGGGCAGCGTATGGGAATCGCTGCTGCTGCCGGGTTTGGAACGTCACCGTGATGAGGTGAAACACCCAGGGGGTGGCAGCCTTGGGCCAGGCCTGGCACCGCTGATTCACGTGTCGCTCATCTATAACCTAGGCACATATTGGGTGCCTAATTTTTAGGTGCCAGATTACAGAATTGGCCTTATAAATTACTCTTACAGTGATCAAATATCGCCACTATGGGCTAGATTCTATAAATGGAACCTAAAAAGTCAGTGCCGAAAAAAGCACTATTCCATAAGCTGCGCTTAAAGTTAGGCGCGGTTGTAGAACAGCACTTACGAGCCAGAGTTGCACTTAATTTTAGGCACTGAAACTTCCACCAAAGAAAACATGGTCAAATGCCCGCACCTAGATTTACACGCAGAGCCCAATATTCTATAATTGCGCAGGTCATTGAAAAGCACGCCCTGCAACACTCGTGACCCTCCCATCTCCATGCCCCTTTTTTGGGGCTATGTGTAGAATTTAGGCAGGGATCCTACACCTAAATTTACACACGTAAATGCTAAAACTAATTCGAGTCAATAATTGCTTGTTAAAAAGCTAATTATTGGCACTAATTGGCTCATTCAATGAATTTGCGCACGCACGTTTTGGTGACCTTTATAGAATTAGGGAGTATAAGGCTTGTCGAGATATGAACATATTATTCCAACACTTAAGTTCTCACATTGATACACAAAGCCTTAAATAGCGAGGCTCCTCTTGCTACGGTGATTTACCGACCACTTTGTTGCCTTTCTTCAGGGGACAAATTGTTGCTTGATGTGCCTTCCTTTTCTCGAAGAGTATCATTCCTCAATATTTTATACAGAAGATGCCATATTGTGGAACACATTGCCTGAAGAGATTCGCACAATCGGCTCTGTTATTCAATTTAGAAAGCAGCTGAATTCTTACTGGCTGAAGGTTGCTTTCCAGTTACGATTTGTGCTTTTATTTTCACTTTATGATCTGGTTGTAACTGTGTTTATTTTGTGCTGTTTTTTTAATGTTACATTTATAGGTTTTCATTTGTGTATGTTTTATTGTAACCCACACCTAGGATAGTATGGGATAGACATTTTTTAAAGATATAAATAAATTCATTTTTGTTACCGCCCTTGCTCCGCTCCTTCACTACACGGATACTTTTAGGGCAGTTTGATGCAATTTGAACCTGGCGTGATCCATACAGGCTCTGAATATTTATGGATAGTGAGTTTATATGTTTAGCAGCCACAAGTAAACCTGCAAGTCCATTTGAAAATTGCACAGATTTTACCTGCCTTGTGCATTGGTGCAAGGTGGGACTTCTAATGCTCTGGGGCCCTTTTACTAAGCCGTGTAAGTGTCTATGTGCGGCCAATGCACACCAAAATGGAGTTACCGCATGGATTTTTCAGTAATTTCAATTTTGGCGTGCGTCCGATACGCAAGTCCGAAAAATAATTTTTATTTTTGGATGCGCGTCTCGGACGCGCATCGAGTGGCATTTGACACGCGTAGGTCATTAACCGCACAGTTACCGCGTGAGACTTTACCGCTAGGTCAATGGCTGGCGGTAAGGTCTCAGACCCAAAATTGACGTGCGCCAATTTTGACTTTGACGCACGTCTATTTTTGGCAAAAATGTTAAAAAGGCCTTTTTTTTTTTTTTACAGGCGCGCTGAAAAATGGACCTGCGTGCGCCCGAAACCCACGCCTACTTTACTGCAGGCCATTTTTCAGCGCAGCTTAGTAAAAGGACCCCTCTGTGTCTTACCGCATTTCCATTTCCTTTAAATGCTTGAACTGCCCAACAAAGAAATTAAAACCTTTTTAATCAGAAACTAATTGCAACCGAGAAAGAAAAAAGTGTATTTTATAGACGCAGATATACACATACACACCAAATAGCAATGTGGAAATAAAAAGTCTGTACAATATATTTAAATATTGTCTATATATTAAAATCATAGTGCTCAAAGCTATAAGTTTCTTTGTTATATGTAAACTGTGCTCGATGGCACGCACAAAAAAAAAAATGTAACACAGTCTTCTGTTTTTAGGCAAAAGAAGCAGGGGCCAGAGAGCCGGCTGGCATCCAGCACGCAGTTCCGCAGAAAGAGAGCGCGGGGGCTAGTTTAGGAGGTTCTTGTTCCAGTTTAAGTTCCTGGTTTCTTTATTTTCACATTTTATTAGGGAATTGTGCAGGGCAACGAGAAGTGCTTTCCAAGAAAATGTGAAATTGCTTTAAAAGGAGGGTAGGGGGTAGCTTAGAACTTGTTCCATTGGATAATACAGAAACTCACTCTCTCTCTCTCTCTGTGCAGTACAGGGGTCGTGAATTGAAAGCAGGTAAAGCATGGAGCCTTCCAAGAGTAAACTAGTTTGTTTTGGGGATTGAAAACTAGAAAGGTATCTTTTAGAGGTTTTGGTGCTTTTGTGGTTGACTGTGGGGGTTGACTGAATCCCAGTTGCTGGATGAAAACAAGCCCTGCCTTTTCAAACTTGGCCATTTTTTCAAAAATTAAAAGTATTCTAGGAAAAAAATGAAAATTCTGCACATAGACACGATGACATTTTGAAGATCAAGTCGACAGAAAAGGAATGGCAAGAGATTGTCACCCTATGGCAATAACGTTCTCCCAGATCGAGGAGAAACAGACAGCAGCTGAACCCAGCAGGAGACCCTCTTATTTCCTCAAGAGGGCCTTAGGGGCATAAGGAGGGGATTAAGGCTGTGTAAGTGCACTTAGGAATTGTCATTCATTTAAAAACCTGTCAACGTAGAGATCCCCTACCATCCTGCTCCAAGCTCAGGGCCAATGTCTGGATGCTGCTATCAGAAGTGCTCTTATGCTAATAAGAGTGCTATCAGTGGCATGTCACAAATTTGAGAACAAGCAAGTTGTTTTTCCAAACTTTGACAACACACTAGGGCTTCTAAGAGAGTGTAATAAATTCACAGAGTGTAATAAAATCACAGTGAAAAATGGGACGGCAGATTTTGATTGTAGAAATGATTCCAGGCTTTCAATCTGGCTATAATCTGAACCATATTTCATGCTGAAGTTTTAAAACACTTTGAATTCTGATGCATTTGTACAAAAGACGCATGGGGTTCTTATCGGACTAGCTTTACTTTCTACCAAGGGACCTGGACCAGAATCATTTCCCAGGTCCCACAGGCCTTCCAAACATGGAAATTTAAACACTTAGCATCAATGTAATGCCCCCTAGGAGCATACCTGGGTTTCAGACCCAACCTGACTGGAGCCCCGGGAGCCAGATAGATAGATAAAGGGCAAAAGGGATTTACGTCTGGATTCTATACAGTGGCGTTCCTAGGGGGGGGGGGGCGGTAGGTGCGGTCCGCCCCAGGAGCACGCCGCTAGGGGGGTGCCACGCGCACCTGTCCTCCGTTGTTCCATGCTTCTTCTTCTCTGCCCCGGAACAGGTTACTTCCTGTTCCGGGGCAGAGTAGAAGAAGCATGGAACAACGGAGGACAGGTGCGCGTGGCACCTCGCCCAGCAGCGGGTGTCCTTTCCCGGGGGGGGGGGGGGGGTAGGGGTCCGCGCTGCATCTGGGGGATGCGGGGCACATCGGCGATCCGCCCCGGGTGTCAGCCCCCCCTAGGAACGCCATTGATTCTATATATGGCGCCCGGATTTGGGAACGCTTCCAAGATGTGTACGCAACTTACTTGGCTAATGAGCTGTTAACTATCAACAACCAATTCCTTACATTAGTTGACACTAATTAGGATTTGCGTGTGCATCTGGCTGTGTGCTATTCTACAAAACCGGGCACCTAAGTCCCATAGAACGCAATCCAAAAGTGGGCGTGTCCATGGGAGGACATGAGTGGATCACAGGCGCTCCATAAAGTTGCACGCAAAGTTCTAGAACAACAGGTCTATTTGCCCAACTTGGGCACCAGGATTTACGCCAGGTCTCAGCAGGCGGAAGTCTGGTGCCCAGAGCTGCTCTACAAAGGGCACAAGTTCTTTACAGAATAGTGTGTCTTTTGGGGGGTCCATTTTTGAGTGCCATTTATAGAATTCTCCCATTTATGGGTAAGATTCCCCTCCCTTTCCCTCAGGAAACTACAACAAAGCCTATGTGAACTCAGCTCTCCTAAAAATCCCTCCCACCTCTCTCATCTGTGGTCTGCACTCACTGGCAGGTTTCACAGAATTCCCTCTTGACTACAAAAATCTCTCACCCATATTCCCTCCTTGGAAAACTTCTCCCCATTCTCCCAAACAATGGTTGCTATGGAGAAAAGATACTTTCCTCTGTCAATTCACTGTCATGTCACAAACAGGCCTTATGAAATGCCCCAAATCAAAAAGCCAGTCTGATCAACTCACAAGCCCATGGTCCTATCAAAAACTCAGTTTATAGATGGGGTCTCCTCAATCCTTATCAAGTAAGGACAAATGCTTCTCCTCAAAGTCCCTCCCCTTCTAAAGCAAGGGGGAGGGAGATCCGAAAGCCGATAGGCTGAAATTTTCTTTAAAATCTACTTCTGCTCACTTGAGAGACATCTCTGCAGCAAAATCAAAACAGAATTTCAAATATCAAAGGAACTGAGCAATAGGGCGGGGAGGACCTTTGAAAGGACCTTGAACGCATTTTTTTAATTCATTATCTAGTAGGCAGGGCTGCTTCAGAGGATAGGTAATTCTTAAGCCTCTATTTCCTGGGGAGACTGTCTGGGGGGGAAGGAGAGACAACATGCCTTTCATAACCCCTTCTGCTGTGCTCGTGATGCTGGCATTTTGCCAAAGGCGATGGAAGAGGCTGTACTGTGAGCTAAGAGTACCACTGGCACACCTCCTGACCTGGGAACCCCAAGCCCAACCACCCAGCCTCCTACAGGGCTCAAGAAAACAAAGCAACAACAGACTTTCAGTGTCTCAGATTCTGCATGCGAATCAATTAACCTAGTCAGACGTTAGCTCATTCAGATACACAGGACAGGACGGTAAGTCAACGAGCAAGCTTTAGATGATACTTCTTTGGAATAACCGAGTGCGTACGTGAGTAATCTCTTGAAAGTAAACCCCCTTCCCCAGGTTAGTGTTAACAGATCGGAATGAGAACTTCTAGCTACTCCAGTAATCTATTGGATGGTCACAAACGTATTAATAGTCCAAGAATAAAGGTATCACTTAGTTGAGGGGGAGGGCATTTCACTTGATCCAACCCAAATCCTGCTTGGTTGATGCACAATCTTGAAGAAGCACTACAGTGCAACACCACACGTGCTACGAAGCAAGCAAGCAAGCTAACATTCAAACGTATTCATTGGTCGGTCTTCTAGGAAGAAGTTAATGGATAAGAAAGAGATGAAGGATTCTCGAAAGGTTGGGTGGGAAGACAGCCACAAGTTTAGGTTTGGCTCAGAATGTTGACATCATTCCCATTCACTGTGATGTATCAGACTTGACCCTCACAACATGGGAACCTGCTTTGGCTGCCATCCTCACCTAGCCTGTGAAAACTCAGGGAAATCAGGATAGAGGCATGAAAAGAATACGCCAACCTTCAAAAAGCACAAATTGATCACGTCTGGAGGCTGCTGGGTCCCCAAATGGCAAGGGAAACATCAGAGCACCAAACCAGGCCTGTCTCCTTTAGAGTGAGACCCTCCTTTCATTTTACCCACTGAAATCCCACTCTTCAGATTCTCACTTAGAAACTAAAACTTTGGAGTCTGGGTTATTAAACGAACGTCTTTTTTTTTGGGGGGGGGGTCATTTTTATATCGGTGTGCCGGTATTTTTTCTTGTTTTATCTTGAAGCCGGGAAAGGTCATGGAATAAAGCATTTAAAGTGATGGACTCATATTGGAGGCCCCCTGACTAGTAATTCAAGAAATCAATTCCAACTCGTACACTTCTAGAAGTGGAGACGTCAATCGCCATGGCTTTGATCTCAGTGTCCCCAAACTGCATCAGAGTCTGAATTTCCCGCCGGCTGGGTGCCTCTGAGCTCTCGGTGCCTGTCAGGTCCAGGCGGAGGGTGCCACATTTCTTCACCCCAGGATCGGTGATGAAAGAGACGCCATCTTGCTCGGAGCTGTAGATGTTAATGACAATGATGAGCTGTGACGGCTTGGCTGGGGTGTAGCTACGCTTGACGGTCTCCCCCAGCGCCACGGACTGATCGGCAGAAATGAACTTGTCAAAGACGTCGGTGCACCAGCGTGTGCCGTCCTTCAGCAGAAGCTTCTCTGGTGGGTGCTTCCCCTCCACGTAGCGATTCAGCACCCCCACCCCGTAGGTGAGCGGGGAGCGCCGCACCTTGATTATGGCAGGGTCCAGGCCAAACAGTACAGCACCCTTCAGGATGGTCAAGCCCACGTCATGAGGGATAATGACTCGACACTTGTCCCCAAAGGCATTCTGCACAGCCAGCTGGAGTAAAGGAGATTCCGCAAATCCACCCACCAAGAAAAGGAACTTGACACCGGCCACTTCAGGCTTCTGAAAGAGGTCAGCTGTGGGAAGAGAGCAGGAGAAAGGAAGCTCATTCAACATGGATGTCTACAGAAAGAAATTGTACATTATAGTAACATTCTAAGATGCTACTGTGGGTCACGATTCATCAGTCAAATATCATGGATGTCCCCTGCATCACGCTTCTATCACTGGTGACTATTGTATGTCAGATGTATGTTCCAGGTTTTGTATTCAAGCTGTTTATTAAGGTGACCTATAAAATCATCTGCCATAATAGCAGCATGCTTAATAGTTGGATTTCAACAATAGATTGACTTAAATCTAGGAGAATGTCCTAGGTCAGCAGGCCTAGGACATTCGCCCGAGCTGTAAAACCATCCAGCCAGGTACATATAAATCGATTGTTTACTCTTTCAAAAAGTACAAAGACAAGGAGACACTCAATGAAGTTATATGGTAATACAGTGGTGGAAATAAGTATTTGATCCCTTGCTGATTTTGTAAGTTTGCCCACTGACAAAGACATGAGCAGCCCATAATTGAAGGGTAGGTTATTAGTAACAGTGAGAGATAGCACATCACAAATTAAATCCGGAAAATCACATTGTGGAAAGTATATGAATTTATTTGCATTCTGCAGAGGGAAATAAGTATTTAATCCCTCTGGCAAACAAGACCTAATACTTGGTGGCAAAACCCTTGTTGGCAAGCACAGCGGTCAGACATCTTCTGTAGTTGATGATGAGGTTTGCACACATGTCAGGAGGAATTTTGGTCCACTCCTCTTTGCAGATCATCTCTAAATCATTAAGAGTTCTGGGCTGTCGCTTGGCAACTCGCAGCTTCAGCTCCCTCCATAAGTTTTCAATGGGATTAAGGTCTGGTGACTGGCTAGGCCACTCCATGACCCTAATGTGCTTCTTCCTGAGCCACTCCTTTGTTGCCTTGGCTGTATGTTTTGGGTCATTGTCGTGCTGGAAGACCCAGCCACGACCCATTTTTAAGGCCCTGGCGGAGGGAAGGAGGTTGTCACTCAGAATTGTACGGTACATGGCCCCATCCATTCTCCCATTGATGCGGTGAAGTAGTCCTGTGCCCTTAGCAGAGAAACACCCCCAAAACATAACATTTCCACCTCCATGCTTGACAGTGGGGACGGTGTTCTTTGGGTCATAGGCAGCATTTCTCTTCCTCCAAACATGGCGAGTTGAGTTCATGCCAAAGAGCTCAATTTTTGTCTCATCTGACCACAGCACCTTCTCCCAATCACTCTCGGCATCATCCAGGTGTTCACTGGCAAACTTCAGACGGGCCGTCACATGTGCCTTCCGGAGCAGGGGGACCTTGCGGGCACTGCAGGATTGCAATCCGTTATGTCGTAATGTGTTACCAATGGTTTTCGTGGTGACAGTGGTCCCAGCTGCCTTGAGATCATTGACAAGTTCCCCCCTTGTAGTTGTAGGCTGATTTCTAACCTTCCTCATGATCAAGGATACCCCACGAGGTGAGATTTTGCGTGGAGCCCCAGATCTTTGTCGATTGACAGTCATTTTGTACTTCTTCCATTTTCTTACTATGGCACCAACAGTTGTCTCCTTCTCGCCCAGCGTCTTACTGATGGTTTTGTAGCCCATTCCAGCCTTGTGCAGGTGTATGATCTTGTCCCTGACATCCTTAGACAGCTCCTTGCTCTTGGCCATTTTTTTTTAGAGGTTAGAGTCTGACTGATTCACTGAGTCTGTGGACAGGTGTCTTTCATACAGGTGACCATTGCCGACAGCTGTCTGTCATGCAGGTAACGAGTTGATTTGGAGCATCTACCTGGTCTGTAGGGGCCAGATCTCTTACTGGTTGGTGGGGGATCAAATACTTATTTCCCTCTGCAGAATGCAAATAAATTCATATACTTTCCACAATGTGATTTTCCGGATTTAATTTGTGATGTGCTATCTCTCACTGTTACCAATAACCTACCCTTCAATTATGGGCTGCTCATGTCTTTGTCAGTGGGCAAACTTACAAAATCAGCAAGGGATTAAATACTTATTTCCACCACTGTACTTTTAAAACAAATAGGACAAATATTTTTTCACTCGACGAACAGTTAAGCTGCGGAACTCATGTAGTAACAACAGTCAGTGTTTAAAAAAAAAAAAAGATTTGAACAAGTCCATAATCTGCTATTATGATGGGGAAAGCCACTGCTGTCCCTGGGCCTGATAGCATGGAATCTTGCTACTCTTTGGGATTCTGCCAGGTACCTGTGATCTGGATTGGTCATTGTTAGAAACAGGATACTGGACTCGCAGGTAGATGATCAAAAGCCCCGCGCTGTTCCAAACAGTGCTCTAAAATAGCGCTGGAACAGCGCGGGGCACTATTAGACCTATGATCAGAGATAATGCATGCAAATTTAAGCAGCGCAATTATCTCTGATGATGGGGTAGAAGTGCGGGAGAATTGTGCCTGAGCATGCGCTCAGCATAATCCTCCCGCACTTGTTTGACAGGTCTGGGCTGGAGACCAATGAAAAGAGAAGGACGACCATCTTTAAATCGGAAGACGGACGTCCTCAACTGCCCTGTTGCAAGGACGGCCAAATTTCAAGGGGGTGTCGGAGGTATAGTGACGGGGCAGTTGAGGACGTCCGAAATTTGGACGTCCTCTACTGCCCCGTCACAGAACCATCCAAATTTTGGATGTTTCTGCAATGGGCAGTTAAGGACGTCCAAAACTGGATGTTTCTATGAGAAAGACTTCTTTCTCATAGAAACATCCAATTTTGGATGTCCTCAACTGCCCCGTCACAGAAACGTCCAAATTTTGGATGTCCTCAACTGCCCCGTCACAGAAACATCCAAAGTTTGGACGTCCTCAACTGCCCCGTCACAGAAACGTCCAAAGTTTGGACGTCCTCAACTGCCCCGTCACAGAAACGTCCAAATTTTGGACATCCTCAACAGCCCTCGCTGGCAGGTTTGCTGTAGGGGGGAATGGGGGCCTGTCAGCATGCAAATGCTTGCTGGACAGGGCTCACCATTCCTCCCCAATGATCTGCAAACCCTAACGCCAGCTCAGAGCCAATCTTTGGTGCGCTAGTCGCTGATCATTGGGGATGAATGCATTAAACGCTGATTAGCATGCATTTGCAGGGTTACTTGCGTTAAGAGCCCTGTTTAGCATGCATTTGCATGCTACTTGCGCTAAGAGCCCTTGAGCGCGTTGTTTCACGCGCTCGAGGGCTCTGATCATGGGGCGGTAGCAAATACCGGCGCTAATACGGTGCTAACAGCCTCTAGTGCCGGCGTTTGCTTTTGATCATCTGCCTGTCAATGAAATTAAATGGAAATACTTTTAAAACAAATAGGAGGAAATATTTTTTCACTCAAAGAGTAGTTAAGCTCTGGAACTTGCTGCTGGAGGATGTGGTAATGATGGTTAGTGTCCCTGGGTTTAAAAAAGGTTTGGCCAAGTTTCTGGAGGAAAAGTCCATAGTCTGTTATTCAGATGGACGTGGGGGGAAGCCACTGCCCGCCCTGGGATTGGTAGGTTGGAATGTTGCTACTATCTGAGATTCTGAATGGAATGTTGCTACCCTTTGGGATTCTGGAATGGTGCTACTAATTGGATTTCTGTCAGGTACTCGTGACCTGGATTGGCCACTGTTGGAAACAGGATACTGGGCTAGATGGACACTCTAGCCCAGCGCCTAAAACTAAGTGCCTCCATTTACATCAATGAAAATGTGGCGTAAATTGGTCTGACTCAGTATGGCTATTCTTATGTTCCTATGATACTTACAGAGATGTTGAATGATGTGGTCAATGGTTGGTTTAAAAAGTGCATTCATTGCGTCCGGATTCATCCGCAGCATTCCCTGCGAAGACCACTTCACAAAATCCACGCTGAAGAAAAAGCAAAGAAAGAGCAATAAGAACTCAAGAGCCAACACCGGCACCCAAGAAGCCATGAGTACCATCAAGAGAAGAGTCAAACCTAGAGACAAGGAGGTCCTTTTTCAGACAGTGCCGAGACATTTGATCCCTCGTTCTTTAATCATGCATGCAAAATCACACAAGCAGGTTACAGAACACCTCCAGTTATGTGCATAACTTAATCGACAGATTAGCTGCTAATTGACACTAACAACCAATGGGCATTAATTGGTGTTAATTTATAGTTATGCATTTATAGTTTCTTCACTCAATGTGTAATTAAACTCTGGAATTCGTTGCCAGAGAATGTGGTAAAGGCGGTTAGCTTAGCGGAGTTTTAAAAAGGTTTGGACGGCTTCCTAAAGGAAAAGTCCATAGACCATTATTAAATGGACTTGGAGAAAATCCACTATTTCTGGGATAAGCAGTATAAAATGTTTTGTACTTTTTGGGGATCTTGCCGGGTATTTGTGACCTGGATTGGCCACTGTTGGAAACAGGATGCTAGGCTCGATGGACCTTTGGTCTTTCCCAGTATGGCAATACTTATGTACATCTAACCGCACTTATTCAGTGCTCTACAACATAGGTGTACAAATTCTACAGCAAGGGGAGTGTGGACATGGGAGTAGCATAACCAGAACATCTGCGCTAAGGTTAGACAATACTGACTGGCGAACAACTGTAACGCAGATAATGCTAGATCCAATTTTCAGCAAATCAAAAGGTAAAGTAATAATAATGAACTGAAAAGTACTTAACTATCGCAGTCCTTATTCAAAATGTACGATATCAGGAAATAAAACTACACTTTTTTCTTATTTAAAGTGGAGAAAATGACCACAGTAGTCAAGGCTTGGCAGCAGTGTAATAATTGCACTCAATGCCAGCGTAAAATTGACTCCGTTCTTATCACCGCTCTGAAAACTCCACTTGCGTGTAATGGGGGTTATATTTATCCCATTAGAGAATGATATGTTCAACACGTGATGTTAGGCAAAAGCTTGAATGATAGTGTTACTAAGCTCAGTGCCGTAGCGAGGGTACCTTTCTACTTCCTGCGACACAGCAAAATATGGATCGTACCAGACTTCTATCACCAACCCCTCTTTATTTCCTTATACTTCTATTTCTTACATGCTTACTACTGTACTATGTATTTGTATTATTGAACCGGAGCCTACCTCTACGGTATTGTGTAAGCCACATTCAGCCTGCAGTAAGCGGGAAAATGTGGGATATAAATGTGTTAAATAAATAAATAAATGCCTAAATTTACATGTGTAAATGCTAATTAAATCTAATTAGTGCTAATTAGCTCATTGTAATTAAATTGTATGTGCAAATTTATTTTATTTTTGTTACATTTGTACCCTGCGCTTTCCCACTCATTGGCAGGCTCGATGTGGCTTACATGGGGCAATGGAGGGTTAAGTGACTTGCCCAGAGTCACAAGGAGCTGCCTGTGCCTGAAGTGGGAATCGAACTCAGTTCCTCAGTTCCCCAGGACCAAAGTCCACCACCCTAACCACTAGGCCACTCCTCCACTGTTGCTACTATTTGAGATTCTACATGTAGAAGTCGGCCCTTGCAGATCACCAATGTGGCCGTGCAGGCTTCTGCGAGTCTGACGTCCTGCACGTACGTGCAGGACGTCAGACTCACAGAAACAGAAGCCTGCACAGCCTTCTACATGGAATGTTGCTAGTGTTCCATGTAGAATCTCCAATAGTAGCAACATTCCATGTAGAATCTCCAATAGTATCTATTTTATTTTTGTTACATTTGTACCTTGCGCTCTTTCCCACTCATGGCAGGCTCAATGCGGCTTACATGGGGCAATGGAGGGTTAAGCGACTTGCCCAGAGTCACAAGGAGCTGCCTGTGCCTGAAGTGGGAATCAAACTCAGTTCCAAAGTCCACCACCCTAACCACTAGGCCACTCCTCCACTGTTGCTACTATTTGAGATTCTACATTCTATTCCACTAGCAACATTCCATGTACAAGTCGGCCCTTGCAGATCACCAATGTGGCCGCGCAGGCTTCTGCTTGTGTGAGTCTGACGTCCTGCACGTCAGACTCGCAGAAACAGAAGCCTGCGCAGCCTTCTACATGGAATGTTGCTAGTGGAATAGCAACATTCCATGTAGAATCTCCAATAGTAGCAACATTCCATGTAGAATCTCCAATAGTATCTATTTTATTTTTGTTACATTTGTACCCTGCGCTTTCCCACTCATGGCAGGCTCAATGCGGCTTACATGGGGCAATGGAGGGTTAAGTGACTTGCCCAGAGTCACAAGGAGCTGCCTGTGCCTGAAGTGGGAATCGAACTCAGTTCCTCAGTTCCCCAGGACCAAAGTCCACCACCCTAGCCACTAGGCCACTCCTCCAATGCAACTTTTGGCTAATTTTTTAGAATTAGTGGGTATACCCCTTAGATGCGCCATTACAGAAGAGCGCTTAAGTAGAATATTGATATTTGAGTGCGTATCTGTGTACATGCATGTGTCAATGCCAGTATTCTGTACATTTACATGTGTAACGCATGTAAATATAAGTGCCCGATTATAGAAAGTCCTTCACTTGTAAGGGAAACTGCCCCCTTTGAATCTGAGCATTCCAGATCATCTCCACATATAAACGGTTTTAATCGTCATTTACTCATTTATTCAATCTACCTGGTTAAATGCTGCTATTTACATGTGGAGATGCTACACGAGGCTTCTAAAATAATCCTCTTAACTGTTTTGGAGCCTTTTCAAGGGGCAGGGCCGCCGAAAGGGGGGGCGGGGGGCAAAATTCCGGCGCTGGGGTCAGGCCGCCGGCGCTGCAGTCCCCGGTCTCACCTGCCTGCCTCCTCGGCTCCAGGCCCCCTTCATTCAAAGCAGCAGTCGCAGATCGCCTCTTTTCTGGCCTTCCCTCCCCGTGTCCCGCCCTTGCGGAAACTGGAAGTTACATCAGACAAGGGTAGGACACAGGGAGGGAAGGCCAAAGAGACGTGATCTGAGACTGCCGCTTTGAATGAAGGGGGCCAGGAGTCGTGGAGGCAGGCGAGACTGCAGACTGCAGCGGCAGGGGGAGCAACGGGGGCGGCAGCGGGGGGCGGAGGCATGGCGGCCTTGCCCCGGGTCCGGCCTAGTCTCTCAGCGGCCCTGTCAAGGGGAGCATTTCAAGTGCATTCAGGATAGGTGCTTGATTTGGGGGATTCATTTTTCTTGGCCACAAAACCTTTCATAGGTGGTGGAAGCAGTTTTCAGCACTAAAGGAAAACCCTGGCATCAGCAGTTCTATGAGCCCTGAACGCACTTGCTTTTCCTCAGCGCGTGCTCCACGCTGTGACCCCGGAATTTCTTGTAGTAGTCAATGAAGGAGAAAGGTAGAGTGATGTTGAGTGGGTTTGTCCTGTCGGGCGCTGCAGCCCTTTTCCGAGACTCGAACGCAATCATCAGATCCACCCAGGCTGCTGGCCGCTTGATCTTAAACTGCTCGATAAAATCTTCACCAAATATCTTGCACAGTAGCTTCTCAAACTCATAGTCCACACCCAGTGCGCCATATGGACCACCTATGTAGGAAAAAGAAAAAGGACAAATTAAAGCTTTCACGATGCATCAACAATGACAGCACAACATAGTAACATAGTAGGTGACGGCAGAAAAAGACCTGTAAGGTCCATCCAGTCTACCCAACAAGATAAACTCATATGTGCTACTTTTTGTGTATACCTTACCTTGATTTGTACCTGTCCTCTTCAGGGCACAGACCGTATAAGTCTGCCCAGTACTAGCCCCGCCTCCCAACCCCCCCGGTGCTGCCACCCAATCTCTGCTAAGCTTCTGAGGATCCATTCCTTCTGAAGAGAATTCCTTTATGTTTATCCCACACATTTTTGAATTCCGTTACCGTTTTCATCTCTACCACCTCCCGCGGGAGGGCATTCCAAGCATCCACCACTCTCTCCGTGAAAAAAATACTTCCTGACGTTTTTCCTGAGTCTGCCCCCCTTCAACCTCATTTCACGCCCTCTAGTTTTACCGCCTTCCCGTCTCTGGCACAAGTACACAAGGAAGAAAGGGATCACAAGTGGTCAAAGTCACACAGATACAACGTAGCTGAATCCAAGTCCTCCAGTACCCCCAACATGCCAGGCACACAGAATGTCCACACTGAATACTCAAAAGGCATATCGGCATATACCTGGATCTATAACCGCGAGTTAATTTGCATATTTTACTTATACTGAAATCCCAAGCGCCACCTTCTGTAGCCATGGACAAAAAAAAAAGAAGAATCCACAGTTTCTTCACCTTCTTTTCCACCAGATTTGCTGGAAATGCTATCATGGATCACAGAAATAGGCGACAATACTGTCTGTGAAGATTATTGTAGCTCCATGGGAAACAGCAGTATGGTGCATGAAAGCTGGAGGGGTGGCTAAGTACTTGGCAGGCAAAGTTCAATGCAAGAGAGTGCAGATGTGCAACTGGAGCACAGAAAATCATGTGAGCAGCATACAGTTAGGCTGAGACTCAAGGGACCAACATATAGGAAGACAGGGGCTCAAGGCATGGCAAACACCGAGTTGAGACTCATGAGAACAGCATATAGTGAGGCCAAGACTCAGGAAGTGGCATACAGTCAGACTGAGGCTGTAGGTTGATATACAGTAATCAGGTAGAAGGTACGGGGAAAGTGGTGTAGGGGAGGGGTGGTGTTGACCTCACTGACCTCTTTCTCTATAATATCAGCAAAATTCGTCCTTTCCTTTCTGAGCACACTACCAGAACTCTTACCAACACTCCTATCACCTCTTGCTTAGACTACTGCAACTTGCTTCTCACCGAGGAAGATGTGGGAGAGATGCCAGTGCCAGAAATAGTATGCAGTGCTGGTGAGTCAGAGAAACTGAATCAAATCACTATAAACCTGGAAGATGTAATAGGGTAATTTGACAAACTGAAGAGTAGCAAATCACCTGGACCAGATGGTGTACATCCCAGAGTAACGATAGAATTGAAAAATGAACTTGCAGAACTATTGTTAGTAATAAGTAATTTATCTTTAAAATCAAGAATTGGTACTGGAATATTGGAGGGTGGTCAATATAATGCCGATTTTTTAAAAGGGATCCAGAGGTGATCCAGGAAATTATAGCCAGGCGTTGGTGCCGGGCAAAATGGTAGAGACTATTATAAAAAAACAAAATTACACAGCATATACATAAGCATGGATAAGTGAGACAAAGCCAACATGAATTTAGTGAAGGGAAATCTTACTTCAGAAATCTACTACATTTCTTTGAAGGAGCGAATAGACGTGAAAAAAGGTGAGCTGGTCGATATCGTGTATCTGGATTTTCAAAAGGCATTTGACAAAGTACCTCATGAAAGATTTCTGAGGAAGTTATAAAGCCATGGGATAGGATGTAGTGTTCTATTGTGGAATAAAAACTGGTCAACTACTACTGCTTATCATTTCTATAGCGCTACTAGGCGTACGCAGCGCTGTACAGATACTAGGGTTAACAATCAATATTCTCAATGGAGAAGGGTAGATAGTGGGGTTCCACAGGGGTCTGTACTGGGACCGCTGCTTTTTAACATATTTATAAATGATCTAGAGATGAGAATAACTAGTGAGGTAATTAAATTTGCTGACGTCACAAAGTTATTCAAAGTCGTTAAATCGCAAGAGGACTGAAAAATTAAAAAGAGGGCCTTATGAGACTGGGAAACTGGGCATCCAAATGGCAGGTGTTTTATGTGAGCAACTGCAAAGAGACGCTTGTGGGAAAGAGGAACCCCAACTATAGCTAAGTGATGCAAGGTTCCACGTTAGGAGTCACCGACCAGGAAAGGGATCTAGGTGTCATCGTTGAAGACACTTTGAAAATCTATGCTCAGTGTGCAGCGGCAGCTAAGAAAGCAAACAGAACGTTAGATATTATTAGGAAAGGAATGGAAAACAAAAATGAGAATGTTATAATGCCTATCGCTCATTAGTGAGTGTACCTCGAACATTGTGTGCAATTCTGGTCAAAAATAGTTATATTAGAATTACAAAAGGTACAGATAAGGGCAACGAAAATGATAAAGGGGATGGGATGAGATATAATAGAGGTCTATAATAAAATAATGAGTGGAGTGGAACGGGTAGATGTGAATTGCTTGTTTACTCATTCCAAAAATACAAGGACCAGGGAGCACACAACGAAGCTACAAATCGGAGAAAATACTTCTTCACTCAACGTGTAATTAAACTTTGGAATTTGTTGCCAGAAAATGTGGTAAAAGCATTTAACTTAGCAGGGTTTAAAAACGATTTGGCTAACTTCCTAAAAAAAAAAAAAAGTCCATAAGCCATTATTAGGTTGCACTTGGGGGGAAAATCCACTGCTTATTTCTAGGATAAACAGCATAAAATATATTGTACTGTTTTGGGATCTTGCCAAGTACTTATAACCTGCATTGACCACTGTTTGAAACAGGATACTGGGCTTGATGGCCCTTCTGTCTGTCCCAGTATGGCACCACTTATGTTCTTATGTTTTAACAGCAAAGATGTAAAAATAACAGCATTTCTCATTCGATTAACCCAATGCAGCTATCTTCAAAGTGCACCAACACAAATAAGAATTCCCCTTTTCTTCTCCCAAACGTAGGAAAGCAATTCATACTGTAAAGATGATGGTTTTGTTTCTTATAACATCCCATCTCTTGCCATTATAATCCCTTCCCCCAGTACTCCACTAAACCCCCTCCCTATCCCAATCCTAATCCCATGTGACTTATATATATGTAAATTTTTTTTAAATGTTGCAAACAAATAAAATATAATTTTATATATATATATATATATATATATATATATAATTATTTTTGCAACATTTAAAAATGGGAGGAAAAAAATTCTCAGAAAAACATAACTCACTGATACTATTAACCATATCTCTGATAATAAATCCACAGCTTAACTGTGCACCTGTAATTAATAGCATTTTTCCATATTTGCATCGTTACACTTCTCCACGTTAAATTTCATCTGTCTTTTTACATTACCAGGTCCTCAGTCTAGCAAGGTGCTCCTGTCATTCCTCAGCTGCTCGTGTTAAACTGCTCTGAATAATTTTGAAATCTGCAGTTTTGATCACATCAGTCATTACTTCCTTTTCCAGATGGTTAATGAATAAGTAAATATATTTTATTTGTAGCATTTGTACCCCCCATTTTCCCACCTATTTGCAGGCTCAATGGGGCTTACATTTGCCGTTATGGCGATTGCCATTTCCGGACTTCAGATATGCACATGATTTTGCAATCAAGTGCGTACATACATGGTGGAAGAATGCATTGTGTACTTGCGTACTTGTTAACACGTGGTTTTACAATCAAGTGCGTATATATGTGGTAGAAGAATACATTGTGGTCTTGTGTAGGTGTCGGCTTTATGTAGTTGCTCAGGTGATGGTATTATGGTGAGAGTAATAGTGTTGGGCAGTGGTTATGTCGTTTCGGTCTTATTCTTCGTTGTCGTTGTTTAGAGGTTAGGACGATTGTTTGTTGTATACTTTTTTGAATAAGTCCGTTTTCAGTAGTTTACGAAAGATGGTTAAATCTTGCGTTGTCTTTATGGTCTTCGGATCCTGGTACAGATCCCTGGGGCATCTTTCTTCAGTAGAGAAACTGAGGATGTGGTTCAGCTCATTGTTTATCTTTCAACCAGTTAAACCAATTTAAAATGGGACATTGGCTTCTCTCCCTTGACTTCAACTTTCTATAAGGAGCCTTTAAGGAAGTACTCTGTCAAATGCTTTTTTTTTTTTTAATAATCTAAATACATTATGGAGCTCATTTTGAAAAACAGAAAAAAGTCCAAAAAGTGGCATAAATCTGCATTTGGTATTTTCAAAACCAATGTTTTAGTAATTTTTCTACAAAGTCCATCAGAAGTGCATTCAAATCACAAGGGGGCTTGTAAGAAGCATGTTAAGGGCGGGATCTGGGCGTTCCTAACACTTGGATGTTTTTTTTTTTTAGCCATAATGGAACAAAACAAAACTGTCCAGGACTAAAACTAAGATGTTCTGAGCTAGACCTGGTGATATCAGTGGCGTAGCTACGTGGGGCCTGAGGGGGCCTGGGCCCCCCATAGATTTGGCCCTGGGCCCCCTGCCAACGATCCCCTTGAACCCCCCCCTCCCGCCACCAACTCTCCCCCGCCGTCACCACCCGCCCCGCTGCCGCATCAGATACCTTTTTTGCTGGCGGGGGTCCCCCAACCCCACCAGCCGAAGAGAGTCTTCTTCAGCGCCGGAGTAGCACCTTCGTTCAACGAAGTTCCTGCGATCAGCTGTTTCGACGCCTTACGTCCTGCACCATGCATGTAGCTCCCCCCCCCCCCACCTCGGGCTCTGCCCCCCCTCCCAGCGAGGTCTGGCTACGCCCCTGGGTGATATAGACTGTCACTGAAATGCTTTGATCTTTCACTCATATATACTGTCATCTACCAACATTTGCTTATTTCCGATCTGAGGAAGAAGGGCAACCTTCAAAAGCTAATCAAGAAATGTATTGTTATGTCCAATAAAAAAGGTATCATCTTATTTTCTTTTCCATGTTTTATTTTGTTTGATTTCTATTGATTACCTATAACGAATAAGGAACAAGAAAGTGCCCTAAATGACCACTGGAGGGAATCAGGGATGACCTCTCCTTACTCCCCAAGTGGTCACTAACCCCCGCTCACCCCCAAAATGTGATTAAAAACATTACTTTCCAGCCTCTATGCCAGCCTCAGATGTTATACCCAGGTCCATTAGAACAGCATGCAGGTCCCTGGACTAGTTTAGTGGTGGGTGCAGTGCAATGAAGACAGGTGGACCCAGGCTTCTACCTCCCCCTACCTGTTACACTTGTGGAGGAACCTATGAGCCCTCCAAAACTCACCAGAAACCCACTGTACCCACATATAGGTGCCCCTTCACCTGTAGTGGTGTACAGTTGGGGGCAGTGGGTTTTGGGGGGCTCAGCAGACAAGGTTAGAGGTGTACCTGGGAGCATTTTATGACGTCCACTGCAGTACCCCCTAGGGTGCCCTATTGCTTTCCTGGGATGTCTTGGGGACCAATTTACTAAAAATGCTGGCTCCTCCTGCATCCCAATGGCTTGATTTTGTCTGTTTTGCACTTAAGACTTTTTTTTTCTTTTCGAAAATGGACCAAAAAACAAAACGTCCAAATCACAAAACCTTATTCAAAACAATATTTTTGGAAAAAAAAAAGATAGATGTTTTTCTTTTTTTGAAAATGACCTTCCCTATTCGGATTTTGGACATTTTGTGCAAAAACTCCAAAATCGGACTTAGATGTCACATTGAAAATGTCCCTCCACGTCAATTTGGTTCACCCTTACCCTCACACTTTTTTACACCCCTAAAGAATTGTAACAAATCACCACCTTCACCCTGTCTTGTTCCCCTCATTAAAACTACTACTTGACATTTCTAAAGCGCTACTAGGGTTACGCAGCGCTGTACAATTTAACATAGAAGGACAGTCCCTGCTCAAGGAGCTTACAATCTAAAGGACAAATGTACAGTCAGTTAAATAGGGGCAGTCTAGATTTCCTGAAAGGTATAAAGGTTAGGTGCCGAAAGCAACATTGAAGAGGTGGGCTTTGAGCAAGGATTTGAAGATGGGTAGGGAGGGGGCTTGGCGTAAGGGCTCAGGAAGTTGATTCCAAGCATAGGGTGAGGCGAGGCAGAATGAGCGGAGTCTGGAGTTGGCGGTGGTGGAGAAGGGTACTGAGAGGAGGGATTTGTCCTGTGAGCGGAGGTTACGGGCGGGAACGTAAGGGGAAATGAGGGTAAAGGTAATGAGGGGCTGCAGACTGAGTGCATTTGTAGGTAAGAAGGAGAAGCTTGAACTGTATCCGGTATCTGACTGGAAGCCAGTGAAGTGACCTGAGGAGAGGGGTGATATGAGTATATCGGTTCAGGTGGAATATAAGACGTGCAGCAGAGTTCTGAACAGATTGAAGGGGGGATAGATGGTTAAGTGGGAGGCCAGTGAGGAGTAGGTTGCAGTAGTCAAGGCGAGAGGTAATGAGAGCGTGGACGAGAGTACAGGTGGTGTGCTCACCTGATGAAGACTTACTTCCCTGCCGTGAGTGGCCCGCAGATGCTCCGAGGTTGAGCAACGTGGCATCGGAGATTGAGACTGTTCCCGCAGTATCAAGTCCCACAGGAACAGCCCCAACTTCCCTGTGCCATGCTGCTCAACCACATCGTGAATCCAGTCATGGCAGGGAAGCGGATCGTATCTGAGGACGTCAACTGAACCTTCTGCGGGTCAAGAAAAAGGGTTGGCAGGCAACGTTCTGTCCCGCGGACCTTAGACAGGACAAGCCTGCACTAGAACATCGCTGCAGCAGAAAAACAGGGTAGTAGGGAATGAAGAAACTGTGATGCTCTACGACATTCCTAGTGTAACTCGGGAACTCGCCAGGATTACCTGCAGACCCGAGTCCCAAGGAGACTGCTCTCTCTCTCTCTCTGTCACTGCTTCAAACTCCACAGTCTCAGATCACTCTCAGGCCACTCACACCTACGCTTCCAATCTCCTCTCAGGCAACCTGGGGGTGAACAATGGTCTGGTGTCTCAGTTTGGGGTTTGAGAGACACTTACTTGAATCAAGGTTCCCCCTTAGATCGCAACTCCAGGAACCACATAACCAGTGTTTTCTCTAGCGAAAAAGGTGCCTGTACTCAAATGCCAGGCCACCCTTCAGGGGTGGGATGATCACCGAGGGACCCACCCCACAACCGGTCACAGAATCTATGACAAGGCAGAATTGGTGTGTAGAGCCTGAGCTCTTTCATTAAAATTTGTGGAGCACGGGTCAATTTTAGCAGACAATGGAAAAGGTGCCGGTACTCAGTACCCCAAGTACCCCCTCAAAAAAAGCCCTGCAGATAACACTCCAGGAAAATCAAGGGCAAATTTAAACCTTAATTGCAACTTTGGCCACAGATAATTCTTACTGTAATGATCGTTAGCTCAGTCAATGATGTAATTCCAGCGATGATTTGTATTTTTTTTTGTTACATTTGTACCCCGCGCTTTCCCACTCATGGCAGGCTCAATGCGGCTTACATGGGGCAATGGAGGGTTAAGTGACTTGGCCAGAGTCACAAGGAGCTGCCTGTGCCTGAAGTGGGAATCAAACTCAGTTCCTCAGGACCAAAGTCCACCACCCTAACCACTAGGCCACTCCTCCACTGTTGCTACTATTTGAGATTCTACATGGAATGTAGCAGATCACCAATGTGGCTGCGCAGGCTTCTGTTTCTGTGAGTCTGACGTCCTGCACGTACAGAAACAGAAGCCTGCGCAGCCTTGTACATGGAATGTTGCTAGTGGAATAGCAACATTCCATGTAGAATCTCCAATAGTAGCAACATTCCATGTAGAATCTCCAATAGTAGCAACAGAATCTCAATAGTAGCAACATTCCATGTAGAATCTCCAATAGTATCTATTTTATTTTTGTTACATTTGTACCCTGCGCTTTCCCACTCATGGCAGGCTCAGTGCGGCTTACATGGGGCAATGGAGGGTTAAGTGACTTGCCCAGAGTCACAAGGAGCTGCCTGTGCCTGAAGTGGGAATCAAACTCAGTTCCTCAGTTCCCCAGGACCAAAGTCCACCACCCTTACCACTAGGCTACTCCTCCACTCAAGCATAGTCACAAAGAGTGTTTCTTCTCAGGACTATATGATTGCACAATCCATTTATGCCTGTCCTGCAGTCACATGTAACCCCAGGACTGATGTCCTTTCATGATGTATTCTGTACTACTAGGTCTGGATCTTTTATAGCCATCATTTACCTTCACGGGTTATCACCACGTACCCGAGCCCCGATGACAGGCTGGACTCCCCAATCCGTCCAAAGTTCTGGCTCCTTTATGGGCCGTGATGGACTTGACAGCAATTATTCCTTAAATTCAGTCAACTGGAGTTGGCTCTTCAGGACCCTTGGTTTGCGAAGGTCCCGGGCCACAAAGCAGGTATCAGTTCAGTTTCACATTTAGGACCACTCTCATCTCACTCATCCAATCCAGTTCACCTGCAGTCCAGCTTGGGAGTGAGTCTATGGTGCGAAATAGCGATGCAGGGGTTTGGTGGTGGTGGTGTGGGGGGGGGGGGGGGGGGGGGGGGTCAGGCTCTCTCACCAATTCTGGGTTCCACTCAGCTCTTCAGTCCAGGAATCGCATAGCACTCCACAGCTTTAACAAAACTTAACTTTTATTTGCAAACCGCTGCAACAAGCAGACTAACTTTAACCACCTTTCCAATACAGTCACTTGATGAACTCCAAAGCAGCCTTAACTTCCAACTTCTGTTATTGCCAGGGGGAACACCGTTGCCGCTGTTCTCCTCAGGTGTATCTACAGGGGAACTGCCATTCAGGGCTATTTCCATATATACAGTTTCTCCTGCTAATGCTCAACCTGAAGAGAGATATTATCCCCAAAGTCTGAACTCCTCTTCATAACACGGATTCACTTTTGCAGGCTCAGACTTTCCTCGATCTGACCCTTATCTAGCGGTGACTTGGTCCACCCATAGCCGCCAAGAGGGGGGCCCGGCACCGCAGTCCTAACACGCCCATCTGCCACCGGGCCGGGCCCCCTGCATTGAAATCACAGCGCCTCTCACCTCCGTGTGAAAGCACTGAAGGAAGCAGGGCAGCAGATCGCCTCCCTTCGGGCCTCCTTCCTTCCCTGTGTCCCGCCTTCGTCTGACGTGACTTCTGCGACGGCGGGACACAAGGAGGGAAGAAGGGCCGAAGGGAGGCGATCTGCTGCCCTGCTGCCTGCAGCACTTTCACACGGAGGTGAGAGGCGCTGTGATTTCGATGCAAGGGCCCGGCATGGTGGCGGACGCAGGGGGCGGGTGGAGCAGTGGTGGCGACCTCGGGGGGGGGGGGGGGGGGTGGAAGGGGAGAGGGGCGGGCCCGGCCCAGTCTCTCAGCAGCCCTGACTGGGCCTTCTACCCACTGTCTCCCGGTTGCTACTTATTAGAGCCACAACCTGTTTCTCACAGCCAGGATCTCTCCAATTCTTAGGACTTCTCTCTCTCCCCCCCTCCTGGTCAATGGCAGGTGATGTTCAGGCAACTCCAGACCTGCAGGTAATCAGAGACCCCCCTAAAGGGCATAACTCTAACTCTATATCCTTCCAAACCCCTCCCCCTCCTCCCGTCACTCTTCAGTACCAGGCACTATCTTTCTTCATTGTATTTCAAACTACTCCCCATGGGCTGGGCCTTCCTCCCACCCAGGGACCTCCCAGACACTCACCCCACTGAATCTCAACAGGGGCTGACGCTCTCAGTAATCTCCATATATTGGGGGATTACATAAATATGCACAGAGCTTTTTGCCCCCGACCTATAAGCACACATCTATAGCAACCCTCATACAATTTTACCCATCTAGAAGGAGGCGTTGACAGACAGGTCATAAGTACATAAGTAATGCCATACTGGGAAAAGACCAAGGGTCCATCGAGCCCAGCATCTTGTCCACGACAGCGGCCAATCCAGGCCAAGGGCACCTGGCAAGCTTCCCAAACGTACATTCTATACATGTTATTCCTGGGATTTTGGATTTTTCCAAGTCCGCTTAGTAGCGGTTTATGGACTTGTCCTTTAGGAAACCGTCCAACCCCTTTTAAAACTCTGCTAAGCTAACCGCCTTCACCACATTTTCCGGCAATGAATTCCAGAGTTTAATTACACGTTGGGTGAAGAAAATTTTTCTCCGATTTGTTTTAAATTTACTACACTGTAGTTTAATCGCATGCCCCCTAGTCCTAGTATTTTTGGAAAGCGTGAACAGACGCTTCACATCCACCTGTTCCACTCCACTCATTTTATATACCTCTATCATGTCTCCCCTCAGCCGTCTCTTCTCCAAGCTGAATAGCCCTAGCCTCCTTAGTCTTTCTTCATAGGGAAGTCGTCCCATCCCCGCTATCATTTTAGTCGCCCTTCGCTGCACCTTTTCCAATTCTACTATATCTTTCTTGAGATGTGGCGACCAGAATTGAACACAATACTCAAGGTGCGGTCGCACCATGGAGCGATACAACGGCATTATAACATCCTCACACCTGTTTTCCATACCTTTCCTAATAATACCCAACATTCTATTCGCTTTCCTAGCCGCAGCAGCACACTGAGCAGAAGGTTTCAGCGTGTTATCAACGACGACACCCAGATCCGTTTCTTGGTCCGTAACTCCTAACGTGGAACCTTGCATGACGTAGCTATAATTCGGGTTCTTTTTTCCCACATGCATCACCTTGCACTTGCTCACATTAAACGTCATCTGCCATTTAGCCGCCCAGTCTCCCAGTCTCGTAAGGTCCTCTTGTAATTTTTCACAATCCTGTCGCGAGTTAACGACTTTGAATAACTTTGTGTCATCAGCAAATTTAATTACCTCGCTAGTTACTCCCATCTCTAAATCATTTATAAATATATTAAAAACCAGCGGTCCTAGCACAGACCCCTGAGGTCATGATTTGAAAATAGCACTTAACCCTTGTATTTCACACATTAATATGTAACATGATCACTAGATGGCGCTCTGCACCCACAATTCAAAAAGAAAAAGAGCAGAATTTTCAAGAGACCTCTAATAATAAGAAAATCCCAGGATTGTGCTTAGAGTTTAGAATTTGCCTCAGATTTAAGCATTTAGAATACATCTCGTATTTAGGTAAGATTGCATAAGTACATAAGTATTGCAATACTGGAACAGACCGAAGGTCCATCAAGCCCAGCATCCTGCCTCCAACTGTGGCCAATCCAGGTCACAAGTACCTGGCAAGATCCCAAAACAGTACAATACATTTTATGCTGCTTATCCCAGAAATAAGCAGTAGATTTTCCACAAGTCCATTTTAATAATGATCTATGAACTTTTCCTTTAGGAAGCCATCAAAACCTTTTTTTAATCCTTGCTAAGCTAACTGCTTTTACCACATTGTCTGGCAACAAATTCCAGAGTTTAATTACACGCTGAGTGAAGAAATATTTTCTCTGATTCATTTTAAATTTACTACTTTGTAGCTTTATCTTGTGCCCCCTAGTCCCAGTATTTTTGGAAAAATTAAACAAGCGATTCACTTCTACCCATTCCACTCCACTCGTTATGTTATAGACCTCTATCATATCTCCCCTCGGCCGTCTTTTCTCCAAGCTGAACAGCACAAGCCGTTTCAGCCTTTCCTCATAGGGAAGTCATAGTCATCCCATCCTCTATCATTTTCATCGCCCTTCTCTGTACCTTTTCTAATTCCACTATATTAGTTGAGCTCTTAATTAGTGAAACCGCAGAATTCACTGAGCCAGTGGCATCAAAGTTGAAGGAGGACACTTTGAACACAAGTTATGAATCAACTAAGAAAAAAAAATACATTATATTAATGCATTTTCCAAGGTCCTACTAAATGTTTAAACAAAGTATTTTGAAACTACGTAACTAAATGCTTCTTAATGACAATTACTGATCATTACCTCAAATTTTGCCAATTACACTGCACATAGATCAAAGGTTAATGACTGCTCAACATAGCCTGTTTGGCACTGATTATTCACGCCTCACCAGCTATGTCGTGGTTATCTCCCGCTAGGACTAGGGTGCACACAATGAAGCTACAAAGTAGTACATTTAAAACAAATTGGAGAAAATATTTCTTCACTCAACGTGTGTAATTGAACTCTCGAATTCATTGCCAGAGAATGTAATAAAAACAATTAGCTTACGGGGTTTAAAAAAAGGTTTAGATAGCTTCCTAAAAGAAAAGTGGAGGAGTGGCCTAGTGGTTAGGGTGGTGGACTCTGATCCTGGGGAACTGAGTTCGATTCCCACTTCAGGCACAGGCAGCGCCTTGTGACTCTGGGCAAGTCACTTAACCTTCCATTGCCCCAGGTACAAATAAGTACCTGTATTGAGCCTGCCATGAGTGGGAAAGCACGGGGTACAAATGTAACAAAAAAAAAGTCCATAAGCCTTTATTAAAATGGACCTGGGGAAACTCTACTGCTTATTTCTAGGATAAGCTGCATAAAATGTATTGAACTTTTTCGGGATCTTGCCAGGTACTTCTGACCTGGATTGGCCACTGTTGGAAACAGGATGCTGGGCTTGATGGACCTTCGGTCTGTCCCAGTGTGGCAATAGTTATGTACTTATGTACTTGGGATTCTGAATGGAATCTTGTTTCTCTTTGAGGTTCTAAATGAAATGTTGCTACACTTTGAAATTCTGCATGGAATCTTGTTATTCTTTAGAATTCTAGAATCGTGCTACTCTTTGGGGTTCTAGTGGAATGTTGCTACTATTTGGGTTGCTACTATTTGGGTTTCTGCCAGGTACATGTGACCTGGATTGGCCACTGTTGGAAACAGGATGCTGGGCTTGATGGACCTTTGGTCTGTCCCAGTGTGGCAACACTTGTGTGCTTGGGATTCTGAATGGAATCTTGCGACTCTTTGGGGTTCTACATGGAATGTTGCTACACTTTGAAATTCTGCATGGAATCTTGTTATTCTTTAGAATTCTAGAATCTTGCTATTCTTTGCAGTTCTACATGGAATGTTGCTACTCTTTGGGTTTCTGCCAGGTACGTGTGACCTGGATTGGCCGCTGTTGGAAACAGGATTCTGGGTTTGATGGACCTTCGGTCTGTCCCAATATGGCAATAGTTATGAATATCCGCAGTTAGGCACTTAAACCCTATTTAACTGGCCAGGAGCCGTTCCTGGCCAGTTAAATAGTTTTGAATATCGGGGGACTATATGGAATGAGGGGATATGACAAAGTTACAAAAGAACTATAAATTACCGGATGCCTTGTACAGCTCCTTCAGATGTCCTTCTGGTAACCTTATCTGGTGAACAGTCAGATCCACAGTGCCTCCTCCACAATCAACGACCACGTACCGATCACCTGCGACAGAAGAGAATCCAACAGTTTTGTAAGCGGAAACGCAGCTGTTTGCAGACTAGTTTACAAAGACATAAAGAGGCGTATTTTTAAAGCACTTAGACTTACAAAGTTACATAGGGGTCATTTTCAAAAGAGAAAAACGTACAAACGTACAAAATACATCTGCATTTGGACATTTTTCTCATATGTTTTCATCGCGTGGATTACTTTGTGTTTGTTTATCTTAAATCATTAGCGCACAGACATTACCAAAAATAAGCGCACGAGCCCTTACCACCACCTGTTTTGTAGGCGGTAAGGGATTGCATTCTAATCCTGCACTAATCAGTTAGCACGCAGCAATGCAGATGAGGTCACTGGTTAGCACAGAAATATCCACTTACTGCCCCCAGGCCCAAAATATATTTTTTAAAAAATTTTAGCGCGTGGTTTGCGCGTGCACATTCAGAACGTAGGGCGGGATGCTTCCACATGTCCCATGGAAAACACAAGTTAGTATTTACTGCAGCTTAGTAAACCAAGCCCTACCCTTCTGGCACTTCTGTGGGAAAGATACAGTTAATGCATGCGAGCGTTCGTATTCTACGCAGAAGGGCATTTAAATGCAGACGTTAAGATTGTAGAAGTGTCCCTCATTTGGTTAGCAAAACTAGCAGGCACAAGTGGTCCTTCAGGAACAGGACAAAGGAAATGCTTTATTGGATGGACCCGACAACGGTCTTTGTTTCGGCAACAAAGCGCCTGTGTCAGGGGTCACCATACTGTTGAACGCTGACGTGCATGAGGACGTAGCGTCAAAAAAGTTTTTTTTTAAAAACAGAGCGCAGTCTAAGGTCGGGAGATAAAACCGCTCTTAAGTGCGAAGAATCCTTTTGTTTTGGTGGCAATTTGATGTAACGACTTCCTTTGCAGCAGGACTCTAGGACGCTACGTCCTCATACACATCAATATGCAACAGTACGGCGACCCCTGACGCAGGCGCTTGGTCGCCGAAACGCGGACCGTGTCAGGTCCATCCAATAAAGAGTTTCCTTTATCCTGTTCCTGAAGGATGAAGGGTGCTTCTTGTTTTGTTTTGGTCTTTGACTGGACTCCAGACCCTCTCTTTTCTGCCTCCTTATTTGGTTAACGCCACCGACTTTCCCTCTCACTGGCAATTATCCAGTTAGCTGCACCTGCTTACCAGATAAGTTCCTTTGAATCTCAATCCCCTCACCCCCCCCCCCTCCTAAATTTTACAACACGATAATACACGCTAACACATGTACACCCCTAAAATATAGTAAACAGAAAAGCACAAAATTAAAAGCAGAGGGGCTGCAGAGCTGTACCTTCCTCCAGCTCGGACCACAGCTCTCCAATCACGTTCTCCACCAGAAAGGTCCGACTCTGACGGTTACGCCGCACGTGTTCTTTAGCTGGTCATCGGAAGAGAGAAAAACAGAAAACAGAACAGGGCAAAGGTAAGAGCAAGGCGTCGCTAGAGTGGCAGAGTGAGAGAGCGTGAAACAGGAGAATCCGCAAGCTGTCATGCCTCCTATTCAACCGAGAAAGTCTGCTACTACAGACCCTCTGCATAACCTGTACCCTGGTCCAGTAGAAAGTATCACAGCCTCTCTCACATCTCTGCAAAATTCGGGAAGTAAAAAGTCTGAGATGAACTACAGCAGTCACTCTCTGTAATGACATTCTGCATCTGCTGTTTGTGTGGGAAACTGAAAGGCTTGGGGAGGTGGGGGGGGGGGGGGGGTGGTCACACAGTGTGGATACTTTTGAAAATCCTATGTATGTGCACAGGGGGTTTTTTTCTCCTCACCTAAGCACCCTGACAGGGGGGCTTGCTTTTTAATCCAAGTAAATGCACTCTATGGAAACCCTAACAGGACTTTAGCCAGCAAGAAGAGGGCAATTCTAAAATTTATTTATTTCATAACATTTGATATAGTGCTAAGGTCTGCACATAGGCATGAAACCATTTACAGGTCCATTACTGAGTAATTGATTTGAAAATACCCTCCATACTTCTGTTTCATATCTTAATATAATAGAAATCAAACAAAATAAAACATGGAAAACAAAATAAGATGATACCTTTTTTATTGGACATAACTTAATACATTTCTTGATTAGCTTTCGAAGGTTGCCCTTCTTCCTCAGATCGGAAATAAGCAAATGTGCTAGCTGACAGTGTATATAAGTGAAAACATTCAAGCATTACTATGACAGTAAAATAGATACCATTGGAGATTCTACATGGAATGTTGCTACTATTGGAGATTCTACATGGAATGTTGCTACTGTTGGAGATTCTACATGGAATGTTGCTACTATTGGAGATTCTACATGGAATGTTGCTATTCCACTAACAACATTCCATGTAGAAGGCTGCACAGGCTTCTGTTTCTGTGAGTCTGACGTCCTGCACGTACGTGCAGGACGTCAGACTCACAGAAGCAGAAGCCTGCGCGGCCACATTGGTGATCTACAAGGGCCGACTTCTACATGGAATGTTGCTAGTGGAATAGCAACATTCCATGTAGCATCTATAGAAATCAAACAAAATAAAACATGGAAAAGAAAATAAGGCGATACCTTTTTTATTGGACATAACTTAATACATTTCTTGATTAGCTTTCGAAGGTTGCCCTTCTTCCTCAGATCGGAAATAAGCAAATGTGCTAGCTGACAGTGTATATAAGTATATAAGTATTCAAGCATCACTATGACAGTCTGACAGGGTGGGAGGATGGGGGTGGGTTGGAGGTATGCATGGGGACATCAAAGCATATCATTGATATTCTAACAGGATGGGTGTGAGAATACTGAAAGGTAACTTTAAAACCATACAAGAACGTAAGACCTTTGAAGTCAGAATGATTGAATATTTTAACACCCAACAGAAAGGACTTAACAAGGATCTGGGGTTCCTAACCCATTATAAACCATAAAGCTGTATTTCTCTCCACCCCTCACCTATCCACACCCATCCTGTTAGAATATCAATGATATGCTTTGATGTCCCCATGCATACCTCCGACCCACCCCCATCCTCCCACCCTGTCAGACTGTCATAGTAATGCTTGGATGTTTTCACTTATATACACTGTCAGCTAGCACATTTGCTTATTTCCGATCTGACGAAGAAGGGCAACCTTCGAAAGCTAATCAAGAAATGTATTGTCCAATAAAAAAGGTATCATCTTATTTTCTTTTCCGTGTTTTATTTTGTTTGATTTCTATTGATAACCTTAAGAGTGGACTAACACGGCTACCACACTCCATATCTTAATATAGAAATTGGTCACTAGATGGCGGCCTACAACCACAATTCAAAAAGAGAGAGGCCAAGATTCTCAAGAGGCAGCTAATATTTATTTATTAGGATTTGTTTACCACCTTTTTGAAGGAATTCACTCAAGGCGGTGTACAGTAAGGTTAAATCAAACATAAGCAATAGACAATGACAGCTGTAAAAATGTTCAATTAATAATACAAAATACGGCACAGTTACTACTTACAATGTCAACACAATACGTAATAGAACATTTTAATAGACGGCATAAGGTATTAGCTATAATAATGATTAAATCCAGAAGACTTAGGCTTATTCATACTAGTAAATGATATGTCTATATTGCACCATAGTGAAACCACACCTTAAATACTAAGAATTGCACTAAACGGACTTGGAAAAATCCAAAATTCCAGAAATAACATGTATAGAATGTTTGTACGTTTGGGAAGCTTGCCAGGTGCCCTTGGCCTGGATTGGCCGCTGTCGTGGACAGGATGCTGGGCTCGATGGACCCTTGGTCTTTTCCCAGTATGGCATTACTTATGTACTTATATAGTCTCTCAAAAAGGATAAAGCAGAATTAGCAAAGATAAACAGAGGGGCCGATATTCAGACCACGGTCATCACAGAGACTGGAAATTCAATGCCAGGCCGTTTACGGTGACCAGCGCTGAATAGGCAGCTTATTTTTGGCAGGTTTAAACTAAACTAGCCAAACCAATATGGCCGTTTAAGTTTATAGCGGCCAAAGAGAGGCCTGCTTTTTCAGTGGCCCGAATTGGCTACCAAACGTAGGGCCCCTTTTACCAAGCTGCAGCAAAAAGGGGGCTGGTGCTGGCATCAGCGCATGCTTTATACGCGCGCCGAGGCCCCCTTTTACCGTAGCTGGTAAAAGGGAAGTCTCACGTTCCTACGGGAAATGGCGGGACAGCAAGTAAAGCACTTGCCACGTGGCTATTTCGGTGTGGGGGGGGGGGGGAGCCCTTACCGCCATCCACTGAGGTGGCGGTAAGGGCCCCCGCGTTAACCCGGTGCTACAAAAATAAATACATTTCAGTAGCGCCAGAAATAACAGCGCGCTAGGGGCGGGAAGTACTGCCGGGCTGCTGCGGTAGCCCGGCAGTACTTCCTGTATAGCGAGTGGCAAGCCTGCATTGGGCTTACTGCCGCTTAGTAAAAGGAGCCCTTAGCCAGCAATGCGCTAAATATTAGCGATAGCCGGTTATATCGCACTATATAACAGGTTAGCCCCTAAGCACTTAGCAGGGATATTCAGCGGGAGATAACCGGTTATCTCCCACTGAATATTTGTGGATAGACGGTTAAGTGCTGTTTAACTGGCCAGGAGCCATTCCTGGCTGGTTAAATAGCGCTGATTTGGGAGGGAAAGTGATTAAGGGTATGGAACAACTCTGGTATGTAGGAAGGCTAAAGAGATCAGGGCTCTTCGGTTTGGAAAACAGACGGCCGAAGGGAGATATGACTGAGAAATGTAAAATACGGAGTGGACTGGAATGGGCAAATGCGATTCAATTCTGAAAGAGTAAACAAAATACAAAGAATAGGGGAACACTCCCTGAAGTAACATAGCAGCACATTTAAAGGGGTGATATTCAGTTGGCATTTCTTTAAACGCTGACAACCATCAGCTAAATTAAACTCAGGTATTCAGTGGTGGCAGCTGCTGGGAGTTTACCTGCATACGGCCAGTGTTTAATGGCAGTTCCCCCACGTTGCTGATCAGTAAACTTGTGACCACCTTTTTGCAATCATAAATTAACTGGGTACCACTGCTGAATACTGGCAGGGTCTGCGTAACTTCCAGCTCCATACTGACTCCCTCAGCACTAACTGGATAACTGGAGAAAAGGCAGCTGAGGGGAGATATGATAGAGGTCTATAAAATAATGAATGGAGTTGAACGGGTAGATGTGAAGAGTCTGTTCACGCTTTCCAAAAATACTAGGACTAGGGGGCATGCGATGAAGCTATAATGTAGTAAATTTAAAACGAATCGGAGAAAATATTTCTTCACTCAACGTGTAATTAAACTCTGGAATTCGTTGCCAGAGAATGTGGTAAAGGCGGTTAGCTTAGCAGAGTTTAAAAAAAGGTTTGGACGGCTTCCTAAAGGAAAAGTCCATAGACCGTTATTAAATGGACTTGGGGAAAATCCACTATTTCTGGGATAAGCAGTATAAAATGTTTTGTACTTTTTGGGGATTTGCCAGGTATTTGTGACCTGGATTGGCCACTGTTGGAAACATCGATTCACTTCTACTCGTTCTCACAGCAGGATTAAACCCTGGCTTTCCTGGGTCTCAGCCGCTGGCCTAACCATTTGTACCCTTCTTCACTCTGTCCCAAGTGTGGGTGGGGGGGCCAGCAGCTGCATCCTGAGTGGGGGGGCCTGACAATTGCATTTCGAGTGGGGGAAGGCCGGTGGCAGCGGCAGCCCTGTCTAGGGGTGCATGTTTGCTCTTGCTTAGGCGGATTCCATTCTCAAGACGTTTTCTGGGTTAGGTATGCTCAGGAGAAGGAGCAGAAGCAAGTGGGGGTACTCCTGTGGCCAGTACTCACGAATGAAAAGGTAGGCGCAGGAGGGGGCTGCCCAGAGGGGAGGCTCGAGAGGGGGGAGCTGCTGCCGGGGGTGGGGGTGGGGCGCTCAGGATGGGGGAGAGCTGCCACCAGGTCCGGGTCTGGGGAGGGGAGGCAGTTTAGTTTTCGGCTTCGATTTCCGCCAGTCAATTTCGGTCACAGATTTGCTTTTAGCAGAAACCAAAGATCCTGGTTTCATTCGGGCTCTGCTTTGAGCGACAGTTTGACAGATGCTGATGTACCTTGTGTTATCCCGGCTGTGGTATCAGCAGGGCTGTAGCCGTTGACAGCAGCTTTGCTGCTCATGTCAATCATCTGGTGGAGGCGGAGCTTCCTGCAGTAGATGGAGGCTCCCTCGGGCTCCAGGGCAATTATCAGCTGCTCCGGGTTCTCAGGGGTTGCCATCCCTGCCTGTGGAGAACCAAAGAAAAAGAGAATTCAACTCCAGAAGGATGCAGATCTTAGATAAGGTGAGGGCAGAGGCTCCCTTTACCATCCCTAAGTCTGTTCTGCAGAGCACAACTGACATCCCCCCCCCCCCCTTCATGTCCCTGCTAGTTATGGGTGCTATACAAGGTTAATGGCCTCTGAAGTTACCCGATCTAACTCCTGCCGTCTGACAATTGGTCTCTTGGTCTTTATCTGCCTTCGTTTTCTCTATTTCTACACCAGCTAGTACCATAGTTTCAAAATCCAATCTGAATGATTACTTTTGTAACCTTCTAAATAATAATTTAACCTCTGCCAGCTGTTTTACGAGTATTTATTGACTCCTGAAATAGTCCCCTTAGAGGTTATAGAGTTCAAGTCCCTATGTAAAATGATTTCCCCTCTAGGAAATGGGAGGTCCGTTTCTCGTATACAAATCCTTCTCTTGGGAAGGGTCTTTTGTCTTTTCTTGCCATTCTGGCAGTATAAGGGGCTCAAGACTTGACTTCTGGGAGCTGGATCCTAAGTACTAGACCAATCATGGCCAAAAAATGAAGAAGGGTTTGTTTCCTCTCCCCCTTCCACTAGGGAGAGAGCGGTTACACTCCCTGGAGAGTGGTCCTTGGCTCAGGATGCCAGGGTTGGGATGAAGATGAATTTGGATAAATTTGAGGAAGTCTTTCCTATCTCCGAAAACTCTCCTTTCAGGGGTGAGGGCCAGGAAGAGGAGGAGCACCTGGACATTAAGGAAAAGGGTCCTAAATGTGAAGGTTGTTCACACTTTCCTGACCTTTGGCTTTCAAAAGCTAGTCAAAAAATGTATTCTGTTAGTCCAAAATCACCTTGTTTTCTGTTTGGATTTGCTCACACCTTTTTCAGTAGTAGCGCAAGGTGAGTTACTTTCAGTTACACTAGGTATTTCCCTGTCTCCAGAGGGCTCACAATCCAAGGCCTTGATGATCAGAAGCCCCGCTCTGTTCCAAACATTGCCCTAAAATTAACACCGGAACATCACGGGGCAATAACACCCCTCAGGCCCAGTCCTCCCGCACTTGTTTGAAAGGTCCGGGCTGACAAAAGCCCAGCCCTGTGAAACGCAGGCAACAGAGGTCCATTGGACCCCTGGATCCCGGCCATCACTCAGCCCTGATGGCCTAGTGTCCCCCCAAGCCCCCACCCAGACAGCGACACGGGGGCCTAGGGGGCTGGAGATCCGGTGGATCTCCAGACTCCCCTAACCCCCCCAACTCCCAAAAAATCCCTGATGGTCCAGTGGGCTGCTAACCCAATCCCCTACACACCCAACCTGGTGGGCTAAAGGCCAATCCCCCCCCCCCCAAGCGTACCTCTGTGATGTAGGAGGGAGTACCACACTCCCTCCTCTTCCAAAGCCACCTTCAAAATGGCGGCACCCCGCCCTGTTCAGTGCATCCTACCATATATATGGGATGCACTGAGCAGGGCATCGCCATTTTGAAGGCGGCGCTGGAAGAGAAGGGAGTGTGCTACTCCCTCCTCCATCACAGAGGTAATGGGGGGGGGGGGGGGGTGTTGGCCACTAGACTACCAGGGCGGATTGGCGGGGTTCGGTTTGCCACCAGGGATTTTTTTTTTGGGGGGGGGGCTTATGGAGGGGGGGCTGGAGATCCGCCAGACCTCCAAGTCCCCGTGTTGCTGTCTCGGTGGGGGCTTGGGGGCCACCAGGCCACCAGGGCTGACGTGATGGCAGGGGTCTGGGGGTTCAATTGACCCCCAAGACACGGTGGCAGCCTGGACTGCCTGACACTGATTGGGGGGGGGGGGGAGCAAAGCTTTAACCCTAACACCAGCTCTGAGTTGGCTTAGGGTTAAGGCGCTATTCTGTCCCTATGATCAGAGCACTGTTCTCTAATCATAAGAGTGGAATACAAGCAGAGCTCATTTATTGAGGGTCGCACGCGCTGTTTGCCCAATGATCATGGGTGCGAAGGTAAATGCAGGGGTAAGTGGCCTCTAGCGCCCTCATTTGCCTTTGATCATTGGGCTGTAGGTTTGTAGCTAAGGCAATGAATGGAGTGTTAATTGACTTGTCGAAGATCAGATGAAGTGTCAGTGAGAGTTGAACCCTGTCTTCACTGGTTCTCAAGTGCTGCTCTAACCATTAGGCTTCTCCTCCAGTCCATGTCTTGCATTATTTTCATTCATTAACCTTTAAAAGTGGACTAATATGGCTACCACTTAAGCCAAGGTGGAGTAAGGAAGGGCTTCCCAAGCAGTCTACCTTGTGTGTCTTCTGACGAGGTGCGCTTTAAGA